>NW_026126547.1:16065000-16720000 GCF_943737965.1 Phodopus roborovskii | reverse complement strand
CCTGGCACCCAGTGGGCCGCATGTTGTAAGCCCTGATTATAGACTTACTGCTGTGTGGTTTTTCCATATGGTTTTCTCAAACAAGAATCCCGAACATCCGATCTCCGTTCTCCCTGCATGCGTGCTGAACAGCAGGGGTATAAGAAGTTGGCTTTAATGGTATTTAATCTAAGATTCCCGATAGTCCTCTAAATCTGCCTCACCAGCCGGCACCCAAGTACAAAACGCATGGCCTCAATTAGCACCAGAACCTTCCACTCCCCCACCCACCCAGCAAGCCTCCTGTTCAGCCCAAAAGAAAAAAAAAAAAGACACAAAAAACAATTCTGCCACAGAGGAGAGGAGAGGACCAAAGTCTTGTGAAATCTTTGTAGGTGGGTGGAATCTTCCAAGTCACCTAGCTAAGAAAGGAAGGAGGAAGGGAAGGCATTTGATTCTTTTAGGATAAGGGAAAACAGCTATGATAACCAGTGAGATTCCAGAATACCTGATGGAGAATTCAAGAACATTTCTGTCTCCAGCAAAGTGGGGGATAGGGAGGGCCATAACCAGTGTGGGGGGGAGGGGGAATCCTTGTAATTCAAAAATGATGAAAAAAGCAAATGTCACATAAGGAACAAGCAATAGCCCTTAGATTCTCTTCCAAGCCTAAGTGATCCAAATCCTTCCTTAGTGTCACTGAGGGAAGCCAGTGAGACATGTCTATCAGAGGATGTTTAGAGTCATACCCCTTCACATGGAGGCTCCCAGGATAGAGGAGGGAGCTACCTCACTTCAGCATCTATAGATTGTCCATGAAGGCCCAGGTTTCTCTGCAGGGTGGTAAGAAGAGATGCTTCAGCTGGGCACTCTGGTGTGTCCCCCTCCTACATAGGTGAGTAGCAGTCGGAATTTAATTGAAAAGTAGTAAGTTTTCTAGGTGGAGAGAAGAGGAAGCCAAAAGGCAGGCCCCAAAGCCCTGAGACGGTGCTGCCTAGCACTATACCTAGGGATGAGGCTTGCCTGCTGCTCCCCACCTTTGGGAGCACTTGCTGTAGCCCTGATTAAGATCAAAGTAGCTACAAGAGAGAAGCTAAGCCAGGTTAAGATGGCATTATATTCTCTGACATGTTTCTGGACATCTCCTGGTAGAAGATGGTCTTGAAGCAGAGTATGGTTTGTGATTTACAGTCAGAAAGAAGATTAATCCATGCATGCCTTGCTGTTTTATCTTTAATATAAGTAAAATCATTCTTTTGCAGACTATGATTTGACTAGAGAATAAAAATGTGTGTGCATAGCAACATATCTGGTGATGAAGCAGATGACCAATAATTACGTCCTGTTTTCCCTTCCTTCTTCCCTTCCTTCTGATGGAAATATTTTTGGCTGCTTCCTCTCTCTAAGAACACAAAGCTGCTTTTTTATCTTCTGCTAGACACAAAGAAAACGTCCAGTTTTTATCAAATAGTAACATTTGGGTGCAGTTCTTAGAGGATACAACTTCTGATGCCTTGGATGAGAAAAGCTTAAGAGATTGGGAAAATGGGCATGGTTTCCATAAAGACTAGGACCATCCTAACATGGTACCCCCACAGAGCCCGAGGGAAAGAGAAAACCACCTGTCTGAAGAGGGCCAGTGCATGACAGCCCTGTATACTTCTGCTGGGTTCCTGTCATGGAACAGAGTGGGGATCCTGGAGAAGAGCCCATGTCAGGAAAATAAGGTGGCAGAGCTCTGGCTCCCAGCCACATGCACAACTTCCCCTGCCCCCAGCTCTGCCCCTCTGTGTGACTGAGGGACAGTCCCTGGGAAGACAGTAATTCCTGGCTCTCCTTCCTCACGGGCCTTCCTTTCATCCCAGTCCCACCAGAGGAAGCAAGGGTTCTTCCCCATGGCATCTGAAACCCTCAATACCCTCACACCCAGTCAAGTGCTCCTCTTTTGTAATTACAGAACTAAAAGTGCCTTTTGCCACCACTTACATCCTTCAGGGCATTTTCTTTCTATCCTATAGCTGTCCCTAATCAGACAAGATGACCAAATATGTGGGTTTCCCATAGGAGATGAGCTTGCATGCCACTTTGAAACAGCTATAGGCCCTTTTCTATCCCAAACAAATCATGCATACCACCATTTCCCACCCCATCTCACACAATCATTAACCCTTCCAGGACAGAGGTCATCTCTTTTCTTGCTCACAGTGAAGACTCAATAAGCACTTGTTAGAGGTGAAACTCAAGTACAAAAACACACTCAAAAGCACCAACCCATTCCTACCAGCAGTACTGGGTATGTAGATCTCTCACGTGCCATGTTTACCAAGGATCAGTTCTGCAACAGAAACTGGAATGCAGTCATAATAATGATCACCTGCTACCTCAATGCTGTTCACCTGGAGCACTTGACAGAAAGAGCCCTAAATTCCAAATATTATCTAACTTATCCTCACCCCCCAAAGAGGTAACTATTTTTATGGGTGCCTCTTTACAGATGGGGAAAGCCATAGAAGCTTAGTAACTCAGGCAGCATGCTGTATGAACTCCTGGGAAAGCATTTGAATGCTGAGTAACTGTCAGCTGCTCAAGAACAGACCTAAATAAAATACCTAAGATTTCTCCAGATCCACAGGTTAAAGTGTCAGGGTCTATACCTGTGCAGAGCAGATGAAGACTCAGATAGGATTTAAACTTCTTTTCTTCAGATGAGGCAGACTCTGTCCTGGCCTAGGTCACTGTCTGCTCCGAATTTTTTTCCCTTTGAAGATAATAGAGCTGGTCAATTTAAAGGGGGTGCAGGTGAGGTAAGACACCGATGAGCCCCTGGAACTTCAGCTGCCTAACTAAGGGGTAAAGTATGTGCTCATTGTGAGAGATGCAACGCCCCTCTGGGCCACATGGCCACCCCCTTGAGAGGAGAGTTTTCTCTGCAGCATCTCCTGAAAGTGCTTCTCCAGTCTAATTAGAAATGACCAAGCAATGGGGTTCCCACCACTGCCTCTCGGGGAACTATCTACCGTCTAAGAGACCTAATTATTAGGGAATTGATCATCATATTTATACTAAATTTTTCTGCACACAGTTGTATCACATCACTTCTTAATTGTTCTCCTTTTGACCCTGCCTTCTCCTCCCTCAGACAATCCCTCTTAAGCATTTCAATTACTTTTTCCCTCCGCTGGCTCCGAGCTGGCCCACCTGGGAATGACGTGGAGAAAAAAGAGAAATGAACTGTGGAAAGGAAAGGAACAGAGACCTGGAAGCCTGGGAGGGGAGCTCAGCCCACATGGCACTGGCTGTTTTGGTCCTACTTGCCAGAACTCTGCACAGGCAGCAGGCGGATAGAAGAGCAAAAGCCACAGCCCACGGTCACCACAGCAACTACTAGGCCTCAGCAAGGCCAGCATAGCACACATATGAAGAGGGGAAGAAGATCATTAGAGGCTATTTCCTGTACAGGTATCATTCCTTCTGCCACCAGAATGCTAGCCCAGAACCAAAATATCCAATCTCAATTTCAGAGGAAGAAAGAGGAAACCATGAAAAATGTAACCAAGTTCACAGGGCCCAGACATGGATTGATCAGCTCTACACCATGGTGTACTCAGTATTGTAGAGACCAGCCTCTGACCCATGCTCTACCCGGCACATCTGAGCATCCTGATACCTGGCCTCTCTGAAAGTCTTCTCTAGGGCTAAGGAGGATATCTGGGAGCAACATGTCTACACAGGACAGTATATCTTTTGCCTTGCACAAACCTGGGCTGGACAGTGGTCAGAGAAGCCTGCAATTGAGCTGCCATTATTCAAACCAAAGGTGAATTTTTTGAAACAAAGAAGAAGCATATTTTTCAGCAGATGCTCTGGCTGAAGAGGCTGCCCATCTATCCTAATTTTTCTCATCTAAGATAACATGCAGCACTCAAGTATTGTCATAGTCCCACTCTTGTGATGCTCGACTTTTAACTGGCATGACCACAAGCTTACTGCAGGTGGTAATCCGTGTTCTGCACAGCCTGTGGTATGGACTCTATGGCGTTCACATTTGACAGTGAAGCACAAGGTGCTGAAGGCTGGGGGTATGACAGAGACTCCCTTCCCATCCTAACCCTTGTCCCTTAGTGAGTCTTCACCTTGGTGTCCTCCTTGCTTGTCCCACCTGTTCCTTGCTTCCCCACAAGTTGTTTTCCCACAATGCTTCTCACAGTTCTTACAGAAGCCTGGCCTAGACATCCTACAGCTGACTCGTAGTCACCACAAAACAAGAGATGCAGTAGACTTGGAGACCCTCTAATCCAACTACTCCTCTTCTAAAGGGAAACAGAAGCCAAACGTTGTCAGAATTCATGCAAGTAGGAACCATCATTTCAAGATAAATGTCTGAAGATATATACCCCATGTAAATTTCTATGGTGGCTGTAATGGCTAAAGCAGCCAAGACTCAACTCCTGGTGTCAGGGAAGCTACAGCCTCGTGGAACAGACTGAGATAAGTAGAGCCAGCACAATGACACACACTTTAATGAAAAGTTGGATGAAGCCATCACCAAGTTAGGGAAAGAAATCAAAAGACAAGGAGAACCTCTTAGATGGGATATTTATGCACAGAACTGCAGGATAGATAAGAATTGGCTAAAAAGAGGTTACAAAGACATTCTAGGAGACAAAATCATGTTCAGAAAGTAGCAAGTGAGAGGTCAGGTGTGTGCTGGGGAGGGGAATCAAGCCACAGGAGAAGAAGAGAAAATGAGCCTGGAGATATAGATTGTAAAACAGTCATGATTACACTAAGGAATTGGGGTCTAGCATCTGACTTTCATATAGTCTGTGGAAGTGGACTGAGGATTTATTTAGGAGAATTTTGGTATTAAATAGGATATTTCATAAATAGAAGAGATTACAGAAAAGGCCACGGTCAGCTGGGCCTTCCCAAATTTATTCAAACAAAATTGATTAACAAACTGAACTAAGATGTCAAATGAGGGAATCAGTGTAAAATAGGTCATCCAGTTTTGCGAAACATTTCCAAGACTGACTTTATTGGCTGTATGTGAAAGAGAGAAAGAAGAAAATTTTAAAAATGATTGAAATTTCTAATTGACTAGCTAGGTAAATATTCTTAATGAAGATGAGTGAATAGCAAGAAAAGCTGGTTTTTAAGAAATGACAATTGGATTTTGGGGATACTGAACTTGAAGAACTGGATATGTTGTTCCCCCGGAAAGCACGGATTCAATGACATGGCCTCATGAGGGGATGTGTAGACAGAAGCTGAGTTCACAGGAGTGTTTTTTATTCATTAGGAGAATGTGGGGTGAAACTTGGAACAGTAGGACACAGAGTCCAGGCAAGAAAGAGATGCCATGTCAGTCGGGAAGAGATTGAAAAAAACGCATCAAGGAGTTGAGTGGGGAAACAGAAATCACATTGACAAAGAAGGGCAGGCTCACAGGACAGAGGTTTGCACTTGCAACTGAAATAGGAGCACAAACAAGGGGGGGGACTATTTATATTTACAAGGAATCAGTACAAGAAAGAAAGAGAGTAGTTGATGGAGTGAGGACTCAAGAGGATTTATGAAGTGAGGTGGCCAATAAGAGCAAAAAGGGAAAACATCAAAAACCCCTCAAGCTGACAGGATGAAAGGGAGACTCAATGGTGAGACATGTTCCATGGTGAGACGAAAGTATGATGAGGAGATCCAAATATGCTGGGCAAATTTTCCCTCTCAAATAGAAAAAGTGGCTTCTACATATGGATGGAAAGACTGGTTGAAGAAAGTGATAAAGAACATACCAGTGGCACCTCAAAAGGTGACAAGAGGTGGTTGAACTACTAACAGATCAACGCTGAGGTAAATGAGGGACATCAGGCATAAAACTGAAAGAAGCTGTCATTCTACAGGTCACACAAATGCAACATTGATACCCAGAGGGTCATTTTTTTTTTAACTTTAGACTCATCACTGTCCCACCCAAGCCCTGGCCCTAGGATCATAGAACAACCTCAGCCTAAGAGAGGCTGTGAATCAGATTCCTAGTGATGGAGTTTGTTCTCACAGGAAACTTCTTCCATGGTCCTTAGATCCCCAGGACCAGACATAGACAAAAAAGAGAGAGAGGAAGGAAAGGAGGGAGGGAAGGAGAGAGAAAGGAGAGTTAGTCCATTAGCTACATATCAGAAAAAAACATAAAACAGGAAGTGAATGGATTGAGAAAGGAGTGCTTTGAGAGTGAAGTTGAAATGGTTGCTCCAACAAGGCAGAAGAGGAACGAAGCTAGGAGGGAGTGGTACCCTGCTAACACAAGGAAAGGTCAAGAGACAGGGAGTCCCAATGAGACCAAAGGATGTGTTTCAAGGGCATAAAAGGCTGAGGACTGACAGAGGATCAGAGGTTGTGGTCAGAAAGGAGAATTTCAGAGTTCAGGATTTCAAAAACAGAGCAACTCCAGTTGGTGACAAGGTCTAGTAGTTGCTGTTGGAGCAGCTGCTAAAGTACAGTTGAGGTGGAAGTTACTAGAGAAACTCCCAGGAGCCATGTGGCAGATGCATCAGACGAGGCCCGCTGTGAAGTTTAATGTGACTCAGGGGGATAAAGACAATTCTTTACAAACAATCATGCTGCCTTCTTGTTCAAGTCAAAGCCATGCCTAGGAACCTGGGCACCATCTACCTACCAGGAAGTGCAGGAGATTCCTTGTTCTAAATTGTGGCTTTCTAGATCGGTGCTTTCTGATCCATCACTGTTATTCCTGAGACAAATGGTAACCCAAAGTGCACATGAGTCTAGACATTGGAGTGGGTCTAATTAAACAATGCAGTAGCATCATTTAGAACAGTTTCTTCCATCTTCCACCGCCAAAACTCCCTTTTAGTGATGGGGGAAAAAAAAAACTTGTACGTTAATAAGAACATTTTTGACTTGCTGTGTCTAGTGCATAAAAGGGTTTTATTTTTTCTGTCCTAGGACTTAATTTCCTATCAGTGCTTCAATTTGTATTGAACTGCTTAATAAAGAAAGAAAATAACTGGTGTAGCTGTATTTAACTTTTAAGAAAATACCTTGTCAAGCCTACTCATTTTTATTGGAACAAAAATAAAGCAAAGTGTTTAAAGACTTGAAAATACTGGGTCTGAAATAAGCACACTTGACCCACGGCTGAGAGGAAAGATCAGTTGCATGTGATGATGACCCAACTGAGGCTAATGAACACTTTTATGAGACTGTAGCCAGTAAGAGCCTGTGCCAGTACTGATCTTATTCACTGTGGCTTCCTTGTTCCAGGGCAAAATTTGAAAATGTCTCAAAAATCAATTTCTGTAGACTCTCTGGGACTCTTCATATAAAAGAAAACTAAGAGTTAAAAGGGGCTGCCCAGCACCATTGGAAACTCTGAGCATGAAGCTGCGACCATGGGCACTGAAGTTATGATTTGCCCCAAGCTGGACTATTGGAGTATTCAGCAGACATTTAATAATTAAGACCATAATTGTTCAGAAAGATATGCTTTATGAAAGCTTAATGAGCTCACATTCTCTTAATACAGGAAATATTACAGATGTTGCAACTAAACATGGACATTTTGAAGCCTGTCTTTGTAATGTTCGAGAAATGTATCATGGGTTTGACAAGAATAGTAGACCTCAGGTCATCCAAGAAGAGTGATGCTTAATAAGCCATCTAGGACCTTGCTACAGTTTGAGTGCTTGTCCCCTTCAAAATATATGTGGAAAATTAATTGTCATAGTAACATTAGGAACGGAGGGTGGGGTGGGAGGGTGGGGGGTGGGGGATAGGGGGGTGGTTGGGGTTTGGGCTTGACTATGTGCCTATACCTCCATCTGAACTTCCCATTTTTGAACAGAGTTGATCTGAGCTTTTCAGTGGTTTTGGGGGCTAATGAGAGTATATTCTTATTATTTTTATTAATTTTTACTTTGGAGTTTAAAAATAGAACCTTGCTCTATAGAACCTTGTTTCTACTCTTTGCAGGGAAAGTCATTAGAGGCCACTCACACTCAAGGTGGGATAAGGGGAGTTAGGAGGAAGGGTGAAATGAACTCATGGTAAAGAAATCTCAAGGACGTACTGTGAAGAAATCTGGCAAAAATTGCCTTGCCAAGTGATCAAGATCCTATCACCAAAAGGAAATAAAAGTACATCTCTGATATAGTAAACCCTTGACATGTTGTGACACCAGACACTTCATCTCTGGGACCTCCTTTCTGAAACACAAGGCCCCACCTAACCTTATGAGAATACCATCAGACACAAACTAATAGACATCCTACAAAACACTAGACAGTTCTCCTCAAAGCCATCAAGGTCAAGAAAAATCTGAGAAACTGACACAGACTGAGGAAATTAAGGAGACGTGATAGCTAACTAGTATCTTGGATTGGATCCCAAAACAGAAAAATGGTGACATGGAACCTAATGAAGTCTAAACAGAATGTAGACAACACTGGATAGTGATGTGCTAACCTTGGTTGTTTAGTTGTAAAAAGTGAGCTAAAGAATACAAGATGTGAGTGCAGGGAGACTGAGTAAGGGGCATTTAGGAATACTGCTCTCTACATCTATTTGCAAGTCGGAAACTTCGTTAAAATAATTTAAGGTGAAAGGATGAGAAAATAATCAGTGTAGAACATTCTAACTATAGATAATGTAAGAGACACTGAACCGAACCCCTTATCACATGAGGAAACTAGGCTCAGATGGTTTGATTACAGGATCAAGGTCCCATGATGAGAAGACTAAGACAAAGACAAAGCCAGCATCTCCCCAGTCCCGCCACTCTGCCTTCCTCACTGTGGTATGCTGAGGGCAGTTAGCTGAGAACTCTCTAGAAGGAAAATAGTATAGGCTGGAGAGATGGCTCAGAGGTTAAGAGCACTGGCTGCTCTTCCAGAGGACTCAGGTTCACTTCCAAGCACTCATATGACAGCTCACAACTATCTAATTCTAGTTGCAGCAGATTCCTCTCATAAACACACAAGCAGGAGATACACCAATGAACATAAAATAAAAATAAATCTTAAATAAGTTTTAAAAGGAAGAAAATGGCTATTGACTTTGGAAAGACATAAGTGGGACACTTTATAGAGGGGTCCCTTATTCCAAGGGGAATCATGTCAGCAGAGACAGACACTCTTGGGGCTCCTTGGACAATTGATCTGAAGTTTTCATTGGCTTTATAGGCTAAGAGCATCTTCTTATTTTGTTTATTATCTTTTTTTTTTCTTCTGGAGGCAAAAATAGAACCTTGGTTCAAGAATTAGTTTGGAGCCAGAAAAAAATGAATAGTGATGAGACTATTTCTATCAAAATAGCTTCATTACCATTCTGGTGTCTGATAAAACCAAATGTTCAATTCTCTCTAGCAAGAAAGGTGCTAAAGGCAACGTCCTTCTACCTTTTGTGAAGAAAGAATCTATAGCTGAGATATTTTAAAGCTGTCCCCATTCACACATACACATTTCTAACTGAACCAAATTAGGATACACAGTCTTTTGTAACTTCTTAAATATTCCACGGCAATAACAAAATACCACTAGTCTGTGGCTTTTTTAATGCTTGGTTTTATTTTTTTAAAAAAAATAAAAGAACACATACCTGTGAGTACTATAATAATTTATCCTCATTCTAAGGGTTTTTTTTTAAAATTTGGATCACTAATGCTTGGCCATAGATCAGGCTTCAGTAACTGAAATGTGATTAAAACTCTCCCTGTCTCCCATCCACAGATGAATAAAGACTGTCTGTTAAGCATACCAGCTGAGGGATCGGTCAGCTGAACTTCTTTGCTACCCTGACTAGCCTGGATCTATCTGCCCCAGAGAAAGGCAGCCAGATTTCTAGGACCCACACACCCAGAGCTAGAAGTTACGGTATTATGTGCACACACAAAACCTGATTTCTGTACATATAGCATTGCCTGTCAAACTTTCTCTGCAGCAGTGATCATGACCTATCATGAAGGAAGTACAGAAGGGCACACATGTACATTCAGGATATAGAAAACAAACTCCAAACCCAAGTCCCCAGAGGAAGCATTGTAATCTTGGCAGGATATTATTTATTCCCTCCCAGAAAGAACTGAATGGGCAAACACCCAGATGGCTCCATCGTGAATCATTCATCCCCCATTTCCACCTGCCCCTTCCTCTGGCAAAAGAGTCCCAAAAGTTTCTCCCTCAGCCCTGAGTCAGAGCCGCCCATCTGTCAGTTTGGTCAATCCAGGAATAGTTAACCTCAATGATTGTTTTCCACTCAGTAGTAAAACCTTTCCCTCTACACAGCTGGAGAGCTCTGACTCTACTTTTGCTCTGCCAGCCATTTAAGCCAGAAACTCCAGGCAGTCCGAGTGGAGCACGTCATTTGTAAGTTGTGCTTGCCTAGGCAGGAGGTCTGAAGGCGGCCTCTCTGAGCCACTGTGATAGAGTCTTTTAACACCGAACAGTGCAAATTGTCCACCAGGGATGACTTGAAATGTCTCTTCAATGCACAGCACCCGGTGCCTCTAGCCTGGCTCCAACTGGGTTTCACCACTTATGAGGGACTCAGAGAACAGCCTTGTGGAAGCTCTCTGGCTATAGCAAGAAGCAGCTACAAATAAATTTGGAAATTCAAGGTGAGACAAAAAAATAAATAAATAAATAAATAAAATAAAATAAAAGGCTGTGAGTACTCACCCCGAGCAAGATATCATCTTGCTGCACACCCACACCCACACACACACACACACACACACACACACACACACACGCGTGCACGCACGCACACAAGCACGCATGCACGTACTCACACACTCAGGCATGCACATAGGCACATGCATGCATGCACACACGGTTACTGAAAGCAAACCCACTTGTTAATGTCCAACTTTCATATCTGGCTATGAAATGGACTAGCAATAAAGAGCCGATGGGTTCTTTAAGGCAGACACACCACTGATAAATCAGAAACAATAAAACTGGAGACAGGCTTGCTGAGCCCCAGCTGGTATTGCTTATATCTGTCCTAAGCAATCAGGAATCATGAAGAGACTTCTTTTTGGAACTCGTAACCACAAGACTTCACAGTGACCGCCTCAATCCCACATGCCCATGTGCTGAAGGGGAATGCAGGGGAGAGGATACCTTTATTCTTTTTGACAAGATCAATCAGGCTCTCTGGAATCTCCTCATGGCCCACTTCTCCCTAGCTAACTCCCATCCTCCACCCCACTTCCTCCCATATCCAAGGAAGATTTAAAACAATGAAGCATTGCCCTCCACCCCAACTTTTCTTTGTCGGGTAATAGGCAAACCTTGGTACTCTTTGGTCCAGAGAAACTCAACAGGAAGTAGTCAGTCGTCCTCAAAGCATGAGTAAAGACACTACCTCTGAGTTCCAGAGAGGTCATAATCACACACAGTACACCTGAGTCTTCAAACAGTGGGGTCATGTATTCCTATCATCCCAACTAACTGGATTTCTATCTAGAGTCTCTCTAGCATCGAACTGAAATCAGAGTCACCCTCTACTCCACCCTCTACAGCCCAAGCAGGAGCCAAAGGCAACCACATCATTCACCTCACCTGTTCATAGTAGAGCCTTGGATCCATTTGGTCCAATTGTAGAAACACACTCTGGACACATCACAGCTTTTGCAAACAGACTGCTTCTCCTCCTTGTTGTGGAGGCCACAACGGCATCTAATTTTCATTAATTACTACGGCCTCTACCTATTGTCAGTCATCAGAGCCTGCCATATGGTTACCATCAGGTGTACTCAAGTCTCAATTATGTGGAATTCCTGGATACCCTAAGTAGATATTGCAGAGTCTGCTTGTTTGGGGGGGGAGGCTTATATTTCAAAGATGATCTTTCAGTTTCAAAAGACTGTTAAAAGGGTTTTTCTGTTCAGTGCTGGACTACATTGCAAACCCCAGAGCCTTCTTTTTCCCCAACCCTATTGCTATACTATGGCAGAGTCCTGTAAGACCTTTCAGGAAAAGAGTTGAAGTCTAGCATTTGGGGCAGATGAGCATGCGGGAGGAGGCTAGCAAGGTTGCTGACAGGGCATATCGACTTTTAGAATAGGTTCTAGGAGAAGAATAACTTAGAAGGTCATGAAGAAGCCACATTAATAAACCAGTGCATTTAGTCAACTGTGACAAAATCTTTTTATCCTCACATTGACCTAAATGCAAGTGTTTTCCATCTTTGAGCTTTCTGGGATACTAAGGGAGATTTAGTGAGAAACCTACTTCCAACCATATAAAGGACTCATGGAACAGCAAGGCTCATTTTTTCCCCAATAACTTAATAAGCTACCTAGACCTCAGGCCTCTCCAATTATTCCCACCACCATGGTGTAACTATGAGAGCATTCCACTCTAGATCCTGACACTCCAAAGAAGATATAGTCATATATCTTTCAACCATGCATCAAATCCTAAAATTAGCTGGCCATCTGAGTAGGAATAATCCTTTAACTCTCCCTATATCTGGCTGTAGTGACTTTTGAATTATTGGCCATATTTCTAGTGCATAGACTACAGACTAGATTGATGCCAAACTTCATAATTTTGTAATAGCTTTACCATCATTGGTACATCCAGGAAGTTGCTCTAATATATACTTTTATCAATTGGGATATATAGATATATGTATTTAAATAGCCATGCTCTTCTTGGTTTACACATATAAACACTTTCTGCTTCCAGAATCAACTTGAAATTACACTTTCCAAAACCTGGAAGCCCTGAAAAGTGAACCAACATACTCAAATACGTGGATGGATGATCATTAGGAAAATGGACATATGAGGAAGTGTAACACACTGGCTTAAATTCTGTAGTCAGTATCCTTTAAAGACATTTACTCTCTTGTTCAACACAGTTCCAAGTTCTTTTTTGGTTGTCAAAGATTTTCAGATATTCTCAGTAACGTCCCAAGACAGACAGGATTCTGTTTCATGGTCTGCTATCAACAGACTACAAGGCATCCTCTCTTTTCCCACAGGCATACCTTCTTTGAAGAAATCCTTGTGACTTGGGGATGCAGCATTTTCTTGGTTCTTTTGCAAACTAACTTTAGGGCAACAATGAATGGTACACCTCTGGCAGGAAAACATCCAATGTTCTCTGTAGTACCTCAGCCTCTTGGTAGAGGGATATCTACACAGAGAATGATAGTATCCAAGCTAGTCACTATGGTCTCACAGCTATTTCATAAATAGAAATTGACCCAGACCAACAACAACAACATGCATACACACACACACACACACACACACACACACACACACACACACACACACACCACAGAACAAAAGTGCAGGCCACTAATCATGGTTCCGGGTCACATTTATACAAACACCTGCTTGTTCTCAGATAATATCCTGCTAAGAATCTCAAACAAATAAGAGCAAGGCTGTATTGATAGTCTTCTGTTCTAGGCTGTGAAGGGAGGTGCAGCCCTCCTCGTATACTTAAGGCAAAATAATATCTGGACAAATTCCCCGGGTGCCTCAAAGGACCAACTTTCTTCTTTGCATAAGCCCTATCATGGAGGATTTGTGACATGAGTGACTTCCAAGTGTCCATGCTGCCTGAATTGAGATGTATCTACAGAACGACCAGGGTACTAACCAAAAATACTAATCACATCAACTGATAGATGAATCACAATGGGAAATGTCTGAAGGGTTCTGCCACAAAATACACAACAGTCTCTTTTGTTTCCTGGTCATCTCATAATCCAAACAGCAATTCTTGCAGCTTTCGAATTCAGATTATAACTCTAAAAGTTATCCCTAATGGTGATGGGCTAGAGGAAGGGGCCCAGGAAGAAATTCTTACAACTCCTATTTTCCACAGGCAGTTCTGATTTACATGGTCATGATCATATTCTTATAAGCGTGTCATAGATTAGAGATGGCCACAAACATTTCCTCTCCTCCTATTGAGAGATAAAAATCGAATTTCCTACCCGGGAATTTGGTCTGTGATTGGGGTACCTGGCAGATTGTGGCAGAAGTGATACTGTGACACTTTTCTAGTTCCTGGTATTAAGAAATCGAAAGGTTCCATTTTACCTCTTGTAGAACATTTGGTTCTTCAAATTTGAATCATATTTTTAACTAGAGCCTTACCTGCTTCCCTTCATGTTGCCAACCCAATGTGGGCTTCTCAGAGCCAAGGCCCTTAAAAATGCAACTATGATAAAGCAGGTCCCTGTGTAGAACATTCCTTGATGCTTTCAAGACAGAAATAAGTTGAGATTTTCCTGACTATAAGACATGACACCTCTAGTCTTGGCAGCAAGCCTTTGTTGTTCTGGGACTGATTTCCATATGGTTGCTGAGATGAGATAAATGAGCCCAGACTGAGGAACTGTGAAGACAGAGACAGATCATTAGAAAGGAAGACCGAGTCCCACGGTTGGTGGGATGGAGCTTGACTAAGCAGGGTGAGAAGATAATATCAATAAAGACATGCTGCTAAGAGTAGATGTGGTCCTTCTTATCCTGTTCTCCTTTCCTTATGTTGTCAAGTGAATCTAGCACAGGACGAGTTAGATAATGAGTACATAAGAAATGTGATAAATCTGGAATCAGAACTGAATTAGAACTGACCCTTACTTAATATAAATCTAAGTCTAAAATTCTGGCCATAATTAAGCAGAAGACCAAGTTCTTCAGCTGACCCAGCAGGTGACCTACTAACTGGAAGCAGCAGCCTTGAGTCTGTCCTGAGAATTGCCTTCAGCAGGGCAGTTTGAAGGTGACTGCAGTAAGTGAAGTTGACCAAGAAAGAGAATGGGAAAAGGGATTGTTGGCATCCTCCTTTTCCATGCACATCTGGAATCTTCCCTTCACAGTTCTGCCCATTAGAGATTATATCCACCCACCTCATATCTATTCTGCATGTGCGTATGTGTGTGTACATATGTGCACATGTAAGAAATTGTTCCTAAGACTTCAAACACGCTAGCCACATGCTCTCCCACTGAGCTACAACCCCATTCTATATCTTTCTAATCTCTTCTAACCTTTCCCTCCAGATCTACTCTGCTAGCCTTACCACACTTTTCTAGCCTTACCATAATAACCATGTTATTCTTCACAGATTTTACTCTAATTCATTGTCTCTGGGTTCCAGGTGACAGGGGATGACCTCCAAATGACTCTTCTGGGTGGTACATTGAAGTGCTTTGTCCATATTTTCTGAATGACATCAACTATGTTTAGAAGTCAATGCCTTCCACAGATACCACCAATGATAAACAGCCAGAAGATTCTTGGGCCAAGGCTGGTTCACTCTCAGATGTCTTTCAAAGAAGAGAGGGGACTTCCTCATGTGTCCTTCCCCAGGAGCCATCTCTGCTCTCTGTCTTTCATCAGGTTGGAGAGTGGTTCTCCACAACTAATCTCATGAGGCTTGAGGAAAGGTACCTGACCGCGACCGTATTTTGTTTTGTCTTTGACTTTACCCACAATCCTAGTGCCACAGAAAGAAAGCACAGCAGCCATTCTTCAACATTTGCTTAGTCTACTGAGGTTCTGAAGCCTATCCAAAGAACTCCTTAAAAATTTCTAAACCATTTCTCTAAACCACAAAGCCTTTGTGTTGTTTCTAATAGTTTCGGTTATTTATGTCTTACTTCCTCGTCCCTAAGGAAGTATCTTGTCTGTGTCTTCCCTGGTCCAGACCTTGCTCCTCACACCCTGATGCTCAGGGATGAATCCATGGGTGGTCGTTCTGCTCACCATCCAGGTTCTACCCCAACTCCCTGTTTTATGAATCTCAGCAGGGTCTCGTTAACAGCATATTGGAAATGCAGCTTTCCTGGCCCACATGGACAGGTTTTTGGTCTATTTTTGTCTTTTCCCTGCTCTGTTTAAATATGGTGTCTGTGACTGAGTTTTGTGTTCCGGAGGCACACGGTCCAGAAAGAAGGAGCCAGAGTTGCTTCTCTGCCTTGGCGCTTAGGAAAGAGCAAATGGGGCTGCCACCTGCCCGGTCTGGGGATGATTCCAGAATGGCTCAGGTTATTCACAGCACAGATCCACCCAGGGGTAAAAATACCATCCCAGAAGGACTCTCCTCCTAGCCATAAAAATACCTATGTGGTTTAGAGACATACTCAAAAATGACATGAGGTCTGGGAGATATCTCTGTAGAAAACAAGTGAAGCTATTAGTTGACCTTACAAATGAGAAGACAAGGATGAGGGCAACTCAAGATGGTTAGAAATGTCAGCTATAATGAGAGGCACATAGTGTAGGCTGTAGGAAGAGCTTTCCAATCCAGGGACACCAGAAGATGTTTACAAGGTGTCTTCCTGAGAGATATGAAAATACAACACCCTTCTTTATGAAGGCATTAAGTAGGACTACTCCTAGTTACCACATCCTGGCGCATCTACAAAGGGTCTCCACCCGAGGTTGTTGTGCATACTCTCCTTTTGAGCTTTATAACTCCACTACAAACTCATTTACACAACCACTGTACCAGACACTTGACTCAGGAATGGGGGGGGGGAATCCCATCCTCTCCTAGATGGCCCACTTTTGAAGGTTCCTTGCTTCTAGGATTCTTTTCCTAAACCAGATTCTCATAAATATTCCTCCCTTTTTGTTGTTATTTTTGTTTTGTTTGGCTTCTCAAACCCCTCCATGTTAGCTTTGTCTTCCTGATCTGGGGCCCCCAATCCTTACTGGTCTCTTTCTAGCTTTTTCTGAAAGAAGTCATCTCTCGACAGTTCACAGACCAAGTTTCCATACAACATGCCAAGGAATTTCTTACAATAACTTGACCTTACCTGCACAATAAAGACATGTCCAGAAAATTTCCCTTTAGGAACAAAAAGAAAGTCACCATCAGTACGGCTCTATTATTAAATTGCTAACTCTTTTGGGTGCTGCCCTTCAGATACTGTAGATTCCACATCGGTTATCAGCAATAAATGTTCCTCAGCCATTCAAAAATATTTTGAATCTCCATAAATTCAGATTAAGGGGAGATATCAAAATTATCAAAAAGGTGTACTTCCAAAGTACTACAATTCCAGAAACAAATTATTGTACCATAGGGTGGTGGATCGAACTAAAGCACTTCCTTTGCATGTCAAGCCAAGCTGGGTATCAGAGCTCAGGCTCCCTCTCTCTGGACTGAATGCCTCATAGACCTCAGATGTGATCCAGAAACCATATTTAAGGAGAGTAGTAGACAAAGTTCTGCAGTGAAGGAAAGGGGTGTGGCCTGACTTTCCTCATCACTCAGAAATGGCCAATCATGCCTTGCATGTATATCCACTTAGGTAGGAATTTTCCGATATTTCCATTTCTTTTTAATATAAAGAAGGAAAAAAAGTAAACCCACACCTATGTGTATGTGCATTTGTGCATGCATGAGTGTGTGTGTGCATGTGTGTACTAAGACATGCACTCAGCCACATCTGTAGCACTGGCCATGCCCCGTTTGTGTGTGATCACAGGTGTGTAGGTGAGCTTATGGTATTTGGTCTGGAGTCTGGGACAGGCTTGTTCTCTCTTGGTTCTGGCCGAGACATGGAGAGCAGGTTGTGGTGTGGATCCTTGGAGCGGGCACTTGTGGGTCGTTGGTTTCTCCTGTCAGTGACTTCTCCCAAAATAAAATATATAACCCATATTTATCCTCGTCCAGTGTATCTTAATCTGTACATTACCATGCATGAATGAGTGTGCTTGTGCACATGTTTGTGTGTTTCAGTCAGCAAGCCTTCTTCTTGTACTGAACATACTCTTGCATTCTCTTGCGACAGGTTATCTGGAGCTGCCACTTGAAATGGCACAATGTCCAAACACAGCGTGTGAGGAGGAATAGCTCTGGCTCCTCAGGATCAGTCCGTAAAAGGGAGGCACATGGGGAAATGGACTGAGTCCCACTAATGCAGAAAGCACTGGGCTTCTTCCTTTTCTGGTTCCTTCTGAGGAATTAATTTGAGAATAAAGTATTGCAAATCTCAAACTAACTAGAAGCAGCTGTTGCTGCTTCCTCTGCCTTGGTAGCCCCCACCAACTTCCTGATCCAAATCAACACAAGGCAACTCTGTGGCCACATCTCAGGATGATGCTCAAGGGTATTAATAAGTGAAAACAGTGATGATAATAAAAACAGTGAGCATAAGTACTGTGGTGTTTTCATGTGCCTGAGACCATTCTAGCACTAGGTCTAGCCTCCTACTTAGTGGTGTAGGCAGTCTCATTATTCTCATCACTTGTGAGTTCCAAGAGAAAGTACACATCTCTTCCCACCTTTTGGGCCAACAGGAGTAACAATAGCTAGCCTATGCCAGACACAATGCAAAATACTTTATCTCAACCAATCTTTGCAATAACTATATAAGCTAGGAATTACCTCACCCCCACTGTACCTGTTAGGCAATTGGAGAGCAGAGATTAGAAACTGGTGTCAGAGTTTGGACATAACTCCAATCTGTCCTATTCTACAGCTTTAGCTCCAACGTCCTGTGATTCTCTCCTCCATGTGTTTCCCTTCTCTGAAGCTCATGCCATTGCAACCAAAACCTAGGCTCTTGGGTTATTTTCATCAAGTTGAAAAGCCCTTCCTGAGATTCATGACAGCCAAGTGAATTGCTCCCAGAGAGCCCACTGGCAGTGTTGCCATCCGTTGGCCTCAGCCACAGCTGTGGTCTCCAAAGGAAATAACTCATGCGGCCGTTGGTTGCACCTGTCACTCACTGGAACCAGTACATGCATCGGAACACCAGGGCCCCACAGGGATGAGCAAAGCAGCTACATCAAACTGATGGGCATCCAAACAGGTCCCTGTGGTTCAAGAGGCTGCTCCTCTCAATCTAGGATGAGCCCCTCCTGATCTGCCCTCCTGCTTTAGAAGGTCAGAGAGACTGGCCTTTGGCCATATTCATTTTGCCTCTGTGGAAACAGCTCATCCTAGTGCCTTAGGCAGGAGGTGGCTTTGGCAAACTAACAGACATGATCTAAACTAGGTAAAATACCTCCAACCTTATCCTGATTAAAAAAAAAAAAAACTGGAGGTGATGCTAGGTAACATCATCCAAATAAGAAAGGCTAACAAATGACCGTGGAGAACTGAGGTCACTGCATTAGTCCTAGAGAGAGAAAAGGACATGTGGGACTTCCAAGAAGCAAACAGAGCTGGACAAAGACACACTCAGGAAAGTTTTCATGGTAGTTTGGGGTGTCAACACAGAAACCTAGACTGAACAGTATTCATCAGATTTCATCAAAAGCAACTCTACCAATGCTAACAAAGCATTAGGCATTTACACTGAAATGAGGGGTTATTGAACCTGCATCTTCATGTGCTCTTACTGCAGAGCCAAACCATATGTGTTTGTCACCTCTAAATAACAGGACAGGCTGGCATGTGAGTGAGTGCTAGGATGGGTGGTGAGTTGTGTGAAAATTGGCGTAAAGGGATATATGTGTTGAAAGGGGCAAAATCTCTTCGTGAGTGATGCAAGATTTGGTCTGAAGCCCATAAGTAATTCTATGGGATTCTAGCAATCCAGTCTGTCCTTAATCATGACTTCCATAGTTAATTGCATATTCATCTGATAAAGCCAAGAATCATATTCAAATCCAGAACGATTCTTGTTCTGTAACATATTGTTTTCAATACCACCTTCCTATGGATCTTCAAGCCCCTCCTGGGGCTCAACATCTTCTGTGAATAAGAAAATCTTTAGTCCTACACCTTGCACACTGCATCAGATGCTTAGGCTGGTAATGGTTTTCTAGTGGTCGGGATGCAGTATGGGAAGGACCTGAGTAAATGAGTTTCTAATATGTTGATTCTTTCCAGTTGGGGAATTTTCCAATACATACATACATACATACATACATACATACATACAGATGATATAGATAGATGATAGATAGATGGATTTAATTAAGTAGCATTTCAGTTTTAACTTTAAAAACATAACCATAAAAATGGATTTGGCCAGTGCAGCATGCACACAAATCTACACTTTTGCGCTATTCCAGCTATTAGAGTGAGTTTTAAATGCTTCAAAGGAAAAAAAAGGCACTGAGGTCTCAGTCATCCAATATTTCTCTGTCATTGTTTTAAAGACTACCTTTCATTGTCCTTGATGGTGATGGGGTACACACTGCTTGCAGATGAGATTGTCTACTGTCTTTAGAAATGCCAAGTTAGCAATCCTTAACCAATCACTTTTTCTTTGCTTTACATATTCAAAAGTACTAATACAACATCATTCTACTAGATGGCCTATGTGAATACCAAATGGAAAAGCAGTTTAAAGTATCTGTCCTATTTAGCTTTCTGTTGCTATTATAAAGTATTGACCAAAAGTGACTTAGGGAGGAAAGGGTTTATTTTTAGGAACTCAAGACCCACACTTGGAGGCAGAAACTGAACAGAAACCATGGAGGAAAATTGCCTACTCACTTGTTCTCCATGACTTGCTCTGTTTGCTTTTTTACATAACGCACAACCATCTGCCCAGGGGTGATACTACCCATGGTGGGATGGACCCTCTCATGTCAATCATCAGTAAAGAAAATAACACCACAGACACACCCACAGGCTAATTTGGTGAACATAATTCCTCAGTTGAAATTCCCTTTTCCCAGATGTTTCTATTTTGTCTCAAGTTGATAAAAACTAACCAGCACAAGTGACACCTTATCAACTTGACACACAAACACATCACTGTGAAACCATCACCTTTCTTGTTTATCCCAAGATCTCATGTTAATAACACAATATAAAACATAGTATAACTGAAGTCCCACAGTCTTTAAAGAAAATCAAACACATTCAAAGTTCAACTTCTCTTCAAAATACCCAATCTCTTAACTATTAGTTCAAGAAAGAAAGAAGAAAGAAAGAAAGAAAGAAAGAAAGAAAGAAAGAAAGAAAGAAAAGAAAAGAAAAGAGGTTAGACACGTTCTTACTCCTAAGGGAAAGAACCAGAGCACAAAAACAATCATACTTTAAAAAAAAAACCAAAGTCCAGCAATGTAGCTCCAAATCTTGTAGCTCAGTGTCTGACAACTGGGATTCACTCATGGTCTATTGGGCTCCAAAGGGACTTGATAAACTCCACTTCTCTGACTCTGTTGTCCGTAACACACACAGCTTGTCTCATAGGCTCTACTGCACACCTGCTGCTGTCCTTGGTGGTCATCCTATTGTTCTGACATCTCTAATATGCTGGGGTTTCCACTGCAACTAAGGATGCACCTTTGCCTATGGCCTCTTCAGGGATTCTGATTCTGCCACCTCTTGCCGAATCCCAGCTTCTTTCTAACCCCTTCAATCCTGGAGTTTCCATTCCAACTGAGCCTACACCTTTACCAATGGCTTCTCCTGTCTTAAAGTTTTTCTTGATATGTCCTAAAGCTACCTGAGGACAATAATACACTCCTGACTGGAAATTCCAACATGTTGGCTTTTGCCTGTGATACTAAGATGGGCTCTTTGCCCATCTAAGTCTATCTTCAATGGAACAGTATAAGAATTTTATTGCCCGGGGAGACTGTCAGCTCCTCCTAGGTCAACTCATCCTCAGTGATTCATGTGTCTTTTGTACCATCTACAGTATCTGGCACCTATAAGAACATATAAGAATCAGCAGTGTCAGAGACAAGGCCACCACAGCAGACCTGAAGGTGAGGTCCAGGTTCTGAAGAAGGTCTTGAATCAGGAACAAGTTATCAGACTGGAGAGCTTACTGATGTTTAATTGTTTCCATGCAAAGTTCTTCCTCATTGATAATGTACTCTTCAGACTCATCAAAATAACAAAATGTCCTAAACTGTAGCAAGCTCATAGCAGACTGGGATTGACCTTGTTTCCCCAGAGCAGAGCACTATTCTAAAATACATACAGGGATTCAATGGTGCTTCCTGAACAACAACAACAAAGGAAATGTCTCTTCAGCTTTTCAGAGACATAAAATGCTTTGAGTATAAGTGTAGGCAGACTTCAACTGGATGGTCTTCTCTGTGATAATAGAGACACAGCAAACATGCCAACCACTGTGCAGCACAGCTATGAACTCCCATGTGCAGAGCCAACTGCAACTCAACTTTTCATCCACTATCCCTATTCTCTCTGTAATAGTCTCAAAGAATAAATGTGACAGCGAAACCTTGAATCTTCACCTGAAGGCATAGGCACTTTTTGAAGTTTTTATGCATTTTTTGGTAGACTTCTCAAAGGGATCCAGAATCTACATACAAAATAAAAAATTAATGACTAAATAGGTTATATAGTTTATGTTTGGTCAAAATCATTTGTTGGACAATAGGCTTGAAAATGTTACACATTAGAAAAGTGGTATGAGGTTCTAAAAGAGCATAGACTTTAAAGTCAGATTCATTTGCAGTTTCCTTTTACCATTCAGCAGCATCCTAGATAAAGTATTTAAATTATCTATCTCCTTACATGACAGAAACAATACTAGCCACCTTCCCAAATAGTTGAAGAAATTAAATTCAGTAAGTATGCCTATTACTGAGTAAGCACTACATAAATGCTAATTCCTTACTCTCTTCAACAGCTTTCTCCATAGATAATAGAGATAGATATTTAGATAGATAGATAGATAGATAGATAGATAGATAGATAGATAGATTGATAGAAGATAGATGATAGAGAGATAAACGAGAGATGATAGAGACATGATAGATGAAAGAAGATATATAGACGATAGGTAGATAGATGGATGGATGGATGGATGGATGGATAGATAGATAGATAGATAGATAGATAGATAGATAGATAGAGATAGAGCTCCTTCTCTCCCTCTACCCCCCTTCTTGCAATAACAAACACAAATGTTTTCAATAAATGTCCCTTTCATGGAGTAAAAACCTGTCATTGGATATAAATAATAAGTTACATACTGTTGTGTGGACTAACCATGTTTTACCAGAACATATGGGCACAATCATAGACTTTTGTTACAAAAGTAATATTGAACACTGACAATTCTTTATTTTATGTTATTTGTTAATATTTTATATTCGCCAGCCCCAACCACCTACATGATATACGTAGAAGATTTTAAACGCTAGTGGCCCACAGTAGTAAGTGATCCAAGATGTCAGGAATGGGAGGATTTTATCATAGTGTTTGAAAATATGAGCACCTTATTTCTCAAAGACAGATACTGTTTGATCAGGTCCAATGACATTGTGAAGCTCTTCCAAGGGCTGTGGTCCAGGATGGCCTTTAAAACATTTGCACAACAGAATTCTCATAACAGAAACACATCTTATAGCTTGTTTGGTGTTTTGGTTTTTGTTGTTGTTCCTGGGTTTTTTTTTTTTTTTTAGGGTGGTGGATTTAACACTATTGAAGCTTCAAAGTTATACTTCATGAATCATTAAGACTCTCCCCTGTGCCACCATCTTTAGAAGAGGAAAGAACAGAACAGGGTAAGCAAGGGTGAGAGGTGGAAAGGGGTGATGGGGAGATTTCATTGCTTGCCAAAAATTGTACAGTAGTCCAAAGGCTTATGGTTTTTACATTCAGTTTTTACCCGTGTGGAAATTCCCCATTTTCTCTCTTTAGCCCTTTCTCTCGGAGGAAATGAAGTTTTGTTGAACTCCAAGAAATGTGTCTTCCTTCCCTAATTTCCATGTGCTGGATTCAATGCTAATTTACATCCACATTTGTGCCGGAGATCTTAGAAATCTGCTGTTGTTTCCTTCCTAGGCTGTAAGGTGGGGGTTGGGAGTCGGGGCGGAGGAGTGGAGTTGAGGACAACCAAAAGGAGAGAGGGAATGAGGCTGAGAAAGTGAGGAGCAAGAAGGAAGAAAAGCTTCAGCCAGTAAGCATTTTCCATACTTAATAATTTGATTTTGAAGGCTAGCCATATCAAAGAGCAAAATATTCAATATTGTTAATTCAGTTTTGCAAAATATATTCTTAATTTAAAAATGATTTTGCTCCGGGTGGTAGTGCAGTAATAAAGCAGTTATTGACCAGATCTTATTGATTGTAGAGTCTGCGGGCAAAGAGCACTGACCTCGCTCACACTCTTATTGCTTCCTCCCTCCCTGGCCTTCTTCATCTATGCTCGCTCAATAATATATTATTAATATATATTTTTAGCAAAAACTGTATGTTACAAGGTTAAGGGCTTCTTAGTGATTTTTTTTTCAAGCTACTCTCTCCCTTTGGGGTGTTAGGGAAGAATGAAGTTGGTAACCAAGTGTCTGTGTATAAATGACTTTCCATGGAAATACATCATCCACCAGAAAAGGTACTTTATCACCATCCACATTTTCTGTTCTACAGGACAGAAGGGAAGATTCTCTAAGCCAACGGCTGTTACAGGGTGAACAATGGCAGCTGCAAAGAGGGGATTACACCCTGGCTGTGAAGATCAAATTCATTCTGTGTCCTTTATCACAAAGTAGCTTTGAGCTTCAAAGAGGAGAAAACTGTGGTCATGTCAACTTCAGCCAGCAGTGCTAGGCCTACGATCATGCCAACTTCAGCCAGCAGTGCTAACCAATCCTCCCTCTGAGAAGTCTCTCATAAGGCTTTGTCAGCACTGGCAGGGCAATCTACCTCATACCATAACTCATATGATCTTCAGCAACGGGTCATTTGGCCTTGCACATAAAAATCTTCCTGTCTTTTTTTTTTTTTTTTTTTTTTTTTTGTATTTTCCCCAGCAGACTAGCCATGCTTCCCTAATAAATGTGCAAGTTTTCTGAAGACAAGCACTATGCTCTTTCAGTAGAACTTCTGTAGTCCATCACATGTTGGGTTCACACTAAGCATGCAGTAAATAACTACCAACTACATAATGTGTATAGTTTGTAGTAAACTCTCTCAGAAGACAGACAAACAGCCAAACAGCAGAGTTCCATTTACTTTTTCCCTCCACCCTAGCAAGCCCTTGAACACTGAGCTGTGCTTGTCTCCATCTGTGCACCAGGCAAAAGAAAGAAGACCCAGGGACTATTGAGTAAACACATGTTGCTGAGGCTGACCTCCCGTTGTCATATCATGAATAGAGTGTTTCAATGGTTTGCTTTCATGCCTTGTGTGGAAAGAGCCAAGAAGACTGTTTGTGTCTCCCAAACACTGAATTCAGAGGGGCTAAGCAAATCCTAGTTACAGGAGATTGGGTTGAAAGTGACTCAGCATGATCGCTGATTGCAACCTCTTAAGCTGACTTTGCCATGTCTCCTGTTCAATCATTCCCTTTGTGGCAGAACAGACATGTTCAGAACAAAACCAACATCATGACTTTCACACAGTTTGTGCTCATACTTGGGTTCTTGCCTCCACAAAGAAAAGTCGAACGCTAATACATATTCATAAAGATTGGGTCATATTGACAAGGTCCAGACCTCTTATGGTTGGTGGTTTCATAGCCTGCTGAGAGGGGATTAAAAGGGAGGACATCATCACCCAGTAGATGTAACCCAAGTGAGTGTAGAGAAATATGGGGCTCTGCTGTGTAGTTGCTGGCTAGTTATTCATAGCAGCTGAGGTCCCAGTAGGCAACAGTTGGTCTCTCTAAGAACTTAATAGAAAAGGATAAACATAGAAAGCACTTTTCACAGAGACACAGAAAGCTTCATTAACACTCACAGGTCTGAAAAGGGAGATGGATATAGGCACTAGAAAATCAACCTCCAATAGCGATATGGCCACAGAAAGACAAAAGTAGCACCAACACCACACAGGTGGCCACCAAATCCCAACCTCTTCCAATCTCATATCAAAACACCTTTGGCTTCCGGATACCAGAAGGCAAGAAATACCAATGTGGGTCCTTTGAAGTCAAGCTGCTAGGGCAAAGACCTACACAAATCACCTTGGAGAGTGAACCATGGACCTGGAAGAGCAAAGCAAACCAACTGTCCTACCTTTTGGCTTGATTGTATTCTTTGTCACACAGGAGCAATTATGTAACCCTACCTACTCTTCACAGTCCTCCCAAGGATCATGTAATCAGAGCTGCCAATGTACTTTGTTGCAAATCCCAGCTGGCCACAGATGCTGCCTTGGTGAGGAGGCCCTCTGCTCTTCATGAAGTTCCCCACTGGTGTCCACACCAAGCCAAGGAAGGTTCCCCCACCCCCAACCAGAGCCAGAATGAAGTGAACAGAGCAGCACAGGGCTCTGCAGGTGGCAGGGAGAGGGGGAGCTGCACAGGCAAGGAAATAATAGAGACTGGATTGTTTATGCTTGTGGGAAAGGGCGCATGAATATGGATAAAACCCTGTGCGCATTTTGCTAATTACCCAGCATCAATGTTAAAGGAGAAAAGAGCCCACTGCAGATTTTCAAGCCAATTCCGCCCCCACCTACACACACACACACACACACACACACACACACACACACACACACATTACCACTGCCACCACGGCCATCTTCTCTCCTCTCATAAAAACAGCTGACAGTGTCCCTCTGAATATGGACCATGTGGACCCATTAGAGTTAAATACAAATCAGAAAAGGAATCTTGCCTACTATCATGCCAGAGAGCTCAAGGAAGAAAGTCTCCCTCTATGAGCACAGTTGGCAGAAGCCTCTTTCCCATAAATCCCTCACAGTCAAAGCAACCCCATAACCTAACAGGCAACGGGTGAATCAAGGAAGAGACTGCTGTACAGACAAAGAATGTCACATTAAGAGGAGGCCATCTTTATCAGGAACCAAAATTATAGAACAAAAGACAAAAATAATCCCTAGTCCTAATTGAGGCTTCTTTCCTGTGCCCGCCCAGGAGAAACTGGCAGACCAAACACTGGCCAGATACTTGGAGTCAGACAGAACCAGCTCAGAGGAAATAAAAGATGACCAATGCAACCTTTGTCTCCTGGAAACTTCTGGCTGTGTCTGAGCCATCCCCAGGTAGACATGTGTGACATCTTCAAATATCATCAGGGATTGGGCTGGCAGTGCTTAACCCAGATGGAGACTTAGAAGGATGAGCTCATGTGTGCTGTGTGTGGTCCCGAAGCCCATCACCACAGGCTGCCAGTGGACTTGCCCCTTCATCTAACCTAAAGGTCTACCTGTCTTGACCTGCATGCTCTAGGACTACAGCAAAGGCAGAGCCTTTTGTAGAGTTGCTCACATTTTTTGTTCTCTACAGAGATGCTGACCAACTTCACAAGACAGGCAGTCCTGCGAAGCTGGGGACCATAAATCTCCTCGCTTTATCCTGCACGACTATGTGGAGGACATTTGGCCCTTCTGGACCTCAGTTCTCAGTCTCTTCGTCCATAACATACTTACCATTCAGAATCCTCATAGTCCTTAAGTTCACAATCCTGAGAACAGCAAGGCTCACCAGTAGGTCACACAAATTCAGCTCTTGCCAAGAGTCAGCCACTTTTACTTCTACCTTGCTGAACACTGCTCAGCAACCTCCAGAGTTAGGTCACAACCTCATGTAATAGACAAGAAAACCAAGGGTTTTCCTGAGTTGCTAAGTTTATAGTAGAGCAGAGATGTGGACCCAAGATAGCATATTTATTGCACTGTGTAGCGTTTCCATTTACAACATGGACTTTTTCTTCTCCTAATATTTTTTATTATAATAGAATAAGCATAAAATTTACTGTCATGTCTATTTGTGAAACTTCAGATCAGTGGCATTAATTAAAATTGTATTGCTATACAAATATCACCACCATTAGTTTCCATAACTCTTTACATCTTGTAAAATTAAAACTCTCCATCTATTAAACAATAATGGCTTCTTTCTTTTTTCCAGCCCCCAGCAATCAATCCACTGCTTCCTCTGTCTAACATTTTGACTTTTCCTGGTATCTCATGTAAATAACATCATATAATATTGTCTTAGTTAGGGTTTCTATTTCTGTGAAGTGACACCATGACACAGCAACTCTTATAAAGGAAAACATTTCATTGAGGTGGCTTACATTTCAGAGGTTTCGTCCTTTATCGTCATGCTGGGAAGCAAGGCAGCATGCAGGCAGACATGGATGCTGGAGCTTAGAGTCCTTACGTCTTGATTCAAAGGCAACAATAAGTGAACTGAGACACTGCATGGTATAGTGAGCATAGGAGACCTTAAAGCCCACCTTCACAGTGACACACTTCCTCCAACAAGGCCACACCTACTTCTATGAGGCCATACCTCTTAATAGTGTCTTTACTTTTGGTGGCCATTTCCTTTCAAAGCACCACAAGTATTTTTCTTTATATAACTAATATATTTTACTTGGTACAGTGTCCTTAAAGTTTGTTCACATTGTAGCAAATATCAGAACTTTCTTCTTTAAGTCTCAGTAATAAAGATGCTGGAGAGCTGGCTTAGCAGTTAAGAGCATTGATTGATCTTCCAGAGGACCTAGGCTCAGTTCCCAGCACCCATATGTCAGCTCACAACTGTTCGTAACTCTAGTCCCAGGGAATCTAATGCCCTCTTCTGGACTCCATGGGCACCAGGCACATATGATAAATAGCCACACAGGCAGACAAAACATCCATACATCAAAAATTAATAAAAAAAAATGTAAAACAATAGATTTAAGTAACACTTCATTGTACACATATGCCACATTTTGCTAACCCAGTCAATGGTAATGTAGTTCTGTAGCTTTGGAGTTGTAGTTTTGTGATTAATGTTGCTATTTATCTGGGTAAAAAAGTATCTCAAGATCATGCTTTTAGTTCTTTTGGATATTTACTCAGAAGTGGAATTGCTGAAAGCTATATTAAATAGCAAATGTGTTTTTAATTTTTTGAGAACCTGCCATATTCTTCTCTGTAATAGCTGTATATTTTTACCTCCCTATCAACAATTCATGAAGATTCCTATTTTTTCACATCCTTAATAATGCTTGTGGGGGGGCAGTGTAGGTGTGTGTTTATGCATACACATGTACACACATACACAGGCTTCCTTCCTTCCTTGCTTGCTTGTAGGAGCCATGCTAATGGGTATGAGTACCTTATTATAATTTTGGTTAGCATTTTATTAATTAGTAGTATCAATCATCATTTCATGTTCTTATGTATCCTTTTTGGAAAAAATGTCTATTCAAGTACTTAGCCCATTTTTTAGTTTTTGTTGTTGTTTTTTTTAAGGACTTTACTATGGATTATATGGATATTACTATGAATATCAATTCCTTATAAAATATATATTTTATGGGTTGCCTTATTACTCCATTGACAGTAATTCATTAAATTTTATGAAGTACAACCTGTTTCTTTGTGTCTATATACATATGATACCATATCCAAGACAACATTGCCAAATCTAGTATTATTAACTTTTCACTCTATAGTTCCTTCTACACACTTCAGGGTGTTAGGCCATGAATCCAGTTTCATTTATTTTTGCATATGGTGTTAGGTATTGGACTGACTTCAATTCTTCTTCTCCTCTTCCTCCTCCTTCTGTTGTTTTTTGAGACAGAGTTTCTCTTTGTAGCTCTGGCTGTCCTGTACCTCACTCTGTAGATAAGACTATCCTTGAACTCACAGAGTTCCAGCTGCCTCTGCCTCCCTAGTGCTGGGATTAAAGGCTTGTGCCACTACTGTCTGGCAGTCAGTTCTTGTGTATGAATGTCCATCTTTCCCAGAAGCATTTGTTTTAAAAAGCCTATGGCTTCCTGCTTGATTATTTAATGCCCTTATCAAACACTGCTCTGTACCATTGGTCTATGGTTTGATTAATTGTGTAATAAGTCTTGAAATTAGTGTAAATTTTGCAGTTTTCACTGAGATTTTGAACTTAATATCTTAACAATGGTACGCTTTCTAATGCATATGGGATGACCCCCCATCACTTATTTTAAGATTGTAGGCTATTTTTCATATGCCATTGAATCTCAACTCAAGACTGTAATTTAGTGTTTTTCTTACCACATGAAATATCGTCTTTTCAGTTTTCTAGAGAAGTTATGTATACCTTGCTCAGCCTCAGGAAAACAGAAGTACATCTATGAAGTTCAGAATTCTTCCAAACAAGGTCCAGTGGGTGTTTCATCCTAAGTGAGTTGATTTGAACAAAATGGAACTTGATTCAAGTTCTTGCAGGTAAAATTCTTCATGGTGAATTTTAAGTATCTGTAACATATAGCTATATATTGTACATATCAATGTTCAATAATAAAGGCTTGCCATAGAATCCAGCAGACCAATAAGTATATGATTAAACCCTGGCCCTGAGACAAGGAACTTCATCAGAAATTATCAGTTAAAGTCAATATAGACATTGCCAAATAGCATCAGGAAAGCAAAATTAAATAATAGAAGCAAATGTACAAAGACAGTGTATCATCTATATTGGTGACTTCAGCACAGATCACTCCTCTACCACTGATGCCCATCAAACTTGCATTGCCTCCATGTGCCATGAGGAAAATTACCTGCGAAGAGCAAAGCTTCCCTGGAACCAGACTTGCTGCCATGTTTCTGTCTTGAACTTTGCTTCTAACTTTGCAGCAGCAAAGGCTGGAGCTGATTGGATTATAGGAATACAAATGGATTAATTTGGGATGGATTAGATACATTGCAAAACATAAGTTTGACTTGCATTAACATAAAAATGTCATAAAAATGTAGATGCAGAGGCAGAGCTTATTTGTGATGCTGCTAATGCATTGTTACTCCAGCGAAAGATGCACACAATATTTACACTGCATCTGACCACATAAAACATGTCGCACACACATGCAATGCTTTTATGGAGAGGGAAAAGAGCCAGAAGGGCCCTTCAGAATTCCAATTCTTCAGCCTCTGATTTTCTCTTCTTTTTACAATTTTTTCTTTATTTTCAAGAAACAAATACAGTTTTAAACCATCATTACTGTATTTTGAACGGTTAATATTTCATATCGTGACATCTCTACTCAGAGGTAACAGGTTTAGTTGATTACTATTTGTTTATAGAGCCAGAGAAACCTGCAATCACAGAGAACATAGAAGGATTGCAATTAGATCTATTGGCTAAGAGCTGCACCTTGCTGACCCACGGTTAAGTGGTTAGCGCTATCAGAGAGAAAATGCCTACTGGCAGCTGGCACATCTGCACATAATAACACAGGCACAACTGACACGGCCACTAAAGGCTGTTGCTCTCCTCTCTACCCAGAAGCTGAAAACAGATCATGCTTTTTAATAGTGCATCAACACGTTTCTTCTGAATTAGCATAATCATGTGAGTTGGGGAGGAAATGGGTATCTTGGCTAAGCTGCTGTGAATTCTTCAAAGTATTCAAATAAAAAGGGGTCCTCCCCTCCCACATGAACCTGATTCAATATCCAGCTTATAGTCTATTTTGAAAAGGAAAGAGAAAAAGAGAGCAACGGGGGGGGGGGAGGGGGGAGCCACAGTTGACCTAAGAGTTTTAATAAAACAAGGAATGCCGTGCATGGGATGAACATGAACAAATGCATGCTCTAGGGGGAGGGGGTAGGCACAAACGCATCATGAAATTCCATCAGTAAGGTGAGGGTGAGGGAGAGGGAGAGAAGAGTGACTGGCATTACGGGCATGGCACTACACAAACACTTTACAGATTCAGTCTACACTGCAGGCCAACATTTCTACAGCCAGGCATCCTCAACTCTGTTTCTTCTCTCTCTCCCGTCTCTCCTTCTCCTTGCCCTCCCCCTCTCCCCCTCTGCCCCTCCTCATCTCCCACTTCCATCTTTCCCTCTCCCTGCTTTTCTCTCCCACCTACCTCTCTCTCAAATGAGAGGATGGTCTGTAGATTGTAGGCCAAACAAATTTCAATGCTATTCTGGGACAAGAATGTGCCCTGGGTTCTGGTAGCTTCCTACTCCCTGATAGAAGCACAAGGAGCATCTCAGATGTTTAACCCCCTGCCTTATGACTGGCTCCCCTCAAGCCTGAGAAGATCACTATCCTAGGGTTAAGCCTCAGCCCTTTGGACTAGCAATATAGTTCTTTGGTCTCCTCTCTATAGAGTTCTAACCAACTTATCAGTGCATCACAGGTATTCTCTTACAGAGACCAAGTCATGCACTGTCTTGTATAAACTTATACAATAGACTATAGAACTAAGAAGGTGGGCTTTGAAAATCCCTTCTTATTATTCTGCTGTACATTCTAGCCTATAGGTAAAAGACAACCATGAAATAATAAATACCTGGCACCTAGAAAAATCAGTACCAACCTTTTGATACCTCCTACAATTGAATTAATTAAGTTACCAATATAAAAGGGACCCTGGCTTATTGTAGGTAGAAATATGCAATGATAAGAAATCTAGTTTTGAGGGAAAGTCCTCAGCTTGCTTAAGATCCTTTTTATGCTGGATCAAGCTCTCTCTCCCCTCTCTCTCTCTCTCTCTCTCTCTCTCTCTCTCTCTCTCTCTCTCTCTCTCTCTTTTCCTCCCTCCCTCTAAGAACAGCATTGAACCATCAAGCACACATGTATAGGTGGTTACACTGGAACTGGAGAACCAGGTTACCAAAGAGACCAGTATGAGCTCCTGACATCAAGCTGGGTATAGAGGACAATAAAAATGGCATCATTATTGCTTGCAGTTTTCACAGAACTCAATGCTGAACAAATCAGTAAATGAGATAAGCATTGAAAGCAACTTCACTTTCAGACATTTTCAAATCACAAAGTCTTAAAGCAAGCCTTAACAAATTTCAAAGAATTTCAAAGGCCCTAGCCTCTTATCACAATAGGATCATATCATCTTTTAGTGGCAAAAAAAGAAAAAGGAAACTCTTTCTAGCTGTCCCACACACCATCTAGATGTCTGGGAGGGATGAAGGATAACACAGTCAAGGCCACATGTGAAAGTAATAAGTAACAGAACTCACTAATAATAGTAGACCAGACCCAAAACAAACAGAAAGCATAGCCTAGGCTTACAAATGAAAAAGAAGAATACACTGAGATAGGTTATGATGATATTCTACACCAAAGACAAGGAGCAGACCTTTATAACAGAGAGAACAAACACCATGCCTTCACATGCCTTTTAGAGAGACAGCTGGATCCCCAGCAACAGTGTCATCCTGAGGCCGTGAAGAAAGGTCCTCTGTGCTAAGAGAAGAATACCCATGCTAATCTAGATTACATGACCAAGAAAGTAGTTTTCTTATGTCAGGGAATAATAAGTACATTTTGAAATAAAAGCCATGAATATCAACAATGTTTCCCAAAGAAGACCATAGCAGACACATTTAAAACAGAACATAAATAATTTTAGATTGAAAGTTTACAATGCAAGAAAGATTGTTTCTGATGGATTCTCTTTTTCCTGGATGTTCCTGGGTAAGACAGGTCACAAAGACTATGGAGAGACTGGAGACAGGTGGGTAGATGTCATGTTTGTTTGTCCTGGAGCCCTGGTTAGCATGGAAGTCTCTAAGCTCATCAGCTGTCTTCAAACTGAAAGCCTCAAACATACCACCTTCCCCTCTGAGTGCTGGGATCCTTAAATGTTCAAGGACACCACAGACTGTAAGAGATGCTTGTCAATGATGCATTCTGGCCTGAGACCTCTATCTAACTGCTCTTTTCTTTGCCAGCTTCAGCCCCTCTGAATCTTAATCAGGGATGTATGTTTAGATTCAGGAGTCTCTGTAAAAACAAGGGATAGCTTTGAATTCAGACCATCTTCACAAGATTCTAGCTTGTTCTTGTTTACTTTCATCTTGAATCCATCTCTATTTTCTGACCACACCAGCACTTCAACCTCCAGCCCCACAGGAGGACCATGGTCTTATTGGTACTGTCAAGCCAGGTTCCACATCTGATTAAAGACAATTCTTTCCCACAAACCATATATAATGCACACACATCTAATTACAAATATGATGTAACTATGCTACACACACACACACACACATATATATATATATTTCTTCTCTCTGTTTTTTGGGATTTTTTTCTTATTGTTTCATATGCTTTTAGGCTGGATGCCTCAATTAACTTTGTCTTCATTATTACAAACACTTGAAACTATCATTTTTATAAATATGAGAATAAATGCAAACAAATATTGATTCAGAAAAAGAAGCTGCAATAATTGTGTTATGATTTTAAAAGCAGACAGGAGTTAGAACGCTCAGAAAAAAAATGATGTATCAGTTGAGAAAGTATTACAAGAACTAAAACAATCTGAAGATAATAGATCACTAAAAAGATACGAATATTGTTTAACTATTTCTGTTTAAAATGTCTGCAGTAATCACAGAAGGCTAGAATGCTTATCTGAGATGCATAAACCTTGGACTCAATTCCCAACACCCACATGAAGCCAGGAGTCTTAATACACTCCTACAATTCCAGCACTAGGGAGGCAGAGGAAGGAGGATCTAAAGTTCACACAGCAAATTTGAGCCCAGATGCCCAGACTAGATTATATGGGACACTGTGTCAAGAAGAAGAAGGAGGAGGAGGAGAAGAAATTGAAGTAAAACTGGCTGATAGAAGAGTAAAAAAACAAGAAAAAACTAACTAGAAAAAAAAATAAAAAGTATAAATCAAGATAGTTAGGGAATATTAGTCAGTAACTATGTAAGACAGATTCAAAGGCCTGGAGAACAGAATGAACTTGAATAGTGACTTCATTAATTCCACAGAGTTAATGTTATAGCCAAGTAAGAAAGCACAGACATACACAGGCTGTGAAGTCTTATTCAGCAGGCAATCGCAGAGAAACTAAGTCACAAAACTGAGAAAAATGAATGAAGGTCCAACATCTATGAGATAGTCATTGATATGAGAATTAAAAGAACACTCAGTCTCAGTAGATCAGTTCAAACGCAACTAGAATAAGCATACCATGAATAGAGTCAAAAGCTGAGGCAAGAATTGGGAAAACATAATTTTTAATCAATTTCGTTAACTTATTTTGTGTGTATAAGTGTTGTCCCTATGTATACCCATGTACCATGTGTGTGCCTAGTATCCACAGAGGTCAGAAGAAGGTATCAGTACCTCCAGAGACTACGTTATAGGACTGGGAGCTATCATGTGGGTTCTCAGAATTTAATCAGGCTTTTCAGGAAGAGCAACCAGTGTCCCTAACCACTGAACCATTGCTTCATCCTTAGGAGGGAAAAGTCATTTAAAAATACTGAGCACTGGTATTTGTGTATGTGTGTGTGAATCAAGAAATACAAAATAACCTGTAAATATACTAAAACATGTCTTAAATTGATGAAGAAATAAGAAATCACTAAGTATGCAAAATTATAAATAATTTTTAAAATACATGAAAACAGTGCTTAAACATGGGATAAAATGTTTAACTTCATTCCAAGAGAAATGATAGCTAACATACTATGAGATGACATCAAGTTGAGAAAATAAATCAAAACCATGACACTTCACTCTCTGACAAGGCTACAAGGAATCTCTTTTATATATTGGAGTGGATATCAAAGTTGTAGAGGCAACATGAAAGGAGTTTGGCATTTTTTTCCTCAGTTGCGTGCGTGAAGGTGTACTTGATCACAAGGCTCACGTGGAGCTTAGCAGTTAATACCAAGGTGTTTTTTCTCACTCGTTTTTTGAGACAAGATCTCTCATTGATCCTGCAGCCCAGCATTGCAGTGGCTGGCCAATGAGACTTGACGATCTCCTAGTTTCCACCTCCCAAGGCTGGAGTTAGTGGCTTTAATGTGAACTTACAGAATCCAAACTCAGTTCTTCATGCTTAGACAGCATGTCCTTTTATTCCTTAGCTATCCTTCTATCTTTGGCAATTTCTGACAAAAACATGTATATATTTTACTCTTCTATTGGATAATACCACCTTTAGAAATTTACATCTCAACAATAACTTTAAAAGCTCATGAACTTAGTCAACATGGACTCATTAGCAATTGGCAAAATACTGGAAACCACCTGCTCTGGTTTTATTTGTTGCTGTGGTAAAATATTCTAACAAAAAGCAACTTCAGAGGGGAAATCCTTTTGTCTTACAATTCAAGGCTGCCATCCATTACTACAGAAAAGTCAGGGCAAAAACTAAAAACATCTTTGCAAATAGAGTATTTTCTATCAGGCACTATGAAGCTAATGTGCAAAGCACAGGAAATGTTCTGGCTATATCTTTTACATAAAAGGTAGAAAGGAGAATAAATTGTAACTTATATACAAATCTTTGGGGGTTTTTGTTTTATTTTGTTTTGTCTTTTTCCTGAAAAGAAATACAAAAACAGTAAATTAGAAAACAACAAAATTGGTTAACTTTGGAGAAGTGGGGTAAGATTGAAAAGATAAGAGAAAGTGAAACAGCTCTGAGAATGCCTTTCTTGTAATTCTGATTTTCAGATGCATGTTAATAGTCTAAATACTCAAAGATTAAAGTCCATTAACAAGAGTAGGTGAAATAGAGTTTCTACTGTTACAGCACCGAGCATAAAAAATAAATGACAATGGAAAGAAATAAATTCAACTGAAGTAGAACTAAATAATAGAAACACACTGAAGGACATTTAAACAAAGGACTAATACAGATTGCTGTAGGCAGAGTGTTCTATATACCTTAAGTCGAAGGAAAAACAAAATACAAAAACAAACCTTGACCTCTTCTCAACAGGTTTATTTTGTACAAGCACAGGAGCAGAATCTTTGAAACTGTTTTATGTATATTATAGGGCTAAGCAAATGAGTAAATTTATGTTTTGAGGATCCTAGATTCTCAATATGGGGGAAACGAAGATGCCAGTCATGATGACACATACCTTTAGCCTCAGCTCTTGGAAGGCAGAGACAGGTGGATTGCTGTGAGTTTGAGGCCAGCCTGGTCTATATTAGCAAGTTTCAGGACAGCCAGGGTTCTATAGTGAGACTGACTAAGAAAGAAAGGAGGGTAGGAGATGGAAGAGGAGAGGAAGAAAGAAAAAAGTGAAGCAGTAGAAAAGATCCGCACATGTTAATAGAAATCTACAGATAACCTGTAACAATGCCTGTAAATTATATATTCTAGCTTCATTTGCTGAAAAGAAATGAAATGTAATGCCGTACTAGCAGCAAGAATGTTTAGCACTCCAGTCTTGGCTTCTAAACATCATTCTCCATTAAAAAGAGGCAGAGAAGGGGCTGTTTACAGAACTGGGAGAGAGAAGATACATTGTGAATCCAGGAAAACCTCTTTATTCCAGAAAGCAAGGAAATGCTTTGCAGAGGATGTTAGGGGTGCAGGAGGGAAGGAGGAAAATGGAGGTGGGAAGAAAAGAAAGGGAGAAAGAGAAGGAGGATGGGAGGGAGGGGGAGACAGCGAGGTGAGAAGAACAGGTCCCCACTCAGCAATGTCTGATTCTTTGGGCATCAAAACAACAGATATAAACTCTATACAAAAGCTGTAGATGCAGTCATGGTGATTATTACCAAATAAACAGCTGAAGAGAAAAGGTACTTTAGAAGACAGAATGCTGATGGATTTGGCGACACTGCTAGATGTGGAAGAGTACCACCACATTAAAATATCAGAGTAAGAGTTAGCAATGGTTTTTAAATCTTGGCTTCAAACCTAATGAGTAACAAGGAGTGATGAAGAGTGCTCATAAAGTGCATCTCTACATAGTGTTTATTAGTTACAATCTTATATATATATATAAAAAAAGCAGGTAACTTTACAGAACTAACAACAGTTATACATTGATAAGTTCATGAAAATTTAGGTTAACAAAAATCAAACAGGCCTCCTGTGTCTCTGGACATGTGCACTTAACATTATCTATGCATATCTGTACAGAATTCTGGTCAAGAACACATAACCAGAGTCCTATCATGAGGAAATACTACATAAAACCCAAATTTAAAAATGTTTTGTTAAATAAATTCATTATGATGAAAGGTGTAGATTAAAATGCTTTTCTCAAATTAAAGAAAAAGGAACATGATAACTACATATAATGTATGAGGCTGGGTTAGATTCTGTACTCAAGGAGAAAACAATGATATGAAGGACATTACTGGACTAATAAGAAAAAAATCCTCTGTCACTTCTATTACTTGTGTTCTAGTAACATGAGAGAATACCCAGGTTCTTGTGAATCTATACTGACACATAAGGCACAGAATATATGACATCTTCTCTCAAGTGATTCAGAAAATAATGCAAAAGATATAAAATTAATATTCTAATTTTAAAAAACACGAACCTGGATAAAAGATGAACAACTAATCTCTGAAATTTCCTTGTAATTTTTCATGTTTGTAATAATTTCAAAATAAGATGTTTTAAAAATAAAGTCAGGGGCCCAGGTAAAATGACTCATGGGTAATGAGTCTGACTCCCCAACCTGTATGAAGATGGGAAGAAAGAAGTAACTCCACAGTTGTTCTCTGGCCTCCACATATGGGCTGTGGCATGTTCACATCTACACACAGCAGGCATACCTACAATTACAACAAATAATGCTCTAAAGATAAAGTATGAAGGGGGCAGAAAGTGGTGTCCTCTATAGTCACTGTGCCAGTGTTAGCACTATTGAATTCCAGTACCACACCCTCTGTAGTCCCTGCCCAAAGCAAATGAACCATTACATGCAGATGCCTTGGGGAGAGGCACCTCCATCCTTCCACTACTGAAGCATCTCTGAGTATTTCTGGCATGTGTAACCCAGCAATCCTTAACCGCCACTAGACTCTCCACCCACAGAGGAGGTAGTAGTGTGTTACTCAGATCAGGTTCCTTCAGGGCTTCTGTGTTGGTTTGATTAGGAATGCCCCCATAGATTCATTTGTTTGAATGCTTGGGTCAAAGGGAGTGGCACTATTAGAGGAGGCCTTGTTGGAGTAGGTGTGACCTTGTGTGTCACTGTGGGAACGGGCTTTGAGGTATCATATGTGCTCAAGCCATGCCTGATGTGACAGTTCACTTCCTGTTGTCTGTGGATGAAAATGTAGAACCCTCAACTCCTTCTCCAGCACTATGTCTGCCTGCATGCTACCATGCTTCTTGACATGATGATAATGAACTAAACCTCTGAAACTGTAAGCCAGCCCCAATTAAATGTTTCCCTTTATAAGAGTTGTCATAGGCATGGTGTCTGTTCACAGCAATAGAAACCCTTACTAAGACAGCCTCTATCTCTTGGCTGTGCACTTCTCTGGTAACTCTTTGAGGATACAATCATGACTTCTCTGTCCTTGCACAATAAGGGACTTGACAGTGCTTTCAGTTTTGAGAGGACCTGGCAGGTTCTGACTGTAGGTACTTGGGCCATCACAATGTTAACTAGGCAAAGATGAGTCCAGCTGGAGCCTTGACAAGTCTCTCTTCCAGCATTTGCTCCAAGCTTGTGTCAGGCAAATGCTGGAGCAGACCCTTAGATACACATTGTTGTTGGCATCAAATAGAAACAGTTGCTGTGCCTCAAGTCTGAGATGCAGCTTTGGAGGGTTTGCTGAGTTTTAAATTAAGCTCTGGGGTGAATGAATGTAGAGAGCTTTAAACACCTTTGCAGCTGTTTACAGGAATCTGAGTGTCAAGTTCATCTACTAAAAGAGTTAAAAATTCTGGAAGATAAAGTAGATAAGCATATCTGAAGACCCACACATACACAAACACCCCTACAATCTCTCTCCCAAGAGTACAGGGAGAGAAAGATTTCATTCACATCATCAGACAACCAGCAATTTTCGATCTCTAACTCGTAGCACTCTATATTCTCACACTGAACAAGTCTGAACTCTAGTCCAGGTAAGAGCCTAAACTCAGGAACAACATACTCTCAAGAAGCTCTCCTAAGTCTCTTATGAGCCTGGTTGCCCAAAATAGAGAAAAACAAAAGCTAGACATCAAAAGTGGGCTTCTTCAGTCTATTTGAGACTTCCCTACCATTCTTTCCAGGATCATCCTCTGGATTTATTAAGGAATTATGAAAACAATAAACTGAACTGCATAAGACAGTCTTACTATCTACCATTATGGTAACAGCATGAGACAGTCTACTACCTGATAACTACATCAGACACTCCCAAAGTCTGCCATCATGGTAACTACATAAGATAATCTATCATGGTAACTACATGAAACAGTCCCAAAGTCTACCATAATAGTAACAACATATGACAATCTATCATGGTAACTACATGAGACAGTCTAAAGTTTACCACCCTGGTAATTACATGAGATAGTCTTATACTCTTACCATCATGGTTACTGCATGAGACTATCCTGCAGTTTATCAACATGACTTCATCAGACAACCTTACAGTCTGTCAGCATTGTAACTGCATGAGATAGTCTTATAGTCTACCACCACTGTAGCTATATGAGACAGTCTAAAGTCTAACATTATGGTAAAAACATGAGACAATCCATCATGGTAACTACATGAGACAGTCTAAAGTCTACCATTATGGTAACTACATGAGACAGTCTTATACTCTATCAGCATGGTAACTGGATGTTGTCTTCTAAAGCCTAGAACCCAAGCAGCAAACCCAATGCAGGGGGCATTATGGGTCTCCTGAAAGCCTAATTCTATTCAGAGGAGTCTGTCAAAACACCTAAATCCTACTGGGAGAGTTTTAGGGGAGATTCTTAATTGAATGGGGGAGAAGATAGGCCTATGGAGCTTTTAATAGACTAAAGGCTCATTGGAATACTCCTGGCTTGTCACCTGAGAGGGGAAGCCTCAACAGAATAATGAGTATATTCTAACAGTGATTTTGATGAAAAACTAATTAAAAATATAACTAGAAGATTATTAATTCCTGCCAGAATAAAAATTACAGACCTCACCATGTTGGGAACACGAGGTCTAGAAAAGAACAACTCTTCAGCCGTGTTGTAAAAACTGCCACCAGAAAGGCAGAAACTGGCAAGGAGCACATGGAGGAAAACAGAGACACTGGTAATGGGGAGAGGGGCAAATGCTCAGGGAGTGCTTGGAGACTTTGCACTGGTCTAGAGTGTAGGAGGGCATTACAGTCTGCACGTGGTTCTCTGCAGAGTAGGAGATAATGCAGACCCTGGGTTACAGCGTTGGGCAGCGTTGAAGCCAGACAAGGTGTTGAGAAGAAATGCCGTGTGTAGGATGGAGAGGGGCACTGCTTCTAAGCTTGAGAATGACCTTAGTTCGATCCATAGGACCTACTTGATGGAAGGAAAGAACCAAAGCAGACAAGCTGTCTTCTGACCTCTGTAGGTGCGTTATTTAGGAGGGAGGCAGGTGGAGGAAGCCAGCACAACAGCTGCAGACTTCTTTTTCTTTTCCCTTTTCTTCTTCTTATTCTTCTTCGTCTTCGTCTTCTTCTTTTTTTCTATTTTGTTTGAGACAGGGTCTGACTGTGTAGCTCTGGCTACCCTGGAACTCACTATGTAGACAGGCTGGTCTTAAACTCCCAGAGACCTGATTGCTTCTGCCAGGCCCTCCTGCTGCATGTGCACAGGTGCTGGATGCAGCAGCGGTCTTGTCCGAGCTGAGGACAGGTGAGATTCATGCTCTGTCCCAGAGTTCAGACGAACAGCTATCAAGGCATTTACTCTATATTTTTAACCAGAAGGATAATTTGTAACTAAACAGTACATAGGGGCTATTGTCAACATTAGGGGGTTTATTAATAATATAACGGGGAGTGGAACCTGAGTTAATTTGATATCTCAGAGAAATGAATGTGGGATTCCCATTTCTCCAATGGTTGGGGTGAGTTCCAAGGCATGAACTGATGATAATTTAGTTAGCACAGAAAACCAGTTATTTTCCCCAGTAGATCTCTGCCTCTCCCAGGAGGTGTGCCCCTAGTTTGTTCCATATGCCTCAGGAGATGCAAATCTATTTTTAAGGAGCATTTGTAGTCTCCATTCTTCCCTTGCCAAAATCAGGACAAGGTCCTGTGTTTCTTTGTTAAATATTTTATTTATTTACAGTGGTCATAAACACTAGCTTGGGGCCAATCCAAAAATACTTCATATACTAAACACAAGACTCACCATGAGCGTGGCTTACTTTGTTTTCTCACAAATGCCACAGCTGAGAGTTTATCCTACCATAGGGAAGTGCATTTTGTTATTTGTAGTTTCAGCTTTTCTCCCATAGTTATATTTAAGAAGACAAGGGCAGGCTTGGCACAGTGACACACCTTTTAATCCCAGCACACATGAGGCAGAGGCAGGAGGATCTCTGTGGTCTCAAAGCCAGCCTGAACTACTAGTGAACCCCAGAACAGCCAGGGCTACGCAGGGAGACCCTGTCTCTCTAAGTTGTCCCATAACCTCTTAACTTCAAATTTTTATTCTATTCTCCTCCATCAAACCATCAAGATTAAAGAAGTTAAAATTTTCAATATTTTGAAGTTAGTGCACAAGTTGATACATAAAGGCCTTCTTTACTTTTTCCTATGCGATCATTTTGGGATATCCAGGAATCTCACAGAATAACAAAGTCTACAGATGCTCATCATTTACATAAACACTATAGTGTTTGTATATCCCATAGTCTTTAGATCTTTTTATTCTTTGCAATACCCAGTACTATGTAAATGCTATGTAAGTAGCCATTACACAAGAAAAAATGTCTGCATATGTCCTAACAGATGGAATTGTGGGGGGATATTTTTGATCAACAGTTGGTTGTTTCCTTAGATGGGAAAGCCACAGATAGAGAGGGAGAACTGAGAGAGAGTTCTGCCTCAAGACTTCCCTCTGAAATGGCTGCAGAAAGCCCATGGACTCTCATTCCCTGGTTGGGGGGTCTCCTTTGACACATCTCTCAGGCCACTGTGTCCTGGACCAGAACATGTGAGGGCAAAGGAGCTCCCAAGACACCTCGCAAGAAGAGCCGCTCTTGCTAATACCATTAGGTTACATAAATCTCCTGAAACTATAGTAACAATGGGCAATGTAACCAGATTTCATGGAGACTGCTGTGAAATGGCAATTAAGTCTAGCTGAATAGATAAAGAAATAATGGAGAAATAGAGAGTGAGATATATGCATGAAAGATCCCTTATTTTGCAATTCAATATAAGAAATGGGAGCTTCGGGAATTGCACCAATAATTTAAGCTACACACTTCTTGGCCAGTTGTTAGAAGGCCTGGTTGCCTCAGACCAACTGAGCAGGTGTGGAGGCCACGCCTTGTTTCCTCCTGCATGGGTAAGGGGAGAGAGCATCCATTGCATCCTTTTCCTCGTCCCCTTTTCATAGCATTGTCGGTGGAATGGACTGTATTTTATTTTTATAGAAGACCTCCTTTTGTCAAAACCCATTTGTCATAAAGAAGCCTACTGGTGAGATGGTGTGGGATGTTGGAGAGATGGCTCAGCAGTTTGGAGCACTTGTTGCTCTTCCAAAGGGCAAGGGTTTGATTCCCAGTACCCACATGGTGGCTTAATCATCTGTAACTCCAGTTACAAGTGGTCCAACACCCACTTCTGACCTCCAGAGGTACCACATCAGACATCCCCCAACCAGGGGATGAGAGTCCATGGGCTTTCTGCAGACACACAGTGTGCTGACATGCATGCAGACAAAACACTCACACAGATAAAATAAAAACAAATAAAAAGAGTGCTACTGTGCTTCTCAAAATTGATAAGGTCTGTGGGAAACACCTCCCAGCTAAATGTTTCTTCCTAAAGAAAAACATACAATCAGCACATGAAGATTCCTTTTGAACATTTTCTGACTCATAAAATGCGTGAGATCATGAAAGCAAACCAACTTAGAAAGATGCAAAAAGTTGGTGGCCGTAGATTACGAAGCAAAAACATCAACATGCTGTGATCCCACACACTGTGGGATTTCTTCCTGTGGTGGCTGAGACATGGGTCACATGCCATTCTGGTACTGGATACATACACAGATTACAAAGAATGTGGGCTTACATAACAGCAAGCTGGAATCTTGGGCCTGCTCTTCCTGGACACTGTGGGCATTCTCTTTCTCTCTCTCCCTCTCCCTCTCCCTCTCTCCCTCCTGTTTCTAACTCAGAAGAAAACACATAATCCGGAGTTTTAAGGGTTAAACAGATGTGTGTACTCATAGGTGCTCAGTAAACAGTTCCCTCTGACCTTCATTGAGCAGTTTCTTCCTTCAGAGAAATGTAAGCTGCTAGAGGCTTCTGAAGATGACATCCAGGCACTAAACTGACAGAAAAGGTAGCAAACATCATCACAAAGTAGAAATGGAGACTCAAGCTGTGGGACTGAGACACAGACGCTGACCTCTTTACAAGTGTGGGACTGAACGCACCAGCTTCCTCAAATCTAAGCACCAAACCCTAAGCTTGATGCTGGACGGGTGGGCGGGTAGAGAAATGACTGGAGGTCGACTTCTTTCTCTCCTTCTGCTTTCCTCCCATCTTAGTCTGTTTCTATTGCTGTAAAGAGACACCATGGCCACAGCAACTCTTATGAAAGAAATCATCTAATTGGAGCTCACTTGCAGTTCCAGAGGTTCAGTCCATTAACATTGTGGTGAGGAGCACGGTGGCATGCAGGCAGACATGGTGCTGGACAGGTCGCTGGGAGTTGTTCATCTGGATGCGAAGGCAGCAGGAAAAATCAGAGTCTGGGCTTTTTGAAACCACAAATTCTATCCCCAGTAAGAGACTTCCTCCAACAAGGCCATACCTCCTAATCCTTTCTAATTTAGTGCCCCTCCCTGATGACCAACTACTCAAATCTGTGAGCTTATAGGGGCCATCCCCATCCAAACCATCACAGCTTCCCTCCTTCCCTTTTTCCTTTCCTTCCTTTCTGTCTTCCCTCTTTCATTTCTCTTCATTTCCTTCTCCTCCTCCTTCTTCCTTTTCTTCTCCTCCTCCTCTTTCTTCTCCTTTTCTTGAGACAGGGTTTCTCTCTATAGCCCTAGCTATTCTAGAACTCATTTTGTAGACTGGGCTGGCCTCAAACTCACAGAGATCTGCCTGCCTCTGCCTCCTGAGTGCTAAAATTAAGTTGTGAGCCACCACTGCCTGGCTTCTCCTAAATTCTTTTCTATGGTTAAATTATAATGAAAAGCTACACAATCTTGTGTGTAAAGCAGTTAACTTACACAAAATACTAGGACAGTGCCATAATTGCCTCCTTACAGCAATCTGGCACACTGGAAGGCAGCTTGTGTGGCTGTTTCCAGCAGGGCCCTGTGTTTTTCAGAGTGTATTTAGTGGAAACATGGTGTTCTGCAAAAAGGAGAGAACATGATAGAAACTCAAGGCCCACGCCCACCCCAACCTGAGAAGCTTTTAAAGCTGGAGACCACAAAATGAGGTCACCCATGGTAACTGACTGTGTCTTTGGCAAAGTAATGGATCTCAGGCATGGCTCCTGCTCTGAACAGTGAGGGAGAGCACTGCCATCTGTCAGTTCCCCTTAACCCAAGTATCTTCTAGTCATGGAATTTTTAAAGTATGTGTCCTTATCATAGGTTAAACTGATTAAATTAATCTATAGAAAGATAATTTATCTATCAAAAGGCCCAAGAATCATGTCAGTCTAGTTTTCCTAGTATGTTGAAGACATAACTATTTTGTGAGCCAGCACTGGGCCATGCTCTCTGCCAAACTCTTTCATCTAGTTGTGTGTGTGTGTGTGTGTGTGTGTGTGTGTGTGTGTCCTGGTGTGTATGTGTGTGTTCTGGTGTCCTGGGGTGTGTGTGTGTGTGTGTGTGTGTGTGTGTGTGTGTGTGTTTGTGTATGCTGGTGTGTGCTGGTGTGCTAACTTGGTGCCAGCAGGGCAGCAAAGACATGAACTTGAAGTCAGCTTGATCTGTTTTTGGACTGTGGCCGGGCTTCATTCTCTGTAAACCCTGGGTGATACAAGGCACTCTTCATGAGTCATACACACATTGACCCACAGTCCCCACATGTATTGGTCAGAATAGCTGGCCCACTGTGAGCATTACTGAAACCCCAGAACCTTGAGCACAAGTGTTCCTTCTAGAAAGAAAGCCTCTACATTCTCACAAGTAAAGGTTCAGGTTGAACCTCAACATTCTCCAAGGACCTAAGAAGTCTAAAATGTAATGATTCCTCAGTCAACTCAACAACCACTGAAAGAAATTAAGTATATGGGAAGAGTGTTTTGTTCAACACACACACACACACACACACACACACACACACACACACACACACCAGAGAGAGACTCTCCATGAAACAGTTCAGTTTCATGACATGGCTCCCATGCAGTAATGTACCTCACTATAAGGAAAGGTGAACAAACTGATCAGAAGTCTCAAAAACCCACCACTTACTGTTCCTCTTTCTCCAGCTAACAAACCTGGCCTCAAGGACATTTATTTGGTGATCCCTGAGTGAAGTAAGGTTGGTGTACTATTTGACTCTTTCAATACAGACATCTACCAACCAAAACACTTGAGAAGGTATTGTATTTCTCAACTCTTTTTCTTTTTTCTTTCTTTCTTTCTTTCTTTTTTTTTTTTTTTTTTTTTTTTTTTTTTTTGTGCAGGAAGATCTCCAGTGCAATGATGAGCAGAAAGCACAGATGCTTCCATCAGTAATCTGGTCCGTGTGTTCCCTGCTACTGAGCATTTTCAGAAGGCCTGACTGTCTGGGTTAATTGTTTAATGCTTTTAGTTAGAATTAAACTTTGCACCTGCTCTGACAGTGATAAATTAAATGTGCTCCTTTTCCAATACTGTTGCCCTCTTTAAGTAGAGACCAAGAAGTGTATCTCCCTTCTTCCCCTGCGTTTGAGGAATCTCTGCTACGCTGGAGTGTAAACCAGCATAATTTGTCACTAGAGCTAGCGCCAATTAAATTGATTGCATTGGACTGAACTCTGGGACCCCTAATGCAAGCACTAAGGGAAAAATGGGCTCTTTTCTGCCCATTCCCCCATGTGGCACTTAGGCACTGCTCAACAGTGGAAGGCTTTCAAGGTTCAAAAGGGTTTTATTTTCAAAAGAAATGGGCATTGATCAGCTGCATTTAAAGGCAAAGATAATTCCAGAGCTTGAAGGCTGGATTTGTGTTTAAGGTCTAAATCTCTTTCTTTAACCTTGGGGGGCCAGTATAACATAAAAGCAACAAAGAGATTAAGATTACAAAGGGTTTGCAAGTGTAAATGATGTGGTGGTGTTCTCCAAACATAACACAGTCCCCATTCACAAGCCCAGGCACAGGCCAGCATTTGATCTGTTGGTTTTACACCTGTAAAAACAACTTGTGTTTATTTGTCACTCAGCAAACCATTTCAGGCAAGAGTGGTGGGGGAATAAAGTGGAGGAGGAGTGAACTTGCTCATACCACTGAGTTCAAACACGCCTTTCCAAACCGAAAAGTAAACACTCTCGTCAGCGTGAGGGAGACAAGCAGAAAATCCCACTCTTTGTCGGAGTAGCACACACTCCACAGAACATAGGAGTGGGACACCATTCCTGCCCAGGGTCATTTCCCTCATTATCCCAGCCTCTCATGCTTGGGTTTGTATGTCATAAGCTCAAAGCAATAGCAGCAGCCCCTTCTTCTGTATGGGCTTCCAATTCTTCCCATCCATCTTGTCTGAAAGTTCAAGTTACCACAGTCAGTCTATAGGGTAACCCCATTTGAATAATCTTGAATATAAACCACATCAACAAAGTCAGAGGCTCAGACTTCAAATGAGTTGACGCTGCCACTAGACTTACTTGTGAGCCAGGGCTGATGTGCCCATGCTCTCAAGTTCAGATCTCAGACTTCTGTTCTCTTCCCCTCAGCAATGTAGACCTACTAACAGTGACTCGCGCATGCCCTGGCTCTTTTCACATACTGACACCTTCTCAGGAACACCAGGCCTTCCTTATAAACCAGTTGGTAACAAGCATCTTTACAAATAAAAGAAAGCAGCAAGGAGCTGGTGCCTATTGTGGATTCCAAGACCAAATCAAACAGCTCTGAGCCCTGAAGAGGTTAATAATTTGGCATGATCTCAAATGGCTTAGGATTCAATGTTCCTTTAAGCCCAGTCTTTAAAGACAGTAAACAAACAAACAAACTGTCCAGCCTTTATTTGGCTGGAAAACCATATAGTAACTAGAAGAAAGTTGAGAGGGTGACTCAGGTCAGGCGGCCACTCCATCTTTCCACTTCTTAAATAATTTGCTCTGTATGGACATGCTATAAAACACTAGAAAAAGTTCTAGTTTTCACAAAATTCCTACCTTTTTATTTCTAAGGATGTTTTATCAAGGCAATGATATATGAAATCCTACATTTTGTTTTGTTTTGTTTTCTATATAAAACATTCAAACACCCATGATCTTTGATGAAGCCTCCATGTTTGAACAAGCATGGTCTTTGAGGAAGGCCCAGTGTCTGGGGCCCTGCACTCCAGAGGCCTGGTACAGAACAGGCAGCTTTTGCACTCTGGCTCTTACAAGTCAGCTTTCACAGTATCAGTGAGGCTACAATGTCATCCGAAGTTCGTGGTCCTCTCTTGAGCTCACTAGTTATTGGCAGAAGTCACCGACCTCATGGCACCTTTTGCTCCTGGGTAGTGTTGTCTTCATGCTCTTTGCATGTGGCCTCTCCACTGGGTCATTGCTTACTTCCTGAGGCCAGTGAGGAAATCACTTTGACTTTCATTGTTTAAGTTGAAGCCACCTACAACACTCTCTTCATTAGCTCTCCTTTAACCGATTAAGAACCTTAATTACTTCTGCAAAACATTCTGAACTTTGCCATTTAACTGAACTTCAAGTCGCCTTTTATATTCACAAGTACCACCCAGTCAAGAGGAGAGGGCTGTGTGTGAGTGACAGGAGAGAGACATCTTTGTGCTGTCTTTGAACTGTACCCTGCCACAGAAGTGGCACACCTGAGCTAGTTCTTATCAGTACTAGAGATGCCTTAGACATGGCACTTATCCTGGAAGTCTTCTCTGCTAAGTTCATAAACAAGTGTCACTTATTCTCACCTGTATGTAACTATCAAAGGACCACCTGCACTGCCGAGTGTCCTGAATTAGAGCAGCCACCCTGGGCACTCAGGAACTATTTCCAGAAGGCAAGCTTCTCATGGGCATTATCAAGTGAAAACATGCCAGAAAGGTGTTTTCTGGATGCATGTGAACAAAGAGAAATGGTCACTTTCCCACAGCAATCACCATAGTAGTCTTTTCATGGAAAAGAGGAAAGAAGGGAGGGAGGGAGGGAGGGAGAGAAGGAGGACTGGAAAGGGGGAAGGGGGAAGAGGGAAGGAAGGCTGGATGAAGAGAAGAGAGTTTTGTTTTTCTAGTCTATTGTGTTCATACAATGCCATTGGGGAGAAAGAGTTGATAAATTCATCACAAGGAAGAAGAAAACCATCTCAGAGAAAGTTGGTCCTAACTATCTCTATTGGATCCTCCTTCCAAAAATGCTACTCCCAGCAAGCTACCTGTCTAGTCAAGAACTACCACTGCCTCCTATGGCCTCCACATCCAGCCAAATCACCATATCAGACGGTTTGTGTCAGACCGGCAGCCAGAGCCTTCTGTATACTGCCCTACTACAGGATAAAACAGAAGTCCACAGAACTGCCCAACACAGTTCCTGTAACTTTTTGTGGCTTCTCAAATAAGGTCGCCCTTCCCTGCCTCTGTGCTCTTACCTCCAGAGCAGTTTCACTGGATTCACCCATTTCTATCCCCGCCTCCTCCAGGGAAATGTCCCAGGTCACTTGGAACTCACAGCTCCCTCTAAATAACCAGCTTTGGAACAGGAACTAAAGTTAGGTCTCATTTGATGGTCTTTCAATTTTGTTGTAAATCTCTCATTAGTATTAGTGTGTGGTATGTGCACATGAGTGCAGTACCCACATAGCCCAGAAGAGGGTGCTAGATCCATTAGAGCTGGAGTAGCAGGCAGTTGTGGGCCACCCAGTGAGGTGCTGGGTACTGAACTCTAGTCCTCCATAAGTAGAGTATACCCTCACCACTAAGCCATTCCTCCAGCTCCTGAGAGTCTCCCTAGCTTGTAGTTCTACTTATCTTGCTTTTTGAGACAGTTCTTCTTGAGCTCCAGAGAAGAACTGTTCTTTGGTTTTTTTTTTTTTTTTTTTTGGGGGGGGGGGGGGGGGTTGGTTGGTTTTGTCATTTTTAATCCATCCTTTCAGTAAGATTTCAAATCAATCTAATAGATTCCAACAAGATTTTTTTTTTAAATTGGAATGGCTGAATAGAACAGGGAACAAGGGAGAGGGGAAGGGAAAAAGAGAGGGGAGTGATATGGTAGTGTACTTCAGATAGTAAAAGAACTTCACTTTGTGAATTTTTTATTTGTAATGTGTTTGTGTTTCAACTAGCCTGTGTTGGCACTGACTGACAATATAAAATCATTGCTAACCACATTGTCATTACAAGACACTTTTTAAAACACTAGAATGCATTAAGGGGAAAAGCATAATATACATGGCTAAAATCATGTATGAATCAAAATAGGTCAGAAAGACAACAAAACACTCCAGAGAGGCTGACAAGTACCCAGTGGCTCTGAAAGAAATGGAGTGAAATGCCTGGAGAGTTGCTGCAGATTTGAAATCCTCATGGGCTACTGCCCCAGAGAAGAATCAGCAATATTTATGCAGCATTTGCTCCTTTGCAAGCAACTCCCCATCTCATGCCATCAGACATTCCATAAGGGAAGGTGAGTAGGATTGCTTCCTTTAAAAAAGTGACGCTCAGGCTAGTGAGGTAGCTCAGGGGGTAGAGCTGACTGTCACCAAACTTGACGAGCTGACACAGGGGCGTATGGGGCAGAGGGAAAGACCCAACTCCCTCCAGTTGTCCTTTGACTCTACATGTGCCCCGTGCATCACGGCATGAGAACACACACACACACACACACACACACACACACACACACACACACAATATAATGTCAAAATTCTTCAACTGAGGCTTGAGGATTTAGGTGACTCCTCCAAGGAAAAATTACATGTCCTTGTTAGAAAATAAACTCAGGTCTTCTAAAACAAATCCCATGTTTTGTTTTCTTTTTTCCTTCGTGTTTAAAGAATTACAAACTGGGTCTCCCTCCGCCCCCTGTCAGCCTCTCACTCCACCCCACACCTAAACTCCAACTTCTACTACTGCCCAAATAGGTTTCTGAGCTGTGCTTTATCTCTGGCCATAACACACCCCTAAAAGGATGAAGCTAGAACAGTTCCCTCCCACTGGATTCCATCTTGTATAGCCTGCATGCTGCCTCAGCCAGGTAAGACATTGGGAAGAAATTAGTAAACATCGTGGGAGACCAGGAGTGTGTCAGAGGGCTTGGTGAAAGCAGAGCCTTTTATTTCATTCCACCTAGCATTTATTGGATGGCTTTGCCAGGAAAGCACAGTAAAAAGTACTGTGGAGTTTACAGCTGAGGGAGCAGACCGGTGGACAATCAACGTACATGACAGAAGGGAACCAGTACTGACTTGAACTGGGAGGCAGACTGTAGGGCCAGGAGTGGCAATGGGTGAGAGAAAAGTCCCTGTAAAGGCAGCCATGGGGCCAAGCCTTGAAAACCCTGGAGGATGTCATGAGCAGGGTCTCTAAACACTTGTCATTGGATCCATTTGTAAGATTCATCGCTGATCCCCTGGGCCATGAGGATCAAGAGCAGCAGAGATTAAAGGGGCCTTGCTTGTCTGCCAGAGCCTCTGCTAATATCTAGCCTGGAAAGAGACCAGGCAACTAGAAGGCAGAGGCTTGCCCCAAGGCCTGTTACATGGCCATTCAGCACTCAGCTCCAAGTTGCGGAAAAAGTGCTGCAGGGCCTTGCAGCGTTCGGTTTGGAGGTGCAGTGAAGAAGCCCCGACCCTGGCTCGAGGAGTGAGTCAGGCTATCTCAACCCACAATGTAGAATGCAAGGAACAGAAACCCTAACCTGTGGGTGTATGGGATAGGAAGCAACAGCTTAACCTTGCACACGCTCCCGATCAGGTCATAGTCACATGACAAGACTCAGAGTCAGGTAGGCAGCGCCTGCAGGAGGGTTGTGCTTGGCACTGCTTCATTGGCAAGAGAATGATTTCTGCTGCTCTTCCCCTGGAGTTGGCAGTTTTCCTAGTTGCAAGACATTTCCTGCTTTCCCCAAGTGGCTCATTGGGTTGGAGCAGAGAGGCAAGAGGAATCCATCCACTGGTTCTTGGTTGATATAGGCCAGTCCACTGTAAAGGGCTTCAGCACATCCTCCTCCAAGAAACACCAGCACCACAACAGAAACTATTTATCCTGGGAGAAACTTTAGAGATAAAATCTTGGCTATAAGAGACCTCTGATGCTCCCAAGTCCCCTGATCAGTTTGTGAAAGGCAAACAAAACCTGCTCAAGTAAAGATTTTTTCCATGAAAGCTTCCAGGCACTAGCAGAGAGGATTGCCATGCCTCACTTCAAGCCAGCAGGGGCCCACTGAATATAGAAGGATCCAGTCACATCGTCCTTTATTTTCTAGAAGCCTCAACAGCACTTCTATGGGTCCCTTTGGTCATTACCACTGACTCACTCTAGTTCTTAGGATGAAGATGTAAGATTTCTGAAGAGTTCAGAGATATGAATTCTGTAGACCGTACCCAGGGGAGACAAGTGGCTTATTCCTGTTTGAGCAGTAGGAAGAGTGAAGACAGAGAGGGATCAAATGTTCGGGTTCAAGCCAATAAAGGGAAGAGGAATCAAACTGTGTTGACCTTCCATGTCCTTTGATCAGAGCTCCTATTTCCCAGAGTCTGTCTTACAAGTCCCTTGAGTCTTCAGTTGTACTGTAGGATACACTCCTAAGAGACTCTGGGGAGGGCCATGTACTCCCCAGTATAGAATCATCTTTTAAAACAAATGCCATCGAAAAAGAGAAAGAAATGTAAAAGAAAGTAAAAATCACACTCACAATCTAATACCCAAGTTAATAGTTATTGTTTACTATTAATAAAAAATTTGGTATGCACAAATTTTTCCTAAGTAATGTCATACATCTATAATTTAAGCATTCTGCCACTTTCTGTAAAGTATTTCTTTTACGCCTCCCTGCATGAATGTCCACTAATTACTTCCAAATATTCTGAAATATAAATCAGGTGGTGGTGGGAATGGCTAGTTATATCGAGGAAGGACCAGTCCAAATAGCATATGCATCTCCTTATTGGCAAATGCATCCCTTCTGTCATGAAAATGGTACCCAATAAGGTTTGGTATCTATTCCTCCAGCCTTCTGTGAGCATGCTGCATGGTCAGCACAGTAGGACAATACGGGTGGCATCAGAAATGAGAAAAAGACACTGAACTGAGAGCTGAGACAACAGATTCCCTTATAGCTCATATACTTCAAAGTGTGCTTTTGAGCAAGCCACTTTCCCTCTCTGAGCCATCTTTTGCTCATTGCTGAAATATGAGTTTGAGCTAGATACTGATAGCTTCAATATTCCTCCCAGCCTTCACACATACAACGACCCTGCAATGTCACTGGGCAGCAACAGGGAAACCCAAATCTGCAAACACTTAGCAAGCATCATCTACTGCCCAAGATGGATCGTGTGGGTCAGGCCAGTTCTCAGTTTAGGCTGGGAATTAACTCTGTTCCAGTATGATATGACATGTGTCACAGCAAATTGTTTATTATGGCATTGTGATCTGAACATAAATTATTTTGATTTAATATTAGGAAGAAAGTCAAGATTGCCATCCTGAGGAAGTTGTTATTGCTTCTATCCAACATGCTCCTGAGAGTGAGAAAGGAATGGATTTATTCCCAGAAAGCCATAGAGTTTTGTGAGTGTATCACTAAATGGACTCCTTGACATAGAGGCTTTGTGGTTTCCAAACTCCATTAAGAGGACATGATTACTCCTCATACTCCCTTCTTCCTATTCCTCAGGGGAAATCAAACTGGTTGCATCCATTTGAGAGATGGGTGCTCCCTCTGGAAACAACAGTGGAGGAGGGGCCCTGGGTCTGTGGGCACTAGTCCAACATTAGCCACGTGCTGTTTTAGGTCTGATGCCGGGAATGACCCCACATCTAGGCATTTGGGGAAAACCCACCTGGACAACAAACCAGTGCTATGCAGCAAAAAAAAAAGGGGGATTCTCAGCCAAGGTAGGACCCAAAGAAAGTAGGGTTCTCAGAGCAAAGGAAGGGAAGGGAAAGGAAGTTCCCCACAGTCTCCATGCCTTCCTATGAGCTTTCCCAGGAGGCCAAGGACATCTTGGCTCTAACCCAGTTTCTGGGCAGCCAGAGTCTAAGTGGCCACGTGGCTTACATCCTAGCTTATCTTCACCAGTCACCGAGTGAACAAGAGCATACCCTGTGTCATGCAGGGAAAGGAGCCATCTTCAAGAGTCTCTCAAGAGACTGGGTACACAAGGAAGGTATGGCTCTGCCTTAAATACATAGGATATGCCAAGGCAGACACAGAACCGATCTTCAGTCCCTAAGAATGAAGAAATGGTTCCTGGGGGCCCGGATCTCCAGTGAATGACTTTCCCCAAGAAAGTGAATCTGACCTATATTTTATCTCTAGCTGAAAAATATGCCACTGACCAAACTAAAGGAGATATAGCACCAAGAATCAAGAATGAAACAAAAACTTTGAGTACAGGATGATATGGACTGATGTAAACATTCCCATATTACAGCAGACCACTTTCCCAAAGGTACACTCAGTTTAGGAGGAAGGCAGGGCAGTGGTCCCTAAGAGGGGCAGCAAGATGGTTTCTGGCCCAATCACTTCCCTGTTGGAAGACCAGCTCAGATCGGGGGTTTAAGAAAGTTGAGCATCTGCTAAGATGTATCTCTTCTCTCCTCCTCCTCCAAAGCTAGATGCCCTCAGAAGCAGAATATCCCCAAATCTAGGAAATGGGTGGCTGAGAAGTCACAGAAAACCTCATGATCCTTTCTGGAGGTTCTAGGCATTCAAATAGGTGTTTGGCCAACCAAAGAAAGGTTACCATAGGAGATGTAAGTTGGGTGCCTATGCTTCTGGTCCAAGATTTTGGGGACACCAGATGTGGTGGAAATACAGAGGACTGCACTCTTGTTGAAGTTCTGGGAGAAACACTGGGAACTGTGTGTCATCTTGGCATTCAGCAGCCAGCCTCTTGCCTTTTCTCCTGGGGATGGTGGCGTGCATATTCCCCCCTTACCAGTCCCACTGAAGCTACCTACTTCCAGGTCAGCCAGCAGCAAGGGCCCTCCATGACATGTTTCAGTGAGTACAGACACCTGGCCAGGCAGAGCATCATTGGAGCCACCAGATTACTGAACAGGATAAGTTTCCTATTACAGATATGAACAAGAAAAAAGAAAAGAAAAGAAATTGCATGAAAATTATGAGAAATAAGCGTTACCGGGGTTGTGTTTCATCCTGGACAGGTTGACAAGACTCCCAAGACCAAGACCTGAACTGACAGTGGATGGGACATGGAACAGCATTCACGAAGAGGGAACGGACGGCATCTACTCATACACACATGCAGCATCTGAGAAATCATTTTTGAGAACACCAATCCCTTTCCCCAACAGGATTCCCCCAATCTACACAACATCACATTCTCAAACAGCACTAACATATATTCCATCTTAGCTTTCAAAATTCCTGAAACTAAGAGGTTCTCCCCTCACCCTGCAGATAAGGAAATGTGAGCCTTTCTTAAGTCCAGCATCTGTGGAGGTCATCCACACAGAGGCATTGTGGGACAATGGTCCACAGTGAGTGTCACCCATGCATGTAGAAGGCAGTGTGGCAAAATGGCCAATAGCTCATTGTCCAGCCACAGTGCCTCACTCCTGGTCTCGGCTGGGGCAGTTAACAACCTCCTGGAGTCTCTACTGTGCAAAATAAGCACAAAATCTGTGTGACCTCATTAGGTTATTCTAAATATTAAATAAGATGGAGAGACAATGCATACACTAAATGAAAATAAAGTATACCCTGGTCTCTAGCCTACTGTAAACCATTGCTCTGTGACACTAGTGACAATCACACTGTAATTAAGGGTAAGACCATCTAGGTATGTGACCACCTTGTAAACTTTGTCTCCTTGTATTTCAGTCCCCTGCTTGTAAGGCAACCTGGTTGATCAGGTCATGTTAAATCTCCCTTCGGCTCTAACCTTCTGTGATTCTAAACATATCAAAGCATCTCAAATATCACCCTTTAACAAAATATTTTTGAACACCCTTGACCTGACACACAGCATCCTGGAAACAGAAATTTCTTCTCAGACCACAGAGCTAGGAAAGTGCAAGCCTAGGACGCCCCAGCAGATGGAGATGAGTGCATCTGTGGAGCTTGCTGGTGGAATTACACCAGCCAGAGCTCTCTCCAAACATCGGTGGTTCCTAGAATGGAGGGTTCAGTGGTACCTGCAGCTATTTAAGGAAGCAATTAATGGGCCCCTTACTTGCTGAGTCAGGCACTGTGAGCTTGGGGAGTGCACAGAACCCTGAGTCTAACATGCCTGCTATGTGACATGAACACATGCTGAAGTCTGAAGGCTGCCATTGAGACAGAACCTCCCTATGACTGGGAGTCATCCCCATCATCTTTTAGCTGCCTACATCTTCCATCTACGCAGAGACAACTTGAGGTGCTCTCTCACAGCTCCCCTGTATCCTGTCCCCTGTCCTTTGGTGTCAGAGTGACAACTGGATAGCTGGAGCTGGAGGCTGCAGCCTGGTCTAGTCCAAGATGAGCTTTCTGCACTCCCATCCCATTCTTTCACCAGATGGTTCTGGTGGTCCTGAAGAGCCAGGTCCAGAGAATATTGGACAGAAGCCTCACAGGGAGCATGTGAGGCAGACATGAATGTTGAGGGCACCCTGGGGTCCTACTGGGAAGGGAAGTGTTTGTGAAGAGGAAACTGCGGGCACTACATCCCCAGCTTCAGGGATTTTATGTCCCCTAAACTCAGACCTCAATCACATGTAGTCTATAACCTTAGCAATGTGCTTCTACTGGACCACCTCCCTTCCATCTTAGCTGCCTTTTTGTGTGAATAAGTGAGGGAAAGCAAGTCAAATGACGTGTTTGCTCTTGTTTTGTGAGAGTTGACCTGTTCCCCCTAGCTTAGGAGGGTCTTTTCTACATGTGAATAAATTTCCAGCAGGCAACATGCCCTGTTGGAATAGAGTAACCATAAGGTCTCTCATGGCCTGGATGATGGCCGAGAAGTTATTATTGGAACCTGCAGCTGATGGTCCCACACAGTGAGCCAAGTAAGCGTTTTTCTCAGCAAGGTAGGTAGGTGACCCTCCCACCCTGTCAGAACAGCCTGACCTCCGGGCACTTGTAAACACAGTGACTTGGAAACCCTGGAGCCCCAGCTACTCTTGTCCACCCTTGCCTTCTCTGTGCTCATTGACAATCCAGAGAATGAAGAACACATTGGGAGGTGACACAAGAGTGAATCTTGGGGTGACAATGTGGTAGAACATACAACTGAGACAAGGGACACCTGGGTCCCTGGGACATGGGGCAAGACTTGGGAAGAAAAGAAGCTGCTTCTGCCATGATTGATGGCATAGCCACATTAGCCATCGAGTATCCTTTCTGTAGGGCTGACCTTGGAATATGGAGGCAAGTTGATGGTTAATACACAAAGAAGTTGGTAGTTTTTCCCCAGCTGTTGTTGGAAGGTCCCCTCTGACCATTTGCCTTCCCCCTGTCCCCTGCCCAGCTGTCTTAAGAACTGATCCCAAGGTCCCAAGTGGAGAGCAGGCAAAGACTACTTAGGTGTGAACTTAGGGCTGAATGGGCAGCTTGTGCCACTAACAACTATGAAGGCCACTTTTGCATCACTTCTCATCCAACCCACTTCAATTTCCTTGGATCTGTAGAGATGCTCAAACCAAAATAAGATGACATTCAGCCCATTTCTCATCAAGGAAAAGGTCTCCACTGTCAGTTAGGGGAGTGAGTCATGGTTCACTAACACTATGCTCTCGGGTGAGCTATTTATTCTAGGAGTCTTGAACTCAGAAAGACAGGTGGCTAGCGAGGTCTGGATGCTAGCTCAGCCTCATCGCATGCTACCATCTCTCTTAATGTTTTACTCTCTCAAGAGAAACATTTGTCCCCGGGATTCTTTCTCTTTGCCCTGTTCTGCCTCTTCCTATCTCCTTTTAGCCTTGCATTCCTTACTCATATATTTGTATTCTTTCACTTTTTCTCAAAAAGTAGACAATATTGGCTAGGAGGGATGAGGTCACACAGACTCCAGTATATGAGCTTTTATGCATCCTTTCCTCTTAAAAAGGAAAATGCCATCCTTGGGCTAGAAAAGCTAATAAAGTCCCGGATCTTTGATGGTAGTGATGCAGCAGCACAAACAAATTATAGTGTTCAGAAAGTTTGAAAGACTGAAAAGCGCGCACACGGTATAACGATAAATTTGCCTGTCAAGTTTTTTTTTTATTATTATTACTGCTTGTTTCATTTTATTTTACTCTTAAAGCTGTTGTTTGTGGTGATTTGCCTCGCTATAGGAGATTTCAGATCCGAGACACTGATTTACAGCTTCAGTCATCAGCTCACACACGTGGCCCTTGAAAAGGGAAAGCGACTCTATAACAGGTATTTCAAATTTTCATAAGTCACAACATATCAACCTGAAAGTGAAGAGTTTCATTCACAGGAAACAATTTGTCTGAAATCGGCAAGTTGTTTTTATAAAGAAAAAAAAAAAAGAATAAAAAAATGTTAAACATGAATATAAGAACCTCTAGCCCAAACTATAGTGAGCTCTCCAGCTTTGATTTTTTTATGCCTGTCATCCATACACCAGGTTAACTTTGTCTTCCCCTGCCCAGGGAGCTTTCCTGGCAATGATAATGATGAAGTACAGAATGCACAGGGTGAACCCATTGCCCCACAGCTCTCCAAGGCCTGTTGGCTGCTTGTTGCCACTGAGCAATACACCAGGAGAACACTGAAGCATTCAGATCCAACGTGGACAATAACTTCAGATTTAATATGGGAGAACCAAAATTAGAAGGACCACCCTCTTCTACTTGGTTTTCTGTTGCAGTGATAGAACACTGACCAAAACCAACTTGGGGAGGAAAAGGGATTTGTTTTTGTTTTGTTTTATTTGGGTTAGTGGTCCATCCTGGAGGGTTCCAAGGCAGGAACCAAAGCAGCGGCCATGGAGGGTCACCACTTCCTGCTATGCTCATAGTCAACAAGCTTTCTCATACAGACCACCCACATGCTGAGAGATGATACCACCCATGCTGAGGGATGATACCACCCATGAGGGCAGGGCCCTCATACACCCATTATCAAGAAAATGCTCCATAGATGTAACCATAGGTCAATATGATAAAAAAAAAAAATTCTTCAACCAAGGGTCCATGTTCCCAGGTATGTCAAGCTTACACCAAAATTAGCCATCACAAACCCTCTCAACAGAGTTCTTCTAAATTCTTTCTACTTCTATTAGTCCAAAAAGAGTGTGAAATTTTGAATTAAAATTACAGTTCAAAAATGACCCCAAGTTATTCATTTTGCATAACATTTAAATATATTTTTGAAGAGTTGAAAGTAATCTATAGTCAATGAAAGTAAAGCCTTTAGCATTACTAAAATGAGTCATCAATGAACTTGAGAGATTCTCAAGCGAAGGCCATGGCTTCTGATTTGTTTAGAAAATCAGTGGTGGCACAAACCAGGTGGTGGTGATACACACCTTTAATTCCAGCACTCAGAAGTCAGAGCCAAGCATGAGTTTGAGGCCAGCCTGGTCTACAGAGTGAGTTCCAGGACAGTCAGAGATACACAGGAAAACCCTGTCTCAAAAAGGAAGGAAGGAAGGAAGGAAGGAAGGAAGGAAGGAAGGAAGGGAGGAAGGAAGGAAGGAAGGAAGGAAGGGAAAAGAAAATATTTCAAAAATGAATAATTCTTTCTTAAAAGAAGCATGAACATACAAAATAAAATTTAAAACATGCAAAATAAAACTTAAAACACACACACATTATTTCTGCACCCTGAAAGTGGGCCCCCCCCCCATGGGGATGGGGGGATGGGGCAGAGGCAAAGCCTGGCACTCAATACCATGTGTTAAAGGGCAGCACCTAATGGTAGGATCAGGAATTGCAGGCTAGGTCTCAGGCAGTAGAGCCTGCCTGGGAGGGAAGAGGCTTTGAATATAGGGCTTTGAATATAGGAAAAAAGGACATTCTCCAAAGAAAAATGTGTTCTTTCACTGTGCAGTAAGAAAGATAAAGGAAACAATAAGAAAAAACTGTGTCTAAGTGTCATAATGGCTCAAAAAAAAAAGGTATTCTATGTCTCAAGAAGCACACATGGCTGGCTACCAAATAAACATCACTTTCATATAACATTTCAATTTATTGTGCAGTGACTTATGGATATCCAAGTAACATTTTGTACAATCGGTTGGAGAAAAATTAAATTTGATATAAAGCCAATTTTACTAAGTGGCCCTGATTTCATAAAGATACTGATATAATCAATTACTCATGAAAATAGAGAGACAGAACAAGGACCATGCAAAATCACACACAAGCTGTTTTAAACAGTCTGGCTTAGGAATAATACAAAGGCTCAATTTTATCACACAAAGGAGCTGTCAAACCCACAAAAATTAGTAATAAAAATCAGTGTAATCATTTAGACTCCTAAAAGTTAGTGACTGCCTTTATATTTTTAAGAGGCTTTGTCAACCCTTGCTAACACACACAGTCATACAAATAAGTGAAAAGCAAGTATAGAGTAGCACTTTATTACTCACCTACTGTTGGACTGGTGAGACCAAGCTGAAGTACCAATGTGCCAGGAAAATGGTTCTGAGCTATATGTGGATATAAACAGATGCCCTCACTCTGATGTCATGCCCAGCATCTCTTTTTGCGTTTGTTGTTAGCCAGGGAGTCAGAAGTTGAGACAAACATCCTGACTTCCATGAGGAGGGCCTGAAGAAGTACAGCTACATTATACGGGGTTTGCAGTAGCTTTTTGCAGGCTTTTTGTAGAACACAGCCTGAAACATTTTCATTTTCAGATAGCTTTGTCTTCTCCTACATTATGACCCTGGAGTCTGACTGACTATATTATTTTGTGTATAACCAAAAGAAAGAAATACAACTACATGGACACGCGAAATAGATTCATTCAAATAGAATTGAACTGAATTTTGTTAGTTATTGCTAGATAACAAACTATAGCATCAGGTTTTAACAGTCTTTACTCCTCATTTCTCTGTCCCTCAAGATGGAGAATCCAGATGGGGCTTCGCTGGGTTCTCTATTGGGGTCTCATGAGGATATTGTCTGTAGGGGGTTCCATCTGTCGCTCATCTGGGAGATTCGTTTGCAAACTCATCACCTCCTGGGTATGGAGACTGCATATCATCCTCTGCTCTTTACCTCCTGGCCCTGACCACAGCAGCTCCCAATGACCCTCGAAGTCACCAGGAGGGATGCTACCAGGCCGGCACCCCAGACTTGGAGAGCTGCAGGCATATGGTCACAGACTTCTCATCACCTGTGTCACATTCCACTGGTAGATGTGAGTCCAAGAGTACCTGCATGCTCAAGGGCACAGAGTCACACCGCATATGAACGTGGGAAGTGAGCACATGGATGCAGCCTTCAGGTCTGTCCACTACAGCCTACTGGAAAACTAACCCCGACTTAAAGGCAGCAGCTAGCTGGGGCACCAAGACTCTAAGCCTCGGCTCAGTGGGCTCTTTGGCATCTTTTCGAAAAAGAAAGAACACAATGCTCTACTTTGAATAAGTGAAAGGGTGAGGTCACATATGTAGTAGAGAAAGAAACAGAACTAGCTCATGGAGTGTGTGCTCAGCTAGACAGAGCTAGAGCTCTGCACATATATCCCCAGAGAGCTCAGAAAGGATTATGAAGGAGCACTATACCTTAGCATGGAAGGCATTTTGAAATTATTCACTCTGTGCCCTCATCACACAAGCTGATATGGCTTGAATCTGAAATGCACCCCAACTTCCTCACATTTCAAACGTATACTCCCTAGTTTGCAATGTGATTCTGAAGGCCGTGATTAGTAGGCGGGGTCTGCCTCATGGAAATCAGTCCCAGGACTCTGGCCTGTGCACTCTACTTCCTGCTCTGGCCTTGTGTTCCTATAACCATAGACCAAGCCACTCTGCTCTGTTTTCCATGCTATGACACAGAATCCCCTGAAACAGAGTCAAAATAAATCCCTTAAGTTTGCCTTTGCCAGGATTCTCCATCACTGCGTCCCAGAAGTAACTAATGCAAACGTGGAATGGCCAACTAAGCTGCCCCAACTGTCACTGATGACTGTGGCATGTAAGACTCAGTTCACCAAGGATTTTACAGAAGGAAGGTGGAGAAGGGCTAAATAAGTGGATTCCATTCTCTTCTGTAAAAACACACACACACAAAAAAATCCAATGAATTAAATGTTATTAAAGAACCTAACTTTAAAAACTATATCCTACATAACAAAACATCATAGGACAACCCATGACAAAGGAGCAAATAGTTTCCTTGTATCTCTTCTAAGGCCTTTCTGCACCAACTTGTTTTAGCTAATTTGTATGTCTAGTTGATACAAGCTAGAGGCATCTGACTAGAAAGAACACCAATTGAGAAATTACCTCCCTAACGGCTGGAGAGATGGCTCAGCCGTTAAAGGCTAGGCTCACAACCAAAAATATAAGAGAAATTATGTCCCTAAGACCCAGCTGTTGGGCATGTTCTTAATTAGTGATTGTTGGGGGAGGGCCCAGTCTATTGTGGGTGATAACAACCCTAGGCTGATGATCCTGAGCTCTATAAGAAAGCAGGCCAAGCAAGCCTTGAGAAGCAAGTCAGTAAGCAGCACCCCTCCATGGCCTCTGCATCAGTTCCTGCCTCCAGGTTCCTGTCCTGTTTGAGTTCCTGTCCTGGCTTCCTTCAGTGATGAATAATGATGTGGAATCATAAAAAAATAAACACCTTTCTCTCCATGTTGCTTTTGGTCATGGTGTTTCATCACAGCAATAGTAACCCTAACTAAGACACTCTTCTTCAGCCAATTGCAAATAAGTTTCCATTTATTAAGCCAAGTTCCTGTCTTTCAAATATTTTCCCCTGTTGTGGTAATAACTTTGAGTCATCCTAATTTTTCGGAACTCTTGATTTTCATATTTAAAACTTCAGTCAATGTTGGGTGATAAAAGCTGTGGGTGAAGGTGTATGCTGCTCATCAGATATGCAAGCTAGCATCCATTCTGTGAATTCTTCTGCTTTCAGACCATACACAAGAAGTACTTACATCAAAGAAAAAGCATTAACACCAACCCACAGAGAATGCACACCTGAGAATACACACTTATACCACCTAGACTGAATAGAATTCATCACACATTGCCACCCTCCCAAAACTGTCACATCACAGAAATTACTTATCACAGAAATTACTTGAGTATTCAGCCAGGTTGTCAGTGTGATCAGAACCACAGTCCTACCCTACCTGTCCTTAGAGCTGTCATTCAGCAAGCCTCACTTTGTCATCTTTCCTTTCCTATCTATGTCCTAACATAATTCAATCCTTTATGTGGATTTATGATAATGGCCATACCAACAAGAGTCCATTCATCCACTTATTTTGCACACAAGAATTGATATGGCACCTGTAGCTGGAGTTTCCTTCCAGCCTGGTCTCACAACTGCTTTATCCCCAAATAAACACACTGAGACTTATATTAATTAGAAACTATTGGCCAATGGCTTAGGCTTCTTACTGGCTAGCTCTCTCTTAATTGTTAACCCATTTCTACTAAACTACTTTTGCCATGGACTGTGGCTTACCCATAATCTGGCATGTTACTCCATTAGCAGTTACATGGCTTCTCCCTTGTGGCTTCTTCCTGCCTCCTCTCTCCATCATTCTCCTTGTGTGGTAGCCCCTCCTATACTTCCTGCCTAGCTACTGGCCAATCAGTGTTTCATTCATCAACCAATAAGAGAAACACATATACAGAAGGACATCCCCCATCAGGAACCATCTCAGAGAAATAACTAGTGTCCAAAATCAGAAAACATTGTATCTTTTGGTTGTTTAAAGATACCTAATAGAAATCTCTCAAACCTCCAACATAACTGAAATGCAATTTAATTTTTAATTTCTTGGTACTTTCCCCCAGATTTTTCCAGACTTAGATTGCCAGTTTAGTTGATAAGCTGAGAGGGAAAAAATCATTTTATTTACCTATATGTTCTGAAAATCAGATCACGTTTTCATTGTCTAGATGAAAATTTTCTTTGTACTTTCTCTTTCTCTTTGTTTCCATTAAGTATCTGTCAGTTTTTTAAGCTTCATAACTCAGCAGGGTTGAACATTTTACCCAAATGAGTCTTAGGCGGTCTAGCAATGCAAAGCTCAATGGGAATCAGACTCTTAGTTGCAAAATAATCAAAGGTATCCCCAAATATACCATTTTTTCATGTATAAAAAGTTTCTTGAGAAACAAAAGCCATAGATGCTTTGACATGATCGGTCAATTATTCAATAAACTTTCAGTGTAAGTGATCTCTGGCCTAGGACAAGAGTGTGATAGTAAAGAAGCCTGAAGTATACATATTTTTTTCCTAGCACATATTCCTATCCACTAATAAATGCCTGTACAACTGATATTAAAATCCTTGATAAATTAAATAGCCTTGACCATTCCATTCAAAGCACCATTCCCTTACAATATAAAGAGTACTTCCAACTAGGTATTTAAATCTTTATGTCTTCATAAACTATTCTTTAGTCGATCATAGAACTATGATAATTGGAAGAAATGTGTGTTTCCAGGAGTTAGAATTATTAACCTTAATTTCCTCAATTGGAAAATGGGCATATCTTAGGCACTTGGTGGGGAAAAGATATGGAAACAGTTATGTGTGGTGGCCAGTCCTTAGTATGGCCCCCTATGATCCCTGCCTCCTGGAAGACTGAGTCACGCTGAATCCAGACCAATCTATATGCTCAATAGAATATAGCGACTTGTAAGACTCACTACATGGGCCCTGTGCCTTCTCCATGTTCTGTTACACTACTCATCCTGGTTGAAGCCTCTGTACTATATAGTTTTTTTTTTTTAACTCTTTTGGGAGCCTGCCACCTAGCTCTCAAATAAATATATAGAGATTTATTCTTATTTATGAATGTCCAGCCTTAGCTTGGATTGTTTCTAGCCAGCTTTTCTAACTTAAACTATCCTGTTTCTTTTTAACTACATTTTGCCTCTGAACTTTTTTTACCTGTTTTTATTCTATATAACTTTCTTTTCTTCTTACTCCATGGCTGGGTAGCTGGGTGGCTGGCCCCTCGTGTCCTTCTTCTCCTTTTCTGCCTCCTTGCTCTGCTCTTCCCTAGATTTCTCCTCCTATTTATCCTCTCTGCCTGCCAGCCTTGCCTATCCTTTCTCCTACATAGCTATTGACTGTTCAACTCTTTATTAGACCAATCTGTGTTTTAGACAGGCAAAGTAGCACAGCTTTACAAAGTTAAACAAATGCATCATAAAAGAATGCAACACATCTCTGCATCATTAAACAAATATTCCATAGTGTAAACAAATGTAACACATGTTGAACTAATATTCCACAATATTATCAAGACACCCAAGCAGTCCTATGGAGACTCTCATGCATAAAGTAATATAGACTTACCAACAGCAGTCACATGAATATGTGACCATCTTGGAAGGTATCCTCTAGCCTCAGTCAAGCCTTCAAATGACTGCAGCCCCTGCCAACATCTGACTCCTAACTCTGAACCAGACCTCCCAGAGATTATAAAGCTACATATATCTGTTACTGTTTTTAGTCACTGTCTTTTGTTTGTGTGTTTATTATGTTTTTAGTCAGTAAGAGCAACCAACTATAGACAGAATAAGAAAGGTCTTTGTGAATAACAAATAGTTGAGTTAAAAAACATAGCATGGATTATTCTTTCAGCTATTACAGACAAATAGACCTCTTTATGCCTAGTACAGGGCTGGATCTGTAGTGACAGCAGCAAGTGAGAGCAGAGCTTATAAAGCATAGGAGATAGCCGAAGACAGACAACTGAGCAAACAAGGATAGTTGCCTTGTTGTGGGATCCTTTCAGATCCTGTATTAAGTGCAGCTCATGCATTATGAGGTCAAAGACAGCAACCACGAGGAAACCCTTTCCAAGCTAAAAGAGATCAGCAAGTTTTTAAGACAAAAGAGTACTTCTGTTATTCAGCAAACCTGGAATGATCAAATTCATTCATTTAGCCCAAGTTTAACAGATATCCCATATATGCCAGGAACTATTGTTTCAGGCTCTGGGGAGTTATATTGGACATGAGACCCCAAAATCAATCTCTCTCCTTCGTTCCTTCTGTCCCCTTCCTTAGTTCCCTCTCTCCCTCCCTCCCTTCCTCTTTCTTTCTTTGTTTTGTGGCCAGGTCCTGCTATGTAGCCTAGGCCACCCTAAAACTGAACATTCTCCTGCCTCCACTTCCCAACTACAAGGATTATATTCAGTTCACCCACCTGACTAGTTCTCTTCTTTAAATGGTTTTTTTTTTTTTTTTAGATTTATTTTGTGTTGAGAGTTTTGCCTACATGTGTGTCTGTGTACCACATGACTGCAGTGCCTGGGGATCTCAGAAGAGGGAAGCCGATGTCCTGAAACTGGAGTGAGGTGTGGTTGTGAGCCACTAGGCAGGTGCTGGAAACTAAACTCAGGTCGTCTGCAAAAGCAACAAGTACTCTTAACTGCTAAGCTATCTCTCCAGCCCCTGCCTGGCTTATTCTTGAAGAAAATGTGGACCCATACTAACAAAAGTAATAGACTAATAATGATTTGGAGAACATATTTTAAGTCAAAATAAAAGATCAAAATCACATTCTGGATTATACTGACTTTGTGACTTTGGATAAGGTTTGTAACCTCTCTGTCCATGTGTTCTAAGTTGTAAAATGGCTGCAAGACAGTTCATGAGTTCATGCCCATGAAGCACCTAGAGCCTACTATGTTGTGAGAGCTGTGTGTACTTTAGCTGGATCTGGGTTCCTTGTGAGCGTTCCTAAACTCTGGGCTTCATTTGGATTCACCTTCTCCTGTTCCCAGCTAAAGAAAAGGCACAACTTTAAATTTCAAATCAAGTGATCCTCACAAAGTAGGTCATTTCTGTCTCAGCAGAAGGTTGACATTTTGGGAAATGTGCTGCCTGAATAATTCTGAAATGTTCATTGCAGACATGCAAGTGTCCTAACCATGCTGCCAATGGAGCCAATATTCTCATCTCAAACATCACTCAAGCTGCTTTATCTACATAGTACCAGAACAACCTGTGAAGAAAGAAGATTAGTGTCCTCGCTTTCTTTCTATAGCCATGATGAACACCATGACCAAAACCAACTGGGAGCAGGAAGGGTTCACTTCACCACACAATTTACAGTCCATTGTGAAGAGAAGCAAGAACAGGAACCTGAGTAGGGACCTGGAGACAGAAACTGAAGCAGAGGCCCTGGAGGAGTGCTGTCTATCTGCTTGTTCTTCATGGCTTGCTTTGACTGTTTTCTTATACAACGCAGGACCCAGAGGTATCACCCCAACAATGGGTTGGGCTTTCCCAAACATCAACAAAGAAAATGCCCCCACAGACTTGCCCACAGGCAATCTAATAGAGACACTGTCTCAGATTTTCCTACAAGCAGTATGATGGAGGCATTTTCCCAACTGAGATTTCCTCTCCTCATATGACCCTAGGTTGCATCAAGTTGACAAAAACCAAGCCAACACATTTAGTATGATAAAAATCCCGGGGAGGAAGTGTGTGTGCTTAAATACTACGTGAAGGATAGTTTTCATTGAATCAAATATTTTAATGAATGACAAAAATAATCATGGCAGCCTTGAGAACTTATTTCCTCCTTATTTCTTTGATTCTATTCACTTCTCTAGCCACTTTGAATAGAAAATGGATAAAAAGATGTTTAGGCCCCTGGAAGTAGCTCTGTTCCATTTTGACATTAGGTGGTCAGAGAGTTCAAACCTATTATTGTTCCTTCAAGGTGAAACAACCATGTGTTTGACCTAAGGTGTGGCCTAAAGTATGTCTTACCTATACAACAGGATATCTGAGCTAAAGTGTAGCTAATATATCTCTTACTTTAACAACAGGATATTTGGTTTAGGATGTGGTTACTTGGGTTTTGGGTATTAAAGGGATATATAAGAAAGAAATGTGAGTAATAAACTTGGGGCTGATCCTGGTTTTTACTGGATGCCCTCCTGACTCTATTATCTGTCTCTTGTCTATTTCTTTCTTCAATGCACATTCCTTCTTTCTAGCACTGACTGGACAAGTTAACTGGACTGGACAAAAAGACCAAGATCGGATGATTCCTCAGACATATTTCACCACTGCAGGTCTTCTGACTCATTATTTCATGTTTCATACCTTAGAGAGGAGTGCTTCAAGAAGAAGCCAACAATCACAAAAATCATCCACGCTAAAGATGGCAAAGACCCCCCCCCCCCGACGTCATTGTGTCCACTCTCTTGTTAATGCAGTCCTGACCCCTCAGCATACTTTCGGGGACTTTCAACAGCCAACTTGTAAAAGATTCCTGCACACCAGCCCCACCTCCAGCACCCTGGGAAACCTCTCCACATCTTATAAACCTTTCGTTTCATCAGGGTAATGTTTTCCTAGATGTTCAGTCCAATTTTACCTTCTTTTAGCTTCATGACCTTATTCATGGGCAAACCAAGGCCGGTTCCACATGGCTTATCCTCTTTCTGTATAGACTCTTCTTCTTCCGGCATTGGAAACTTCAGCCAGTCACGTTCACAGGTCTCAATTGTAGCTTTTAAGGAGATAGATGCCTTGGCTAGAAATCTGTAGCACCAGTGCCCAACGTGAGGAAGACAGCAAGGAACCAGAATAAAATAAAACCAAAACTATGTTCACAGCTTGTTCCAGGTTCATGTGTTATTGGCAACCTTGTTCAGAGCTTTTCCTAGCTCTAACGCCATTCCCCTTTTCCAGGTTCTTTCTGACCTTGAGATGATCAGATAAAGACAGTCAAACTTCCCTGCCTTAGACCCAGAACCCAGGACAGTCTTTTGCCCCAGGACATGGGACTTTTCCCAATTACCCTGGATTTATAGAGATGAGCATGTGACACTAAACTGGCCTTAACTAGCTATAGCTAAGGGTGTCAGATCTGTGTGTGGCCCTGGAAGGAAACCAGCCAGGGGTATGTGTATATGTGGGATGGGATGTGTGTGTGTGTGTGTGTGTGTGTGTGTGTGTGTGCAAAATCACTTGGTACTTTGTAGGTCTTGCTGTCGTTTCTTGCCATGAAAAGTAATGACTGTTAAATATTTTTGCCACATCATAAAAGCAAAACTTTTTATGTCCCAGTGTATTGTATGAGTGCTTACATGCATATGGGTACATAAAATTATATACATAAAAAATGTTAAAAACCAAATTTTAAGAAAATACTTTCCTCTTTCTGTGTTCTTTTAAAATACTTTAACCCCACTAAACTGACCTTATAGTGCACCAGTAAGTCACATCAAAAGTCTGAAAGACTAGAGTGTGGACACCCTGACCCCGCAGAGGACTGGCATCTGCTAGCAGCCTCTGGTCAGTGGTCAGTCCCTCAGGAGCCTCAGCCACCTGGAAGGTGACAATAACAAGAATGTCTGATTCTCTGACATTGGCTCCAGGACAGAAGGAGAGATAGACAAAAAGACCAGAATGATGAAGGCAAGGGCCATGCTGATGAGCCAGCTCAGTTTCTTCCCAAGGGCTCAAGGGTGCCAAGCACCTTATGGGTCCAGAGTGGCATCGAGGAAAACAGGCTGAGCACCTTATGGGTCAGGAATAGCATGGAGGACATGAGGCCAGAGGCCAGAGTCTGGCTGAGGCTGGTTTTGTGGTCAATTTTTGAAGTAAAAGCTCAGAGTTCACATCAATGGACACTCCTAAGTCACATTTCAGAAACGCCTAGCCCATGGATACTGCTCTACTGTGTAACAACTGAAGTCATCCCAGCCCTTGATAAACATCTCTTCTTGAGATTTTTCTGTTCCCTTAGAGTTTATTTTAACTACAATATCTGTGAGAACTCAAAAAAATTATTAAACCTTTAAGCATGATACATTTCTTTTAAGCCTTTTTTTTTTTTACTTTCCTATTATCTGTCCTTTCAAAGAGTAGTGATCCTATTGTAAAACATTTTCTTTCTTTTTCTTTTTCTTTTTTTTTTTTTTTTTTTTTTTTTTGAAAAAGGGGAAACTGTTGTTAGGAGAAAGATAAAGAAAATGAATTGTATGAAGGCAAATTAGAAGACTAGAGAAGAGGCATCATTTTTGAACAATGGGAAAATATTTTTTAGCTTTTATTTCATGTGCATTGGTATGAAGGTATCAAATCCTTTGGAACTGGAGTTACATACAGTTGTGAGCTTCCATGTGGTTGCTGGGAATTGAACCTAGGTCACCTGAAAGAGCAACCAGTGCTCTTAACTACTGAGCCATCTCTCTGGCCCTGGGAAAGACTTTTTGGTTTTAAAATACAGAACTGACTGTATTTTAAAGACTTTGAGAAAGTATGTTCGCTGTAGTCTTCAGACATCTATTTTTCCACAGAAAAATTACTATGCCATGTGATGTTTAAGAAATATCTAATATGCTAAGTGTGGCTACCTGCATTGCTGCTTCTACCAACTATACAAGAAAAGCATCAAGGAAGTTAATATTTAATATCTGTGTGTCTGCTGGGATCTCCACACTGGTAACAATCACCACAGCAGTTAGGAGGGACACAGTTCCTTCCCTCCTGAACTCCTGCTCTGGTGCCAGGAGGCATACTCTTCTGGCACATGGTAAGCAGAGCTGAGAGCAGACCCTGAGTCACACCCATTCACACCCAGCCATACCCTTGGCTTTTCCACACTTGGAAGAGCCACATAGGTCTCTGTTCAGCCTTGGCTTTTCCACTGCTGCCAGCATGCAAATGTGTTTATTAAACCAAAATTTTATTTAACCATTATATCTTCAATAGAAACCCAGGTGAAGAGAAAAATGGATGATCAACATCCATGGTTATTAGAAGACATTCTGAGCAATGAGGGGAAAATGAAGACAAAGATAATAGAATAAGGGAAAACTATACATCCTAGAAGTTGTTGAAACTTAAATTACTGGGATTGTTCTATAAATTACAGACATTTATATAACTCTTTTCAATGTGCACTAGTTATCTATGCATCAATCACAGTTTTATCCACACGGTGTGTATGTGCACATATATGATATTGAAAATGTACTTCAACAGAACACCCAAATACCATAGGTATGAAAATGCAAACTGAGGCACTAAAGAACCCCTGAAGAATTTATGAAGGTAATTAACCACAACCAGTTGCACAATTGCTGTGCCCATGGCCACCAAGAGAACCCAGAGGGGGGAAAAATGTGTAAGTATATTTCTTTCAAGGAAAACAGCAATGGTCCAATACAAACCCTGATGTTAAGTTAACAGTATTGTCATCTGTGGAAGTAGCAGTTGTCCTCTGTGAAGATTTCAATGTTTCCTGTGTGGAAGTGGCACTCAGTGTTGCTGTGAAAAATCCTTTTGTACATTGTGAGGTTTTGTTGCTGTGGCTGGTGTAATAAACAAGCTGACGAGCCAATAGCCAAACATGAGAGTTAGGTAGCAGAGCCAAACAGAGAATGATGGAATGAAGAAGGATGGAGTCAGAGGAGTTTCCAGCCACGAGCCTTGGGAAAGTACATGAATTAATAGAAATTGGTTAAGTTGTAAGAGCTAGTTAGTAATAAGCCTGAGCTATTGACTGAGCATTTATAATTCATACTCAGCCTCTGAGTTGAATATTTGGGACTAGGAAGTCAGGACAGGAAACATTTAGTTACACAGTATGTTTGTTTGAAGGACAAACTCTGGGCTCTGGGAATACAGTAGGTCCCATCAGAGAATCTAGAACATGGACAGGCTATGGAGTTGCTTCCACTGAGAAGGATGAACTGCAGCTCAGATGATGTCTGCCTTGGGAGCCATACGTGCCCTGGCTCTCACCTGGCTCAGAAACATCCATTCCAGCCAGAATGGACAGGTCTGAAGCTCTGAGACTTAAACATTATGTGCCCTCAAATAGACTATCTGCCTTCTCTGGGACTGTTTCCTCATTAAACCATGCTCATCTCCTAAAAATCCCTTTGAGAATTAAATGAGCTAATACATATATAGTTCCAGAGCCAGCTCTGGCATGAGGTCATCCCTCTGTCATTCTGAATAGAAACCAAAGTGGGACCCCACAGCAACCTGAGGCTGGTAGATCCTAGAAGAATGGGGGTCAAGGAACACAGTCATCCAAAGGAATGACATCAACTGTCTCAGGACCTGTCTATACCCCAGTCTAAGTCCCCAGTCTACAGTGGAGGGATTGGCTGGAACCTCAGCCCAGACCAGAGAACCTGAAACCAGTTCATGAACCCCTCTCCTTCCTCCCACCCCAGCACTAATCCTCAAGGATGACCTCAGCATGCATCAGGCAGAGAAAGCAACTGTTGCCAACTGCACAGGAATTGTGCAGCTCAGGGACAGGAAACTGAGGCCTGGAAAGATCCCTTTCCCAAGCAGGCACAGAATCCGACCTTCCCTCAGGTGCACTGGCTGCTTGCCTATCCCCTGCAAGCTCTCAAGGAGTTAGTGCGGACACAGCACAGCGTATGCTCCTTGCCAACTTCAGCTTCTACAAGTGACTCCGTGTCCTCAGGAAGCTTTTCTCCACCCGCACCGTGAGCAAGCGGGCAGGCAGGCACCGGCTTTATGAGCTCGACTCACAGTGGGGAAATCCTGGGCTTGCCAACAGGCCAAGCGCTGCCTTCAGGGTTCCCAGGACTCCTCCCTCACAGTCAGTTCTAGCTCGTGTGTCATAATTTCTCCCTGGATCATGTAGAAGTCCTTCGGGTAAAGGTATAGCCTTTTTTAGAAGTAAGCATTCCCGCACAAAAATATACACATATATCCTTAGCAAACATAGTCAACTCCGATTATTCTCATGAAACTTTTTTCTACTACTCACTCTCAGACAGTGGCATTGGAGCCTAATAACCACACTTTTGTATAACATTCAGCTTAAATAACACTTCAGCTTAAATAACACAGAACCTTCATAAATTAATATTTGTGGAATGGAATTAGAAAACGTTCAGCCAGGAATGTCAGTTTAAATCAGCTTGTCTTGGATCCTCACTCTCTTGTGGGTCTTGGATGACCAGAGAATGCTGAGAATGCATTCCAGAACTGACAAGGACTTCTTGAGCCTTGGGTTCCAGACTTCAGAACTCAGTGCAACTTCCCTCAAGCCCTGCAGTTCCTTAGAAAGTGCAAGGGGCTTCAGGCACAGTGAAGTTATGAAACCCGACTACCACTAGTCAGAGAGGAATCTCAAGGTGCTGCAAAGGCAGCTCCAGTTTTATTTTACCAAGACCAATGAGGTCGTAGAGGAGATCCAGTCGTCAGGGTTCAAAGAGCCTTCCTGTGAAAGCATGGTGCCTTGTGGGTGCACCATGTACATTTCCACCGACATAACCAGCGTGGCTGCGCTCAGGAAGAAGACAGGGGTGCACCTGACCTGGGATGGAGCTGAAGACTCACTGAGTTTAACTCACAGGTGTGGTGGGTCTGCTGAGATGTTTTGTATTGAAGAAGAAATTTCTCTGTGTAACAAATGGAAACAAGATGTCATGCTGAGTAAATCATAATTATCTAAACTGTTCTGTTTTATAGACACTGGTAGGATTGATGTTTGTTGTTGGTGGTGGTGGTGGTGTGTGTGTGTGTCTTTCAGAAACAGGCCTGTGAGTGTTTTCAGTTCTGTGGTTCACTGCAGCATTTTGAGATTCTGAACTGTGAATTTTTAATCTGTACTTAGCATGTACCATACATCATTACTCATAATAATCCAATTAAATTTTTCCATCAGATCTATGTGCTAGATTCCATGATGTCCACTTCACAGTTAGGAGCATTGAGAGAGATGAGCAGCTTCTTCAATATCCCACAAAATAAAGTGCCACCACCTACCCTTAAGAGCACACTGGTCGCCATTAATGAGTAGGTAGAGTATCCAACAAGCTAGGCTACTGGATTACAGCTCTTGCCTAAACTGTTTGGAAACACAGAGAGAAGTCAGAAGTGTGGGTCCCACTCTAGATGAGGTTGCAAAGTCCTTACCATGGCTCTTGGAAACACTTAGAAACTGCAGTGTTATGTCATTACCACCCAGGGCTACTATTTTGGCTTTGACCACTTCTTCCTATAAAGATTTTTAATCCAGTAATTAGAATAACGTCTCCTTCCATTGCTGAGAAACTAAGTGGAATCAGTTGCACAGCAGTTAATTTAAGCAAAGTCCATTCTTCCACCAGAGCTTTTTATTATTAGGGTATTAAAGTAATTTTTGAAAAGTAAATACATTGAAAGAACCATATTTAAGAAAAGTATCCTATACCAAGAATGAGTTCACAAGTGAAATTAAACAAACAAACAAACAAAACTGCTCATGTCACAAAATCAAGAATTTTAAATACACACACACACACACACACACTTTACAAGGGCACTGATAGCCTCAAGAGCCTGGTGCAGCCTGACCTGGCACCCATGCCCCTCCCTCTCTGAACACACAGCCTGTGCCCCATGCCCAAAAGCTGCTCAGTCTTAGGTTCCTCCAGGCAAACAGAACTGGGCAAACTGGGCTTCATTGGAGGAAGAATCACCAAGCTGGGTGGGGTAGACTCCTGCCTGGTTTCTAGGGAGCAAAAAGGCAAGGAGTAAAATTACAATAACTCCACTTAATCTTAAGGCCCAAACCTCGGGCTCCTCTTCTGTGTATGTGCCTTAGTGTGGCCTTGGCAAACAAGAAATCTATATTTGAGGCCACAATCATGGTCTAAGGAAGCAGGAATGGAAAGGACACATCCAGAAGGGCAGTTGTTGTGTTTACCTAAGTTGTTCTGATGCCAATAAAGACTTAAGAGTGACTTAGGAGTCAGATATTGGGGTTAAAACCTTATAGATCAAAGGGACAGAGGAGGAGCATCCAACTGGCCTTCCTTTTTTATGCAGACCCAGCAAGCACCTCTCTCTCCATACATCCCAAATCAAAGAGCCACAAAATCTCCAAGTCCCTCCCTATTGTCTCTTGTGTGTCTTCTCTATCCATATTCCTGGCTTCTATATGGCTACTTCAGTCAGTAAGTAGTTGACTTTGACCCATGATTGTTAACTTTATTAACAGTCTTGGGTGTCACAGTCCGATCAAATATTCCACAACAGACAGTGGCGAGCAGCAGAAGCTGACGCCCATGCAGTGGCCATGATAGAGCCAAAAACTTTAAGACCTGTATCTTTTAAGACATTTCAGTCTGGTCATATGTGGTGAGGACACAGGGGACCATGAGGTGCCCCAGAGTGCCAGGAAGGATTTTATTTGGGGTAAGGGACAGGAACAGAATACAGTAAGATTCAGGCCACATCAGCATAGAACTTGCTAATTGTTTTGGTGTCAGATGAGTTCTATCCTCACTCTGCTCCTTCTGAAAAGAAAAAAGAAAACAATATGCCATAAGAGTAAAAACAGAGTGACTCTGCATAATTCATTCATATCCTAAGGAAACTTGTACAATATCTGGCACATACTGGCTGATAAATCAGACATAAAAGATGTGTATGTATGTATGTATGTATGTATGGATGGATGGATGGATGATTGGATAGGTAGGTGGATGAATGAATGGGTGGGTGAATGGATGGGTGGGTGCATGAATGGATGGGTGGGTGGATGGATGATGGATGATTAGGGAACCTAGGGACACTTATTTTCAAGAAAGCAAACAGTATAAATAAGAATACAGACCTAGATAAACAAGGCAAAAAGAGAACTATTGGAACAGATACAAATTCTACTTGAAGAGATAGTGCATAGTATGAAGAACAGAAAAATAGTAGGTAAAAGACAGGGATACCAGTGGATGGAGAGTGTCACAGCCAAAGGCAAAGGGCATCAGGCTGGGGACAAGGCACCTGAGCACACCTGTGGACTCTTGTCTCTGTCTACCAGCACATTTGTTGTCAGTGGGAAAATTTGAAATTCATTCAAACTTGTGGACCCTTGGGTTCAGTAAACATTAAATAATGAATTGGAAAGTTATTCTCACAGTCAACTAACTTGTTCAGTTGGTTGCCAGGTTCAGTTTCAGTCTCTTCTTCAATTTTCAATAGTGTCTCTGCTCTTCTGGTTTAGTTTGAGGCAATGTTGGTAGAATAGGGCATGAGTTTGTTTTGACTTGTTGCCTGTGCAGACATAACACACAGGTTGAACCTGCCTCATAGAAGAGAACACTAAAGGTCACAGGAAGGAAAAGCCCTTTGAATAAACCTAAGCAGCTAAAATAGTCCCTGTGCCTTGCTGTTTGCTCAGCCAAAAGTCTTCTCTCTCTCTCTCTCTCTCTCTCTCTCTCTCTCTCTCTCTCTCTCTCTCTCTCTCTCTCTGCATCCCTTCCTCCCTTCCTTCACTAGCTGTGTAACCCTCTGGCCCTTTTGACAGAACAGTTCTGTTTCTGGTTCACCCTCTCCACAAGTCCCCCGGTACTGAATCCACTAGTCAGATATTAATTAAGGCTTCTCAGAATTACCTTATTTCCTCAGAATTTGCTTTAAGCTGTGAAAGATCCCTCTGAAATCTGCTTTATTCTGTTCCTTCTTTGGCTTATGAGCAGAACCCAGTAGGACTAAAAAGAGGAAATGAAGAAATAAGGATTTTTTTTCATAAGTCAGTCCATCTCTATTTCCTTATCATGGGGGAGGGTTCAGGTTGAATGGGACTGACAGGTTTTACCTCTAGTGTCTTTTACACCCTTACACTCAACCAAAATTAAAGAAGAGACAATAGAAAAAGAAGGAAGGGCAGGGAAGACAAAGGCCCATTGTCTCAGGTGGCATCCTTACTCCAGTGGTGACAGCCCTAGCCAGTTTCATGGCTACTTACAACATCTGCCCTACCTGCTTGCTCACACACGCCCTTCAAATTGGCTTCGAATTTTACTGCATTTTCTATGTAATAAAGCTTGTCTTATTCATACAACATGCTCTCCAGGTACAGAGGGCATAGCCCAACAACACATTTTCTGAAAGTTGCTCACTGTCCATAGGCATGTCCATAGGCAGATTGTATTTTACAGACGATTTCCTTTTTCCAAAACAGATGTCTCCAGTGTCCCATCTCCAACACAAGGTGCCCAAAGCCCAGGCCTTGTAAGCATTTAACAAGCACCAGCAAGAAAAGGGACAGTTAAAAGAAAAAGACACATGTCCTCTGTGCAGGTCATGTCTGAATTTGTAAGGTTTCTTTAATTATCATGAAAACATTTAATCATCAGTTTTCTAAAGTGAGAAAAATAAAGATTTTTAGATACTTTTGTAATCAAGTATCATTGCTTTAGTGAAAAAAAAATTATATCCAGGTATCTGTATCTGTACCTGATTATAGTAATGAGGATAATAATAATAATAAGTTATACTTTTATAGGCCTCAAATTCCAAAGGCCCTAGAGCACCTCACATCACCATCATCATTGCTGTAACTCACAGCTAATTATATACGGACAGTCTGGGCAATGCAAGGAAAAATGCTTGTCAGTAACCTGACTCATTTGTAATGGGGAGGTCAGAGGTTCAAATCCTGGGAAGGACACTGGTGAGCAAAGGTGCCAGATACCTCAGATACTCTATGTCAACAGGCTGTACCCCACAGCTACTTAGGAAAGAGAAGGTTGAAGTATCACAAATCAGACAGAAGGCTAAACCATGGCTTCTGGTGGATTCTCCAATACTACCTGAGTTGAAAATAATCTTTTCTTTTGACTGTTTTAATTTGCTAGCATTGGGTATAAGCTACTTTTCTCATTGCTGACAAAGGCTACTGAAGTAGCGAGGGTTTATTACAGGTCAGGGCAAGGAAAGGCTTGGTAGGAAGGTTATATCTGGATGGGGAAGCATACAGAAGCCCTTCCACTGCATCTGCAGTTAGGAAGCCTACAGAATGAACACTGGGGCTCAGCTCCCTTTCTCCCATCTATTTAGTCTGAGATGTCAGATCATGGGATGGTGACAGCAGGGATTCGTGAAAGTGAAAGGAGTTGGGTCTAGTCAGCTCTGGAAGAGGAGGGTTTGTAGAAAGGTTGGAGGCCCCTGTTAGCCACACAGGAATGACAAATGGGCTGTTGCCTAGGAGAATCTGGTATTTAAAAAGAGGGCTTACAAACAGTGCTCTTTGCCTGTATGGTATCACAAAGAGAAAAGTACATACTGAGGGAGAAGAAACTCCGGTCCATATGTAGTGATTTGAGTAAGAATGGCCGCGTAGGCTCATACCTAGGTCATTAGAGAGAGGCACTGTTTAACAGGGATTAGGAGGCATGGTCCTTTTGGAGGAGGTGTGTCACTGGGGTGGGCTTTGGTGTTTCAAATGTTCAAGCCAAGCCAAGGGTCTCTCTCTCTCTCTCTCTCTATCTCTCTCTCTCTCTCTCTCTCTCTCTCTCTCTCCCTGCTGTCTGCCAATCCAGATGGAGAACTCTCAGCTACCTCTATGGTACCATGTCTGCCTGCATGCTGCCATGTTCTTCAACATGACAGTGAACTAAACCTCTGAAACTGTAAGCAATTCCCAATTAAATTTTTTCTTTTATAAGAGTTGCTGTGGTCATGGTGTCTCTTCACAGCAATAGAACTTTGACTAAAACAATATGTTAATATTTCATCCATGGTAATTAAATTTACATGTCAACTGACTAGTTAAGGGACACCAGAAGCATAACATGTTTGGAAGGATATCTGGGAGGGTATTTCTAAAAACAGATTGGCATCTGAATCGATAGCCTGAGTGAGGAAGATCCATTCACATATTTTGGAAGGGCACCACCCAAGTAGCTAAAGGCCTGGATAGAACAAAAAGGTAGATAGAAGGTCGATTCTCTGTCTAGCAGCTGTAACATGCACCTTCTCCTGACCTTGGAAATCAGAATAATAGGTCTCTGAGCTGCAGACCAAGGAAGTTGCACAGGTAAGTGGTCAGTAAGGTCTTCGAGTGTTAGCCTCAGATTGAAAATTAAGCCATCAGCTCCCTCATTTTTCAGGTCTTTGAACTTAAACTGAGGCCTGCCACTGAAATCCCCTGATCTCCAGCTTTTAGGCAGGAACAACACAGAATCGGTGTTTTTTTCCATAATTCAAACTTTCTCATTAATATATGGAGTTGGATGGCTGCACATTGCTGAGGATGCTTGTATGATTTATGACCATTCATATATATGAAAGGATATATATTTTTTTTTCATTTTCTCTGCCCTCTGTAGAACCCTGACTAATACACCATCAGAGAAAGAAGAACCAGCAAAGATTTCCAAGAAAAGTAGACCATAGTTGTGAGGAAAGAAAAAGTCTAGAGGATAAGGTGTCAGGGAAGCCTAAAGATGAAGGCATTCAAAAGAAAGGTGTGCCCGATGTCTGGAATCTGGAATAGAAGCAAGGAGTTGAGCAGGATGAGGGCAGAGGATAGACCTGAGTAGTGAAGTTGGAAAGGAAGAGCAGTTTGAATTTAATAGGTTGGAATCCAATTGAGGTGGGTGGAGGATAAAAGAAGTTCAGAAGTATAAACAATCATTATATACAGATATTTTTAGATTTGCCAAGAAAACAAGCAGAGAAATTGGTGGAAAAGTAACCTCAGGCAACAGATATAATTTTAAGTTCTAAGTAATACCCAAGAGAATCCTCATACGCTAACGAAAATGACCCATAGACAGAGAAAAACCAATGATATGACACAGGAAAGCCAGTGAGCTGAGGTATGGAGCAAAGGGCCAGGCTGGCCTTCGCTACCTTGCCTTCCACTTGGTAACAAGCAGTTTCTGATACAAGGTAAGGCAGAGGGACACATCTGATCTTTTTTCTCTTTCCTGAAGTAGAAGTCCAGGCTGTTAGTGAGAGAGAGGTAAAGGGTGTGGCTGAGGAAGGCTGAGGAGAAAAAGACAAATGGAGCTGGATGACTGCATGTCACTGAAGACGTTTGGGCGATTCATTCTCATGAATTTATCGTGAACTCATGACAGCTTGAGGCTATAGTGATTCCAAGGAAGGAAAGGCTGGTGCTCTTTGCAGAAGAGGTTTTGCTTGAACTGAGGCTTTATGGATCTGTGAGATGTAAACACAGCAAACATGGCAAAGCATGGTGGTCAGGATGCAGAGGACCACCAGAGACAGAACCCACCTTGCAGAACAGTGGAAGGTTCTGAAGAAGGGATGTGGAAAGATGAAGGAGTCTGGGGGACTGCTCCAGCATCTGCTGTATGGAATTTTCTGGACAAGAGATGTGGCCACAGTTAAAAACCATGTTGGAGCACAGAGAAAACAGAAAGTTTTGGGGTTTGTCAATTTTTCAACTGTTAGATTGTCATTGTTAACCTTCCCTGGGCCACTGATAATCTGTTCAGCTGACACATGGTGTAGTAGTGACACAGGTCATGCCCTATGTGTGTCTACTGCGGCAGTGGTGTGCTAAGTTCTCACACGCACTATTTTGATCAGTCTTGAACAGTAGATACATTCACCATTCTCATCTTACGAACAAGAAAACAAGCCACAGACTTCTACCTAAAATCGCACAGCTCTGCTTGCTAACAGTGAAGAACATGTCACACATAGTAGAGACCAAGACCCCCAGTTCTACATAAAGAAAGTAGGACACAGATGATTTATGGCCAAACTGAAATGGAGATGTGGGTACTGTCTGGTTCCTCCCACAAGGTGGGCTGGACACCTTTTAATTGCAGAAGTCCAAAGAGAAGGGCAGGAAGGCAAGGAGACATAATGAAAGTTAGATCCAATACACAAGCTTCACTTCATCTCTGTTATAAAGCTCCTCCTGGCCAAAGTAATTCCATATAAAAATGCCTGACCAATCAATTCTTGTGCTAACCTGCTGCCCCATGTTAGACAGGTAGTTATTGTGCACCAATGAGAAACAAAAACTGTTTGGTTTTGGTTTTCCTGTGTTCTCACCGATTTCTTCTGTATCTCCCTAACCACTTGTGGCAAGAAGATAAGAACAAAATGCAGGATCTTCCCAGAGTTCAGAAGAGCATGATGGTGTTAGCCAGTGCTGCTCTGGAGCCAGCAAACTCGGTGATGGGTGTGTACAGTCAGATCACTCCCTAGTATGTCCAGAGAAAAGGTTTCAGCTGAAGAGTTTATTTTGGTTCTTCCCAATAGGTCAGTTTTAGAATCACAAAGTGTTCTGGGGTCACTTGGAAAATAAAGAAAACAGAATGTATCCGATCTCTGCCCAGGCTGGAGAAGCAAATCCCCAAATCACACAGACTGAAGAAGGATTTGGTTTCATTAAAAGCAGCCACTGGCATTTGGCTTCTGAAGATGAAAGTGAAAGCCCCTTAAACAGGCTCGAACATGAGCAGAATTTCCGGACAAGTCCCCAGGGTGCCAGGATTGTTTCCAAAGAAGGCATGAGCATCCATGTCTTCCCAGAGATTTAAAAACCTGAGGCATTTACAACACATTTATCCAGCCTCACACAAAATGCTGAAGAATGAAAAGGCAAAGGCTGGGGTGCAGAGTGCGTGGTTGATTTAATGTGAGTAACAACCTTGTACACACTGATCTTCTCATCTTACTGATCAATGGCCCAGTAAAGTTCACATATGAAGTGGCAGCCCCATAGACCACAGGTTTCACAAGGTCGGGGCTCGCCATCCTAATTCAGGTTTTCTGATCTTTTCTTTGGGTCTATAAAAGTTTATATTTGCCCCTAGCCTGGTTCTCAAAGCCTGTGTGCTGTACTCCATCTTCAAGCAAAGAAGCTACTCTGTTAGTTTGTGTGTTGTCATCAGTATTCTTCCAGAAAGAACAGGCACTATCTAGGCAAACTGTAGAAATCCAGAGAACAGATGGGTCAGAAACAAAGTGAAGACACAGGTGGGCTTTAATGAAGGGACTTTAGTCTAAAGCCTAGGGTCCTGAGCTTTCTCACACTGATCTAAAAGAGAAAAGAGAGGGAGGGTGAAAAAGAGAAAGGAAGAAAGCAAAAGAGGAAGAGTGGGAGGGGCGAGAAAAATAGAAAAGAATGAGGGAAGGAAGGGGAGGAGGCAAAAAAGGACACAGGAAAGCGAAAAAGAGGGAGAAGAGGGAGGTAGGGAAGGACAGAGGGATGAACAGATGGAGGGGGGAGGAAATGAGGAAGGGAAAGAATGTGTCTCAGTTACTTTTCTATTGCTGCTATAAAACACCATAGCCAAGGCAACTTATAAAGGAAAGAATGTAATTTGGGCTCACAGTTTCAGAGTTTGAGCCTGTGGCCATCATGTTAAGGAGCATGGCAGCAGGCAGCAGGCCGCAGGAAGCAGGCAGCAGGCCGCAGGCCGCAGACATGGTGCTGAAGCAGTAGCTGAGAGCTCACATCTTGAGAAACAACTGAAGTGAGGGAAAGAGACAGTGGAATGAAGAGAGTCTTTGAAAACCGCCAAGCCCTCCCACAATGACGGGGACTTCACAAGGCCACACCTCCTAACCCTTCCCAAGCAGTTCCACTAACTGGGGAGCCAGTATTAAAATATGTGAGTCTTTGGGAGCTGTTCTCAAGCAAACCACCACAGGGAGGAAGGTAAGTTGCTTTATCAGATTACTATGTCCTCAAAATTTAAAACGGAAACAACGAGCCACACTGCTTAGCACCATTATAATCACAGAGTGGTGTCGCGAATCGTCTCTCTTCCTGAGAAGTTCAGGGTGAGCTACTGCATGCACCTCCTAAGCCTCATGGCTCTCTGTTAAGGTGGCATCAACATCTCCTTTTCAGAAACGTCAGACCACATTGTCTCCTGCAAACATCTCATACTTTCCCTTGGTTTCAAGAAAGATCATCAGAAAATGTTCATGAGTTCCTACAAAGCTTGCCTCAGAAGAAAAACATCTGCCTTCTAAAGATTAGCTATCAGTCATGTAACTGTGCATTAAAGGGGGCAAAGATACCCTCTGTCCTTCAGGAACAGCCTGAAGCTCTGGGGAAGCCAATGTTGATCTTGGGTTGCTTAACACAATTCTAAGTGCTCACCAAGACTTATCATCTGGTTTAAGGAATTCTGGAAGTTCTGTTTTCTCTCAGTGTTCTCTCCTTTTTGGACATCCCTAAACCCTACAGAACAATCTGATCAGAATATTTCTAGTCCCAAGTCTACAGGACAGCCTCAGATTTTCTGCTCTGAAACTCCCCAATCTCAACCCTTCCAGATGGTGTCACACCGCTAGGAATATCAGGAGAGCACAAAGATAGACTTACTGGCCTTGCAACAGTCAGCAAGCATCTGTGTGGCCAGATGAGGGAGGGATGGGAGCTTTGAGCACCAAGGAGGCCAAATGTCACCATGCATGACTCTGCCAGCCTGTCGTCTGACAAGGCTTAACGGAAGCCTCCTACTGGCCTGGCTTTCCTTTGTGGTGTACACCTGGAAAGGTGACTCCAAGGGACTTTCCATCAGGGCTTCTGAGTGTAGCCACGCTGAAAGCCGCAGCCTTTGGCCCTGGGCTGCCATGCTGTTGTGAGCACATTGATTTTGCACAAGACATGTAGAAAGAAGAATGTACCTGTCACAGGTGTCAACCTCTATCTGACAGGTACAGATCTGGAGACTGGTTGTAACTTGCTGCTCCTCGTTGCAAATACCTTCCTTGTGACCTTTCATGTGCAGATGGGCAGAAGCCAGCCTTTACATGTTAATGTGTCCCTTTGTATTCCATGGTTTTCTTCCAGCCTTATAGCTGCCTGATGGGAATTCATGAGCTATGGTAACCACCGTGTCAGAGCCTTTTTCAATTCAACCAGAAGAAGCATGCTTGGAAATGGCACTGGCTGCTTCTAGCCACTAGGATACCAACTGTGTATCAAAGTTATAACTCTGACATATATGATGGACTTGTTAGTTCTTCCCATATTTAAAAATGTGTAAGCCAATTCCAGTTTATATTTTAACTTATTTTATCTAGATGTGTCATGTTTCACTTGACAAAATATTACAGATAGCAATTTCCTTTTATTTTATTTTATTTTTTATTTGATTATTTGCTTGTTTGGCTGGTTGGGTGGGTGGGGTTTTTGTTGCTGTTGTTTTTTGTTTGTTTGTTTGTTTGTTTTTCGAGACAGAGTGTCTCTGTGTAACAGCTCTGGCTTTTCTAAAACTCACTCTATAGACTAGGTTGGCCTTGAACTCACAGAAATCCACCTGCCTCTGTCTCCCAAGTGCTGGAATTAAAAGTGTGAGCCACAATTCCCCAGGCTTCAATTTCCTTTTTTTGTTGTTGTTGTTGATTTAGATTTTTTTATTATTTAATATTTTTTCTTACTTTATGTACCAATCCCAGTTCCCTCTTCCTCCCAACCTCCCATAGCTCTCACAGCACCCCTCCCCCCATCTCATTCCCCATCTACTCCCCAGGGAGGGTGAGGCCTTCCATGAGAGATCATCAATATCTGTCAAAGTATGACCTGATGATTCTCTGGATTTCCTCAGTGTCTGTTCTTAAGACTCCCTGTTCATTTTTTACCTTGTTAATTTACATGTTCTCTCTCTGCCTTTTGGTTAGGTTGGATAAAGTTTTGTCTATCTTGTTGGTTGTCTCAAAGAACCAACTTTGTTTTATTGAATCTTTGTATTGTTTTGTTTCTTCTTTATTGATTTCAGCTGTCAATTTGATTATTTTCTGGCATTTACTCCTCCTGGGTGAGTTTGCTTCTTTTTATTCTAAAGCTTTCAGTTGTACTGTTCAGTTTCCTCATGTGGGCACTTAGTGCTATGAACTTTCCTCTTAGCACTGCTTTTAAAGTGTTCCATAGGTTTGGGTATGTTGTGCCATCATTTCCATTGAATTCTAGGAAGTTTTGATTTCTTTCTGTATTTCTTCCTTTATCCAGGAATGGTGCAATTGGGCAGTTTTCAATTCCCATGAGTTTGTAGGGTTTCTGCAATTTGTGTTGTTACTGCATTCTAATTTTAAGGCATAGTGGTCTGATAAGATTCAGGGGATTATTCCAATTTGGTTTTTGTACCTGTTGACATTTGCTTCATTCCTGAGTATGTGGTCAATTTTTAAGAAGTTTCCATGTGGTGCTGAGAAGAAGGTATATTCTTTTGTATTTGGATGGAATATTCTGTAGACATCTTTAAGCCCAATTGGGTCATAACTTTTCTTAGTTCGTTTCTTTCTTAAGTTTCTGTCTTCCTGACCTGTCCATTGGCAAGAGTGGGGTATTGAAGTCTCCCCACTCCCCAGAGTGGGGTTTAATGTGTGATTTGAGTTTTAGCAATGTCTTTTTTATGAATGTGGGTTCCTTTGTATTTGCTGCATAGATGTTCAAAACTGAGACTTCATCTTGATGGATTTTTCCTGTGATGAATATGAAATGACCTTTTTCATCTCTTTTGATTAATTTTAGTTTGAAGTCCAATTTGTCAGATATTAGGATAGCTATACCAGCTTGCTATACCAGCTTCTTAGGGCCATTAGATTGGAAAATCTTTTCCCAACCCTTAACTCTGAGGTAATGTCTGTCTTTGAAGTTGAGGTGTGTTTCTTATAAATAGCAGAAGGATGGATTCTGTCTTCACATACATTCTGTTAGCCTGTGTCTTTTTATAGGTGAGTTGAGACCATTGATATTGAGGGATATTAATGACCATTGATTGTTGATTCTTTGTTTTGGATTTGGTTTTAATGATAGTATTGTGTGTGAATTTGTCCCCCTTTTCTGACTTTTAGTAAAGTGGGATTATCTATTTACTATGCTTTTGTGAGTGTAGTTAACTTCCTTAGGTTGGAGTTTTTCTTTCAAAACTTTCTGTAGGGCTGGATTTGTGGATATGTATTGTGTAAATCTGGTTTTGTCATAGAATATCTTGCTTTCTCCATCTATAATGATTGAGAGTTTTACTGGGTATAGTAGTCTGGGCTGGCATCTGTGGTCTCTTAGTATTTGTTGGACATCTATCCAGGACCTTCTTGCTTTCAGAGTTTCCATGGAGAAGTTAGATTAATTCTGATGGTCTGCCTTTATATGTTACTTGGCCTTTTTTCCTTCACTGCTCTTAATATTCTTTCTTTATTCTTCTGTATGTTAGGTGTTTTGATTATTATGTGTCAAGGGGACTTTTTTTTTTTTTTGGGCCAGTCTATTTGGTGTTCAGTTCTTCATGTTGGGAAAGTCTTCTTATATGATTTTATTGAATATGTTTTCTGCACCTTTGAGCTAGGCTTCTTTGCCTTCTCTATACCTATTATTCTTAGGTTTGGTCTTTTCACAGTGTCCCATATTTTTTGGATATTTTGTGTTAAGGATTCGTTGGATTTAAGATTTTCTTTGGTCAAGGAATTTATTTCCTCTAGTTTATCTTCAGCATCTGTGATTCTCTCTTCCATCTCTTATATTCTGTTGGTTATGCTTGCATCTGTAGTTCCTGATCATTTACACAGCTTTTCTATTTCCAGCATTCCCTCAGTTCGTGCTTTCTTTATTGTCTCTATTTCAGTTTTTAGGTCATGGGCTGAATTGTTTCCTTAATCTGTTTGATTGGGGGTTTTATGTTTGTTTGTTTGTTTGTTTTGTTTTGTTTTGTTTTGTTGGCATTCCTTGCTTACCTTAATAGATTTGTTGATTTCTTGCATTTTTGGTTTGTTTTTTCTTCCATTTCTTTAAGGGGTTTTTCTCATTTCCTCTTTGAGGGTCACTATCATCTTCATAAAAATTTTTTTAAGGTTCTTCTCTTCTGTTTCATCTGTGTTGGGATGTTCACATCTTGTTGGTGGTATCATATTGGTCTTTCAATTGTTGAATGTGTTTTGTACAATCCTCTTCCCATCCCTTCTTCCAGTGGGTGCAGGTGAGTTCTCTCTCTCTCTCTCTACTCTCCTGGTGGGTGTAGGTGGGTCAGTACTTCGATGTCAGTAACTCCAGATGGTCCAAGCTCTCTTGGAGTCCCAACACAGAGGGTATATGGGGGCCAAGACTCAAGCAGAGGATGTAGGGGGGGGGCAAGACTGAGATGAGGGAAGGCTCTGGATGATCTAGTATGCCAGGGCAGGTCCATTCAAGCAGTGGACATAGGGGAGTCAAGATGCAGAGCTGACCCAGGAAGTTCCAAGGAAAGGATGGGTGAGTTTGGACCTGAGCTGGCCCCACACTCAACTCAGGCAGAGGGTGTCAGGGGAACAAGCTCAATTTCCTTTTATAAAGCACAATTGTTCATTGTGTACAATTGTTTCATAGTACATGCTTGATGTAGTCAACTCCTTAGTTTTTAGGGAAACACAAATTTTTATCTGGCATATCATACTTGCAACAATATGGCTGCCATTGGGAATAAGTATAGCTCAAGTTGGGCCAAAACAAAAAATTTTGTTTGTATAAGTTACTGGTTTCTCAAACAACACCATATTATATTACAGGTGGATAGTATGGACATTATTCTACCTTATGAGTCATTGGGATTTTCTCAGTGAGTTAAAGAATTGGATTTCAACTTCAATTTACTCTGTCTTCACCTTGGTTTTTCAAAATAAAATACATTTACATCCATTAAAATTTTCATTCAAACATTAAAAAAAGAAAGAAAGAGAAATACTTTGAACTAGAAATCTCTGTACCTCTGAGAGTCTCCCATCCTCAAAAATGAATACAAAGAGCCACAACGAAGACAGGCATGCCTGCAGCAGAACACTCTGGAGTCACAAACTAGAACAAACATTTAAAAAGTAATTTGGTGAAATTTGGGAAGTTGAATGTGAGCTCCCTGGAGAGTGAGCAGCTCCTGGGAGACTCAGTTTTAGTGGGGTCAACACATTTTTATGGGTTTTACTTCCAGGAACACCACCAGATTCTCATAGGGAAGGCTCAAGAAAGAACTCCTCATGGCTATGGGGGTACTGGGAGAAAGCCATCATTTTGAAATATGGCAAAGCATTCTCTACTGGGGAATTTAGGGGTCAGTGAAGCAGCAGAGGAAGGAAGGTAAAGGGTGGGAGACACAAGCAAAGTACAATGATGTATGTATGAAACAACACATGTTTTTTAAATTATTTTGTATACTAACTTTAAATGTGATAAAAAAAAAAATGAAAAATGTTCTCTCAACCAAAGAAAACGTGCTTTGCTAAACCTTCTACCTTGGAGAGAAAGGAACTTACCCAGCAGCACTGTATAACTTTTCTTACCCAGACATTTGCATGGATCACAGCTCGGCCATTAAAGACTAAGACTCCTGACTCCTCTTGCCATAAGATCACATCACATAGCATGTTCCATCCCCCACAGCTGTTCTGCAGTAGTATAACAGTAGAACATGTGGGATGAGAATTTCCTAAAGGAGAAACCCTTGGGGAAAATGATGAGATTACGATCAATCAATCCATCCATCCATCCATCACTAGGCTAAAGAAATTAGAGAAACCAGACTCTCCTGGTGCTGGAAGCTACGGAACACAGGACACAATTGCAAGCTAGAGCCACCTCCAGACTTAATGAACAACCTCTGCTCCAGCACTCATTATGCAACGCTGGCTCTAGCTTTCAACAAAAAAATTAGGAGAGAGACATGCTTAAGAACAAGGAAAGAAATTAAAAACTACAGAAGAGGCAAAGCAAGGCTCAGCAAACTAGGCCATGGCCCAGGCTGCTCCCTCCCCCACCCCCGCCACACCCCATGAGTAGCCTGAGGTGATATGTGGAAATGGCTTGCTACTTCCTTAAACCAAAAAAATCCTAAAAATTCATGCATATCAAAATTTTCACATTCACTTTAAGAATTCTCTCCATACCATCAGAAAAGCTCTGTCTCAAAAAACCAAAGGGGGGAAAAAAGAAAGGAAGGAAGGAAGGAAGGGAGGGAGGGAGGGAGGGAGGGAGGAAGGAAGAGAGGAAGAGAGGAAGGAAGGAAGAGAAGAAGGAAGGAAGGAAGGTGGTAACTTTTGTGGTACATGCTTAGAAAATGCATGGGATCTTGCAGAAATTCAGAACTTCTGTGTAGTCTCTGATCAGTGATCATATCAACTTAAGCAGTGCCTGAGATATGCCACCAACCTTCCAAACCTTTGGCTGGGTTAATAAACTCTTTCTGTCACATTAAAATTATCTTCATTAGAAAGAAGCAGAATGGCTGGAGGTGAGTCTGGGACCAGTTCCGGTTGATAACACCCCCCTGCACCCCCGCCAAACCCTTCCCTGGGAACTCCCTGCATTGGCCTGAATATCGCTCCCCTCCCCCATCTCCCAAGAGAGACCACTCCTGGTGCTCTGCTATATAACCCCTGCCCTGCGAAGAGCCTGCCCTCCCCCCACCCTGTGCCCTACCTAGCCCACTGTCCTACCACTCCGGTTGAACACTGGAACAGAGGGCAGATACAACAATCTCACCACCTTCGGAGAACTTCTTGGAGCTGCTCTGAGCACACTAGACCCACCTATCCACACAGGACCACCCTGAGTTCCCACCTGCCTGATCTCTGACCCCCACCACCAGTCCTTTGCCGGGGCTCCTGGCCCCAGCCAGGGGTCTGCCTATCGCTGCTGGACCATCCTGAGTCCTTGCCTGCTGGATATTTGACCCCCATCACAGGGCCCCTGCCTGAGGAGAAAGAGACATCCTAGAGAGCTTGGACCACCCAGAGCTACAGACATCGAAATTCTGACCCACCTAAGCCCACCAGGGGAGTAGCAGAGAGAGAGAGGGAGAGGGAGGGAGAGAGAGAGAGAGAGAGACCCCACCTGCACCCACTGGAAGAAGTGATCAGAAGACAGCAATATAAGAAAACACCTAACAATAGAAAGACAGGCAGGACACCATCAGAATCTAGGAACTCTACCAACTAGACATGAACACCCTAAAAAAGATGAAGCAGAAGAGAATGACTTAAAAAAAATCTTCATAAAAATGATAGAGGCCTTCAAAGATGATGTGAGACAATGCCTTAAAGAAATGGAAGAAAAACAAACAAAAAATTGGAATAAATAAATCTCTTAAAGAAAGTAAGGAAAGCCACGAAAAAACAAACAGGTGAAGGAAACAGTTCAAGACTCAAAAATAGAAATAGAAACAATAAAGAAAACACAAACTGAAGGAATGCTGGAAATAGAAAAACTGGCCAATCGGGAACTACAGACACAAGCATAACCAACAGAATACAAAAGATGGAAGAGAGAATCTCAGGCACTGAAGATAAACTAGAGGAAATAGATGCATCAAACAAAGAAGATCTTAAATCCAACAAATCCTTAACACAAAACATCCAGGAAATGTGAGACACCGTGAAAAGGCCAAACCTAAGAATAATAGGCATAGAAGAAGGTGAAGAAGCCCAGCTCAAAGGTGCAGTAAACATATTCAACAAAATCATTGAAGAAACCTTTCCCAATCTGAAGAAGGACAACATGCCCATGAAAGTACAAGAAGCATACTGAACCCCAAATAGGCTGGACCAAAGAAAAAAGACCCCTTGCCACATAATAATCAAAACACCCAATATACAGAATAAAGAAAGAATATTAAGAGCAGCAAAGGAAAAAGGACTATCAGGACTATCAAAATTGTACGTGACTTCTCCATGGAAACTCTCAAGGCCAGAAGGTCCTGAATAGATGGTCTACAAGTACTAAGAGTCCACAGATGCCAGTCCAGGAACTATACCCAGCAAAACTCTCAATCACTATAGACCGAGAAAACAAGGTATTTAATGACACAGCTAGATTTTCACAATACAAATTTACAAATCCAGCCCTACAAAAAGTTCTGGAAGGAAGTTAACTACTTTCACAAAGACTTAGGCAATAGATAATCCTACCTCACCAGAACCCAAGAGTAAAGCAGGGCAAATATATTCAAATACCACCAACAACAACAAATCTAAAACAAACAAGTATTACTAATCAGTGGTCATTACATTCCCTCAACATTAATGGTATTAACTTGCCTATAAAAAGACACAGACTAACAGAATGGATACGAAGACAGAATCCATCCTTCTGCTGCATACAAGAAACATATCTAAGCTTCAAAGACAGACATTACCTCAAGGTAAAGGCTTGGGAAAAGATCTTCCAATCAAATGGACCCAAGAAGCAAGCAGGTGTGGCTATCCTAATATCTAACAAGTTAGACTTCAAGCCAAAATTAGTCAAAAGAGATGAAGATGGTCATTACGTGTTCATCACATGAGAAATCCATCAGCACAAAGTCTCAATCTGAACATCTATGCGCCAAATACAAAGGCACCCATGTTCGTAAAAGAAATGCTACTAAAACTCAAAGCTCACATAAAATCTCACACACTCATAGTAGGAGACTTTAATACCCCCACTCTCACAGCTAGACAGGACCACCAGTCAGAAACTTATCAAAGACACAAAAGAACTAACAGAAGTTATGTTTAACAGATATCTATAGAACATTCCATCCAAACACAGAAGAATATACCTTCTTCTCTGCTCCACATGAAACCTTCTCTAAAATCGACCACATACTAGGCGACATAACAAACCTCAACAGGTACAAAAAAAAAAAAAAAAAAAAAAAAAAAAAAAAAAAATAGTCCCCTGTATCTTATCAGACCACCATGCTTTAAAATTGGAATTCAACAACAACACAAATCACAGAAACCATACTAACTCATGGAAACTGAACAATGTGCAATTGCCACCATATCTGGGTCAAAGAAGAAATAAAGAAAGAAATTAAGGACTTCCTAAAGTTCAATGAGAATGAGGACACAGCATACCCGAACTTAAGGGACAGCATGAAAGCAGTGTTAAGAGGGAAGTTCATTGCACTAAATGCCCATATGAAGAAAACAGAGGATAATTACATTAGAGAATTAACAGCACAACTGAAAACCTTAGAACAAAAAAAAAAAAAAAAAAAAAAAAAAAAAAAAAAAAAAACCAAACTCACCCCAGAGGAGTAGATGCCTGGATAATCAATTTGAAGATTGAAATCAATAAAGTAGAAACCAGGAAAACTATACAAAAAAAAAAATCAATGCAACAAACAGTTGGTTTTTCAAGAAAATCAACAAGGTAGACAAACCTTTATCCAAACTAACCAAAAAGCAGAGAGAGAACATGCAAATTAACAAAATCAGAAATGAAAGGGGGGACATAACAGCGGACACTGAGGAAATACAGACAATTTTCAGGTCATATTTGAAAACCTGTACTCCACAAAATTTGAAAATTCAAAGGAAATGGACATATTTCTGGATAGCTATTACTTACCAAAATTAAATCAAGAACAGATAAACAACTTCAATAGACCTATAACCCCTAATGAAATAGAAGCATTCATCAAAAGCCTCCCAACCAAAAAGAGGCCAGGGCCAGATGGCTTCAGTGCAGAATTCTACCAGACATTCAAGGAAGAGCTAATACCAATACTCCTCAAATTGTTTCACACAATAGAAACAGAAGGTTCATTACCAAACTCCTTTTACAAGGCCACAATCACCTTGGTACCCAAGCCATACAAAGACACAACTAAGAAAGAAAACAACATACAAATATCTCTCATGAACATTGACGCAAAAATACTCAATAAAATTCTGGCAAACCAAATCCAAAAAGACATCAGAGGACCATGACCAAGTAGGCTTCATCCTTGGTTGCAGGGATGGTTTAACATATGAAAATCTATCAGCGTTATCCACCACATAAACAAACTGAAAAAGAAAAACCACATGCTCATCTCACTAGATGCTGAAAAAACCTTTGACAAAATTCAACACCCTTTCTTGATAAAGGTCTTGGAGAGATCAGGGAAAACAGGGACATACTTAAATATAATAAAATATGTATACAGTAAACTAACAGCCAACATCAAACTGGCTGCCCTCTCCATATCTCTTCAATATTGTACTTGAAGTTCTAGCTAAAGCAATAAGACAACAAAAGCAGATCAAGGGGATACCAATTGGAAAGGAATAAGTTGATCTTTCACTATTTTCAGGTGATATAATAGTTTACATAAGCGACCCAATCAAATCTACCAGGGAACTCCTACAGCTGATAGACACCTTCAGCAAACTATCAGGACACAAGATTAACTCAAATCAGTAGCCCTACTTTATTCAGACGACAAAGGGGCTGAGAAAGAAATCAGAGAAACATCACCCTTTACAATAGCCACAAACAACATAAAGTATCTTGGGGTAATGCTTACAAACAAGTGAGAGACCTATATAGCAAGAACTTTGTGTCTTTAAAGAAAGAAATTATAGAAGATACCAGAAAATGGAAAGATCTACCATGCTCTTGGATAGGTAGGATAAACATAGTAAAAATGGCAATCTTACCAATGGCAATCTACAGATTCAATACAATCCCCATCAAAATCCCAGCACAATTCTTCACGGACCTTGAAAGGATAATAATCAACTTTATATGGAAAAACAAAAGACCCAGGATAGGTAAAACAGCCCTATACAATAAAGGGACTTCAGGAGGAATCACCATCCATGACTTCAAGCTCTACTATAGAGCTATAGTCCTGAAAACAGCCTGTTATTGGCACAAAAATAGACAGCTAGACCAATGGAATTGAATCGAAAATCTTGATATTAACCCACATACCTACGAACACCTGATTTTTGACAAAACAGCTAAAAGTATGCAATGGGGGGAGGAAAGCAACAAATGGTGCTGGCACAACTGGATGATGGTGTGTAGAAGACTGCAGATAGACCCATGTCTGTCGCCATGTGCAACACTTAAGTCCAAATGGATCAAAGACCTGAACATAAATCCAGCCACACTGAACCTCTTAGAAGAGAAAGTGGGAGTTACCTTTGAACAAATTGGTGCAGGAGACCACTTCCTGAACATAACTCCAGTAGCACAGACACTGAGATGAACAATTACTAAATGAGACCTTCTCAAACTGAGGAGCTTCTGTTAGGAAAAGGACACAGCTGACAAGACCAAATGGCAGCCCACAGACTGGGAGAAGATTTTCAACAATCCTACATCTGACAGAGGGCTGATCACCTCAATATACAAAGAACTCAAGAAACTAGTCAACAAAACACCAAATAACCCTATTTAAAAATGGGGTACAGAACTGAATAGCGAATGCTCAATAGTGGAAATCAAAAAGGCTGAAAGACACTTAAGTCTTCAACATCCTTAGCTATCAGAAAAATGCAAATCAAAACAACTCTGAGATACCATCTTAACCCTGCCAGAATGGCTAAAATTAGAAATACCAATGACAACTTATGCCGGAGAGGATGTGGAGAAAGAGGAACATTCCTCCACTGCTGGTGGAAGTACAAACTCATACAGCCATTTTGGAGATCAGTATGGTGTTCCTCAGGAAAATGGGAATTAGTTTACCACAGGACCCGGCAATCCCCCTTTTAGGCATATACTCAAATGATCCCTATCCATGCAACAAAGACATGTGTTCAACTATGTTCATAGCAGTATTATTTGTAATAGCAAGAACCTGGAAGTAACCTAAATGCCCCTCAACTGAAGAATGGATTAAGAAGATATGGCACATTTATACAATGGAATACTACCCTGCAGAAAAAAAAAAAAAAAAAACCAAAGGAATCTTGAAATTTGCAGGCAAATGGATGGAACTTGAAGAAACCATTCTGACTGAGGTAACCCAGTCACAAAAAGAGGAACATGGTATGTACTCACTCATATATGGATTTTAGACCTAGAGCAAAGAATCACCAGCCTATAATTCACACTGCCAGAGGAACTAGGATACAAGGTGTATTCTAAGAGATTTATATAAGGTCCCTCACAGAAGGGGAAAGGGACAAGATCTCCTGAGCATATTGGGAGTGGGGGGGGGGGAGTAGTGAGTGAAGAGGGAGCTAGGAGAAAGAGAAGGAGAGGAGAGGAAAGCACAGTGGACTAGGAAGACTGAGTCAGGGGATGAATAGATGAGAGGAGAGAGAGAGAGAGAGAGAGAGAGAGAGAGAGAGAGAGAGAGAGAGAGAGAGAGAAATGGAGAGAGACCATAAGAGAGGGAGCCATTATAGGTTTGAAGAGAAAACTGACTCTAGAGAAATGTCCAGCGACCTACAAGATTGACCCCAACTAACAATTTAAACAACAATGGAAAGGCTACCATGAATGCCCTTCCCTGATAATAAGATCAATGACTAACTTATCTGCCATCATAGAGCCCTCATCTAGTAGCTGATGGAAACAGAAGCAGACACCCACAGCTAAACACTGGGCCAAACTGGAATCCAAATGCAGAGAGGGAGAACAAAACCAGGCAATAGAAACACATAGAGACAGCTGACCTGAACAAGGAGGAGCTAATGGACCCCCAGACTGATAGCTGGGAATCCAGCAGGGGACTGACTCAGACCCCATAAACATGGGTCTCAGCTAGAAGGCCTGGGCAGTCTAAGGGACATCGGAAAGTGGAACCAGGATGTATTCCTGGTGCACAAAAGGACCTTGTGGACACATCCCCCATGAAGGGATAACTGCCTTAATCTAGAGACAGGAGAGAAGTCCTAGTCCCTATTCCAAATGTCTTGACAGATTTAGATGACCCCCCCTGGAAGGCATCACCCTACATGTAGAGTGGGGGGGAGGGAGGGGAGGGGAGGGTGGTCAGGGGGCATGGGAGGGTGGAAGAGAGGGAAAGAGGAAGGGAGGGAGGGAGGGAGGAAAGGAGGGAGAGGGAACTGGGGTTGATATGTAAAATAAATTTTAAAAAGATAGCACTTTAATCTGTGACAGAAAGAAAGAAAGAAAGAAAGAAAAGAAGGGAGGGAGGGAGGGAGGGAGGAAGGAAGGGAGGAAGGAAGGAGCAGAATGTTTCTAAGCCAGAAGAGGAGGTTACACAGGAAAAAAAAAAAAAAATCAGAAGAAATAAAAACTATGGCTCACAAATAAATTCAGTAGAGAGTAAATGAAAAACTAATGGTTTATTTTGAAAGGCACAATACATGTTGAAGAATTATTTGACAAAGACATTAAAATAATCTTAATTGATTTGTTAAGGGTTCCAGTGAAAAATGTGAGCAAACTCAAGCACAGGTAGGAAAAGCGGGCAAAGTGGTAACACATTAAAAACAATCAGAAGTAAAGTAAAACAATAGAGTTCTGCATCAGAAATGAAGAATGCCTCTGATGGGCTCTTAAGAGGAATGATGAGAATCAGGGAAAGATGAAGTTTCAGTGGAAACTCTCCATACTAAAACTCAAAGGAAAATGATAAAAATAGAACAATATATTGAAAAGCATTTCAGGGGAAAGGGAGAAATATCTGAAGTAGCAATGACCAAGAATTTAACAACATTTAGTGCTAGCAAACACATCCAAGAAGCTTGTTGCCTGGCAGGATAAATTCCACAGTGTCTACATCTGGCAGTTCCTACTCAAACTAAAAACAAATTCAAAGGGGAAACTCATAAGGAAAAAGCAAAGTGAGCAAACAACAAACACAATTTACCTGGAGAAAAAAAGGATAAAAATTACATGAAAAGCCATGGAAGCTAGAAGAGAAAAATGAGGTGCTTGTGTATAAAGAAAAACAGAATTTTCCTTTAAAAGTGAGAGAGACATAAAGACTCTCTGATGAACAAGAACACAATTCATTATCAGACCTGCCCTGAGTAAGAATCACAAACCTCCAATAGGTTAAGCAGTCCCAAGTGGTCGGCCCTAAACACATAACACACATGAGCAGTACTAAGTGGACTCAGCAGCCATATTTACATATGCACACATACACACACATGTAACAATAATCAACATGATGTCAAATGAACTTGAGAGAAAGAAGAAAGGAAGCTGGAGAAGTGGGAAGAAGGAGACAGGGTAATGAAAATAATGTAAATACAGTTCCATGTATGAAATCCTTAAAAATGTACTGAAATACTATTCTCTACAAATTTAAAACTTTTAGTAAATGGTAAAAAGAAAAGGAAGGAAATCTATACAGCTTAGAAACATAGGCCTACACAAAGAATGAAAGGCAGGAGAGAAACAAAGAGAAAATGTTTTTATTGTATCTATTTTAATTTATCCAATGATAACTTTAATAATTTTAATTATGAATTTGTGATTTTGTTTCCATGTAAGTGAAACAAATAGTGTTGTCCTCAGGGACAGGATGGAATGACTGGCTGGGACAAGATGGAATGACTGGCTGGAAATTCTTTGGGATAAAGCACCTGACTTTGTATGAGGTGACATGGTTTTATTTGACATTAAAAAAAAAAAAAAAGGTCAGTTGTAAACAGACATTCTGGACTCAGAAAATAATGTTGTTTAAAATGTATAATCAATATGCTAAGATGCTAAGTAAAATTAAACACTTAAAATCCTACATACATGAACAGTGGGGAAGAAAAATGATGAAAGAAATAAAGGTGACATCATACATACTAACCCAATTCTATCAGTAATCTATTAATGTGAATATCGATCTAAACACACATTTTAAAAGCACATGTAATAAACATAAGAGTAATGCTATCTATAAAAAATTTTTTAAATATAAAATCCAATTAAGTTAAAAACAGAAAAGTATGTGCCAGAACATCAGAGAAAAGAAAGTTGAAGTAGCTATGTCAATTTCAGGCAGTGCATACCTTGGAACAAGGGAAATTATACACATCCACAGCGAGTTAATTTTTTTCAGAGGAAATAACATCCTAAAGTTAACATCTATGGACCTAACGCACAATGCAGCATCAAAATATGTGAAACAAAACTCATGTAAATTCCAGGAAAAAAAAAACAAATCCTACTGTTTTCATTGGAGAAATTTGTTCTCCAATAATTGAGACCAGAAAATAGTAAGAATAGAGTTAACCAGAACTGCGCTCTAATCTATTTAACCAAGTTATCATTTACGGAGCACTCAGTCTGTTCAAACAGCTATCGTGATTTCAAACCTGGTAGTTTAGAAACAATGGTGGTTGTTCTCATAGTTGGCCTGAAATGCTTTCTTTTGCTGTGACAAAACCCTGGCCAAGCCAACTTGGGGGAGGAAAGGGTTTTATTTGTATCACCCTCTCACATCACAGTCAGTCACTGAGGGGAGGCAGGGCAGGACCTCAAGCAGGAACCTACAAGCAGAAACTGAATAGGGACCACACAGAAGAATGCTGCTGACTGGCTAGCTACCTTCCTTATAAAAGCCAGGACCATCTGTGCAGAGATGGCACTGCCCACAGTGGATTGTGCTCTCCTACATCAATGAGCACTTGAGAAAATACCCTTGGAGTCATCCATCAGCTCTGACACTAATGATTTTTCTGCTTCCTCTTCCAAATGGATCCTTGACCTTTAAGGGGAGGGCTTGGATAAAAGATATCCCATTTAGGGTTGAGAAGGGAGGATCTGGGAGGATTTAGGGGAAGGAAAAGCATATAATCAAAATCTATTGTATAAACATTCTAAGTCAGACATGATGACAGATTGCTTTAACCCCAGTGTTTGGAAGGCAGAGGCTGGCAGATCTCTGAATTTGAGACCAGCCTGGTCTACAGAGCGAGTTCCAGGACAGCCAGACAAACCCTGTCTCAAAAACACAAAAACAAAATTTAAGCCAATGAAAAAGAATTCATAAATGAAGACAGCGACAAAGAAGAAAGAAAACAACCCACTGACATGCCCACAGACTAATCCAATGGATGCAATTCCTCAGTTGAGGGTCTCCCTTCCAGATGTGCCACATGGACAACTGAGGTCCACTCTGCCACTGAGAAATCCAAGACTGAAGGGCTATCAGCCTGTCAGCTGTGGGCCCACTTCCTGCCTCCAGAAGACCACTCTTGTTCTGTGGCATCAAATGGTGGAAAGGGGTAAAGGAGCTCACTGAAGTGTGTGACTCATGGGAGCACCTTAAGATTATGTCATCACATCCCCATAGCTCTGTCTCCTGACACCACCACTTTGGAACTGTAAGTAAAACAGGTTAATATTAGCCATAGAACACACATTCAGAAATTTAAAATAATAGAAATATTACAATGTTCTCAGACTACAAAGAAATGATTATAATCCAAAACAGATAGGCTAAATCCACCACAGATACCAACAGTTTCAATAACTCGCTTTGAAACAGTAATTCTCAAGAAACATTTTACTTGGAACTAAAAGAATGTGAAGGTAAACTCATCAAAGTTCATGAAGTATAGCAAAGGCAATGCACAGGGTCTAGCTACAGCACTGACCATGCTAGACGAGAAGGGAGGTTGGCAGCCAGGAATTCACACCTCTATTTTATGAATCCAGATAAATGACAAGAATGGATTCAGAGCTTTGGCTTTTCATAAACTTATTTCAAAATTAATCATAAACTTATATACAAAACTCCAAACTCCAAGTTCCAGAATAGAAGCCATGCCTTGTCATAAACATTCAACAAAGGCTGGTTGACTGATTAAAACCCCACTGAAGCAAAGGGATTGGAATATCACAGCTCTGGACCTAATTCCCAATTCGCTTAGACTATCCTGGAGGTGGCCATTCATTGCCCACCTCTATCTGACTTAATGTCCTGTCACTAGCATGTGACACTTTGGAATTATCACCAGACAATGAGTTCCTACCAAGCCAAAGCAAAGAGTGTCATCATACAGCATCTCTGACCTACAGAGAAGCTTCCCTGCTTTGCTGTAACCCACCCACCTAATGCTTTCACGAACATACTTGAAATATGTCTTGGTTTATTACCTTCTTTGCTCTGCTACTATGAAAACCTCATAAAAGTTGTTAGCACAACAGAACACAGAAATTGGGTAACCTAAATCTATATTCCGAAGCTATGACCATTCATATTTGGCTCCTGAATAAACTGTCTCTTGTTTCCTTTGAAGTAGAATTGTGAATTTCACATCATCATTCCTAAAGTTCTAGATAAAATTTTCCTAAGGAAAGATCTAGAAGATTTCTAGTCTGGCAGTGAGCTTCTATATAAAACTTGGGAAGTTTATGCAAGAAATCAAAAAGTTTGTGATGGACTTATTAAAATTTAAAACTTCTCAGGGAAAGACACTATTAAGAAAAATGAATACAAGGTTGGGTGTGCAGATCCCTCGCCGCCATGTGCAAGACCCCTCATTCAAGCTCAACTCTATCCTTTTATAGGAGAAGAGAACGAGAACAAATGCACAGCCAAGTTTACCACAGATCCTTAAATTGTATTAATTAAACAAGTAAACCTGGGTGTGGTGATTCATACCTGCAATCCAAGCTCTCAGGAGGTAGAGGCAGGAAGAGTTAAAAGTCATTGTCATAGTTACTTTTCTAGTTGTGGTACAGAATACCACAACCAAGGTAATTTAGGAAACAAAGTGTTTAATAGGGTTAGGTTTAAAAAAGTTAGTCAGTCCATGATGAGAGCTCATATTTATCCACAAGCAGGAGGCAGAGAGAGCTAACTGGGAATGACAAGAGTTGGGAGCACATGGACTCTGGACCAATAGTTAAAGAACCTGCATGGGACCAACCCTGGGCCTCTGCATGTGTGTGACAGTGTGTAGCTCTGTCCCTTTGAAAGGCTCCTAGCAGTGAGATCAGGACCTGTCCCCCCTGGCACTTAGCTGGCTTTTAGGAACCTGTTCCCCATGGTGGATTGCCTGGCCCAGCCTGTATGCAGGAAGGACTGGGTCCTACCTCAATTTGATGTGTCATGCTTTGTTCAAACCCATAGGAGGCCTGACCTTTCTGAAAGGAGATAGAGGAGGAGTGGATAGGGAAGGGAATAGATGGAAATGGAGGAAGGAAATGGAAGGAGAGGAGGGAAGGAAAACTATGGTCAGTATGTTAATTAAATATAATTGTAAAAAAGGATCTTTTGGAACCTCAAAGCCCACCCCAACACTGCCTCCAATAAGGCCACACTTCTTCCAAAAGGCCACAACTCCTATCCAAACAGCCAACAAGAGGGAGCAAAGTATTCAAATATGTGAGTTTATAAGGGCTGTTCTCATTCAAAACACCAGCCATCCCTGGCTAATCAGAGATCTCAAGGCCAGCCCATGCTACTGTGAGATTCTGTGTCCCAAAAAATAAAAAGTAAAATCAAGAAAACAAACAGTCCATTTTAAATGTGAACAAAAAGTCTGAGCAATCACCTCAACAAAAAATATGAAGTCATAAAAAGTATGAAAAGACTGTCAATGTCGTGTTATTAAGGTAAGCAATGGTATACTCATTAGAATGGAAAAAACAATCCTGCCAACAGTATAATGTTGTTTTGTTTTGTTTATTTTGAGACAGGGTCTCATTAAGTTGCCCAGGCAGGCCTTGAACTCGTGACCCTCCTGTCTCAGCCTTCTGAGAGACTGAAATTACTACCAAGTCCAGCTCTATAGAGACATTTATGGCCATAAATCTGTATTGCACACCATATATGGCAGTAACAGCAGTTATATGACAAACATCTGTCATAGTATACATACTTTCATACTAAAAAAAAAAATCAAGTAATAACACTCAGGTTTGGTAATGCTTCCCCACCCATGATAATCCCAGATGAGTCAAACTGTATTATAAATCTCTGAAGAAAAAAGTTCTGATCCCAGAAACTTAAGATGTGTAACGCCAACAACAAAGTGAACTGTAGTACATAAGCATGGTGTTCTGGCTGGTAAAGTTGTGTTTTACAGAAATATAGGGTGGTTATTCTTGCTATACATACATTGGACCATTAAATGAGTGGAAATTGAGTGGTTGGATACAGCTTTTTCACGGTTAGAGTCAGAGTTTAAAGATAAGCAAAAGAATGATGGATTTGTCTTGGAATCAATATATATATAGAGAGAGAGATGGCTGTATATGTATGTATGTATTCACATACAAACATTACTATGACACATATATTTCTTTGTTTTGTTTATAATGTATCAAAATCAATATATCACAAAAGCAATGAGCACACTTGTCACCCAGATTGTGTGGTTCTAAATCCATTCCCCAGTGAAAGGAAACAGATCCTTGAAGAAAAAGATTGATTCTAGAAATGAAACAGGAAACATACAAGATCATGTTAAACTATCTTGTAGCATAAAATGTAAGGAAAATCCTGTTAAAAACAATAACAACAACAAAGCTATACTGGCCATACAACAAAGGAAGTCAAGAGTAGCCAAAAGAGCTCCTGATGGCTAAAACTAGAGGATTTAAGCAACATGAAATGAATAAAATCCCACTGGATTACAACTCAACTAGAAAATGGATGTTTATGAGTCTGTATTTACATTCTATAGATGTATAGACACATTAGAGATAACATGGGAATGTGCTATGTGGAAGACTCCCCCAGTAATGTCTATATAGACACTCCCCATTTAAGTGGGTAGAGCCTGGCTCCCCATACATTACATTCAGGCCTCATATAGTGACAGCCTTCCAAAGAGGACAGTCAGGATGGGGTGTAGGAATACTTTCCCATCTGGGAAGGCAAACCCTAGGTCAACCAGCTGATAAGGTCAACTCCAGCAGTGAAATGTCATTGTGCTGGTAGGTACTCTTCTTATGATAATGATGAATGGCAGTCTGACTCCATGGTATGCTTTCAAGAAACCCATAGCCCATCCTTATTGTGGCACAAATCCTATTTAATGGGCAGTTTGCAACATACCTGGCAGTATTCCTCAAAACCGTCAGTGTCATCTTAAAACAAGGAACATCTGGAAAACTTGCAGCCAAGAGGAGCCTAAGGAGACATGACAACCACATGAATGCTGGCATCCTGGAACAGAACAGTGAAATAAAAATGTGAAACAATTTTGCCACATTTCCTCGTTATTTCATTAGTGTGTCCTCCAGCACAGAGACATACTGTTTTCTATCTTGTGATTGGAGTATTGTCCCTGGGTTGCTCTCGCTTTATTTCCGATTCACTGATCTGTATGTGTGAGTCAGTGTAGCATACGGACTTCACTTCCAGTGTTAGCAAAAAGCAGGATGGACCAATGTCAGGGCCTGTTGACCACGAAAAGGTTGACCTGCCTCTGTCTCCCTCTGCTCCTCCCCGCATCCACCAGCCCACAGTATCCCCAGGAGCCCAGGAAGGTTTCTCTGGACAATGTGGCTCTGAAGAAGGAGGTGGGATGTCTGTGGCCTGGGGTCAACTTGACATGAAATCCTTTGACAGCCCCTCCTCCTTGCGTAGAGCATCTGTCCTCGGCCTGCTGTGGCCTGGGTTTTGATTGAGCTCAGGAGAGTGTAGAAGCCAAATGGAGCTGAGCACAGCTGAGGACCTTTCATCACTTTGTTGAAGAGTTAAAATGCTAGTAGGCCCGCATTCAATATTTGTTGAATGGATAAATATATGAATTTAGAAGGCACTGCTTAGAAATCATTATGATGTTTCACTGATGTGTAACTTGTAGAAATTCCTAGAATAATAGCATTTTTGAGCTGCAGAAAAGCCTCAGAGAGAAGCCTCCTGGCCAAACCCTTTTATTTTGTAAGGGAAAGGCCAATTAACTTGCCTAAAGTTACACAACCGGCTGACCCTTCAACTAGACATCCTTTCATGGCTACCAGCTTTCTACCTAAACACAGCATGGGAAAGTTTTCATATGCACACATGTCATGCACTCCAGTAAATCCGCTTCCCTGTCTCTAGGGCACAGCTCCTGACTATTTCTGTACTCCCTGCACTTCACCCCTGCATCTCGTGTGAATGAATACCTTTGGGTCTGTCTTTTTCCCCTCCTGTTTAGACTTTTTTTTTTTTACATCGTTGCATATTTGTAAATATTATCCTGTGACCTGTTGCTTCCTACTCCTGGGAAGTGGGTATCCAGCTCTCCTTGTGGCTTAAGAAGAACACCCTCTTTACTTCCGCACTGGAGCTTCCTTTAAGTCCAGTCACTCATTGGGAGTGTTTTCATATGCCCGGCATGTGTGACACCCCAGAACCCACACAGGCTGAGGAAGAAAAGCAAAGAGTTTCAAATTAGCCCAGATGGAACAATGAGACCCTATGTCAACAAAGAAACAAACAAAGCATAAATTCTTTTTAGGTCAAAACGTAAATGGAAATATAACTAATTGAACTGACAATCAATTTAATCAATATGAAGAAACCCAATTCTGGTGTTCCTGTGGCACAAATCCAAGTTTTGAACATGGTGCTTTCCCTAATAAGTGACACAAGTGTAGTGTCATTGTCCTAAACATGAATTATGTAGCTATTTCTAATGCAGTCCCCTCTCTAAGATCGCAGCCTGATCATAACCTCATTCTTTAGTGAATGTGTGTCAACTATCTACTCACCTAGCATCCAGTACCAAATTCTCATAAAAGTGTCATTAACCCTTGAGTCTCTTCCAGTGAAGCCAGGAAGGATGCCACTCCAGTCCAATCAGACCCCAACCCACAGTCTTAGCCTTTGGCTCTTACATTTTAAGAGGCTTTAGTTACAAATTCTATCATGATCACAATTACTTATTTGTCTTTTAAAAGTTCCCTTGCCTTAGCTTTTGAAGGTCACTCTTAAAATACAAGAGGTCCTCCTTCCTTATCAGCCAGGAACCTCTCTATGGCAATTAGGTCTTAAGACCTCAACAGTGGAAAAACTGAACATCAGTGCAATGGAGATTTCATGATCTAGACCAAAAAGTAGGGTCAGTAGGCTTTGGAGAGCTTAGGACTAGCAAAGAGGACTTACAAAAACACACTCAGAATCTCAGATAACCGGGTTAAGGCTTTGGCTGATTGTTTTGGTAGTAGGCATCCCCGATAAGTACGAGTTAGAGTGAATTCAAAGACATTTGTCCTGAAACTGTGCACAAAGGGGTCAGATTGAGAGATGTCAGACCAAAGAAGATAGCCATAGTCTAATGCACTAAATACCCAGAGTGGCCCCTAAACAAGGGTCATACAGAATGGAATGGAACAATTTTATTTCTACCGATTCTCCACTTGATTTTATATGACCTAATCCATGGTAAATGTTCAATACTTATTCATAAAATCAAGTAGAAATAACAGAATCTTGGAGTCTCAACAAGTCTCATAAGGTAAGTGTTCTTACCTTGGTTTTTACAAAAAAATAGCTATTAAATGACTTGCTCAGGGCCACCTACCCAAGAAGCTCCAGTGCTCATATTTGAACCCAATCAGAACAGACTTCCACAAGCCCAAGAGTGTGAAATACTCCACAATCCTCTTCAAGAGTTTAATGACAAAAATATCAGCAATTAAGAATATAAACTTATCCCTCCATACCCCCATAAAAACAACCAGCCAATTAAAAACTGATGCATGCATACTCAATAGAAAAGGACAATGGTTCCTGCTCATAAGTGATTGAATAAATAAAACCCTGAACCACATAATCTGAAGTGGTGGTACCTAAACACCAGCTCCTAAATTGGCTATGTCACTGGAAGAACTTTAATAGAAGACAGATTCCCAAGCCTTACTCCTGGAGAGTTTAATTGAGACATATCTTTACAAAGCTTGGACATTTATGCACAGACAGGTTTGGGAGTCATATTCCTAGATTTAGAGTTTCACAGAATCTTTTTCCGGAAAAAGTTTTGCCTACCATCTAGTCCTTTGGTGGTGGGAGTCAGTACATTTTCCTGTTGCTTGCCAATCACAATTGACAAGCAATAGTTGTATGGAGGGTGGAAAAAGGCAGGACTTGTGAGTCAGCATCCCAACTCCATCAGACACAAACCCCAAGTAAGTCCATTATGCATGGGAGGGCAAGCCTTCATTTTAGTGAATGGGAGTGAAATCCAAGCTTCCTCACTAAGACCTTGGTGATTTACAATAGTTTGCATTACTCATCAGAAGGCTCATCAGCAATGCTGGTGGATGCAGCCCTTTTAGACGGTCTATGGCAGAAAAGCCAACATTTACTTTACTTGAAAGATTAAGGCAAATCTGCCCTAATTGCTCCTCCTCATTAATGCCTCTGCCACTTTAAAAGGCAGGTCAAATATTTTATTCCATTATTAGCTATAAAATTTTAAATATTGGTATCTCTTGAGAATTAATCAAGAGAAGTCATATGTCAAAAGCAGAAGAAAAATAAAAGAGCCTGGCACAGTTTCTCAGTTGGGTTTAGATTCATACTAAAGAATATGTGACTGAAACAAAATCTTCTCTTGAGAATGGGTTTTGATGAAGGTGTAGAGCATGACAAAAATGTCTCACTGAATACCTGGAGAAAAGACGGGGACACAGGGGCATACATAGCATTGAGGAAAGGGAAGTGAACAAGGAAGGAAGCCTATAGTGCTGTCTACTTCACAAGTGTTCTAGAGCAGCTCTGATGTGGTCAAAAAGGGGTAGAAGACTACTCAAAAAATAAGGTCCTCTCAAATGAGGCTGGCACAGTGTGTCTCTTAACATAACTTCTCACTCAGTAAAATGTGATGATAACCTCACCCTCTCAGGACTGTTTTGAGATAAATCTCATGTTCCAGCAAGGGCCTAGCACAGTTCAGGCTAAAGAGTTTCCCCTTAGAATATTCTAGAAATGGGTTCGCAGAACTCTTCCCAGAGACCTGGATACACAGTCCTGAGCTTAGTGTTCACATACAGCTGCCTCGAACCCTCTACTATATTTTAAGTCATGGATAGATTACTGGCAATTCGTAACATGGTGTGAACAGTATGAAATGTTGTTATGTTTTATCATTCATAAGTGACAAGAAAACAGTCACTCAGGTTCAGTGTAACGAGGCTCTTTCCAAATGTTTCTTGTCTACCACTGCTTGCATCTCAGACATGGAGCTTGCAGACAAGGAAAGCCATGGAGCTCAATTCCTAAGCAGATGCTCGTTTCAACTCTGGTTAGGGCAAAGAACTTCCCTATCCTGAAAGGTCTGTGCAAATCAAACTTAAGGTCAGTTCCACTCAGGACCTTGCCTGAATGAAGATCCCACTTCAGAACAAAGTGGATAGGTTAGAGACCCAAGAAGTCAGGGCTGATCATAGAGTGAAGAAATCAAGAGATGGGGAGAACCCCTGCATTCACAGCCGAGGAACCCCAGAACACATGCAACTCAAGAGCCATCCCAGCTTTCTGAGCCAGGTTGGGATGGCACTTCAAGGAAATGTGGGTTTCAAGCAGAGGAATGCTCCCTATGTAGGCTGAACTCCAGGCTTCACCGGCAACATTTTGACTTCACCCTTCTCCAATCTACCAAGTATTTCCAGTAGGTACCATGAACAACACCTATTCTGAGGTGATATGAGTAAATTGCAAAAACATTAATTTACTATTAGCATAATTACAGGTTTTTTCTACTCTCTAGAGTTTGTCTAGTGCTTGGGGCCAAATCCCTTTCACTCTCACAGTACCTCTTTTGTTTTAAAGCAGAGATACTACAGTGACTGTCTGGTGGGGGAAATGCCCTTTGAATTCCCTGTTAGCACAGTCATAAACTGCCTCTAATCAGAAACCCTGCAATAAATAGACCAGAGACTTCTTTAAAATGCCCACAGCCTGCAAAGAATTTAAATGTCTTCCTTTGCGCGCTCCTCAAAATATATTTTAAAATAGTTACGAGGCCTAAGTTTTCCCTAATAAGGTTCTATTTAAATAAATTTGGAAAGATTTTCCTTCTTGAAAAAAAAAATAGCCACTCAGTTTGTAAATGTCAGATAAAAATATACAGCCGTTAGAAGGCTATCACCTATTTCAGTAACGTTCTCTTCCAAGCTCTCTCTTCCCCTTTTTTCTTTCTTTTTTCTCCTGTTGGCTGTTCCCAGCAGCTTCTGGGAGCATCCTTACCCAAGAGGACTGGACTCTTCAGATCACAAACAATTTCATTTGTTTTCCTGGCTGTGGCCATTATAGTAGCAAAGCTGGCCCCCATCGCCCAATACAGCCCTTCGGAGTTACCCTAGCTCCCCAAACACCGGGAGAGGCCACGTGACTGAAATGAAACCAACTTGCCCTTAACTTTGGAAAATTAGCCGCTCTCCTCCTTGCTGTGCCGTGTCAAAATTAAAGAGTAAACAGAGGTCCCCCAATCCCCCTGATTGCATTAATCATTCAAATGACGTACTAGCATTCTTCAGCCTCTTCTGTTGTGCTTCCAAATTAACACCTCCAGGTTCAAGGGAATAGAAATTAACTGAATTATCTGGCAGCCCCAGATGTCCTCGCATGCTCTTCCCTCTCGCTGATTTAATGTGCCTGAAGAACGGTTATGAGGCAGAAACACTGCTAATGGTCAAGAAATAATTTATGCCATGTGTACCCTGCAGCCTTTGCTCTCCTCCTCCCACATTCCAAAGCTGCGGGGAGTCCAGGTGAGCCCAGGCTGCCTTGCAGACCGACCTCACTGCTGTGAGGCCCTGCCTCCCAGGCCTCACTGAGGGTGCTGGGGTGCTTGCCCCTCCCCCTCCGGAGCTCTCTGTCCAAGTCTCCGGCACAGGCTGGGTGAACCCAGAATACAGAGCCACTGAGCTGGCTGTGGGGTGAGGAGTGTCTGTCCCAGGAAGCAGGGAAGGGTGGGAGAGCAGAGTCTGAGATCCCAGAAGGGCCGCTCTGGTGTTTCCCAGCTCTGGCCACTAGCAATCTTCCTGTTGAGGCATGAAGAGGATCAGCTCTCCTCAGAGTTGTGGAGGTGCTCTTTAGAACACTGATGTAATCCTTCACAACAGAAGCCTGCTTCCCTAGGTGGGTGGGGGGGGGGGGTAAGCCTGTCGTTTGGGAGTGTCTCCAGGGCATTAAGCCATAATTGCTTGCATAACTCCAAGAGGCAAACAGGAAGCTGGCACACACACACATTCATAACCTTCCTAGAGCAGGCAGGTCCAGTCTTTTGCCTTGGCATTGCAGCCCCAAACTCAAACTCCCACCCCTACCCATTCTGAGGGACAGCCTCAAGAGGTGGAGGAATCCTGATGTTCACACAGGGACCTCACCCCTATCCTGGCTCTCAGCTGCCTGACTGTGAACAGGGCCTGGGGGTGGGAATAGGGAAAGGTCCATACCAGACACCAACAGGAGCACAGAATCCTAGGTACAGGACTTCAGGTGCCCTCCCCTGGCTTGGTGGAAACAGAAACATCAGATGTTTATTAAATGACATAGTGGTGGTGACTACTTTGCAAAGCCAGCCCAGAAGTGTATGCTGTCACTTTAAAAAAAATTGAGTCGATGCCAGGCTAGTCATGGTAATGCTCCCATGGCATGATTAGATTCATGCCCAGGGTTGTATTTGCATATGATATTCAGGGCATGATTTTTTTATTGTTCTTAATCAGAGCCGAATGTCAACAAAATAAATGAAGTTGCGAGTTGAAGTGAAATTTTTATCACATCAGGGATGTGCTTTTTCTCCCATTTATCACAGCCCATATTGAGAGAGTGAAATTTTTTGAAAATGTGGTAATCAATGGAAGAGCTCCATATGGCAGGGATCAAAGGTGTTACATAGTGTGTGGTTCTGCTTTATTGCCAGCCAGTACTGTTAATTGGACAACAAGATCAGAGGCAATATTAAAATCCAATTAAATTGATATGAACAGATTGCCAAGTGATGTACACTAATGTATAATTGAGTATCAAGCAAATGCAAGTCCCCGTCTTCTGCTTCTACCTCCTGAATAAATGATGGCGCCATAGAGGACAGAAACAAGTTTGCACATTAGCTGCACAGCTCTGGGCTCTCATTTGTTACTTTCAGAGTTGATGACTTTTGCTTTTCCTCCTAGTCCGCCTTAAAGAGACAGACCCTTTCCCTGTCCTCCCCCAAGCCCCCACCCCATGGCCCCCACCTGGAGTCCCCCCCCCAAAAAAAATCATGTTTCCCTTTCGGGGCTTGGAAATGAAATCCATGTTTCATATGCTTCATTACATGTCTATTATGTAGCAGGTCCTAAAGAGCAGTACATTGATAATATATTGTGCTAGTTGTAAATGATCTGTCCATCTGGAGAGGCACGCTAACACATTTCTAATGCCGGCTCCCTGATATAAATTATAGCAGAGCATTTCTCAACCAAGAAGGCAGCGAAATACAAACTCGCCAAGCCCTGGGTGAGCACCTCGCTGCTCACACAAAGGACCCAAGTAGTGCTAGAGTGTGGGCGGTGCTGTGGATCCCAACAGTGGATCCCAGATGCTGGGGCTTGTCAGCAGGAGCTGAAGTGGGCTTCCATTCATTCCTTTCCAAACAAGGCCGGGAAGGGACAGGAATCCAGAGGAAAGCAGTCCCTCCCACTCAATTAGAGCAATTAGCTCACAGGCCTTACCGGGGCCAGGCCTGGCTGAATAGGATCCCCTGCCCCATGGTTTGTTACCCGAGCTGAGATCACACAAATTAATGAGGAGAGGGAATGAGTAGCGCCAAGGGCTGCTGCTGGCAAACACTCTGGGGGCCTTGTCCATTTCTACTGTAAGAACAGCCCAGATTACCCCCCAACAATAAAATCTGTTAACTTATACAACTTTGCTTAAGAAACAAGTCTGATGGGACGTTGGCAGACTTCCCTGCTGCCAACAGAGAACCTTGCCGGCAGCGAAGGCCTTCTCTACCGCCACGCGTGAACGGTGAGCCACAGGCAGACTTCACGTCTCCGCCCATGAAGTTCTGTGTTTGGGAAGTTTCTCTCTACTCTGGTCATTACCAAACAAACAGGGAACAGAGCAGGAGAGAGACACAGTGGCAGAGGTGACAAGCAAAGATTGTTGGAGCCAAGATTGTTTTGTAAGCTTTAGATCGAGCTGCTCGAACCTCATCTGCCACCTTCCCCATTTTGCTGCTGTTTATTGGCCTAAGGGGGAGGGGGTTGGCCAACTAGAGCTGGGGAGAGGGGAGAGAAGGGGTCAGCCTACAGGCTCAAACACATCTTAAAGAAATGGACTTTTAACTACTTAGAAGTTGAGAAGCCAAATTTGGCACGTTTCAAAATTTGACCACTTAGGTCTCTTTACAAACAAGTTCACATTTTTATAGATCAGATTTTATTTGTGGGCCTTAACAAAACTAAGATGGTATCTCTGCTTGTAACTCCCTTTGAATTTCCTCTATTTGGCTTTCGTCAGTCAAAACAAGAGGTAGATCCCAGGTGGGTAACTACTTACTGAGCAACTGTTGAATCAATGTTTTGCCGCTTCAGCAGGTCGGCTGACTTTTGGTCCAAGTGGCCTCAGTTTGCCATTCATCTTGAAGCAGAGCAAAGGGAAGCTCGGAGTGAAGTCGGGCCTACAAAGGGCCCAGAATTGCCTTTGAAGCATGGGACCCACACAGAGGGAGCTGGCAACCAACAGCATCTGACTAAGCAGGGAGAACTGACTGACTTCTTTCTGCCTGGAGTGCAGCTGTGCGAGGGAACGAGGCGGGCAGCTTGGTGCGGGCCTCCCTTCTGCAGCCAAGGTTCCCCAGGAGTGGCAGAAAGATGGGCAGCCTGGCACAGCTAGGCCTGAACTAGTGGGAAGTACTTATCCCCAACTCATTTATCTAGGAATAACATCAGCCCTATGTGTAGCATCCCTGGGCCCGTGCTCAAAATGTGGAGAGAAACAAAAAGAAAAAACCCAAACCTGTGATTTTAATCAAAACTTTGGCAGAGTCCCTGCCACTGTGCAACACATTTCAGAAGCACCACTCATCCACTCTTCACCCAGCCTGAAAGGTAAGAAATACTATCCTCATGTCTGAGAGGAGGCAGCTGACCTTCAGAGAGGTTAAACAGTATCCCAGAAGTTACACAGAAGGAAGACACAAAACTGAAATTCAAATGCAGATCTCCCTAAATTAAATCCATGTTTTATTTTCTTATTGCTATCCCATCCAATCCAGGCTTCCCAAGTCACTTGATAGATCACTCTGAAGTCGGGCCCTCCAAGCCTTAGAAGGCTTAAAGAAATGGGTGCTGTTCCTGGCAGGGATTGGAGAGCCCCTACAGCTTCACTGGCAACCCCTCAGGAGTCTGGAAAGCTGGGTTTCTGCAAGCGTGTGTCAAATTCTCCAGTAAGTCACTAGTTCTCCCTGTGTCCGCAGTCCCGCAGGGCCAGCGGGACCAGACACCTACCTGTGCACCTAGTGTGGGATTGTTGTCCTCAGGAAAATCACATTAAATTCTCCAGTAAACAAGTCCAACAGAATTCCCACTTTTATCATGTTGTCCTGAGGGAGCGTTCTAGTTTATTCTGATGTCTTTCCTACAGACAACATGGTAGAAGTGAATTAAGTGTGGCTGTATGGCCAGCCTTAAACAGGCAGATAGTGGTAACGCTTCTTCCGGAATAAAAGAGGCAGCACAGATTGGCCCACCCTGCCAACCTGCAGCAGTGACACGGGAGGCCAAGTTGGAAGGGAACCTCTGTCACCTTACATCCTCCAGGGACTGTGCTGGGCAGTCTCCATGCTGGCCCACAGTGGGAATTTAGCAGAGCAGAAAGTCAAAGATACCTGGGCTAATTTGTTACTGCACTATAACTCTACCTCACTGACAGATACAAATCACATACACGGCCTGTTTCTGGATAGAAAACACAAGAAATAGGTCAGATTGAATGAGTAATATCCACTCAAAATTTGAGAACTTCTTTTTATGCACCTATTTTTAGGGTGGGATGTATTAGTGTGCTAGAAATATGTCATTTTTCCTGAATGGGGCAATATAAAGTCCCTTTGATTTGAAAGGCTGGTGTGATGGCTGCTGGTAAAGGCATCTGCCACCAAACCTGACAACTTAAGTTGGATCCCCAGGCCCATATGGTGGAAAGAGAGACCTGACTCTCACAAACTGGCCTCTCACCTTAACACACTTACCATTACACATGTAACCACACACACACACACACACTAAGCAAAGAAAAATATTATGAATTTTTTATAATTGGTTTAAAATGGAAAAGTAATTCTCCCCTTTAACAAATACTGTATTCTCCCCTAATGTGGAAAATAACCTTGTTGGATTAGCTCCAGTCTAGCTCCCAAGTGTACCTGCTTGGACATTTGCATTCACCTTCATTGTCTTTACTTTCTCACTGTCCACTTAGGACCAGCAGCATCTTCTCTCTTTAGAGAGATTTAATCCACAGTATTGGACATCCCAGGAAGGTGAGTGTCACTGACATCTGCAAAGGGCAATGGCAAAGAATAGGAAATGGAAAAAGGGAAAGGAGGGACTTCCTCTTCCCTGTGGAAAATCGATCTTTGTCACCCGCTAGAGCCAGATAAATAAGTGAACATTGCAGCTCCCCACTTAGCAGATTTACCCAAGCTCCGTGTTGCTTGTGACACTGTCTCTCCTTTATGAGCTTACCCCCCCCCCCGGAAGGCTTTTTATTCTCCTTTCACTCCTTGGAGCACCACTTCCCTATACCACTGAGACTTCCACAGAGCTGGCCAGCGACAGTCCATTACAAATAGCCAAACTGTGCACAGAGGCGAACCCTACCAAGCTGTTTAGGGGACAGGGAAAGGAAAATGGAACATGAAAAGCTGTCGAGTCCCACACTTCTAAGACAATGCTTTTATTCTTTTTAGTTTTTACTATTGCTTACAAAATTGGAATAGGTTACAGTTAAGAATCTAGATCAATTCTGTAGGAATACATGCTTATAAACACAGTCAACTACCTGTACATACAGACATGGGTAGACACAAAAGCTCAGGTGTAGTGTGTGGAGGTGACAAGCCTAGGGATGCAGTTCAGAGGGGAGAGTAGCCTGGTCACTGAGGTGCTGAGATGGAAAGTCTTGGCTCTGTTCCCAGGCAGTTCCCCCTCTCACAGAACAAGGGGACAGTGGCAGATGCTCACAAATGTCCCTTCTTGCCCCTCCACCCAGATATCTCCCAGTCTGTAGGTGTAATGGAATAGACTGAACATCTGTGTAGCCAGGATTCTGAGCAGATAAAAACTTGTCAGCCAACAGCAAAGGGGAAACTCAAACATAAAAAAGCTAAGAATGCCTCTCTCTCAGTTGGTGGAGAGCTTCATGAGGTCCTGGGTTCAATTCCCAGCCCTACATGAAGACAGCCTCTAACTCAATGTTTGGGAGATGAAGAAAGAGGGTCAGAATCCAGAGTCATTCTTGATCATGCAGTGAGTTCAAAGCCAGCCTGATATGTATGAGACCCTGTCAACAAAAGGAAGGAAAGGGAGGAGAGGGGAGGGGAGGGGTGGGAAGGGAAGGGAGGGGAGGGGAAAGGAAAGGAAAGGTAAGGAAAGGAAAGGAAAGGAAAGGAAAGGAAAGGAAAGGAAAGGAAAGGAAAGGAAGAGAAGAATTTGTGATATCAGGATGGTGAGATTGCTAGAGGGCTTTCTTCTTCCCCACACTTAATAAACATTATTGTTGTGATTTTTATGATAAGATTAAATCAATATTATATTATGCGGAAGAAAGTGTTAAGTATTACCCTGAAAGGGTCAATATATAGCACAAACCCCTCTCATATTTATAGATACAAAATATCTACCACACACCAAATTCTTAACATTATCTATTCTCAGTTTTGATAAACAAAATTGTCTCCAGTCATAGAATTTACATTTCAAAGGTGTCAAACGAACTAGTTTGGCAAATGTTTCATTATTTGGTTGTTTCTTGAGCATCATGTACTATATTTGAAGTCTGCTATCAGCCACTCACTTGCCCACCACCACACACATACTTGCTGTCATGATATTGCCCAGTCAACACTTACACCAAAGGTCATGGAAGCTGTATTAGGTAGAAGGGCCCAGGGAATCTGGGACTCTCTCAAGGCCTATTCTCTCCTACTGTCCAACTTTGACAGTGTAATGTGATTATATAATAACTAGGGCAGGAAGCCAGTTCTATACCACACCAGAAACGCAGGTGAAGCCTCTCATAGAATTATGTGAGTTAATATTCTACCCTCAGGTGAAGTCTGCTAAGAAGCACACCGCTTGGCATTTCAGAGCCCAGAAACTTCTCCCTCACTTTCCTCTCTTATTCCCACAGGACACAGAGCAGTCTCTTCCCATTCTGCTATGGAGGAAATGCCCTCCCTCCATAGCAGACACACTGAACTATTGTAACCAACAACGACAACGACAAAAAATATTGTGGACCACAAACCCCGAAGTCAGCTTCTTCCTCAGCACATTTTCATTGTCCCAAAATAGCCACAATAAAGTGCCTTTTGAAACCCTGTCCATAAGACAATGTTTTCAACAGTTTTTCTTTGAGACTCTCTGAGCAGTTTTCCCATGCTGTTATTAACCCACAAACCAGGGCCTCACTGGTGAGATGCTCCACTCAACTATCAAATCTCAAGTTTGCCAGCTGCCAAAAGTCCTCCAAAGTTCATGAAGAAAGAAAATAAAACTGACAGCTCTCCAACCCCTGGAAGAACAATACTGATGACTTCTCTCACCTGCACAGAGAAACCTGCTCAGAACAAGAAGGCAACAGGAGCTTCAGTCAACAGTTAAGAGGGATGACACTGTTTCACACCATCTCTCTCCACCAGAGCTTTTGATTTCCTGTTTTGCTCACCAGCAACTGACATAGCTTGAAAATAGGCATGTAGACACTTTAAAAAAAACTGAGATCTTGTCACATTTCACAAACACTTTGTCCATTTAAGACTGGAAAACCTTTAAGAAGAAGGGGTCCATGAATGCATGCAATAATTAGAACAAGAATGGAACAAGCTTTGCTGACAGTCCCGCCTATGTGGCCCAATTTCACCATGCTTACCTACCTTGGCCTCAGAGCTAAGACTCTTGGGTTCTTAACTCAACTCCACTACTCACCAACTGTAATCTTGGGCAATTTATTCCATCTTTCTGTCTGGGCTTTTTCACCTACATAATGGGGATAATAGCATGTCTTCATTGGGTCACTGTGAAGATTAAATGAATACTTATAATGGTACCTGGTACATGGTAACTGCACATAGTAGCTATTATTGTTGCCAGTTTGCCATTGTGTGTCTTTGGATGAGTAATCACCTTCTGTCCTTGAATCTCCATGTGAAAAATGAAATTAATAATATTCTCACCCTCTCAATTACCTCACAGGACTGTTGAAAAGATCAAATAACTCAGTGGCCATGATAAGTTCCTAGGAATGAAGAAACACACCATAGTAATAACTATAACATACTGTTTTTTTTTTAACAGAATGACATCATATCTTAGTCAATGGAAACAGTCTTTTATTCTAAAGGAATTAAAAAAAAGAAAGGCCCATCCCAGGTTGGCCAGATGCCCTAACAAGGAACAAAATTGAAAGTAAAGTTAGAAGAGAATGTGCCAGCTTAATTTTCACAGATATGAGGGGAGAGGTAAGATGATGCCACGACGTCACCATGGCTCTACCAAGGCCTTTGTGCGGTCTGAGTGGCATAGCAGTCTACTCTCTGGTCAGTTCTGTCTCCTGGTAAGCAAACTCTAAAATCAGATATGCTTTGGTTACTGCTCATCATTTCAGGCCAATGCAATTCCTGACCCCAATAACTGTCACAGGAGGATTGGCAGACACCACTGTCAGAGTCGCCCAGTTCCAGTAGCTAGCCAGGCCAAATGATGATTTGGAGTTCTGGCCATACACAGGCGAGCCACCAGCCCTCCCTGGTGGTTGGATTGAACTTTTGAATTCAAATGACCAGTTGTGCAGTTGCCAGGTAAGCATAGATGGAAGTAACCAGATGCCAAGATGAGTCAACTCCATTGATGCTTCTAGTCAGTAGCCGCCTGACTTCCTCTTCCAATAGAAAAAGGAAATTGGTCATCTTGATGCCCAGCTGTCACACGATAGACAGTACAACCACCAGTCTCCTCCATATGCCTTCTCCATCCTTTCCTTCCTGAAGTCCTGAGTCTTGAGCTATTGGTCTCTGATCACTCACATCAACCCAGTTCTATTTCTACCCCACATATGTTCTCTCCCTCTCCCTCTCTCAGGTAAGTATGAGAAAACAATTTTATGATAATATATTAATGGAGAACGGAACAATAATGATAGCTGGTATTTATTGAGTTAGCTCTAAGCTTGGCATTGATCTTGGAACTTTACATGAATTATCGATTGAATCCCCAAGTCTACAAGGAGAGGATTATTAGAATTCCCTTTTATAGATAACTAGACTAAGGCACAAATCTGACATCTCCTGCAAAAGCCACTCAGTATCCATGTGGGACATGTAGACACTGGTACTTCAGACTCCAAGCCCAGGGATTCTGTCATAGAGTCTGGGACTTCAGTGAGGCACAGTGTATTACAGCATACTCACATGTATGCCTTCACAACTCTACCCCAAGCACTCAGGGGCAAGGGACCAAGACAGGTCTCTGAGCTAGACGACACTGACTCTTGGTTTGATCCCAAGAATTCAGTTTTTAGCATGGGGCTTATCTGAATATGCCAACATCCAGAAATGCAGTTACCCCTCCCAAGTAGGATGCAATATCTGAACACATCCAATGTTCTCAGCAGCAAGTTGCTGTCTATCCTTGAGAACAGAGTGGTGAAGATGGCACTCTAGGATCCTGCCTGGATAGAGGACTTTACAGTCTGTGGAAGAGAAACCATCTGTGGGTGATAGAAAATAATTAAGGGAACAGTGACTAGGAAGCCATGCATTCTGAAAACAGACCCAGAATGGAGGTGGAGGAGAAGTAGTTAATTTCCCTAAAACCATGGCATTCTTCGTGGATTTTGAACTGAAGACTTTGAACCCAAATCCTGAGGTCATTTACTAATATCACTGAATTAAGACAAGGGAAATGAGGTAATGTTTGCAAACCAGAGAAACACATGGCAGTCTCTTCATACTCACCAAATTAGGAGAAAGTCGAAATTAACTCCAACAGACAAGGACAAGAATTCGGGCCCACTTTGCTATGGTACTGACCACACTGGCCAGATTGTGTGGGGGCTCACATGAAGTTTAATACAATCAGGAAGGGCTCAGACACCCAGCCAGGATAAATACCTCACCAGGAGCCTGATCTGGGAGAAAACCAAAACCAGCCTGCCAGAACCCAGATGCCCGCCCATGGGCGGCTCCACCAGCCAATGATACTACCCTCCCTCCTTCTGGGGGCTCCCCACCCCCCACCAATCAACACTTTCTTAAAGTAGCCTGGGGCTGCTGAGGCTCCTAATCAGACCTGGGTTGGATTGTAAACGGCTCTAGACTGCCAGTGCTGGCTAATGTGATTAGGCACAGAACATTAGCCAAATCAAAGGCATAGTGAGGGAGGAGCCAGAAAGCCGGAGGTGAAGAGAGGAAAATGATTGCACAGTGTGTGCTGGGGAAGAAAGAAATGTGGAAAAGCCTCTAGCACCCCAAAGGGAGGAAATTCAAAATTGAAGGAATACCTAAATCCAAATGATTCATTGCTCAGTCAAACAGCTGGTCAGGCAGTCAACAAATATCAAATGTCAACTACGTGCACGTGTTCCACACCGTGGACACCCGATCCTGCCCTCATTCAGCTCACTTCCCGCTGGCTGGGAAGCCCTGTGATAAAGACAGCCACCAAGATGTGCATAAAAGATATTCTCAGAGAAGGACAGAGGCTGCAAAAGTACAGACCTAGAATGAATTCCATGAGTCAACAACAAAGTGATACTACTGAGTTCTTTGGCCAAACACTAATCTAGATGTTTTAATAGGTGAGTCTACTAAGCAAAGCCAACTCTCCCCCACAATTTAGATGGAAATCTTTAAAGTATCGGTTGAGTTTTATTGAGAAGGAAGCAATTTGGCCTGACCCCAAGACTGAAATACCGACAACTAACTGCACCTGGCTCTCCCACCTGTACCTATCCATTTCTGAACTTTCTAGCCCCTATAATTGTGTAAGCTATCTCCTTAAAACATTCTCCTTCCTGTCTCCCATGGCTGCTTTTGCTCTGAAGACTCCTAATAGACATACTGAACCTGTCCACTAAGGGCAAGACAGTCCCAAATGCCAGGAACGCCTGGGAACCTTGTGTTTCTTAGGATTGAGGTCAAAGGTCATGCTGGCCATCAGACCGGAGATTGCAAAGAAGGAACAAAGTGCTGTTGGGGTGGCACAGAGGACCCTATGCGAGCCAGGGAACATGAGAGAGCTAGATGAAGTATGAGGAGGCGTGCCAGGCCGAGGTCTAGACTCCAGTGCAGGAGAGAGGGAAGTATGAGACAGTTACAAAGATCCTGCCTCAGTGTCAGCTCCCAGCACCTGAAGCCCAGCACAAGCCCTGGAGAACTGGCCTGGAGAAGAATGCCTCAAGAATGAGCCATTGCCTGCAGCATCTCCTATACATCAGCCCAAGAATCAGGCTAGGCATCCACCCCGTCTCAAAAGGGTTAACTGCCTCTCTCCTGCCTGCAGTGGCAATCTTTCCTAATCATTTCCATTTTTATTCCTCTTGAATTCTCCCATTCCCCCACCCCCTTTGTTTTCATGACCTGTGGGAACCTGAACTCCAGCTGGAGGTAGAGCCTGCCTTTATACTTGCAGCAGATATTTAAGCGATTATCCTGTCACTGGGCATCGCCTGGCCTCCTCCATATGGGCTGCTCCCAAGCAAAGCATTTGCTTTCTCCTTTGTTCCCTGGACATGGAGTAAAATTGTTCCAGAAAGCTTTACCCTTCAGCTCTGGGGCTGGGAGAGGGGAGTAAACCTGGACGGGGAGACTGTGTCAACCACAAGATATACAAAGGTGACCAGGACTGCCAGCCCTACTGGCTCTGCCCTTCCCATGCTGTCACCTCCCTGCAACAGTCTTTGAGGGCGCTGCTACAGCTCTGGTAGTGGGAAGGACAGTTGTAATTGGGAGGTGAACTCAGCTAGTTTTCACTCTTCAACTTTTGGCTGCATTACCTGGTTGGTTACTACCTCCATAGTCACGCAGGAGGCCATTTCTCTCCATATGTCAGATAGCTCCATGCCTCCCTGTTCTAAGGACCCTAGTGATAGTCATTATCACCTACCTGCATAATTCTCAGTCATTTCATCTCAAGAGCCTTCCCTTCATCTGTAAAGACACTAACACAAGATGCAACAGCCACAGGCTGCAGGAATTGGCACGTGGGTATCATCAAGAGGGACTTGGTCAGCAATTATAGCCCCACAGCCATGGTACGTCAGCTCTATTTCAGAGTAAGAAAGGGGGCCAGGAAGGGAGAGAAGGTCATTTTTTTCTCAAATTCCAAATACCTATGTATTGGTTCTTAGATGAGTAGAGTCAGTTCCTCCCCAGCCACAGAAGTTCAAAGAAAGAGACTGGACAAGGTGAACCTTAATACCCATCACTAGAAGCATCTAATAGAACTAAGCCATGGAAATGGTCTGCACCAAATCTATCGATCATTTTCTAACAAGGACAGTATCTAAATCTCACTTTCCAAATCCACAAAGTGAACCCAAGAATGCCTCCCTCGATGAGGGGTTGTAAGACTTAGTGTTCCTTGTGTGCAAGACAACTTGGTCAGTATCTTCCAGTATGCTCCAAACCTTAAATCAGGCAAGATTAGATGATTTCTCGGGTTTTGTAGATGAAGACATGGAAACTAAAAGAAGGTGTGTAATAAAGCCAAGGCATCAAGACTTGAAGTGACTAGCATAGCCCCACACCATAGCCAACCCCAAATCATGACTCAGTCATCCCAAAGATAATCCAACCCTAGTTCTCATTGCTGACTGCAAACTAGGCTCACCCAGGAACCCTGGCCAAGTCGATCAGGCTCTGGAACTAGGGCCCAGGCATTTGTCAAAAGCTCCCCATAAAATCAGAGTGCAGCTAACCCAGAGACTGGTGCCATTAAAATAAGAGCCCTCCTCTGCAGTGCTGCCATAGGCTTTCCTCCACCTGTCTGCTCTCTGACTCCCAGCAGCAGTCCTTAGTCCTTTCTGCTAGGCAGGACACCTTTCCAGCCAAAACCAAAGAACTTCTCTGCCGAACAAAGGTATCTGCAATCATATACTTGCACACTCTTCCATAAATGGAAACCAACACAGCTTCCTCTCTTGCCCCAGAAATTGACTCCTGCTTGTTATGGTAGGAGTGAGCCATTGTTGTTGTGGCTGCTGCTGCTGCAGCTGCTGCTCCTGCTTCTGCTGCCATTTTAATATAACTGAGAAAAATGGAGGAAAGTCTTATTTCAACTCACAGTTTCAGTGGGCTCAGCCCACTGTTGGCAGTTCCGTTGTTCTAAGGGCTATTGCAAAATAAAAACACCATAGCATGAGACGGTGGCAGAGGAAAAACCATAATCCGTTAATGGCTGCCAAGAATGAGGGGCAGAGGAAGGGAGGGAGGAGAGAGGGTAGGAAGTGGGATGGTGAAGAAAGGAACAAGAAAGACCTGTACTTCTAGCGCCTGCCCCCAGGGGCTTACTTCAAGCAGGCTCCATCTCCTAGTTCTGTCCCTGGTAATGCCACCCAATTAAGAATCCATCCATGCATGGATCCACTGATGAGGTCAGAGCCCTCATGATCTGCATCCCCAGCTGGGGACAAAGCCTTCAACACACGGGTCTTTGGTGACAGTAGGTGTCCAATAGTTATCACTATTGCAGTCCACCTCTACTGTGTGCAGCCAGTTGTGAAGGGTTCTTGGTTATTCAACTCCCATATATGTTTTCTCCCACTTTCTCTTATGTCTTCTGCTCCATAGCGACAGGTCTCCTAGTTTCCATTGCCTTTGTTCTAGGCATACTCCCATGTGAGCCATAATCACACAATCCCTAGGATCTGCAACTGTGATCTTACTTGGAGAAAAGGGTCACTAAGGATGTCACTAAGGATCTGGAAATGATCTGTGTGAACTACTGATGTCTCAGCAAGCTCCTCTAGAAGAAAGACAAAAAGGGAGTCTAATTATGTCAGCATAATGTGACCACTAGTCAAGATGTGCCCACAGCTACCTTAGCTGTGAAAGGCAAGGAATGGACTCTTCCCTGTAACCCCCTGAGAGCGGCATGCCCCTCTTGATTTTTATTTTAAGGTATGTATTTTAAGTTCCAAGGTGATCCATGTCATCTTGATTGAGGCTAAGCATACCGCTACACAAATCCTGGCCTCCAGTGCTGTGAGACACTTAAGGCTGATGTCAGCAATTTGTTTCACCAGTCACAGGAGAGACAAAGAAATACTTGTTGACTTTTACCTCATGTGTACAGTGGATGCTCAAAACCACCTCCAACCTATACCCTTTGTCCACCTAATGCCAGACTATTGCCCTGCTACCATCGTTTTTAATCCTCCTGCTGTCCCCCAGGAAAGAGACTGTGTTTCCTTGCTAGACCACATGTAAACATTGACCAATGCCAAGTTAAAATTTTCAGGATAAGGCCTAATTACCGAAAAACAAAATACAACTAACTTTCAGGGGCCACCCTGAAGGCGCAAGCTAGTTCTTACCCTGGACAGTGCATCATTTCTGCAACCCATTGGGATGTGCCAAAATGGAGTAGTGAAGAAACTGAACAAAGCTGGGGACTAAAGCAGAAAGCTGCAGTTTCTGTCCCACCCTTCTCCCATAGCTTCCATTTCACCCTTCCCTACAAGAGACACAGGTCTTTCCTAACCCACCACAGCAGCCTCTCACATTTATAAAATGCTTACTATGCCAGCAAAGCATGTCCACGCCCATGGCTGGAATTGAAACCCTCACTGTAAGGTAAGTGTGGCTGCTAATGTTATAACAAACCTTAGAGAACTAAAGTGGGGGTGCTGCTTTGGGGAATTGATGCAACCTTCATTCTAATGCAAGAGCTGGTCCCCTGAAAGAGTCCATGTGGCACTTAGAATGAGAATGGCCCCCATAGGCTCACATGTTTGAATGCTTGGTTCCCAGTGGGTTGAATTGTTTTGGAAGAATCAGGAGGTGTTGTCTTGCAGGAGGTGTTACTGGCCATGAGCTTTGAGGTCTCAAAAGCCCACACTATTCCCAGTTAGTTTTCTCATTGCCTTGTATTTATGGATCAAGATTTAAGCTCCCAGCTACTGTCCCAGCGTTATGCCTGTCACCACTCCCCCTGCCATGAGAAGCATGGACTCTTACCCACTGATATTTTTCTTTGTACCTTGGCTTGGTCTCTTCACAGCAATAGAAAAGTAACGAAGATTCCCTGATTGCAATGCCATACTCACTTGACTGTACCTCTGGTGTCAATGCCTCCAAAAATTACATACAAAAATTTCTAATACAGAGGGGGTTACCAGATCAGTCAATAGCTCACTCTTCAACAGGGTTTACTAAATTATGTCACTTAATCCCCTAGCCTGAAGATGCAGCTAACATTCTTCATTATCCTCATCTTATAAATGAAGAAACTAAGGCATATTAGGAAACTTAGCAATTTGCCCAACATTTGACTACTAGCGAATGGGAGGGGCAAGATAGGAATCTAGTGCCAAGGAGAGCTATCACAGCACTGCCAAGAACTTTCTGTCCACAAAAGCCCACAGAAATCTACCAAAACCAAGTGGTGGAGAGGCTGGGAAGAAGGTTCAGGTGCTAAAGCATTTGCCATGCATGCACTAGGACCTGCGTTCAGATCCCTAGCACCCACCTGAAAGTCAAGGATAGTAGCGTGTGCCAGCCCCAGAGAAGTTCCCTGAGGCTTGCTGGCCAGCCAGCCTAGCCAAATTGGCAAGCTCCAGCTTCAGTTAGAGAATCTATCTCAAAAAATGAGAAAAGTCACATATAGGTACACACATACACACCTAATGCTGTAGGTGCTCTCCACTACAGAGAACCCAAGGCAAAACGTAAATACATTAGCCTTTTATAATGAAAGTGACAGTACTTTAAAATTTCTATTGAAAACTCTACTAGATGTCCATCCATGATGTGTTTAGGGTGTGTGGTGGAGGTGGTGTGTGTGTGTGTGTGTGTGTTAGCTTCATGGACAGTGAGATGTGTACCAGACCCTCCAGATGGCTTCCCAGAAATCTGACTTCAGACCTCCTCTAGTGTCCCTACTCCATCGAAGAGTAGGAATTTGAATTTGGAATTTGAGTAAATTAACAACATTCCTGTTCTCTTTTTATTTATCTCCCTTCTGACTGTGACAAATAGCCCTAAGGAATCCTTATTAATGGACTGAGAGAAAAATGAAACATCCCTGCCTACATTTCATACCAAGATGGCTGCTAGTATATTTATACAAGGTGGTTATACCCCAGCTTTATAGAACATGTTCCAAAGAGATACAAGTGCCCACTGCCATCATTCAAAATGGTACCATTTACCTTAGCCAGATGGGAGGGAGCTTGGTGCTTCATGGGAGAACTTAAACCCATTCTGGGAGAACTGGTAGTTTAGCCCACTGGCCTGATCACCAAGAACAGGCTAAGAGTGAGAGATGTCATGGGGAGGTCTCCAATCTAATCTCTGTATTGTATAAGTTAAGAAACTGAAACACTGAGAAGGAAAATGGTTTTTCTAAGGTTACACAGCAACATAATTGCAGTGCCTTCTACTATTGGCATACTAGACAACGGATCAGCCATCAAGGACAGAACATCAGAAAAGCTGCTGATAGGTTAAAATTACTGGGCATCAATGATGCTGCGAGACAGGAAAACAGTTACAGGATGGAAGGGAGAGAAGGAAACCCAGAAGTTGGTGTAACTCCAGAAGTTCAGCCAACTTCAGGGAGGCATCCCTAAATTCACCAAAATCTGAAAGACTTCTTGAAACTAATAAAGCTGCCAACTTCTTCTAGGATATAGGGGTTAGGGGGAGGATAGAACTTTATCCTATAAATCAGGTTCAGTCACAAGCAATGCTGTCCTCATAAGGGTTAAAAGCCAGGATTAAACCATTCACTCCTGATTAAATGGGATACTGTATTTAGAAGTTGTAAACTAAATTCTGTCTACAGTAAATTAAGTTTATACTAGATGTAAGTGACCTCTGACATTTGTTCATATATACTACCTGCTTCGCATTCAAAAACTAACGTAGCTGGTAAACAGAAAAGGCTGATAACTGGTTGGGCAGGTGGACTTGTTTCAACTGAAAATATCGTGAAAACAACAGAACTCACATCTGACTCTTAAAAAGCCAAGATCACTAGTACACTAAAAATTCTATACCCAGCCAATGTCTTTCAAAAGTATCAACGAGAACCAGACCTCCACTCCTGTAACAGCAGCCCAGAGCAGAGGCAAGAGAGTCGAGAGTTCAAGGTCAGTCTGGGCTACAGAAGGAACTCCGAACCTATCTAAAAACTACTTATTCTTGATATTGTAACTTCTGTCTTTTCTTCTTCTGATCAATCCAGCTATAGATTTGTCAGTTTTATTGATCTCTGAAACCACCAGCTTTTCCTTTCATTAATCTTCCTTTAATATTTTTCTTACTTTCTAAAGTGAATTTCATTTGCAACGTTTAGAATTCTTGTGGTAGGGACATTGAGTATCCTTTGTCCTTTTAATTATTCAACACAGGAATTGAGGTTGTGGTCTACCTTGTTGCAGCCTTTACTTATATGCATTCAGAACTATAAATCCCTTTAAACTCCCAAAGGACTTCATTGATTGAATATTCTTTTTTTCTCAACACTTAATAATTTTTAATTTTTTTCTTTTATTATCTCTTTGATTCATAGGTATTTTAAGTGTACTATTTAATTTCCATATATTTGGGGACGCTTCAAGATCTTTCTGTTATTAACTTCTAATAGGGTTGCTCCATGGTAAGACAACTTTAATTTGAAGCCTATTAAATTTATTGAGGTTCACCCTATGATCCTGATATATTTATCTTAGTAAAAAGGTGAATACACTAGAAACTTGAAAATAATGTATGTTCTACTGCTATGGGTAATGTGATTTATAAATGTCAATTAATGTAGTCTGGTTTATAGGGTTGTCCAAGTCACCTATATTCCTACTGATTTTCTGTCCACTTGTTACATTAAGTACCAAAGGAGAGATATTGACATTTGTGACTATAATTGTGTATTTATCTATTTGTAGCTCCCCCAGACTTTGCTTTCATATGTTTCAAATGAAAACTAAACACTTTCATTACTATTAAATAATATCCTTTATTTTTGTTAATATTTGTTGTTCAGAAATCTACTATTAAAATATCTACTGCTGTTTCCTTTGTTTAGGGACAACTCAATAAGTCTTTCCCATTTTTTTTTTTTTTTTTTTGCTATCTTGCATTCCAAATGGGTTTTCTGATCCAGATAAATAGATAGCTATTCTGAAAATTTCTGGATCTGTATGTATTAATAGTCACTATGTTTAATTAAATGTTTAGATTTTAATTGCTCCTAATTTCCTGTCTATACTGGGTTCCCACATTCTTCTGGATTATTTGAATGGTCTCTTGATTTTAATTCTTTTGTTTCGTTGGCTGGTTATACATATGGTGGCTCAATAAGATGACTCACATATTTTCTAGCACTGGAATACTTGGTCCCCAGTTGGTGGCAGTGTTTGGGAAGGCTTAGAGGGTATGACCTTGCTAGAGCATCATTGAGACTGCTTTGAAGTTTCAAAAGCCTCATCCCCCAGCCCCCTTGTGTCTGGAGAGGTGGATTCTCAACTGTTCCTAACACTGTGGTACTTGCTGCTCTAGCTCCCTTGCTCCCACACCTCCACACCTCCATGATGATGGACACTTACCCATCTGGAACTGCAAGCCCAAATCAACCCGTCCTTCTATAAGTTGCCTTGGCCATGGCATTTTATCAAATCAATAGAAAAGCAACTAATACAACATGTAACTGTTGTTTAAATATTTTATATAACTATGGTTTTGTTTAATTTGAGTAGTATCTTTAAGGTTTGTCTTATTCATCTTTAACTTCTCAGAGTCTACCTTGAAATGATATGCCATTTCATATATAGAATGCAATGGTTAATTTTTATATGCCAGTTTGACCAGCCTATGAGATATGCACATAGCTAATAACTTGGTTTCCAGTGTGTCTGTGAGGCTGCTTTTGGGAAAAGTGATCATTTAAGTCCTAGGCCAAGCCCACTGAGAGTCTGAGCAGAAAAGGATGATGGGAGGTGGAAAGGCAATTTCTTCCTCTCTTCTTGAGCTGAAACATCTGTGTCTGCCTTCAGATCTCGAAGGGATCACACCAGCAGCTCATACCTGCATACCACCACTCAGCTGCTCCTTAGAACTTTGGGCCTAGGCTTGGTCACACCACGAGCTTTCCTGTTGACAATATAGCATGGAACTTCAGACCTCCATAATTACGTGAGCCAATTTCCACATATATTGATATCTAATCTGCTGTTCATACAGTCAACCTTTCTATTGCAGACAGATAGTTTTGTGTCTTCCTTCTATTTTTTTGAACTTAAATCAATTACAACCATTTTAGTGCCTTTGTCTATAAATTCTATATTTTTTAATATTGTATGTAGGTTTCTATTGCTAGATATCTCTCTCTGTCTCTCTCTCTCTCTCTCTCTCTCTCTCTCTCTCTCTCTCCATTCCCCCCACCCCAGCTTGGTTTTTTGTGACAGGGTAGACCAGGCTGGCTTAGAACTCACGGAGATCTGCCTGTCCCTCCTCCCCGAGTACTGGGATTAAAACCATGCACCACCACCATCCAGCTAGATTTGTCTCTTTCTGAGCCAAATTTTCTCACTTCTTTGTATGATTTATAATTTTTATTAGGTTTCTAGACATTGTGGATTTTATTTTGTTGATATTTGTACGATCCTATAAATGTTTTGAGCTCCTTTCTCTAGTACAATTAAGTTGCCTAGAAACAGATTGATCTTTTCTGATTTTTCCTTAAGCTTTGTGAGAGATTATTGTCTGGGTAGTTTTTCCCAGTACCCAAGCAAAAGTTTGTCATTCAGTCTTTTAAATGATGAGATTTTCCATTTTGTATGAAGGACCCTGTACCCGTCCTGGTCCCAGAGTCTTCAGAAGTGTTTTCTCTAATCTCTAGCCTGGAGTAGCTTGCTCACAGACCAAAACTGATGGGTTCAGTCTACTGAGGCTTTGCATGGGAGCAATAGCTGGATCTCCAGAGAGTTCTCCACAAGGGCTCCCCTAAGTTTTTCCATCAGTGAACTGTGACTACCTTGCCTTCCCACCCTCAGCACAACCTGGTAACACTGAAAGCTGGTGAGATTCTCACTCTTCTCTCCCTCTACAATCACCTGAAATCTTACGGAATAAGCTGGGGTAAGCATAGACTGACTGGCCTTGAGCTTCCCCTGTTTTCTCTTGTTTCCTTTCTGCCTAAGGATTTAGAAGGCATTACTATTTCACATGTATTGTCCAGTTTTATAGTTATTTGAAAGTGGGGCAGTAACCCTTGTGCCTGTACTCCGTCCTAGTTATAAGAGCAAGCCCTAGAAATATATTTAGAACAGTCTTTCCTACAACTGTTTATATAGAACACTCATAAGATCACACCTTCTCTGAAGCTAGAGAGCACAGTTTACTCACCATTAAACATATAAAATGTACTCAATTAATGTTTTTCAAGTTGAGCTATTGTGGTTGAATGTGCCTCAATAATCCCCCACCAATATGACAATAGAGACAGCCCTCTTCCATCTAACATGAGGAACAGAGGCTGAAATTTCTGGGTTCTTAACTCACTTCCACCACTAATCTGATTACAATTTTAGATAAATTATAAATTATAAAAATGCAGATGACTATACTTGTTTATTTAGCAAAATGGTTGAAAACAAACTTGAACTCATGCCAGACGTTGCCAAAGTGGCCAAGAACTTGATGGCTCTCAGACCAAGGGGTAAGCCAAAGAAGCATAGCAATATAACGCCTCCTAATGACATATCGCTGTACTCAAAGATCAGTGTTCCACTCAACCCTCACAAGAGAAGCTTCTTCTTACAGTAGATAGGAACTAACAAACAGGCCATAACCGGACAATGCAGAGTGAGGGACTTAGGAGCACTCAGCCCCAAATGGGAGGTCTTCATCAAAGCCCTTCTCCTCAAGGCTCTGGGATCTATATGAAAGAGGAAACAGAAGGATCAGAAGAGCTATAGCTGGTGATGACGCCAAGAAAAGAATGCCTTCCAGACACAACAGACTGATGTATATTTGAACTCACAGGGACTGTGGCGGAACACACAAGACCTGCACGGGTCCAAGCCAGATGAAATCCTAGCATTGAGAAGGGGAAGTGGACACAGGCTTACACCCCCAACCAAGAAACTATCTGTAGTTGAGAATTGGTGAAAAGAAACACTGGTTTTCTTCAGTGGAGTATCACTGAGCAATTAATCACATTTTAGGACAGGCCCCATGCCCAGCAGTAGGAACTCCATGATACTTTTGTGGACTTTGGTTTTAATTTGCTTTGTTTCAGCATTTTTATTATATTGGCCTTTTGTTTGATTCTTTTGATTTTTTTTTTTTTTTGGTTCATGTGGGGGGGGGGTGTTTACTGATTTGTTGTTGCTTATTTTTGTTACTATTTTTTTAAGAAAGAAAAAAAGAACTAAGTTGTATAGGGAGGTAGAAAAGGCCTGGGAGGAATAAAGGAAGGATGAGAAGCATGACCAAACTATCAAAATACATTGTATATTTTTTTTTCAGTAAAAAGGTGCAAACAAGTGATTTCTTTTAAAGTGATCATATATTGAATATATATTGTGGGAGGGAGATGGCTCAGCCATTAAAGGCTAGGCTCAAAACCAAAATCAAGAATATATATTGTGTCAAAGAATATGATTTCCTATCAAGCCACATGATACTCCAAACTATAAAATGCTAAAACAAGAAAGCATCCAGTCACATTTCATAGGAAGGAACAGTGAGACTCCCCTGTGAGACCACATGGGCAGGCTGCAGAGCTTGGGCAGGTGCTTGCTCGCATAGCACCGAGCTCCCATGTCCCTGTTTCCCTAACAATTTCCCATTCTCACAGAGGGACATTCCCGTGGGTGAAATGGATTGTCATTCTTTTCTTTCCTTTCTTTCCTTCTTTCTTTCTTTCTTTTTCAAAAATTGAGAAACCCAAAGGCCACTCGCATAACCACTAGGGCAGGCAGTTAGATGATTTACAGACTCAGGCAATGTCCAACAGCAAGATTCCCTGGCATTGGACAGTGCCACATGCTGCAGTGTGAAGCTGGAATGCTCCTAGAGAAAGGAAACCCAAAACTGACATGTTCTTTCATATTTCACTGCTTAACAAATAATCATTGGAATTAAAACAAACAACACTATGTCTTAGGGCAAACTCCTGGCCAGTCAAGCCCAAGGGCTTGACAGACAAAAATAATCTAGGGCAGCATCTGGGAGGAAACGTCCAGAGGACTTGAATGCTGGGCAAATCCTACAGTGTTCCTGTATTGGACAGGCCCAGCAGGCACAAACCACAGAAAGAGAACATTGGAAAACACAATCCTCAGAAGGAAACGTGGTTCAAGACCAAGAGGCTTCCCTCAGGCTGGGGTCCATGGGGAGATGGACCAGTGGAAGCCTGTCAAATGGCAGTAGAGGATCCTCATAATCTCCCACAGGGGTTCAATAGTGTTCAAGCACTATTAGAATAAAGCAGTTGGCTTTGTGTTAATGGTAGAATGCATCACTCATTAGTGCTCCAAGTTTACTTGTAAGCACTCTTTTTAAAAATATATTTATTCTTAGTGTTTTTAATGATGTATGTGTATGGACATGAGTGGGCACTTGCATGTCTGTCCAGGTGCCTGTGAGGAATAGAGACATGGGATGCCCCTGGAGCTAGAGTTACAGTTACTGTCAGTTGACCCAGAGGCGATGAGTTAGGCATTAAACTTGGGTCCTATGTAAGAGCAGTAGGCTGTTAACCACAGAGCAGACTCTCCCAACAAGGGCCCACACAAGCAGTGTGTTGAAGTCCCGATCACCCTTCCCCTCAGTTGTTAAGTGCACACCCCCATACACCTCAGAGTAGGCAGTAACCCTACTCAGATGCACTGAGGCAACACACATAGGAAGTATTTTATGTTCCTAAGTCTCATCTCTCTAGCAGAAGCAGTTAAGCAAGAACACTTCTTTTCCTTGGATTTCCTTGAATTCCTAATATCTAGTTTACAACATAAAAATTTAAAAGCTAAATTGGAAGAAAGGAGAAAAACAAAGAAAAAAATAAATTACAAATATATGAGGTTGTAGATAGGCATATGAGTAATATACAGTGGGAGCCAAGAGAAACATTTTTTTTAAAGCAGGGGAATGAAATCTCACATGGACGTAGAGAAATAAATGTGTGTATCTGTTCAGAGAGGTAAGGTTGCACCACAGTACCTCTAAATACCTAAACCTCGGTGCTACAAAATAAACAAAGGTTTATTTCTTTTTCACACCATATGTCCATGGTAAACCCACTCTGGCTTCTCACTCCAAGGCCCAAGCAGGAGCGGCAGTCACCCTCTGGGACTTTGCCAGCAGACAGTGGAAAGAAACGAGAACACTGGGTTCTCACAGCTCCAGCGTAGACTTGGCATTCATTGGCCAAAGCCAATGGTTAACGTTTATGTGCTGACCCCAGCAAGTTAAGTAGCTTTGCCAGCCAGTGGCCAAGAGCATAATCCTCCCACAAGGAGGGGGACTCTCCGGGTAAACAAAATGGCTTGGTTTACCCAGATTAGCAAGAGAAATCAGTCTAGAAACGTGGCATAATGCTTGGCAACAAGATTCACTGTTCACTTACATCCTCTCACCTAACTAGATGTGACTTTTTGTGGCGCCTTGACCAGGACGATTACAGAACCTATGTCATTAGCCAGCTCTGATCCTGCTCTCTCTGATCGGTCATGGCTTTTTCAGCTCACGGGAAGGGAAGGACATGGAAGCTGAGGGAAATGGATACTGGTATTTGGGGTGGGGTGGGGAGATCCAGCTTCAAGAGGCAGAGGCAAATGGGACCTGACACAAAATCCGGGGGAAATGTCTAGGCTGTGGGTACAGTAGGAAATTGAATCTTGCTGAGCAAGAGAAAACTCCAGAAGGGAAGAGCTGTGCTTGGGCACAGGAAGGTGAAGCCAAAGGACAGCTAGGGGGACACAAAGGAGCAGATGAGAAGACCTTCGGTGGGAATCAAGCCCCGTCCACAGCCTCTGGGCAGAAGTGTGTGGACACAGACCCTGGCTCCCAGATTCGTTCTCAGGGTGTTGGTGGGGGGTTCTCCAACAGGCTCCAGAGCTTCCTGTCTAGACTGCAGACCACTCCTCAGCCCTGCCCCCTCCCAAGCAGCCATCCTTGTCCTCTCCATTTTCCATTCTGAATGGCAATTAGGAGAAGGTTAACTGAGTGTCTTTCTCCCAGGAATCCTCTTCCACTTTGCAAAATCAAGAAAATCCCGGCTTATACTAACAGGTAGGTCCTGGGAGCTGTCGTTGGAAGTGGGAGATTGGGCGAATCTTCCCAGCGGGAGATTAATACTCATCATTCCGAGTTGCAGCTGAGGCCCATTTGAGTGACAGGCGGCCAGGAGCTGAAAGAACTGCTCGGATCCCAGAACTGCTGGCATGCAGGCTTGAAAGAGATTTATTTCGGGATAATTAGCTGGGTGTATTAAAGGTGGCCAGGAAGATCCGCAATTACTGTTTAGCAAACAGAAAGGAGACATACACATTTTTTAAACCCCCAAAAATAAATAAATAAAATTAAACGACTCACATTTTTCTTCACTTGAAAGTTGTTGAATGATTACGAAGAAACACTGAGTGAATACCACTTTATTGCTTTAAGATCATCTTGCAAAGGGGTCAGAGGAAGAAAGAAGTAACAATAAGGGGAAAGCATTTGGTGTGGGGTATTTTACAGTGACTTGTTCTTAGTAAAAGATGAACTTTTAAAAAAATCTTTCTTGATTGTTTTCTTTTGCCACCACAAAGGGGCCCACCCAGAATTCTTCACCTTAAAAACTAAAATACAATACAATCCTAAAGCACAAGTATGTGGAATACCAAGTTTCACAATGAAGAAAAGAGGAATGGAGAGACGGGCCAGCTCCTTCAGCTAGGCAATATGACATCCTCATCTTTCAGGACATCAATTCTTTCCTTGGAGAAAGTAGTGCATTGTCCTGTCACCGTATTTCACATTCTTCTGCTCTACTGAAGACAAATTTTCCCCAAGGAAGAAGGCTTCATTTATTTTAAATTTTTGTTTTGCTTTTTCAAACCCGAGTCTCATGTAGCTCAGTCTGGCCTCAGAGTCAGTATGTAGCTGAGGGTGATCTTGAACTTCTGATCCTCCCACCTCTCCCTATTAAGTGCTGCAGTTATGAGCATGTGCCACCAGACCTGTTCTGAATGATGCTGGGAATCAAAACTAGATCTTTCGGCAGTCTATGTGAGCACTCTCCAACGGAACTACAAATGTCACTTCTGTGATTCTGAGAGGATAGAGTACAGGATTTTCTAGATCACTTGATTGGTGAATCTCATTCTTAATCTGAAATGTCCAAACCCAACAATAATATCTCTCTAACACATCTGGTTTCCCACCTTAGGCACACAGCTCAATAGCAATGCAACCCTTCTGTGGCCTCATACCTGGAGATTCTCAGGGGAATTCCGGGGTTCCTGCCTCCCCTCCCAAGGTCTGGGGTTACACTTAGCTTACAATGCTCACCTCTCAGCCCAGGTATTCCCCCACAAAACAAAGGCTCCTTGGAGGCTAGAGCTTTGGTTTTTATGAGCTCAAGCCTTGATCCAGGGTGTTCCAGGAGCCTTTAGAAATTCATGCTAGGCCCTTGGCTGGGGTATCTACAGAGGAAAGTCACCAATAGATAAGAGAGAAGTGCATGAGGGGAAGGACGGCAGATCACACTAACTACTCCATAAAGCTGACAGGTTTGCAGAGGAACACCAAATCTCAGGCCTTGCCTCTTTATGTCTCGTGGAAAAGGTCTGCAAAGTTTTAAAGGCACGCACGAAACAAGAGCTCCCATTATTTGTGAAAGCAGGCGTGTATAGTGAGAGCCCAATGCAGAAGTGGGAAGGGTGCAATCAGACTTCTCACAAGTTGGCTCTGGGAGTTCTGGCAGATCTTTATCGTTAACAATAATGATAATAACAATAATACATACTGAAAGGAAACATGGAAACAAAAGGCTTGAGAATGATGATGGAGGGGCACCTAAGAATAACCATGGAGGCTACCTTTGCTACACACACATTCCAGGATCCCAAGGAATCCTCAGGGAAGGAGTGGAACTCATCAGGAATCATTCTTCTCCTCCATACAGCCCTATGCCATTGTGCCTCCCTGAATTACCTGTTTCTCACCCCATGACATCCTGTTCTTGGGGCTGACTTTCTTCCCAAGATCACAGCCTCCAGCGGGAAGAGGCTGTGCTGTGTCTTCTCTGGGTTCCCCACTGAGCCCATCACAGAGCTGGCTCCTGGAGACACAGAAGTGAACAAGATTCTAGAAGAAGACAAGGCTCTGCCTTCCGGGCAGTGGAGACTAATTACCCAGGTTTCAGGTGTGTGAAAAATAAAAAGCTATCAGCAAGAAACGTTTTACATGAACCATGCAGAACGGTGATACAGAATGTTTGGAAGAATGGGAGATTGAAAGACGATACAGTAAATCTAGTAAATGAATGTTGTGTCCCACATTGAATACTTTAACATTTTAAAAGCAATATTTTGAAATCTAAGCTAGGCTGTAATACCTTTCATTGTTAAGTGGGATAGAAACTGGAGGGCTATGAACATACAGATAATACAACACTAGCATCAGTATACATATACACTATTAATCTTTTTCTTTACACTCATCACCCTTCTTCTGAGTTATGCCAAGAATCCAGAGTCTGCTGGCTGGACTAGTATCTTAGTTAAACTTACTGTTCTTGTGATGAAATACCAGGACCAAAAGCAAATTTGGGAGAACGGGGTTTCTTTGGCCTATTCTTTTGCATCACTGTTCATTACTGGAATCAGGACAGGAACTCACAACGGGTAGGAGGGTCTTGGAGGCAGAGGCCATGGAGGGGTGATGCTTACTGGCTTGTTCCCCATGGCTTGCTCAGCCTGCTTTCTCATAGAGCCCAGAACCATCAGCCCAGGGATGGCACCGCTCCCAATGGGCTGAGCCCTCCTCCATCAATCACTAATTTTTTTTTTAAAAAAATGCCCTACAGGGATGGCTGAAGCCTGATCTTGTGGAGGCATTTTCTCATTTGAGACTTCCTCCTCTCTGGTAACTCTAACTTGTGTCAAATTAATGTAACTAGAAAGCACTACTAGGTCTTTATTCTTGCAGAAAGTTGTCTACTTCTGTGAAGGACCACGGCTATCCAGGTGAGCCCCATACATACACTATGGAGAATGTCTCCTGCACTCAAAGTCCATACAGGAATATTATGTCACCCAAAAATATTTCCAAATACCTGTTTTCCAGGTAGATAATGGAAGGATGGATAGACAGACAGACATGAAGATTCAAAAGTATGGGGCATTCTAGAATGATATACCTCCACAGGGATAACTTTGGGAGAGAAGTGAGGTTATGTTTCTTTGCTGTTTCAACATATTGTTTCTGGGTGTGTGTTTGCTTTTAAAAAATAATAATTCAGACAGGGAAAGGGAACATTATGTTTATTTCTTCAAATTGCTGGCAAAATCCTGGCCCGCTGCAACTTGCAGAAGAAGATTAGTGTGTATGTCACCAGATGCCAGGCACATGCTATGCCCTGCAGCCACCCTAGGTGGTAGATATCAAAACTGTGCAGACTAGAAGTTATAGGCATGGGTGTGTGTACAATGTCTCCCTAGATCCTGTGCACAAGAGCCTTTGTCAGTGTTTACATCTTGGGCTCAGCTTGGGACAAACACATGCACCCTCAGCAAAGGGCATCTGTGTCTCAGAAATTAGCACAAGCGTGTTGCAGCCTTTTCAAAGCGATGTCAGTCTCTCTCCAGCAACCCAGATCAACTTTCCACTGCCCATGGACGCTGGCCGCAGCTGGCAGCCGATTCTGTTGCAGGCGTGCCAAACACAAATAAGTTCGAAGGACGAGTGCAGCCAGAGATTTCTATCCCACTTCCAGACTTATTATTTCTTATTATTTCTCGAGAGCGTCCACTGTGCTTTTAAAAACAAGGGGCCTATTTTGCAAGCTGCTCAATGGTCTATTTTAAACTCAGAGCTGTGTTTGTTTACATTCAATCCTAGGCCTCACACTTTGCAATAAGCAGTCACTGGCACAGTGCAGAGAGAGACAGACCTTAACCCTGTCTACCACCTCTCAGTCCAGGGAACCAACGGAGATCAGGGACTTGCAATGCTCCAAATTCTGAGAGTACCCTAAAGTTCAAACAGAAAAGTCTGAAATTTCCTAGGAACAAAATTAGTAGGATGTAGGCTGACCGGAATGCACAGTCATATATGAAGGAAAAGAATAAACATGCTAATTATGCATGTTTACTGAACACAGACTGTGTCAAGCTCTTCTGTGGGCACCTCACTGTATACCAATGAGCAAAACACTCTCTTTCTGGGAGACTACCATTCCAGTGAGAGGAACACGATAAACAAGAATCAGTAGTATGTTATTGATATTATGCTTAATGATGTGCTAGTAGCAATAATTAGTATGTCGAGGAACTTCAGGTGTTCCACTAGAAACTCAAAAGCTATCCTAGAGGAAGCCTAGAACCCATGTGGTGGCAGCCAATAACTTAGCGTTGGTGACATGTGAACTCTGAACACCCTGAACGTCAAGGGTATGATTTTACCATCTTTTCCACCCTCCTGAACACTCCGCCTTTGTCTCTGCTCACCAAAGCAGGCTCTAGCCTGCCATAGAAGAGGGCAAACTGCCTTTCCCACCCTGGAGGCAAGAAAGCAGCAGTCACTCCACACTGACACCCAGAGTCCCTGACTCTTTCAACTTCGCCACCCATCTTGGAGAAAGCAATTCAATACACATATGTGCTTACAATGGAATGAGCTATGTTCTGCATCTGGCAAGGATTTGCTTTTTAAACGAGAACCCCCACCCCGCAGCCTACTCCCCCACCCTACTCCCTCCTAGGGGCAATGCTTAACCCAAAACGTACTCCAAGTGGGGTAACTTCAGACTCTGAAATCTGAATGAACAGGATATTTTTAGGCCAGGAAACCTGAACACATTCCAGAGATGGGATGAGTCCCTGTCCCTGCCCCAGGGCTGACCCTCTGTTTTTCCATCCTTCGCTTACTAAGCTTCAAAAGCTGTCCATTGTGTCAGGGAACCCGACACTGCATAAAGGGAGAGCTGCCAATAGAAGAGGCAATGGATGGACAGACAGACTTCACACGAGAAGCCATGCACACCTGAACCTGGCATTCACTAAGGAGCCCTTTGCATGCCCTCAGAGAGAGAGGGGCTCCTCTGAAGCCCCGAGCCTGTGGTCCACACTGAGGGCTATACAGGATAGGGCCTGTTCATTGCCAGCTCATTAGTGAATGGAGTCGGAACTGCACATCACGTTGGCACCAGAGAGTGTATGACTACAGCATTCATGGTAAAAGGGCTCATTACACACCCATTTTCAGTGCTTGGGACTTCATGAAACTGTCGCCTTTTTCAGAAGCACCAACTGCAGGTGATGGCCTTGGATTTTCCTCAACCCAGGACACATAAAAGAAAGAAAGGAGGGCTTTCAAATCTTTGTCATTAAAACACAGTGAAGTCTGTCCATTTTGGAGGGGGAAATGAAGCCAAGGTGGTTCCAGAATTGGGACCCACATCCCAGGGTTAGGATAATGCTTTAGTTTGCATTTGAAACTAAGTTCCAGCACTAAGAGATGACATCTTAATTGTAGATTGTGGTCCTATGGAGTTTGTTGGCTTTTAGGAAGCTCACTGCAGTTTCATCTGCATCATTAAAAAATAAAACAACTACAATTATATCAGAAACAAAATGCCATCTCTGTTTAGGGAGAGGAATTAGTCATCATGTCGCAGACCTGGAGCAGGGAGAGCAAAGTCACAGGGGCACAGAGGGATTAGCCATCAGGAAGAAAGGCAGGTCCTTGACGGCAGGGCCAGGGCGCTGCCTCCTGCTCCCCCTTGGTCCCCCTTGGAAATGTCAAGCATAGCATGCAACAACAGCAAGAGAGAGGCTGCGATGAGACAGAAAAGACTTGTTCCCAGTTAATAAAAGTATCAGTTTATATATAACACACAAGAATGTCCTCCCTGTCCTGGTGCCAGCCCTGGTGGACCCCCAGACCAAGAACACCCTTTAAACACTGCCTTGGGTGAGGCCCTGACATGCTGCTCTCCTTGCCAACTGCTCCCTCCCCCAGGACACAATTTGCTGTGAGCTTGAAGAAACTCATGTCTGCACAGCCTGAGCTGGAAGGGAAGCGGGGCACCCACTCAGCCCCATAACCTAAAAGATAGTGGATGTGAGCTACAAAAGGAACCCCTAAAGAAAGAGTTTGCAGCAGCCACACATACAGATCCAGCCAGGCCGAGCTGTAACAGCAGGTCTCCAGAAGGCATTCTGCTGCCTCTCAGATTTGGGCTACTTTCTGTACAAACTTCCTACATACAGGTCCATACAACTTTCAGACTAGTATTTCCTGTGACTTCTTACAAAACATTTTCTACGTTTATCAATGAGAAATCATAGACGCTCTTGAGCTAGGGAGGAACTCGCAGAAGGCTTGATACCATTCTTGATTGGGTATGTTTTAAGATTTCCAAAGAAGGGTTGCTAAAACAGCGCCAGTCACTTCTAGGCAAGCTTAAGGACTGTCACTAGAAAGGTCTGCCATGAGAACAGACATCCTTTAAGCTTCGGCTTAAACCAGTTCACTCCACCCTACACTGACAATGTACATTTGCTCTTCTGGAATTCCAAATTTTCTCTGCAGTGCTAGTAGTAACCAAGGATTGCTTAATAATAAGGCAACATGCAGGCACTTTATTGAAATCTAGGTATCTGTTTCTACCTGACACTGGCAAGGATAGTGTACCTGAGCTGACTTCTGAGAAAGTCTCTATTCTCTATCCCAGTGAGGCCAGTTCACCAAACCCACGAGTTTTATAGTTGTCACAGAGTTTTGAGTGTTCTAGCCCAGAGTTTTCACATTTGAGGTACATACCCGAGAAAAACAAAAGCTCTCCAACATGCTAAGCCACTGGGACATTCAGTGTCCCACTCTTTCCCCACTGGCCTGGGGTCAGTGAAGAGCTTATTTCCATTTTACACATGTGTATTTGTATACACCAGTTAAGATATGACGTGCTCTCCATACAGTGTAGCCCATGGTCCACCAAACCGAAAGGTGATCTTCTAAAACAGGTGACACCTCTATCATCTCCATTGCACAAGGAAGGGCACTATTCCAAAGGGTTCGGGCAATTTGCATTTTTAAAGCCACACAGGTGCCTGGCCTTTGGGCCAAGGTTGGTGTGACCCCAAGTTTGCTGGTCTTCCTCCCAACAAGACCCCTGGCAGCCCCTGACCCCATGAGCCTCCCAGGGCCCCCCGTGACCTGGTCCTTTCCATTTTCAGGAGCCATGGGTAAGCACTTTGACAACTTCTGAATTTGTGAATGTTTTTAACAGCTCACACTTTTAGAACTCACGTAAATTTCTCAGCCTATCTGTGGAATAGAATGATTTACATTTGATTCCTCCCAGTGATGCCCTAAGCACCAGAGAAGGAAACCCCACAGAGAAAGGTGAGAGGATGCTAGCCCGAGATGGCAAAGGGGAATCTAGCATTTATAAATCATGGGTATGAGACGCAGGGGAAAGGAGAGTCCGTTTGTGTACGGCAGCTGAGGTGAGATGGAAAACAAGACCGTGTCACTCTTTCTCACTGGGTCTTATGCACATTGACAGACAAGGCCACTCTAAACTGTGCATACCGCACATCCTGAAAACCAGCTTTAAGTGTCCCTGGAGCTTTGTCCCTGAGTGTCAACCTGTAGACTCTCCAGCATGGACACTAAGAAGCAGGACTCACTGAACAGCCTGATGTTTGGCTTGACAACTGGAAGTATGTCTGGTCTAATTCTAGGCAGACCAGCAGGGCACCATGGCCACACGAAGTGCAGGGTCCACTACTACTGAGATGCAGCTGACTGAGCCTCTGGGGAAAGCAGCAGCAGCTCCAGTTGTACTGAGAGTGGGCCAGCAGCAGTGTATCCCCAGCCTCAAAGAGACCATCACAGAGGAGTTCTGGCAGAGTGTACAAGTTTCTGGTCTATGACCCCCTCTCCCCAAGGATGTTGTGAGGTTCAGCAGGTGGTGGAGGCAAAATTAATTCCAGCCTTTTGGTCATCAGAAGTTCCCGTATCAAGGTAATGAGAGCAAATACCTGCAGGGTCAGACAAGAGTCACACAATCAGGAATGGAGGGGTGTCTCTCACCCGTGGGGGTTTGTTCTGTTCCCCTGTAGCTTCATCAGGATAAGCCCCCAAAGGAAAAACTTTTGTCCCCACAAGGTCCTTTGAAGAGCCACAGTCCTAGACGTTTAGCAAGGTTGTCTGTAGCCTTCACATTCAGCCTAGGTGGCCCTACCCTCACCCCCCTAAACAGGTGCCCATGGATTCACCATGACTCACACCCCATTCCTCTGACAGCTTGCTCCTGAGGCAGAATCTTTCATGTTGAGTATATCCAGCTCAAATATTCCATCAGAGTGGTGTGGGCCCCATCTGGGCTCACATGTCCTGACATGGCCTCCCCCACCACCCTGTTGCCCACCCTTAAGAACGAACAGTCTGGTGTGTTCTCTCCTCGTCGATGCTGTCTCCCTAGGCAGTGAGGACACACTCTTCACTAACCTAATGAGTGCTTTTAAAAATTGCAGCTGACTGCCATAGTAAATTCACATCATGTTTTCATGGTAGATAATATTTCAGGGACACACTCCTGAACAACAACAAAATAACTTTCTAGAAAAAGAAGAAAAGAATTTCAGTTCAAAAACTCAGCTGTCACTTCTGCAGGGGGGGGGGGGGGAAACATATACAGGATTCCTGCACAGGCAACAGAACCAACCAGGAAGGGTGAAGGGCTGAGCAGAACACAGACAGACTTAGTGAAACTTACACCTACAGTGGGAAACTCCAGTCACGGTGCTGAACCCTTAAATCTCATTAAGCCCCTTCTAGGTATCAAAGATGGCCCGTCCTGCTGCTTCCTGAGCCCTGTCAAGTGCGGGTTACAGGAAGTTGACAAAAGAGCTTCCATTAGCCCAGCCAAAACTCACATGGCTCTATTATTAAGATGCTGCCTAGTTTGATCACCCCCTTAATCTATCAAAGCTCCAAAAGGATAATCTTTTAAAAGCCTCCCCCGCCTCTCCTACCCTTCCAACCCCCAAGTCCTCTCCTTTGTTGCTTAAATCAAGGTAAGTTGATTTTACAAAATTTGGAGGAGAGGCATGTTGGTAGCTGGGGGCTAACAAAAAAAAAAAAAAAACAAGCACAAGACTTTTCTACCTGGAAACTCTTCTCTTTGATTCAAGACTGGATGTCACCACTTTGTAAACAAAGAAGATGATTAAAAAATGCTGTCTGCCTTTTTTTTTTCTTCAGCCCAGTCTTCTCACAGTACCTGGCACGCTAAAAGAAAACCCCATTAGGCACACCAGAAGAATACTCAGAAGGATCACGTGGTCTGTGCTGGTTTTGTTTTATAAGCCAGGGGCCATGGAAAGAAAAATAGAGCCTCTTGCCCAGGTGTCTCTGCTTGGCAGAATAATGGACGCAGACTGACGTGATCTCGAGGCAAAGGATGTTAATGCACTCTGCCTCCTGACAGGGTGCTGCCAGGCAGGATCCAGAGAGGCCTTGGACTGCAGAGCCAGCCTCATGTGCACCCCAGACAACTGCAGTTATGAGCTTGGATTCCAGGACTGTCTGTGTCTAGGTGCCCCTCCCCCTCATAGCAGAATAGATACCGAGATGGACTGCCTGCATCATCAATTTCAGATGGACTGCTACAATACACTGTACTTCCTTGTATTTGTTCCCACAAAAGGTACATCTTTCTCTAAACTGAATTGTCTGATTTAAAGACTAGGGTGCCTACCCTCACTCCTATCCTGCCCACCTCCCCCAAAGGAACCGAATCTCATCTCAACACAGCCATTCAAAAGCAGTCTGCTGCCTGGTGACTACTGAGGGGAGTTTCTCACCTCCCAAAGAAGACATGCTGTGAAGGTGGTTTTTTGTTTTGTTTTGTTTTGTAGATTTGTTTCTCTGTAGCTTTGGAAGCTTTCCTGGAACTAGCTTTTGTAGACCAGGCTGGTCTTGAACTCATAGAGATCCACCTGCCTCTGCCTCCTGAGTGCTGGGATTAAAGGCGTGTGCCACCACCACCCAGCTGTGTTTCTTGATCCTCGTTGTTTAAAGATGCTGCATGTCAATCAGAGAAGTTTAAGGAGCATTAGACTCAGAACACACACTCCTCCTTTATAAACAGTACCGTTTGTATGTTGGACAGAGTGAAACAATTTCAGTGTGCAACCCATACTTTCATCATGTGGTTTGAGTTCTGGGTCATCTTCTCTGTTGCCATCCACTCTCACCCCTTCAGGGGACACTTGCAACCAAAACTTCCTGGTCTGGAGCACTGGTCAGAACTCCCTAGAGTAACTAAGTAATTAAATATTGCTTCAATTTTATTTTCACTCACAGAACTCAGACTGAGTCTAAGTTAGTCAAGATCTGTACACATGCATGCTCATTCATGTGTGTGTCAGTGTATCTGTGTATCTTTGTGTCTATATGTGTGTGATATGTTATGTGGTGTGTGTGGTGTGCTATACATGTATGTGGTGTGTATGTATCTTTGTGTGTGTGTGTGTGTGTATGGTATATAGTGGTGTGTGTATGTGGTTATAGTAGTGTGTTTGGTGTGATATACATGTATGTGTGTGTGGTGTACAGTGTGGCGCGTGTGTGGTGTGATGTGCTGTGTGTATGTGGGGTGTGTGTGTGTGTGTGATGAATAATATGGTATTATACTATGATGTGCTGTGTGTGTTTGGTGTATAGTGTGGTGTGGTGTGATGTATGTGTGGGGTGTTTTGTGTATGTATGTTTAAAAGAAAAGGATCAGGGAAGCCACATCCTTTTGATCTGAAATGCCCCCAGAGACTCCTATTTTTACACTCGATCCTCTTTTATGGCATTATTTTGAAAACTGTGGGAAAGTTATGGGATGGAGCCTGGCTACTGAAAGGTGATTAGGGTGGGCCTTCAAAGTTTATAGTTCAAGTCTGTTCCAGTGAGATTCCTAGTCTGCTGTGGCGTTAACCCAGCCACACACTTCCACAGCCAGGAACTCCACGGTGCCCTTTTCACTGTGAATACTGAAATCCCTCTGAAATGGTGAATCAAAGGAACCCTTTTCTCCCTAAACTTGCTTGTCAGGTATTTGAGTCAGTGTCCAACCCACCAGGACAGTGCCTCTACACCAACACAGCAACCAGGACAGTGAGAGGCTCAACACTAACACTCCAGAGCAATGCCTCCACACCAGCGCACCAACCAGGACAGGACAGCATCCCCACACCAACATGCAAGGACAGCCCCTCTAGGAGGAAGCCTGGGTAGGAGCTCTTAAAAAAGTCCCTGACATACTTAGCTTCTCTTTACTCTGAAAATTATTAATTGGCAAACCTACCTACACCTGGGTCAACCTCTTACAAATCCTCTTCCCACAGGGCCCCAGATGTGACAACAGGATCATTGTCCTAAGGAATGGAGCTTCAGGTAAGAGACAACGTTCCTTCCCTCCAGATGAACTCCACCATCTTCCAGATGTCAATCCATGCTGCCCTTCCTTTGACTACAGACTGGCAGTTGAACTCCCCCGTAAAAACCCTCCTGGGGCCTTCAACACCCTGCTGGAACTGCCACCACCTCCATATGTCCATGTCTTTTCTGCTGTTTGAGAATACTCCCTGGGCTCCCCACTCAGTGCATCTAGATTGTACCTAGGTCAGAATACCACTTCAGGACACCAGGCTCACTCATCTGATGTGAGGCACATTCCCTCTTCCGTGCAGCTTCAGAATTACAGAGTGGAAGGGGCCTCACATGCCATCTAACAAACACCTTTGCAGTAATTCTGTAGATGGAGAGCCAAAGTGCAGATATGGTTTTCCCAGCCCGCCCCCAGGACAGTGGTCTTGTTCTGGGCCATTGTGCCATTGTGTTATGAAGGCAGGTTGCACCAGGCACTCTCCCTTTGGTGTCCTTTCCTGCAAAGGAACCTGAAGGAACTGTCAGGAAAAACCCTGATGCTATCTTGATAGAAGCTACTTCAGCTGCTCGCCCTGGTCTCATCACACACAGTACATAGTTTGCTTCAGAATAAACCACCTAGAATTGACAGGCAGGCTGTTCTCTTTCTGGTCCTTGGTTTCCATTCCTTCCCTTTCCCATCAACCCTGTCAAGGAGGTAGATTTCTTTCTTTGCACTAGGTTTCAGCCCCAGATCCTGTGTTCTGGATCTCCCTGGAAGAAACGGAAGCCAAGAGATGAGCTGTAGATGGAGGGAAGCAGGGTGCACCCCTCTGGTTCCTGGTCTATACTCAGTTCAGCACTGGCCATTTGCACATTGCTTCCTCCTCATGCCCCCACCTTCTTCATGTCTGATGACCCAGTCCCTGATATGCCAAGAGGAAGGAGAGAGACAACACTATGGTTCCAAAGATTTCAGTTATTCACCACATACGTGGGTCACTGATCCATCAGGGCTGCAGGACAAGGACTCAGGAGCCATGTTTCTCCCGACAGCTGCAAGCAGGGGCAGAGATTGTGTTAATAAGCATAAAATCCAAGTTGTAACTACCAAGTTGCAGTTACAGTTTTCACCAATCCGAATTTAGAGAAAGGGGATTCCTTAATGTTCCACCTTTGTCAATCAATACGTGCAAGCCTTTCAGTCCAACCAACCAGATTCATTTGTTCCTCCTGTGGTTAGGAATAACCATGTTTCTAAAGAACTGGAGGTGCCTGGTTTAGAAAGCAGGTTGGTCGGCCATTGGATTGCTTTCAGCTCCCCTAAGGTTTGGGGATCTGAAGGGTTTTTTTTCATCCTGTGGTTAAAATGGATTCTGAAGTCAAAATAGCTGTACTCAGGCCAACGTGCCTTTGCCTGCTCCCTTCAATATCCATCTTAACATCATTCTGTTAAGTCTTGTTTACATCTTCATCATAGTTTTGAATCAATATCTCTTTTAAACAAGGCCCCTGGACTTGTTGGGGTGTTCTTATGAGAACATATAAGTAGACATGCACAAACTGTTATAACACCACTTTGGGGTACACATGGAAGGCTTCATGAAAGACAAAAAGATTGAAAGGGGGGCTGAAAAAACAAATTGATTTGTACAGTGTGTTTCTTCTTACAGTAAGTAAGAAGGCTTCCAAGACAAAGCCTCGATTGTAAGATCCAATATGGCAGGAGATGGTTTCTCAGGAGACTCCGTGAACTGAGGAAGTTCCCCAAACATCACACCACACTGCCCTCACCAGAGAAGTAGAGAAGAGATCTCCCACCATGACTGAGGGCAAGAAAGGAAAGATGTGTGGTGACAGACCTCTGAGCACCCAGGCAAAAGTAAGGCCCCTTAGAGAGCTCACTGTGAGTGTTGAGCAGGCCCTGGGGATATTTTCCATGTCTGTGTCCCTCTCTCTGCCAGCACCCACCACAGAAGAGATAATGAAATATTTATTCTATCTGATGTGAGGCCACACAGGCAGGGTAGTGTCACAGGATCCTTTAATGGCCACAATTCAAGGACACAGCCTGGCTGTGAAAGGGCAGGCACCTTCCCAGTCCAAGCCTGTGGTGTTCATGCTACAGAGGGAATAAGAAGTAGGACTCAGAAAGCTGTGCAAGGGACCCCACGGATTTTCCAAGGTCCCTTGGGAGCTGCCTGTATCCAGGTACTCTCCACCTTACCCCTCCTCACTACTAAAGTGAGCTGTTATTGGGTGGATGGTGTCACTCCAGAACTAATAAAATGTGAAAGTCTAATTGTGTTAGCAACTTCCCATCATAGTCTATTAATATGCATCATATTGGTATCCATTTTCACTAATGTGACATGAAAGGCGGTAATGTGATTACTTTTTTTAGTGAAAACAAATGCTAATGTAATTAAATGTTGACCACATAAGCTGAAAGATATGGCAGCCAGCAGGTATTTGTGCCACTCTTCCTCTTAAAGGAAGTATGGAGATGGGGCAAGAAAAAAGTGTCAATCAAAACTGACAGAGATGACTCTGCTACAGCTTAGAAATCTGTAGTCACCACCTCCAAGCCAAGAACCTCCTCTCTAAGACAGTGCCTGGGACACAGTAGGTTACCAGGGAATAGAGCAGAAGAGCATAGGCTATTAAACCAGTCCATTCAACAAGGGTAGGACACAGTGCCTGTCACATAATAAATGCTCAGTGAGTGTTGGAAAGAATTGCTGTGTCGGGGAACTTCAGAGCAGATCCACAGAGCTGTTAATTCAACAACGCCCGATTGCATTCAGCATTCAGCCCTTTCAAAGAGTCCTCCGCTGTCCTGAAATAATGTGTTTCTTCACAAGACTTCTGAAAACTGTAAGGGAAGGAACAGGAGATGCAAAGTCACCCACCACACCTTCCTGAACTCTGCTAAGGGGCTGAGCTAATGAGTAAGTGTTCCAGCATCAAATTCCTACCCGGACGATGACCGTCTGTAGTGGAAGGGGCTGCTTCTCCTATTACCTTTACCCATGTTCTTTGCCTCTCCTTCTTTCCAGTTCGGGGTGTAAGTCCAAAAGCCTTTTGTTCATTTGTAGTCACCATGAAACAAAGGAGGATTTACCAGGCTCTTCAGCCATTGCCAATGTCACAAAGGCTATGCCGCAGTCACTGAGCACCACTGATGCAGGCTCATAACCAGCTGAGGGACACCCTGGGTGACTTCTGAGACTGGTCTCAGGTAGAGGCTCCTGCAGGTAAAAGCCTAGGACTAGGGAGAGGACTTCGGGCATCTATCGTGCTGATGGGGTGGACCACAGTGAGAATGAAATGGGTACTGGGTGGCTCACAGGGCACACCACAGGGGAAGGCCAGGTCAGCATGCAAGAAGCATTGTACACCACAAGAACACTTGGAAGAAAACTCAGCTCTGTCTCACTAGCTGCAGCCTCCTTGGGACTCCTGACCTTCTGTCACCACCTTCCAAGAGTTGGGATTAAAACATGCACCGCCACACGCAGTTTGTGGGCTACTGAGTATTGAACTCAGGACCTTGTTGAGCTCTAGTACAGCATACTCCCCCACTAAACTACATCCCCAACCCCCTGAAGCTTTTTCTGATGTTAGATGTTTTTCCTGTCCTCTGTTTTTTAGCTATCTTTTGACAATGTTACACTATTATTCATTTAGTTTTTGTCAGGGTGGAGTGCAGACTCAGTGCCATACCACGAATTATACAGTGACATTTCCTACATTTGGGGAAACCACAGCAATCAGCCCATCCTTTGTGATCTTGGTATCGCCTCTACCAAGTAAGGATTAACCCTATTTCTTTAAATGGACATTGCCGTCTTGCCTGCCAGTCTGCACTGTGTTTTCTTATAACCGTGTATAGGTATTTCCATAGTAAGGTGATGGTGGCTGTATACTAGTTATTTCCTTGCATGAGGGAAATCAGACGTCTTACTGTGTCCCGGTTAATAGACATTTTAGGTCTAAGCTAGCTCTTTGACAAAGCAATGACAGAGGATATTCTTCTCCATATCTCCTACCCATACATGGTAGTCCTGCTATTACTTTATTCTCAGGTGCTGTAAAGAGCATTTTAAAATTTAAAGGATCTAACCAAACTGCTCATCTGAAAGGCTATACCAGATTCCATGGCCACACACAACAGTATTAACCCACCTATTTCCCTGTGTAGTTACAGGTGTCATGTTGTTTCATTCTGGTCAGTATGAGGTAGAAAAGTGTAAGCTATTGTGCAGTCTACATTTCTTTAATAGATGTGTGTGTGTGTGTGTGTGAGAGAGAGAGAGAGAGAGAGAGAGAGAGAGAGAGAGAGAGAGAGAGAGAGAGAGAGAGAGAGAGAGAGAGCACACTCCTGCAAACATATGGACCCATGCATGTGTAGAGGCCAGAGATAGATGCCAGGTACCATTTCCCATTCTTCATCTTACTTTTTGAGACAAAGTCTCTCACTGGACCCAGAGTTCACCACCAATATGCTGGTTGGGCAGCAAGCCCCAACGATCCACCTACTTCCACTCCCCAGTTTTGGATATCCTAAGAGCTCAGGTTCTCCATTCACACAGCAGGGACTTTCCCATGGGGCCACTTCAAGTACTCATTCATTACCTGTATATATATTTTGTAAATCACTTGATCAGATTATTTTTGTCCATTTATTTTCTACTTTTTAAAGCCAATTTATTTATCTAGATTATTAACCCTTCATATATAGTGCAAATACATCCTCCCAGCTGGCTGTTTTTCAGCCTTGCTTGGTTGTCTTTTGACTACAGTTTTGCCTTTATTTGGTCTTATGCTTTGTTTCTCCTTGAAGCACTTAGGGCCGGAGTCTCATCTACTCTGGAAGGCACCCCCAAGCTTGTCACAGTAATGTCCACAACAGAAGTTCGGCACACCAAGACTTCCTTTTATTGGGAAGGAGAAGGGCTGTGGTATAGTAAGGCCGGAGGACCCAGGTGGCCAGGATTCTTTGCCTGTCTTCCCATGCACCCCAAAAGGCAAAGAAGAGAGCACAAATCAGAGTCTGGGGCTCTGAACCATAATTCCAGTGGGGAAAAAGAAACAGCTTCCTAGGAACCTCATGTTTCATGTTAAAAATTTATGCAAATTTTGCCTCCATGTCATAATTTTTTGGTACTTATTTTTCTATAAAGAAACATTTTGATGACTAGCAATTACATTATGTGACTTCTCCTGGTTACAATTACCCACCAGACTTCTGGGGCTGCACCAGACCTCCCCAGCAGTACCTGACTGAACCCCAGTTTGATGTGAACTTCACAGAGGGAAGGCACTGTTGATGCCACTCTTAGAATCAGACAGAGCAGGGAGGCAGAGGAGTGTGCATCTGGCAGGGTGCTCAGGAGGCTTCCGGGTGTACCGCCAAGGGAATCTGGCCAGAGCCCAGGCCAGAGCCGGTGCAGAGTGTGGGTCTCCAGAATCCCTTGTCCTTTCTCCCACACACCTCAGAACTGACTCTCAATCCCCAAGCCACCAAAGCAGACCCACTTTCTATTGTGTTCTTCGATAAGCCATTGCTATTCCTGCCTACCTGGATACTGTAGGACAGAGAACTATAGATGGTCAGTAAAATGAAGCCGAAAGCCAATGGATGCTAGGTCAGTGCAGAACCAGAGGTGACATTGAATGCCCAGTCAGGGTGGGCACCCCTGTCCCTGCAGTGTAAACCAAAGCTGAAAACAAGCTACTTTGGGCTATGGAGAGAATGAAGGGAATTTATCTAAGTCCTGAAAACTGGGCCTGCGGTTGTGTAAGCACCCATTAGAGTTAGGATCTGTCCATCTTGGAGAGCAATGCTCAGGCACAGTGGTCCATGTTCCTGGACACCTCTTCTGTCCACAAGAAAAAATGGTGCTGGATTCCAGCTGATCCAGAGGCAGGTGGAGAGGAGCTGAATGTCTAGTTAACAAGTAAGCATGTCAGTATAGTAGCCAGCTGTCCCTGAACAGGGCACTTGCATCTAGATTGTTCCAGAATATGGTAGGAGGTTTGTTCCTTGCTTTACACCCATGAAAAGCAGTGGCCCCCATTGCAGACTAAGTTTTCAGATGTATTGTCCTGGCAAATGCATGAAACTTTACATTCATACTCCTGGGCTGACCCTAACTTGGACTCCACTCTTTCAACTGTCACTACTGCTCCATCTTTATTCCAGTGACCCTGAGGGTCCTAGTCCCACTGCAGCTCTATATTGTATTAAATGACAGGAGATAGAAGCTTTCAAGAAATTTGGGGTAAGTGTCCACATAGATGCAGGCCACACACACACACACACACACACACACACACACACCTACCTGCCGAGTTACACATTACAAAGCCAAAAACCATATACTCCCACAGGATTGAGGGGGTGAAATTCATGCACGAGAGACAACAACATTGAATTTTGGACAGAAGCAGTTCTTTTCTTGGAAGGGTGGGAGCTTAGTCCGGAGGCTGGGACAGAAAAGCTGACATCCCCTTAGAACTAAGCCAGCTCCACTGGGTGCCACTATAATAAATCAGAATCAGTTATGTAAAGTGTAAAATTATCATTTGGAAATCACTCTCTCTGAATAATTCAATCATTGACTTCCACATCAAACAACCGTTTCAACCACCCACACACACAGTTCAGTCTCACACTGCTCTTAAACTCTCTTTAATTATCGACATTAACCTATCACATTGCTATTTCATTCCTATTTCATCCTGGGGGAGGGGTCAGTGATTATGATAAATCACAATGAACAAGGAGGACTTTCAGTTGTCCTTCCATGCAGCTCTAAAGTTCGCCTGATCTGACGGTGACAGGTCTGCTTTTGTCCCAGGAAGGGACAAGGACAGATAATCTACCTCCCTCATGACAGGTGTATTGAAGATGCCAGTCAGATAAAAAGGCCAAAAATGCTTTAGAGCACAGCTCTGCCTTGAAGCATGCCTGTGCCCCAAATCTACCCCCGAGACTGAAGGGTGTCTCCTGCTTCAGTGGCTGGAGGTTGAGATGTACAGAACCAGGTGATCAAGCATTGTATCCACCAACATATATACCAGTTGACAGTCATTACCCTAAATAAGACCAGCACAGATTTGCATGCATTTTGTGTGTCTGAGTGTCTTGAATGTGTGTCTGTGAACCACTTGCACACCAGGCCCCTGCAGAGGCAAGAAGAGGATGTTGGATCCCCAAGAACTGGAGTTACAGATGATTGTGAGGCAATATGTAGGCTCTGGGAATTGAACCCAGGTCCTCTGGAAGGGCAGCAGTGCTCCTAACAAATGCACCATCTATCAAAGCCCCAAAGTTTAATTTTTAAGGCACACTCAACTTGTCTAATGCTAATCACTAACCCACTCCATGAGTAGCTTTCTTAGGCATTGATGGTAAGTCTTCTGTTTCATTGTTTAAGAAGGCTCTGCCCTAGTCTTAATGACACACACACACTCTGAAAAAGTGAACTCTACAAGAATGGGCATGATGTGAAGAATTTCTTTAGAGAGACAGTTTCCTCCATCGCTCGTAAGGGCCCAGGCTTCCAAGCTCTGTGTATTGAGTGTTTCTGCTCATCTCTTCCCCGCTTTATCTTTCCATGCTTTGTGAGAAAGGCATTGCCCTGAGAAAAGCTAACAGATATGGTTCTGTGAATAAGTGAGAACACCCTAGGAAGGAAAAGGAAGAAAAAGACCCAAACATCAGAGCAGTCATAGGTTAAATAAACTGTGCCACATCCATTCAGCAAAGAGCATCTCAACTACTGAAGACCCCACTGCACACATGTGTGAGCACCCAAAGCTAGTCATTAAACACCATTGGGGAAAACAACGTTGGATAAATCATGGGGGAGGATACATGGCTGTGCTTGAGTATGCTTTGTTATGTGAAAAGAACAGTTTATGTTAGAAATATTCAAATCTAATAAGACCTGCTCCTGAGTGCTTTGTTTGGAATTTCTTATTTCTCTTTTCCTACTGGGACTTGCATCTGTCTGTGGCTTCTAATCAGTCTACAAAGGTGAGGTTAAGAAGCCACATCTTGTTTTGCAACTTAGGAGTAGGACCTCAGCTACAGTACTGAATATATCAGTGCCTGGGTTCCCTTATCTATAAAATGGAGAGGGAAAAATGATCGGGCAAGTTGATTTGGGAGAGGCACGGCTGGCATAGTAAACACTGTGCTAGTAGCCCCAATTATTAAAATAATCACATGGTCCTTGTATAATTAAAAAAAAATACCTGGGGCCTCAGGCCAGCTGTCGGATCTGAGCCACATCCACATCTCCTGGTGTGAGTTTCCTCCATGTGAAATGAGTGAGCCAGACAGATGACTGGAAAAGTCCATCCTGATCTGATGGCATAATCCAACGGGGATGCTTCTAATGGGCCCTGGGTGGAGTGTGGAGGTGAAAGGGGGCATCCCAAAGCTTTAGCCAGGGCTGGGGGAGGAGTGATGGGGTCCCTGAGACAGATCAGCGCCCAGACAGTTTGCCTGCAGGGAACTGGGGGAGGGGAGGTGCCCAGGGCGAGTTGCCTCTATACTCACTTGTGTGACTAAGTGATAGGCCAGACTCCAGCTCAGAGAACCTTGGGGACTATTTTAAAGAAAAGTTATTCCTTTGTTTTTAATTGTAATTAAGAAGATATTTTATAATTTTTAAATGGTGCAATTTACAAGTCACTTCCAGGATGCGCTGGGTACCCTTCACCAGAGGGAGAGATTGTAAGTGGGAGAGGACTGCTGTGTGTCATTTTGTTATTAGGGAAGTACATTTATGCAATTGTGCTAGAATGGAGATGCTGGGAAATTTCAACATTTTATTAAACATGCCAGAACTCTCGAAGATGGAGAAGGAAGGAACCAAAGTTTATTCATGTGGAGATTGTATTCACCCTTTTCTCCATACTTTGACAAAATGTTTAAGTTAGTTTCTCATTTTATTTGTCTATTGAGTTCCCTAAGTTAGGGAAATTAGTATTGTGTGTGTGGTTTGATTTAATTAGCAATTGGGGAAATCGGCCTGGCATGTTCCATGGAAGCTTGGGGAAATTGTCAATTAGCATTGTGTTAATTGGTGTCTGCCATCCTTGCTTTTTAGTTTTTAACCCCTTTTACCTTGTTCCCTCTTTCAGTATGTAAAATCTGGCTGTTTATTATTCTTTAAATAAAGGATTAATTGCCTGAATTCCTGCCTCTGCTCCATGTCCTTTCTCTCCCCCAGCAGATGGGAGCTGGGCAAGCCCGTGGTGGCAGCCTTCTTTCATTCAGGCCCTTGTCCTGCCTGGCACGGCAGGAAGTGCTTGCTGTGCTACCCTGTGCCAGCCAGAAGCTTCATTTCTGTTGTCCTCAGTGTCCCATAGTCCCCTCTGTCTACAGTCTCCACAGATTCTACCTGGCTCCCAGGAGACCCACATTGCTCGATTTCTGAGGTCTGCTGATGATGTCACTAGCTTGCTTTTTTGATTGGTGTCCTTTCTAGGGAAGGAAGGGAGCGTACATCTGTGAGGGCATTTGGTATAGAGGCTTTGAATTTCACACACCCTACTTGTAGGGCTCAAGATGAGCCTTAGCCCATCCTATTCAACATCGAGTTCCTAGTGCCTAAACTCCTATGTTTTATTTGGTCCAGTATCTGTAGTATTGCAATCAACTGGGAGATTGGTGGAAATTCAAAGCCCCAGACCCCCACAGGATTTACCAATTCAGTGTGGCTTCCTCTCTGATTAAATGTGGGCCACCCTAGCCTAGCACATTGTTTGGCCTGTGTTGTTGCTAAAGTGATTGGCTGTACACCTGTTGTCTTTTTACCTCAGCCATGGAACCAAGCTTTGCCAGGATATTTAGCTGTCCTATTCAAGAATGCATTTCCAAGACTCCTTTGCAGCTAGATTCTGGTCATGAGGCCATGTATTCACTAACCAAATAAAATCAAAAGTTCCAGGTGGCAACTTTCAGTTCTTTTTTCCTTAAAAGAGAAGCTGATCTCACCGAGTACCCATCCTGCTGCTCAGATGTGGCACCTGAACCCTCTCAGGGGATGAGGGTGTCCAAATAGAAGTATAGACATGTGGAGAGAGACTACGTCCTGGGCAATTTTTGCCAGAGTCTCCCACTATCCCCTTGCTATAGCTCCAAAACTCTGAACTCTTTTCAAGCTATGCAGTTTGTTTGTTTTGCTGTCATTTTGTTTGCTTTGTTTTGAGTTGGGGGAGGAATGTCCTGTCATTCATGAACAAGGTGCTCCTGACTAATGTAGAAGCCACAGCCCGCCTTGCCCACACAGCATAGTTCTTGCAAAGCCAAGAAGAGGTTGCAAAGGAAGCAGCCTGTGGCACACAGAACGGGACAGGCAAGCAAAGATCTCTTGGCGAGTGTCAGCTCAACAAGACATTTGCCAGTGAACAGCTGCCCACCAAATGAGATGAGCTGGCTGTGCCAGGAGGGAGCAAGCTGTGGTCACCAGCTATGTTCACGTAAAGGCCTCTGAAGCTCCTTCCCCTAGCTTAGAAGAGCACACCCCTGTCATGGAGTACTGATCCCCTCCCTGTTAACCTCTTGCCTCCAGAGAACCTCAGGGAAAACAAAGAAGGGAACGAGGGCAAAAGGAAGGCTGTGTTTAGAATGTGTTTTTCTAATTGAACCAAGGGCCCACTTCTCTCCCAACTCCTCTTTCTGCCTCATTATCACAGAACTCAGCATCCTTTCTGTATCCCCTGCCTCCAGTTCCCTGTAAGCCCTTGGGAAGGAGGCTGCAAACTGCTTTCTCTGGGATGCACAGCCTGGAGAGAGGGGGCAGTGGTGGCAGAAAGGGGAAAGTACACTGATCTTTGCTCAGACACCACCAACCAGTTGGTACTTGTTATGGCTGTAGGGGAATGGAGATTGCCACTCTAGCCCCCTAGGGGAAGCTATAGGCTCAGGCTCAGGCCAGGTAAGAGTCATGCTTCCTTAACTGAGGTCTCTTCTGCTCTCTGCTCCTTCATGATTACCCATTTTCTCCTTGTTGCTCCTGAGGCCTTGATTAGCTCTGGAGCCAATCCCTCATATAGCCTCCACTAAGTAAGTATCTCTCTGGCTCCTGTTTTCTTGACTGGACTTAAAATGATGCAATCACCAGCCCTATCCTGAGGCCATCCCAGTACATGCCAAGGGAAGCCTGATATAAAATTAGCATCAGGCCACAGCAGCACCCCTGCTGATCCCTCCTGCTCTATCCCCAAACTGCAGTCCATCAGGCACATGGGTGTGGAATCTTCAAGCTAACCCCCATAACATCTGGAGGCTGTGCTCTGAGGCAGATCTATGGCTCCAATTTCTCACCAGTGTGCTCCCCAGGCTAGCTGTCTTGTAGCTGGTCTCATTACAAGGACAATAAAGTGTACATTTTTCGGGAGTTGGCTTATGCCTGCAAAACTGCATTTTCAAGTGATATTTATCAGCAAAAATGCCCTCAAGTGATGGGAGATGTCATTCTGTATATGTTTCTCATACTAGTTAATAAATAAAGCACTGTTGGCCTATAGGAAAGGAAGATAGGAGGGACTAGGAGACAAGGAGGAAATAGGAAGTAGGGAGGAGGAGTCAGGATGGAGAGCCTGGAGAGAACAGAACTGCCATTCCTCCGCTCTCGGTAAGACCACGTGGAAAAACGTAGAAATGGGTTAATACTTAAGACAGAGCTAGCCTATAAGAAACAAATAATGGGCCAACAGCATTATATCAAATACAGAGTCTCTGTGCATTATTTGGGGCTGGCGCAGCGGTGGAACCAGACCGGGCAGTGGGTGGAAAAACCGTACTCATTACACTCAAGCACATTCCTACCACCTAGCACATAGACAGCAAACAGAACCCTCCTGTTCAATAAGGAAAGCACCAAAATTCTCTACTACAGGCTTTCTTCACAGGTACCCCTGGGAAGAGCTGGGATTCTGGAGGGATGCCTCAGCCAACTCCATTTTTGCTGGGGGTCCAGAATAGATTCTGAGACCAAATGGGGATTCTGGATAGACAAGATAAGGAAGATTGCAGATATTCTATTTGACTACATCATGTTCTAGAAAATTATTCATCAACACATCTAACAACCATTACTGTTGAATCAGTCTTTTAGATTGTCAAATCAGACTTAAACTCCATTAACATGACACACTTTGTTAGTGTGTGTAAACACTATGATATAAGGCAGACCTACAGGAGGGACCAAAGTTAAATCCTGGCATGTCTACAAGATCTGATGGCCTCCAATCTTCTTGTATGACCTTTGCAAGACTACATGAATGCAACTCCTAAAGAGGGTTAGAGGAAATTGATGGACTTGGGATTCCCTGGGACATTATCAATACTTAACTATTGCTTGTAAATTATAGACATAACTTAGATTACAGCCAACTGCTGGTGGAGAATCAGAGTGTACTGCTACAAGTCCTTTCTGGTACCAGGGTCATCTTCAGGAGGCTGTAAGTTCTGTGAGCTCTGAGTGGAACCTCTATAGAACCAAAACCTCTGAAGTGCTCTGAGAATACAGACCATGCCTGCTTGCCACTGTTGATCCCCATGCAGCTCTCCTATGTCTAGACAAGATTTTCATTCCTCAACAATTATTTGGTTTTGTCAATGGCAATCCTTAAGAACTGAAACAAAATCTGAGTCAACTTTGTCTCATTTTACCTATGTAATACATCAGCCCATCTCCATCTCTCTTCTCTCTGCATCACAGTCTTGAGAGCCTCCAGGGTTCCAAATATTAGCAAACAACAAGAGAGGTACAAAGCATCATCAGTCCCATCCTGTGGACACCCTGGGCCTTTCCTCATCGCAAGGAAGCCCTTCTGGGTTAAGTTGGAGGGGGATTCGACTGAGCTTCCTGGACAAGGGACAGGAGCCTCCACACAAAATGACAGGGTGACCAGAGGGAAGGCCTTCCTCATACCTTCTCCTCTGCTCCAACAGAGAAAAGAAGAGTGAGCTAACCCTGTAGCATGGGGACATCTGGCCAGGGTCTGGCAAGCAGCAGCTGCTTCAGTGTCCAGCTTATTTTCTGCTATTGTTTCCCTCTCCACCCTGCTCAAGCTAACCCTGCACTTCATGACTAACCCAACACAAAATCCATTCAACCCTCTACTTCTCAAAGCTCACAATTGACACTGGAAACTTGCATTCATAAATGATATTGGGCTTTGAACATCCACTTGGTGATAAAAAACAGTTGTGATTTTTTTTTATAAAGAAATAAGTGACCATATGCTGGTTAACCATGCAAACCATCAGAATACATGATAGTTTTCTAGTGGCATGTGTCAGGTCACACTGGACACCTATTTTAAGAATTGTATTGGCCTTGTGCAGCAGGGGGATTGCAGGCCTGTGATGAGGACATTTGAAAACCAATGGATGGGGACTATGAGATGCTCACCTGGCCTTTGTGAGCAACACACACACACACACACACACATACACGCACGCACGCACATGCAAACACTCAAGCACTCACACATGCAGTGCCCATGCATATATAGACAAGCAAAACACTCCTACACATAAAAAATAAACATAAATAAATCTTTTCTTAAAAGAAAGAATAGAGTGTGATAGAAAGGTCATTGACCAATATCATATATTTGCATCATCTTAGAAGCAATTTGAGCTTCTGCCATTTTTATCCAAGATTATTTCAGTCTGATGGCCACAGAAATATCACAGGTATAAATGTATTCCTCCTCTCTCCAGCCCATTTGCCCTCAAAGCTGCCTCTATTAAGGGCATTAACATGTCCCTCACCCATGGAACCCAAGATCTGTAAGCACCTGATTCCCAGGGCACAGACCCTGGGCAACTGTTATTGACCTTAAGTCTTCTTAGTCCATGACGAGGAGAGCAGCCACAGAACTCTCCTGCCCACAAGTCCCAGAGACCACAACATGTCCATCCCCAGAATGCTCCAAGGACAAGTGGTTAGTGCCTTGTTATGCCATCTTTCATACTTAGCTTTGTTTTACATTTTTAAACTACAGTCTTACTGTGTGATCCAGGCTGGCCTTGAACTCATAATGCTTCTATTTCTACCTCCCAAGTGCTAAGATTAAAGATGTGCACCACCACATCTGGCTGCATTATTATTAATACCCTAATTTTGGTGTACAATCCTCTACCTGCAATTCTAAAATAGAATTAAAAGTGAAAATAATTTGGAAGACTTACTAAAAAAAACTTAACATGAAGCTATTAAAAATGTATACTCATTACACTTAGAATATTCTAGCATATTACTACAAAATCAAAAGTATCTAAACCTATCCCCCCAGACACAGTTGTGTTCATTATGAATTATATGGAATATGTACAATACTATCCCCCTAAAATCTGGGGAAACATCTGTTTTCTCCAACACATGTGGAATAAAGTGCTTTATATAATGTATTTGAGACCCACAATAACTTGCTTTAGAACAATAGTCTTATGTGTAGGTATCAGTCGGTAAGTGAGCTCTTATTATAAACAGACTGTAACTTTATGAGTAGTGAAGGGAGATAGCAGATTAAAGTAGCTGAGTTGGTGTACAAGTTTTTACAGCCTAGACTAAAGTATAACCAATGCTATGCCCCAGTGGGGGCATCTGATAAGGAGGCATCACTGTAGATGCTCAGAAACCACATGAATTAAAGCAGAATATGGTGTTGTGTCCTTGTAATCTCAGCACTGGGGAGGTAGGGACAGGTGTAGCCCTGGAGCTCACCAGCCAAGCAGCCTAGGCTAATGGTGATCTTCAGCACAGTAAAGAGTGCTGTCTCAAAATAAAGGAGGATGGCACCTGAGGATTGGCACCTAAGGTTGTCCTCAGACTTGTATATGAGCACGCACATACACACACACACACACAGAGAGAGAGAGAGAGAGAGAGAGAGAGAGAGAGAGAGAACAGGTAGAGAAGAGATCCACAATTGTAGCCTACTTAACTACTAGATTTACAAACTATCATGGGAAAGCTGACCACTGTTTATGCAATTACAGTACTTAGAAAACTACTCCTTCTGCTACTACTGATGTCCCTAACACCATGGCAGCCAAAATGTCATCTGGACCCTAAGCAACACTGAGTGAAAATTCCTTCTTCTGTTACAACTACTGTTTGTGGAAAGTGCAATAACATTTGGACTGGTGGGAAATGTGAGCGGAGAAGTATCCAAGGTCAGATCATTAGCATCCAATTAGCAAGTGGATGTCTAGTGGCCAAGAGTATGGACTCAATAGTTAAGAGCTCAGCAGTGCTGGAGAACTTGCTGAATGCCTTTGTTACTCAGTGGTTCATGTATGCTGCTGCTGCTGCTCCTCTTGCTACTGATGCTCCTCCTCCTGTCTCTGATCCTCCTACTGCTGGTCCTCCTTCTCCCACCCCTCACCTCCTGCTCTACCTCCTCCTGCTCCTCCTCCTGCTGCTGCTGCCTCTGCTCCTCCACCTGATGCATCAACTCCTCTTATTGCTCCTGTACTCCTGCTTCTCCTCCTGCTGCTCCTCCAGCTGCTGCTCCTCCTCCTGTTCCTCCTCCTCCTGCTGCTCCTCCTCCTGCTGCTCCTCCTCCTGCTGCTCCTCCTCCTGCTGCTCCTCCTCCTGCTGCTTCTCCTCCTGCTCCTCCTCCTGCTGCTGTTCCTCCTCTTCCTGCTGCTCCTCCTCCTGCTTCTCCTCCTCCTGCTGTTCCTCCTCCTCTTCCTGCTGCTCCTCCTCCTGCTGCTCCTCCTCCTGCTTCTCCTCCTCCTGCTGTTCCTCCTCCTCTTCCTGCTGCTCCTCCTCCTGCTGCTCCTCCTCCTGCTGCTCCTCCTCCTGCTGCTCCTCCTCCTGCTCCTCCTCCTCCTGCTGCTGTTCCTCCTCCTCCTGCTGCTCCTCCTCCTGCTCCTCCTCCTCCTGCTGCTGTTCCTCCTCCTCCTGCTGCACCTCCTCCTGCTGGTCCTCCTCCTGCTGCTGCTCCTCCTCCTGCTGCTCCTCCTCCTGCTGCTCCTCCTCCTGCTGCTCCTCCTCCTGCTGCTCCTCCTCCTGCTCCTCCTCCTCCTGCTGCTGTTCCTCCTCCTCCTGCTGCTCCTCCTCCTGCTCCTCCTCCTCCTGCTGCTGTTCCTCCTCCTCCTGCTGCACCTCCTCCTGCTGGTCCTCCTCCTGCTGCTGCTCCTCCTCCTGCTGCTCCTCCTGCTGCTGCTCCTACTCCTACTCCTGCTGCTCCTCCTCCTGCTCCTCCTCCTCCTGCTGCTCCTCCTCCTGCTGGTCCTCCTCCTGCTGCTGCTCCTCCTCCTGCTGCTCCTCCTCCTGCTGGTCCTCCTCCTGCTGCTGCTCCTCCTCCTGCTGCTCCTCCTTCTGCTGCTCCTCCAGCTGCTGCTCCTCCTCCTGCTGCTGCCACTGTTGCTGCTGCTTGGGATAAAATAGATCCACTCAGTTACTGTGAGGATTCAGTGAGACTGTATATAGAAAAAACTTAATAAATATTATGCAGGTGTTAGCTGTCATTATATTACTCCTCATAAAGAACTATGGGTAAATGGGAACATGAAGGATGGTGACACAGCCTGGCATGGAACACCCTCGGGAGAACATGTATAGTCTGTGGTGTCTAGAATCCCAGCAAGGAGGTTGTAGTTGTGATCCAGACAACTGATGAGGCTGAGAACTAAGAACTGGAGCAGTGGGGTCAGGTGACCCACGGGCTCATCACAATTCACATGAGAAGATGCTGGAATAAGTAAGCAATAAATGAAATGGAGAACAGGGCTATCTATTCTTTACAGTTGAATTCTAACTAATAAAAGTGAAAGAAAGAAAAAATCATCAATAACCACATTACTGAAGAGCAGTGGCGACAGATGAGCAGGTGAAGGGCCTGGGCAGAGGTATAATGGGGAGCAGTATGTGTCTCAAATATCTCCCCACAGGATGGTCATCAGTTACAAAGAGAAAAGGGATGATCAACCTGGCAGTCACTGTCTTACCCAGGTGATCAAAGAAAGCACCACGGGTTAGAAGACACGGTGACACAATACACCTCTTGACTGACTCCTGAGGAGTGCCAGTGTTGTGTGACTCTTGCCAAAACTACAGAAGAACAATCTAATTATGTTAAAACATTGGACAAATCCAAAGCAGGGGATATTTTTACAAGATAATTGGCCACTTCTCCACAAAAGTGTCAAAGTCATGAATAACAAACAGAAGAACTGTCCCTGATTTCTCAAGACAAAGGAGATGTGACAAGAACATGAAAAGTGGGATCCCAGATTAGGTCCTAAACCAGAAAGGTACATTATCAAGGTAACACGAAGCTCAAACAGGTTCCATTGTGAGTCGGTGTCAATTTCCTAGTTTCTATGCTTGTTCAGTTGACTCTTTAAGAGGAATCTAATGATGGGTACAGCAAAACCCTATACTAACTTCACAATTTCTGTAAGTCTAAAATTTCAAAGTGTAAAGTTAACAATAAGCATAGTACCTTCATCTAACCTCCATCTTTATCCCTGGAGGATGCTTAGTGTGCTCCTGTATGAAATTAGATGTTCTGAGTGGATGCCTGGACTCACGCTACTTTCTTACCTCTCCTGACCATGTTTCATCATGACCACGCTCTGTATTAATTATGTGCATGCCTTTCTCAACCACTAGAAAGATGACTGAGTATAGAGGCAACATATCCTAGTGCACCTTTAGCCCAATACACTGTACATATATTATCTAGTATATGTTCACTTTGCTACTTTACCCCAAGCAGTTTTGCTACAAGGCCATCTTCTGATAGTGAAGCTCAGTTCTGTTTAAGAACAATTAGCAGAGCCTACATCCACATAACTGGTTCGCTTCAAAGATCCAAGTAAAACAATAATATATAGACAAGTTGTTAGGAGTTAGAAGAGAAATTGAGGAAGAAAATGAGGAACGGAGGTTTAAACAGAGACCCCTTGGATCCCTGTTTTCTTGATGCCATGGTAGTTGTTAAACACACACACACACACACACACACACACACACACACACACACACACGGGTGGGGGAATTTGCTCCTCAGGGGAATATTTGGCAATGGCTGGAGACATTTTAACTGCCATTGTTTGTTTGTTTAGTTAGTTAGTTTGTTTGTTTTTTGAGTCAGGTCTTCTCTGCTTAACTTTGTAGACCAGGCTGGCCTCCAACTCAGAGAAATCCACCCACCTCTGCCTCCCAAGTGCTGGGATTAAAGGAGTTTGCCACCACAGCCCCGCCCTTTAACTGCCATTATTTGGGGAAGGGAGGGTGGCTCTGTCCACATCTAGTAAGCAGAAGCCAGTGCTGCCATTTAACACCCTGCTAGACTCAGGCCTGCTTCCCGTCACTTTCCCAGCAAGAATGACAATAACGCCAATGATGAGAAAGCTGGTTATGTTCTTACTTGTGAAAGTAACTGAGAAGGACGCTGGCCCTCAGAGAAGACCAGTGCACAGTGAGGATGGCTACACGAGGTCAGAGGACTAGTCAACTTTCTGGCTTCTAAGAAAGGGTTCGAGCTGTTTAAATAGAGTGCCCACTCATTGCTCATTTTCTGTCTATCAAGAATGGAAGAGATCAGCTTTGGTTGCAGTCTCACTAGCCAATGTGAGGGAGATGGGATCCTGTGATCATACCTACAATCCATGTAAAGAAACAGCATGAGCCAGGGTTCACACCTTCATCTCTAACTTGGCACAACAACCACATTTTCCACCCATTGTTCCAATACCAACACAGTGAGGAATCCTAGTGATGTCGTGTCTGGCATCCGAAGGCCTAGAGCCACATACGGAGTACACTGTTTGTGGGACTATTGAGCAGGAGAGTGGTGACTAGGCAGAGAAGGTGGTAGTGAAGAAGGCAGGAGGGTTTTGGAAATACCTGGGTGAGTAAGATTGGACACAGCCAGCCAAGAGCAGGGAAGAAAGAGACAGGTGTAGTCCCAGGTGTTAGTTAGGGTTCCGCCGAGGAACAGAACCAATGAAGGAATCATTTATTTGATTGGCAGGCCCAACAAGTCCCTTAGTGGCTGTTGTGCAGAATGGAGAGCCAGGCAAGCCAGTTGCTACTCAATCCAAGAAGCCAGAAGCATCAGACGGAAAGGGATTAAGAAGGCAGCTCCAGTCACACTGAGGCTCAGGAATCCAAAGTCTCACATCCACTGGCAACAATGGGGAAAAGTGAACCCACTCACAGTGGTAGTATTCCTTTCTCCCTTTACTGTCCATTTGGGTTACTTGTTTGTCTATTGTCTAGCAGACCTCAAGGGCTGGCCTTCCCACACACACTTCACTGAGCCACACACCAGTCTTCTGTGAAAATATGTTTACAGACATCCTCAGAAGTACACTTCATTTACCAGTTTCCTAGTTCCTCAATCCATCCAAGTTTATAACCAATATCAGTACCACAGTCTGTGCCTAGATGGGCCTTCGAGGGTCTCTGTTAGACCAGGACTGAACCTGCCCACATAGGACAGGGGTCAACACAGAAACAACTGCATGCATTAGGGCTCTTCTAGAATAAACAAACAGAAATGCGGAGTACTCAAGCCTTCACTGAATAAAGTGAACCACCAGCCAAAAGTTTACTCCCAATCGCCACCCTTTGAAAAGCAGTCATGGAGACCGCCTCCTGCCCAGGAGAAAATCACCTCTTTTGCTGCTCTGTTGGACATGAGGAGTGATGGAGACTGTTTTATATAGAAGTTGTGCTGAGTTTCAGCCAACAATGGCCACCCTTGACTCTGAAGCTGAAGGCACCGTGTATCCAAGGCTAAAGTACTATGGTCTTGGCAAAGCAATTCGGTGTGCCTTGGGTCCTGCCTTCCAAGGGTTCTAACCTTCCCAACACAGCTGCCTCTAGCAACCTCTGAATGACTGAAACAAAACCATATATACCAGCTGGCTTTCTGCCAACTAACTGCGGACATTCAGAAACTACCCTTCTGTAAGAGACCAAAGCCTGGTATTTGAATAGGATCCCAGAGACAGGCAAAAGTCCTAACCTACTGCTTATCATGAGTCCTTAGTACATGGTTTAATCTTGGTAGGGTTTGCTTTCCTAACCTGGTGCCCACATGGAAGAGTTGATGCGTGTAATGCATATAGCACAAAGAATGGTGCTATGTTTTCCCCTTGGAGGTATCTGGCAGGAGCCTCTGCTCAGAGGGAGCGACCCAGGAGGGCAGCCTTCATCTTTATCTTCACACACACCTTGATCCTGACCTAAAGGGCACAGAGAGGAACATCCACTGCCACCCCTGAATGTTCCAGAAACTCAGAAACTGCTGATAAATCTATTTTTGTTTATTTCCAATTTATACGCTGCCACATTCCAGAAAGGATGTAAAGCAGCAGAAATAAATCTATGTAACCCAGAGACAGGGGCCAGGGCACACTCTTCTTCGTGTCTGCCAAGGGCAGACCACCCCAGCCCCGCTGAGCAGCAGATGTAAAAATGACAAGAGGGAGCACAGGCACCACCACCCCACACTCCCCTGCACCCTGCCGCCCTCCCTGTTGTCCTGTGTTTCCCATGCCATACTATAACCACACTGCTTCCACATGCTCTTAGGGAGTTGAGGGAGCAAAGGATATCAAGGGACAAACTACCATCCCATAGTCACCTCCAAAAGAGAAGAACAGTGAACAGATGAAACCAAATAAATGACAGCTTTGTGGGGCTGGAAGGGGTGGGTATGAAAACCCACAACCTGACAGTAACTGAAGGAAGGAACTGTCTGAGACATGGTGTGCCCTGCTCCATAGCCCTTCACTGCTCTTGGTGGCTCCTGCTCCCAGAAGTCCAGGGTGGCCCAGGGAACTGTTGCTTCTTCCTAATGCTCACAGTCCCCACTGTTTGGGGACCTCCCTTTCTAAAGTCCACCTGCCTCTTATCTCAGGCCTCTGCCTTCCCTGACTGCCAGTGTCATTAACCACCCCAGCCTTCCTGTGGCACTTAATCCCTTGTGACCTTCAGGCCTCGCCAGCCTTACCATGTTGAGGAGAGCCATCCTCCTGGAGGACAGGCTACCATGCAGGAACAGAAGGATAGAAGCTTGGGCTGGTAGGAAAGCAGCTGGAGATTCTGTTGCCTTCTTTGAACTGAATCACCTACATACTGAGGCAATTCTCAGACTTTTGAGTCCAAGAGTAAGCTCTCAGTTCAAACACAGATATTCAAGAATCACCAGAAATTTCCTTTTAGTGGCTCAACACTAGCATTGCAGAATCTGCTCTTAACAGGCCTGATAGGATATTCTAATGCATGGAATTCCAGGGCCTGTGTTAGCCTTTGAGTAATAGGCCTGACTCCAACACCTTGACTACCTGGAAAGGGGGCTGGCTCCAGGTTCCACTGCCAAAGGAGTTCTGGTAGGTGATCTTGGATTTGTAAACAACCTGGGTGGCTTCAGACTCCCCATCAGGAAAACATTCCTAGAATGTTGGTGGTACCAAAAAGCAACTCAAATTTATTGAGCATGTACAGACCAGCATCCTGCACACATAGATGCTCGATTAATGCTAGCCACTTTCTGCTCCTCCTCACAATGCCCATATGCAGGCAGGACAAGGATAGTCTGCATTTTATAGAAGAATAGAGCATTAAAGCCACTTGTCTAGGGATGGAGGAGGGATCTGGGATTTGAATCCAGATCATTGGACCTGAAAGTCCCAGCATATCATCACCACATTCCAGTTCCCAGGTGTGACTGCCATTCTGATTTTTCCAATCCAGAGTCTATTCACCATCCCTGAAGCTGCCCTTGGATCACCCTGTAGACCAAATTAAAAGCAAGTCTCACTATACAAGATCAAAATAGCCTCAGCCCCACACGTGGGAGGGGTACCCATTACTCATGCAAAGCTGGGGAGGATTTCAAAGGACAGAAGCAGGCACTTAAGAGCACCAAGGCCTTCCCCATTCCAGAAGCTCCTAGTGGGGGTGGACAGGACTTCAGAGAGGCAGAAGAACAGGCTGGGAAAATACCCATGAGGCCAGACTGCCAAAGCCAGCTTGTCAGGGCAACAGGCCACTATGGATCTTTGCCATGTCTTTCAAAGTCAAGAAAACACTGATTACATCTCAAATCATAAAGTAGATAGCCGAAGTTCCCTAGGGATTCCAGGAGTTATGGGGGAAGAGAGAACAGAAAGAGCCTGGGGTCAAGGTCACTCTAGAGCGACAGAGAGACGGAGAGAGCTGAACCTTCCCCAGCTTGGAGACATGTGCCAGCTAAATTCTGTCAGAATCTTGGAAGAGGGGAAGATGCTGGGGGACTAAAGGCAGGAGTCCTATGGGTCCTGCATTCCCCAGCTGGGTCAACTGAAGCACATCTGACATTTCGCCTCTGCTCTCCAATGCTTGCTCTGCCCATCACTGCCACTCTGCAGTCATAGCCGCCTATGAGGGCTAGGCTCAACAGGCATACACTCTCCTCTTCTACAAAGTTTCAGTGCTACCTCTCCAGTCTAAAGCCATAGCCCCTTCATGCCCAACTCTACACTCTATCTCAGGACCCCACCTGCTTGGTGCTTTCAAAGGGTCCAGCCTGTTACTTAGGAGTAGCTGCTTTGGTTGCCTGACTTAGGATGCCAGCTATGCCCCACCCCCTTAGTTTGGGGATGGTAACTGTCTCAACCTTACTGTATGGCTGTGGGAACTGAAGGACACAAGGTAAGATGACAGGAGCAAGTGAATGTTCAGGGCCCCTGTCTACCTTTCCAATTCTGCATATATTTTAGCATCTGCCGAAGAGTTTCTTATCCCCAAATCATAACAATAACATCATATACTGTCTTTGGAGAGACTGCAATGTGCTAAATCCTGGGCTAAATTCATGGCCTTCTGAGCTGTCCTTCAGGAATCTGCAGGCTGCCTGTCCTTTTTACCTGTTACCCAAACAAATGTCATTTCCGTTGGTGTAAGTTTCCTACATTCCTCTGCACTAGGCAAAGGGACAGAGTTCCTGAAGGGAAACATCATAAATATGGGTCACCTAGATAAGAGGGCAGCCCACAGAGGAGCCCTTTGTCCTCTGCCTGTTTTTAGACCTGCTATACTAGCAAATGGACCTCAGTGAAACTCATCTCTGATGTTTGGTTTCCTCTGTCTGTGGAATTTCTTCTTAGTACTATTACAGGCAGTGCACCCTGTAAACCTTTGTGGATAAATCTTGCCAATTTTTTCCTTTTCAAAATCTAAATGATTGCAAAAGAGCCAGATCACAGTCTGAAGGTAAGTGGCATACATTCTGTCAATGGTCAGTATGGAGAAGCTGGGGGTACACAAACTCCAGCCATGCAAAAGTGCAAGGAAATGCAAGGAAGGTGTGGCATGTCTTCCCACATTTTACTCTCAAGAGCCGTTATCATAACACAAATGATGGTCAAGGCAAGATAAAGCTAAGAATGTGTTCAAAATGACAGGCAAGCCATCCCGTGAGAGGGCTCATACTGCCCCATAGCCTAGGAGGCAAACTCACCCAGGAAACTCACCCCACACCCCACCACTTTAACCAAAGGGAAAGAGAATGTACCCTGAATGGTTTAAAAATGTAAGATCTTGTACGACTTGAAAGAGAGAGCTCTTTGTTCCCTAACAAATTTAACATCAACTGTCCCTCCCTTCCCTTCCTTCAACTGAGTATTCTGACAGTCTTTGCCTACCAGAGTGATTTTGCAAACTGAGATAATTCAGGTGAAGAATCTGGCACAATACCTCCTTTAGAACAGGCTGGTGACAACTGTTGGCTTCTGGTTGTCCTGGTTTGTTCTCTCTGTTCTGGCTCTCATAAAATTAGCCATGGTTCAAATGGTTTGCTCTTCTGGCTGAAAATTATATTCCAATATCTAAATATTCCCCCTCATCTTATGGCATCCAGAGCTTCATCAGACACACCTGGCATGCTTTGGGCACATCTGATAGAAGACTGCCCTGGCAGCCTGCCACCCTGGAGCTCCGAGTAGGAGGGAAGCTGAGTGTACAGTCAGGAAGAAGGATGGAAAGCCAGAACGAGAAGGAGTGACAGACAAGACCGTGGAGCTGGCCCCAAAGACACATTAAAAAGCAAAATCAAAAATAAGAGGGGAGTGTACACAAACCTCTAAAAGCCTCCCATGCCCTGTGAAAGAACTTCAAAGGCCAGAACTATGAGTCAACCTTCAGACCTCTCATAAACTTACAGAAGCAGTAGAGTCCCTTGACCCACTTATTTCCCAAACCCCCATGGAGTTAAGGACCACCCCACAACCACAAGCTTTCTGCAGTGTGGACCCGAGAAGAGAAGTGCCCCGCCTCAGGGGGAATTTCTCTTACCATTTAATAAGGACTCCTAGACTATTCAGGCCGAGAAGCGTTTCTTAATTTCCCATGCAATCTGAAGCATTATCCAAGGGTTATTTTTGTTTTGTTTTACTCAGAAGTGGGGTTGCCGGAGCATTCCTCTTGGACATGTTCAGATTGGAATTAATTAGAATTCCTGTACAGTTTTCTTCAGTTATAATTATAGCTTAATTTGATTGCTTAATAGCTCTGGTTTTCGTAATGTTTAGCACCTGTTGTAAATTGCACGAGATAAATCACCTTCTACCTTCCACTGTGTTTATGCCTAACTTTTGCCTTTTCCCTTTCAGCTGGTGGGCTCGCAACAAGAGCCGCAAGCTTTGCTTATCCCTGCCCTTTCCACTAAAGAACTCTCTTTTTGCAAGGCTATTTAACCAGAGAAGAAGTGACTTTTACTTAAATGCCTCCTTAAGACTGTTAGATTTTTTTAAAGGGGAAAAACTGAGAAGAGAAAAAGGGGGAGTATCTCAGATGCTGTAAACTCTGAGGACTGACCTCTGGTATTATGCAGACTTTCACTTACGGGTCACCTTTTTGATGTGCTGGGTGTACAAGGGTGGTTTTTTCCCCTCTTCCTTCCCTTTCTGGGATTGTTAGACAGCAGTAGAAACCCTGCATCATTAATTGATTTCTCCCATGCATTGTGCTATGATACAATTTTTCAAGGCTGTGCATAATTGTGTTCTCTGTGCCAGCCTTCTGTGTTCTGTCCTTGTCATATTGTCATTGAAGGCTGCTTCCACCCTCTGTAATTGGAGATGTTCTACTTTTGGGCAAAGGTGTGGGGGCAGCTCAGGGGAACAGCGCTGACATTTACTTCATCAATTTATTTTTATTGTTCCTACATTTATTGCAGCTATAACAGCCCTTTAATAGTTATATGTCCTCCCTGTAGGGTATTCTGGTATTTGAAATTTTTTTAACTCATTTGTTCTCATAGATAACAGTAAAGTGCATTTCAGGATAACCTTTAGGTTTCAATCTCCTCTCTTCTTCAGGCTCTAAGGCAGTCCTCGCCTTCAACTTTTACTGCATCACCAGTGTAAAGGCCAGAGCGCCAAGTTCATTCTACCACTGGAGTAACCACAAATTAGTGGTCCTGAAAATCTCAGGGAGGCTCGTCCTAAACTAAAAGTGCAGCTATTACCGTTAATTCAAAACTGGCCGCTCTTTTAAGGGGGCACTAAAGGAAGGTAGGAAAGGAAGGCATGAGACAATCCAGGTAAGTATTAACTGGATCTTACATTACAATCCTGGTCAAGTAAGGTTTGTAATTAGATCTTTATGACTGATGAGCCTAGACTGGACTCCTAAGTCTCTGCCCTTCGAGCAGAATGGCATAGGATGGGGAGTAGACTTACTTAGCTACCCTCCAGCTGTCTCCTCTATCTAAAGATTGGCTGTTTCCAACTTCAGACCCTCTTACTGCCTTTAAAGGGGTTGACAGTGTCTTGTCCTAGAAGCAAAGCTGTATTTAACAGCTTACTTTATGGACTTTTTACATTTTGCCAGCCCTATAAGAAAATAAATACCAATTTTGTCCATCTTGCTGCACCTTATCTAATGTAGGGAAACATGAGTGTAGGTGAGCAATAGCTCTAGGCTTTCTTTTAAGGGCTTGATGGCGAACCATTCCCTAGGACTTCCTGCTGGTTGCCAGCTTTAACATAAGCATTTCCTCTGACTGGTACCCACATGCCCTTCACATGAATGATCTTTTGTGTTTCTCTCCCCAAGATCCCTACACAATTCTGTTCACACCATCTCTTCCTCATGGTGCCCTCGGGAGCTGCCAGAGAGAGCTGGCTGCATCTCTCCAGAGAGGACCAAACCCTTTGTCCACTAGTCAAAGCATCAGGCATTCCACTGCACAATGGCTTTGAAGCCCTTCTTGCGTGAGCGCCAGCCTTCAGAGAAGTGCTGCTTCAGGCCTGTCTTGACACCATTCACAAAAATACAGGTGTTTTACAGCAAATAAACGCTCAAGCCCACCATCACAGTGGGGGAGGAAGTAAGCCACCCCAGAGAGCAGACCACAGACTGAGTGGTCAAGGCTGGGCCTCCAGATCTTGGCCTCCTGATCTCCCTCCAGTGCCCAGCTTTCATAAGCAGCAAAGGAACCCTGGGACACTAAGCTTGGGAGCACGTGATGACTCCACTCCAGTGCCTTCTGCAAGAGACTCTGCCAAGCATAGCCCTTGCCTCCAGCTCCTACTCACCCCTTCCCTATATCTGTGGCTCCTTTCTATCCCTCTGGAATCCTCAGCTGCCAGGGCAGCTCTTTGGAAGACTCTTTCCTGCCATGTTGGTACAATTATCAGAGGTTCCAAGAGGGAATGACAGCAAAGAGAGAAGCCATGATCGAGCAGCAAAAGAAGAAAGTGTTCTCACCTCCCTCCCTTCCTCCTTCCCTCTCTTTTCCTTTCTCTCCTTCCCTCCTTCCAGAAACCACTCAGAATCCTGCCTCCCAGGACTACACAAAGGCCTGCAGCACCAACCCTGCCAAGCTTCTGGTGAGGTGGGATGTTGGAAGGCTCAGGTGGTGTCTCCTTGGTTACTGTTAGGTGAGGTTGCATGAGGAGCTACAGAAAGGCACCACCATGAAAATACTTCTATTTCCCCAACGAGCTCGTGCAAAACTCAGGTGTTACCAGTTCAGGTTCCTGATTCCTTCCCCCATCATTGAAGACATACAGAGGAAAGTCATAGTAGGTTAATTCCATAGCTCAAACCCTGGATACTGTAGAGAGCATTCCTACTGCTCTGGCAGGGCCAGAAGGAGCTGAGTTTCTGATTTCTCTACCAGAAGGGAAGAGTCATTTGACACTGGTCATTGCCTGCAGTGACACTAACTGTGAGCTCCACTCTGCACAGGACACTTCTCAGGGACTGAAATCAGAGGTACAGGATCTATATGGCAAAAATGCCCAAGTTCACTTGAGTCTATTTTGCTTTCAAACAAGCAATTGCATCTCCATTATTCAATTCAAGATATGGACTACTATTAGCATGAAGTGAGTCGACAGCCATGACATTCTGACAAAGAGGAAGGCCTTCTGGAAGGGGATGCTGTCTTTGAACTCAGGTGTTCTCGATGGTCTAGCAGGGCACCTTGGATGAGCAGGCAGAAGTCTGTGGGAAAACAGTAGGGATGCAGCGAGCAAACCACAACAAATGCCCTTAGATGGGAAAGAGAAACAGGGCATGGGCAGACAAAGAGTAGCACCATGAAGCAGGAATGACAGGGATAGGAAGCCTGTAGAGTAGGATGCCGAATGGCATTGCTCTCTAACTGCTGCGGGGACTCTTAGAAAAAGCACTATAAGGTATTTCAAACTTAGCCTGAGAAGTGAGTGAAAGCAATACCAGCATTAGTCTCCTCTTATAAAATTATGAAATGGGGCTAGATCAGTGACTCAGTAGTTAAGAGCACTGGCTGCTCTTCCGAGGACCCAGGTTCAATTTTCAGCACCACATGGAAGCTCATAACCACCTGTAACTCTAGTTCTAGGGGATCTGATACACTCTTCTGGCCACCACAGTCACTAATCACACAATCATATGCATAAAATAAAAATAACACTTCTTTGAAAAACTTCAAGATAGTTTTCTCTTTCTTTGTTTATTTGCATGTTTTTCTCTTTGAAATATTAATCCATGTGCTTTACCTATTTCCTTATTAGTATATTTATGTTTTGGTGGCTTATTTATTATTCTTTCCTATTAAAGAAATATACATCACAAACATTTTACCCTGTTACTTTATTTTCCACTTTGTTCACAGTATTCTTGCTGTGTCAGACAGATCAACAAGAGGGAATTTCCCTTTCCTATGACAGTCTCCCATATGGAAATTCTAGATTTTATACTATTAGACCAATCAGTTCTCTTATACTGGGCATAGTCTTGTGCCATGCTTAAAATATTATTTAAACTTTAAATATTATTTAAACTTTAATGTGGTTGTACTTTATGGTTATTAAATGTTCCAAATGACTTAACACTACTAAACAAATAATAATATAGCAGCTATGTGATGGGTCTTTCTCTGTCCCACCAGCCAGATCTCAAATAATGCCATGGAGACATCTTATTAAATATAAAAGCTTGGCCTTAGCTTAGGCTTATTTCTAACTAGCTCTTATAACCTAAATTAACCCATTTCTATTCATCTATGTGCTGCCACATAGATAAAAGCTCATGGCTTTTACCTCTCTCCTGCATGTCCTGCTTCATCTGTATCCAGCTGGCCACTCCCCTTTTTCTCTTCACAGAGCTCTCTCTGTCTGGAAGTCCTGCCTATACCTCCTGCCTAGCTATTGGCCATTCAGCTTTTTATTACACCAATGACAGGGACATACTTTAATTAAACATCTTGAAACATTTCACCCTTTTGTCTAAATAAAAAGGAAAGGGTTTTAACTCTAACATAGTAAAATTATATATAATAAGAACAATTATCAGGTAAGACTTACATTTATAATGTCCAGTCCATTTGTATTTGACAATTTTGGAGAAAATACTCTATTATCTACCCTATCTTGATGAGTCCAAAGTTTAATAGCTAAACTACTTCTTATCATAACTTGTATTATCAACCCAAAACTATCTCTTTAGACCTCAAAACATTTGCCTAAACAACTTAAGCTTTTATGTTTCTCAACCGTATAAACTTTCCATCTCTTATGTAAGCTTCTATTTTGAATTTGGTAACAAAAAACACTATAAAACTATAACTATCTGGTCTTCAACCCCATCAGAGACCCAAGAAAAATATAATATTACTTGAATAAACAGGAAGTGTAAAGAAAGCAACTTCCAAAACCAAAGAAATGACAGAAACAGCTGGCTGCCTGGACAGTCACCCCAGGGTTCCTCTGCAATATTGGGACATCTATCTTCAACCTATGAGCCTAAAATATCTAGTATATTTTACTGTGAAGTGGGAATTTAGAAGGACTGTCTTGCCTTGTCTTGGCAAAGTTTGGCCATCATCTTCTTTTGTGTTCTGCTTGTTCAATTTGGACAGCAGCTGTCAGCAGTCAAGGCAAGGGCAGCCCCTTGCCCAAATGACAAGCCTTAGCACATTAAAAGCAAACTCTATATGGAGGTTTATCAATACCTAGCATCCTCTCTTGAAGTAAATTGATGCTGCCAGGAGCAAACATGTCTCACTGTTAAGAAAAGCCCTATGTTATCAAAACATCCTAAATGCCATATTCTATAGGTCTCTGAAGAGTTTAAAGACCATCTATATATTTCTAATATATCTCTATTTGATCTAGAAAACATACCTAACATGACTATAAGTTTAGTTGTTATAGATGACTATTAACCTATATTTCTTTTAAAGACTAGCCTTAAAGAACTTGAACTTTACATTTCATTGCTAAATGAGATGCACAGATGCCATACCTTAAGTAAGAGTAGAAGCATGTATATAGTATAGCAAAAATAACATTAAATTCGTACCAATATTCAAAAACCCATATCAACACAAAATATTTGAGACTAGTAGTTGTTCAAAAGTAGATTCAACAATCTACTCTTTTATCTCATCCTGTCTATATTATATCCCCCTTTTTTCCTTCAGCAAGAGATCCCTGAATCTAATCTCCTTTGTTCAGCTTTTTTTCTGACCATGACTAATAATAACTTGTAACCCCCCCAAAAAAAAACAATGATAAACATTCATAATCCATCCCCAAAACCACTCATACCACTTCTTGGGAATCTGGGCATCATGTTCTCTAAACTACTTCCTGTTGTCTGGCGGTGATGGCATCTTTAGGAGACCCTGAGAAAATTAGGATAATGGTCAAGTCCTGGAAGAGTTAGCTGTATCATTTGTTGTCCAGTCTCTGAGTAATGGGAAAGTGCACTTATCTGAGGTTCTGGCTGGAATAGTCTGTGAGGCTGGATCCTCTCAGTTAGCAGCCCTGAGGTTGTTCTGGTTGCAGAATTTTGAGGGAATAACAGAAGCATTCTGAGAGGCTGCACCGCCTGAACTATTTGTCTTCATTGGTGTATGGTCATTTCTTTTTTCTGAAAACACAAACTTTTCAAGGTAACATATATATCTATATTAACACAAGTATGGAATGTGTTGTGTGCACATCAGCTAAAGATGAATTTTTGTTCTATGTCTGAGTAAATAAAAGGCATCTGTCAACTTTATAAGTTTTTTTTGGACTATATAACCAAACTGTAATATAAATCTCTATCCATGACATATGAAAGGATGGCATGTAATAATTGGTCATGAGGACTCTGTAGCCAAAAAGATTTATCATGTCTTATCCAGCCTCAGAGCTCTCAAAAGATTAGCTTATACATCACCTGGATTATAGTTTTTCTTTTGTTCCTTTTGTTATGTTTGTAGCCAAGACTTTCAGGTCTCCCCTAGTCAAATTTAATCTTGATTAACTTTGAAGGAATTCATAGCTTTTCATTTCCATGGAAACAAAAGGATAACCTCTTCCCCAAAGTAACACATTTTTCAACTTCCATTCTGAAGCCAAGACATCTCTAAAGCATCTAGGCTAGTTTAATTCAGCAGCACCTTCCATAATCCAGCTTTCAGCAGCTGCCATTTGCTCACCAGCATTCAAAAACTTTAAAGTCAACAAAGCACCATGCAGGATCCAGACACCCTGTGTGTTTTTCACTTTTGCACGGTTTACTTTTTTTTAATATTACTTTACTGTTTCTTTAAAGACTTTATTATTTTTTAAACTATTTTTATGACTATCTATACCCATTTTCTTTTCTTTCTTCAGCATCTAGGCACATTTTTAAACATACTGTACCTCTTTACAGGTTCTCTATGTCTGGACGTTGCTTTACTAAGCACCTGCAGCATTCTCTGACATAAGACAAATTTTAAACCACTAAGTCAGTTGCCACATGACTCAGCTTAGGACATGGTGCTGGCTTATGGTGCTGGTAGCTGGCTCCCATCTGCATGCAGGAGCCTGTAGTCAGGCACTACCCCACCTGAGACACTATAGGACTAGGAGACCACATCTGGCTCCTTGTTTCTCCAGCCCTATGTTTGGATATTTGAGCCTCCATGTTGGATGCCATATATAGCTGCCTTTCTCGGACCACCAGCCCCCAGGAATCATGACATGGAGACTTACTTATTATTAATTATGAAAGCTTGGACTTAGCTTAGGCTGGTTTCTAACTAGCTCTTATAACTTAAATTAACCCATTTCTATTAATCTGTGTGCTGCCACATGGCTCATGGCGTTTACCTCTCTCCCTGCATGCCCTGCTTTCCCTGCATGTGGCTGGCCACTCCCCCGTTTTTCTTTTCAGATCTCTCTCTGTCTGGAAGTCCCACCTATAACTTCTGCTTTGCTGTGAGCACTTAAGCTTTTTATTAAACCCATCATAGTGACATATCTTCATACAGTGAAATCAAATATTTTGCAACTGACTTTGCATGCCATCATTACAGTGTAAGAACGTCCTGTGTATGCCTGACTGTACTTCTTGACTTTATATTTTCTTCCACTGATTTTTCTATCTTTTCCTTGGACCAGTACTATACTGTTTTAGTCATAATGGTATATATATATATATTTGGCCTGGTATAGTACTGATTTTTTAGGATGCAATTTAGAGACTGGAGTATGGCTGCAATTCCAGACAACATAGGTTTGGTTCCCAGAGCCAACAAGATACCTCACAACCATCTGTAATTCTAAGTCCATGGAATCCAACACCCTCTTCTGGCTTACTTGGGCACCATCACACATGTGGTATGCAGACATACATGCAGACAAAATACTTGTAAAATAATACTAAATTTAAAATTTAAATATAATTTATAAAAGCATGAAGTTTCTACACTTTATTCTACACTAAAATCTCCTTCTCAAAGTACAGTAGTCATTCAAAGAGTTGTGTCTTAGAAAACAAAACAGAAAGTAAAATTTGCCAACAACAACAAAAAAAATGTAGTTAAGATTTACCCTATTGGACTAATGAGATGGCTAGGTTGCCTAGCCTGGCTGTGTTTCATCGCCAGGATCCTTGTGCTGGAAAGAGAGCACAGAGCCATGCAAACTGCCTCTACCTCCTGATGTGTGTATAGCATATGCACACCACACTCTACACCCACAGTAAATAAATATAATACAGTTTTTAGAGATTTTTTGCCCCATTGGTACCCAAGAGAATGAACTGAAAACAAGGCAGAGATACCATCTAGAAGAATTCCTGAGGCAAAAACACACCAGACCAAAATAGGAAGGCAAGTGGAAGGAAAGACCCTGTGGGTTCCACAGATCAGAAAAGCCTCACAGACATGGACGTAAGTACTGGCCACAGGGACTTTAGATGTTCAGGAGTGAGAAGCATCCCTTTCCATTGGAGATCAGCTGGCTGACTGCCTGCTGATTAGCAAAACTGGCAGTTACTGAGTGTTTGCCACATACTGTTCTAAATGTGATACATGCATGAAACTCAGACTTACTCAGACACTGAATACAACACCCAGCACCACTTAGGCTGGGTGTGGTCTTGTGTGCCTGTGAGTCCAACTCTTGGGATGTGCACACCAAAGTGGTGATTAGGTCACCCTCAGATGACCTAACATACAGAGTTCAAAGTCAGCATGGGACGTTTGAGATTTTGCCTTTGCCATCTGGACAAAACACAGCTTATTCCCATCAGCACTTGGGGAGCTCATTTCCCACAGGGAAAGTCAACAATGCTTGCCCCTGCACACTGTTTGGGCCTCCAGCACAATCTGGTCACCTGCATGACCCCTGCTCACCTGGAACCACTGTAGCCTGTCTGACCTCATCCCAAGCTGACAGCTGGTGTCACACCCAGACAGCCTCCCTCAGGCCAGAGCATTGTCACCCACCCTGCCTCACAAACAAGAAGAGAAGAGTATAGCACTCCTGCAGAGGGTCCCCGAGGGTTAGGCCCTAGAAGCAAGGAGAGTGAAGAAACAGATGCCAGCTCCAAGTATCTCTGCCTTTAAGCACAAAGCAGAGCCCGTGGCCTCCTAAAGGCCAGTGCCAGGAGCTGCCAGAACAAAAAAGCCTCCGGCAGCCAGGTCAGGAGAGAGCACAAAGCCCCATTGTTAGGCTACACCAGCAGTTCCCCAACCTTGCTTTGTAAGGCATAGAACCGTTTGTGACCCTTCTGCTGGCTGTGCACTCCAGGTCTGGAAAGGATCTCAGGTGGAGCCTGTAACCAGGAAGAAAACGACAAGGGTCCTGAGAGTCCTCGGCAGCAGACACAGCCCTGACAAAAGGGTGTAAAATGCCAATGTCCCTGTCTCTGCCCCAGGTTCTCCACACAGGCTTCTGGAACCACAACTAGGGTCTCTCCCCTGTGCCCCACCCTGGCCCCTACCAGTGGTAACATGGCTGCATTTAGAAGAGATAGGCTGGGGCCCTTCCCTGTCCTTTGCCTTCTTTAGATCCTTTCCAGCCTGGTGCTGACTATCCCTCCATGATGATGGCATCGAGGAACATAGAGCTAGCACATCTCTGCCTCTGATCCATCATCTGAGGAAATGAAGAGAGGGAAAGGGACAAAGGAAATGCAAAGCCTGACCCCAACCTATCATTGCCCCAGGGAAAAGCTGGTACAGAAAGCAGGTCCAGGCAAGAGCAGGACATCAGCGCTCTTAATCTTGACCCTGCCTGGTGGCCCCAGCATCCCCACCTCACAGAGACTAGTTGAGTCCATTATCCTGGTTAAAGTTGGGGCAGACTCACGAGATGGGTACCATCCATGGGACTAGAAAGCAATATGAAACAAAGGCTTTGTCATATGACAATCATGTGTCCTTTAAAAATAGGATTGCATCCAAGTTCAAAGCGCATGACTCTCCACAAATTCCAGGACCCAAGTGAGAAACTCCAGATTGTCCCACAGGGATGGCCAGCCCTGGGCCACTTTGGGCTTGTCCAGATGGCTGGATTCCCACCCCACCAGCTTCTTCTTCTGGGATTATGGCTAACCACATCCCATGAAACTCTCAGACGAGTTCTTTCCTATGGAGTTAAAGACCTGATGGATGGATAAGATTTCTGACCATGGTGGGATAGACTGACGGGAGTCAGTCTTGAGGCTCTGACCTCCAAATGACCACCCTGCGTGGCAGTGGCAGTTCATTTCTTTTCAATGTGTCTGAAGACTGACCTCATGTGGCATATATTTCATGTGACAACTGCAAAAGACCAGTGGCGGGCCAGGTTAAGTACTGTCATTGTCTACCCAGAGTTGGCATCCATGGTCCACAGAGCAGTGGACCTCAGTGCAGGGAGCCGGTCCAACCTGCCCTGTCATGGGGCTGACTGATGTCCCACAAACTAAGCTAAGCTTTTGTCTGTCCCCTTGAACAACAGGCTGGGCCAGGAACCAAGGACAGGGGCTCCCACAGTTTGTGTTTTGGTTTTTTTATTGTTGTTGTTCTGGTTTTGGTTTTCTTGTTTGTTTTGTTTTGTTTTTTAGCTTCTGTTTGTGACGGGTGTCAAGAGCCTTGATCCTTCTCCATTCATTTTCCTCTGGGAGGTCAGGAAAGGAATATCTGACCAGCTTGCCTTCTTCCCCCAATCTCCACAGATGACGTTGGTAGCTAACCAGTACAGCATAGCACTGACTGACATAACTAAACGGTTCCTTTGTGCTGACCTCACTTGAGCATTTTATCATAATCCACAAGACAGGTAGGTAGATGAGTTATCCCCAGTTACACAGCTAAGAGTGCCTGTCCTAACCCTTCTAGCTTGTCACGACTTTCCCAACTTCTCAAATCACTTTACAAAGTCAGCATCCATGCCATGGGCTGTCTCTTCAGACGCCTTCTCTAGCTTTCACCCCTCTACTCCAGAGTACTAGGGGCTTCGGTACAGCTGTTATGGGCACTGGAAGAGTATACAGCTGCCTCCTCAGATGCAGGATGCAGATGCGCCTGTCCCCTGCCCACCCCTCCCCACCCCAGCCCCCAGCAACCCTGTCCCCAGAATCTGATCCCCCTCACCACCATCTGAGCCCAACACTATGTTGTTCCCAGACAACCGCAAGTTCACATTGGCTATGGCAGAGTCAGGGCACTGTAAAGGAAGCAGGGAGAAGGAAGAATTCTGGATGAGCAGCCCCCACATCAATCCTGTAGCCTCTAGCACTGTGGGGCACAGAACCTGTACCCACAGTCTGTCAGTTCCCCCAGCCTTCCTGCATTCAAGGCGGAAGCCTCGAATCCACAATCTGCAAAACTTGGGTCCATGCCTCAGCGGGAGAGTTCCGGAAGCTGCCCCTCAGTAAGACTCTGTTAGGTCAAATGTCGGAACCCAGGTAGGAATAGGACCAAAGGCAGACAGCATTCTAGGAGGGAACGTGGCCAGGAGGCGGGGCTTAATGTAAAGGTGGGGCCTGTACCAGGCGTGGGCTTCAGCGCTGATCAGTCTCCGTGCACAGCTGCCCCAGCTCCCCCACCCTCTCCATCCCCCTCCACCCCGGTTTCCTAGCTGCCTTCAGTTCCTTTGAACACTTTATGTCTTTAAATTCATTCTGCATGTTATTGCACGTTCCTTGTGCAATTTTTAAAAATCTATAATTTATGAAGACTGTCGTTCGATAGGGTCTCCAGTCTCGGATTGGAACTTCTAAAGTACTTCTCAGTAGGCAGCGAATCACTCCCCTTTGATTACCATGTGATTAGTTTGTTCAACTGACGGCCTTTCTTCTCCGAGGTCCTCATGGTGTCTTCTGTCTCCTATGCACTTCTTAAGAATTTAAATGAGCCATTTTATTTCTTCCTCCAAGCCCGGAATCTACACGCCCGGCCCCACCCTTCGGCCTCCCCTTTTAGCGCGCCTAATAAACAGGAGCACAGTTTCCGAGGGCCCCTTCTAATGGGGAATTTTATGTTGTTTGTTGTGCTTCCCACAAGACCGAAGGCTGCTAAAGATTGAGAGACAGTGACATAAATGTCAGGGAACCGCCTCGGTAGTGTCAAGCCTAATTAGACGCTTGCACTTGGGAGACAACTAGAGAGCCCATAAAACTGCGCGCGCACCCTCTCTCAGCGCAGGCTCGGAGCCCGGCAGATGGGGCAGGGCAGCAGAGAAGGCCGGGGAACACAGAGATAGGCGAGGGAGAACAGCTTCTCAGGGATGCCGAGCTACAGTTTAATGCGCCCTCATGTTCCCTGTAGGTCACTCTGGTCCTGGAAGTACCCACAGGCAACGCTTTTTTATGCATCAGGAGCTGTAGGCACAGTGCCTAGGGGCTGTGGACTTGTCAAAGGCCAGGAGAATGTTTGAGATGAGAAATAATTTTTTTGGCTGTAAATTGCAAAACACAGACTGTAAAAAGCAAAACAATAATTGATATAATAATTAAAGCAGCAAACTATAAAAATTATTTTACAGCAAAAAAAATGTGCATGTATGCATGTATATGCTGAGTATCTTTTATCTGCCATGCTTGCAACCAGAAGTGTTTCAGGCCTCAGATGGCTTTGGATTTGGGTATATTTGCATATGCACAATGAGATATGAGGGAACAGGACTCGAGACTAAGGGTTGGATTCTTTATGTGTTCATGAACACCTATGCACATCCCCTGGAGAAGGTGTACCAACACCTTGACAGCAACCTGTCACGAGAGGTGAGGTGTATAATTTTCCACCCCTGGCGTCATGGCAGACTTTGAAGCAGTTTGGATTTCATATTTTCAAATTAGAGATGTTCAGCCTGTAGTGAACACACATACATTTTAAAGAGTGTGAATATGATGTGGAAGAGGTTTTACAGAGTGCATATGACTTCAGCCTTAAAGCCACCATGGCTAATGCTACAACATACACGTTCATGATTGTAGAACATGTGGCACAGGGCTAATACTCAAGTCCTTCTACACTAAGCCAGGCATATGAGGCAGGAGAGCTATAAAACTAATTCGAGAAAACTTCACTTAGTTTCAAAGAATAATTCACTTATTCATTCATTGACTGTTTATTGAGCACCTATTATGTGTAATGTTCATGATAAAACAATGAGTAAAGGGTACAAAAATCCTTACCTTGGTGAAAGGTAAGGTCTCGGAAGTACTGATACAATGAGGTCACTAAGTTTACACTAAGTGTCTGTTATAGCCGGGATGAATGTGAGCATGACCAGAATACAATGGCTGAAATTCTCAAGCCAGGCAGTGGTAGGGCACTCCTCTAATCCCCCCACTCAGGAGGTAGAGGCAGGCGGATCTCTGAGTTCAAGGTCAGCCTGGTCTACCAGTGAGTTCCAGTACAGCCAGGGCTATAGAGAGAAACACTTTCTCAAAGGAAGAAAAAAAAAAAAAAAAAAGCAAACTCAAACAAAAAACAACAAACCAATTCTCAAAGAATTAAAATATTAAAGTAAGATGAATGTCTTTTAAAAGACAATGGTAAGTAAGCTTTTTATCAGAGCAGAGTAAAAGGTAAGAACTGACAGTGGCTTGGATCTCAAGGGCAACCAGGTACAGGAGTGTGAGGTGGGTCTGGTTATTCCATGGCCCACTCAGCAGCCTGTCATCCTCTGCAAATGTGTACAGAGAAAGAAAAGGCCATTCTGCCCAGAGGGAGATAATATATACATGGATAAGATAATGTGTGTGAGAAGGCACGTTGTAAGCTTTCAAGTGCAATGTGAATTATATGTCTTATTATGGACGTGACACATTCTGTTTATGTACCTGATAGACATGCTGGAGACGTTGTGGAGAAAGCCATGTTCAATCATTTTCTACTCTCATTTTTTACCCAGATAGTTTTTTGCTAAGTTGAGCCAGCTTGAACATAAATGTCCCAAATTCTTTTTGGTCACACGTTAGAATCCTGCTGAGGGACTGGGAACAGTAACTGCCTCAAAATAGCATTCAGAAAGAAAGGAAGGAAGAAAAAGTCTGCAGCTGTCAACAGGGTTTCTGTTGCCACAGGGGGAAGGGAAAGGAGTCTGGGTGGACATGAGCATCCCTTCCATGACAAATACCCAAAGCACAGGAAGACACAAGTCAAGACCTAAGCCCCCCAAACCTGAGGTTGGCCCACGGAAATCTTGGCAAGGCACATGCATGGTCAGTTCCCCTTAGTGGTGCAGCAAGTTTACGTGTTCTGAAGAGCATTAGCTCTGTTAACTTATGGTTGAGAACAAGCCTATGATGTAAATAAAATAATTGTGTTAAGCCCCACTTGACAGATGTGGGTATTGAGACAAAGCAGGTTTAAGTGGGCTGCACAAGGTCTCCGTGACTGGCCATGACAAAGGAAACTCCATTTTCCTGGCACACTCCAAAATTCCTTCCCTCATGTCTCTTCTTACCCAGGCCCTGGTACAAATCCCCAGAAAACTGACTGTCTCTCAGATGATAAGAATTACTTTATAGGTAATCCACACCACCAGTTCCCCTATGACTTTTCCTGTAGCACATGCTTGTCAAGTGCCCAAGAAAATTTTCCCCGGACCCTGCCTGCCTTCTCCCGCCAAGTACATACTGAAATCACAAGCACCTCAGGCACATACTGCTCAAGTACATACCTTCTAGGACTGCCAGATTTAGCAAGCAAAAACAAGAGACAATTTTACATCTCAGTTTTATGTAGACAAACAAATCATTATTTGGTCTAAGTATGTCTCTGATGAGCTTTTGGTTATAAAATTTCATTATTTAGGGATGAAGATGTAGCTCAGTGGAACAGCAATTTCCCTGCCTGCACAGGCCCTGGGCATAATCCCCAGCACTACCAAAGAAAAGTTTCTTGTTTGTTTGTTTAGTGCATTGCACAAAATGATTTGTACAAATGGCATCAGCCCATAAGTCAAAGTACAATATTCTCCTCCAGGCCTAAATATACTTTAGTCCTGCTCACAGTCTGCTATCACGGTGGGACATTTGAATTTACTTGTTTAATTGTCAGAGATCCTGAGGGGTGGGGAAACTCAAGGAAATGTCTCCAACTCGCATGGGATTACAGGTGGAATAATTGAAAGGAGATTTGATCTAAACATGTGGGCAACTTAGAGTTCTCATCAGGGACACCGTAGCTATTGGAGCCAAGAGGCCACTGTGCTGGGTGTGACTCCCTGTGGTGATGACTGTGGTCTTTTTTTCTTTTTTTGCATTGCTCTTGGTTGTGTCAAGGACCTTGCTCCTGTACTTTTGACTTTTCCCACAACAGACCAGATGGTGCCTTTGTGGCCCACAGTAGGTTCAATCCTTATTTGTAGAAAGAAGAAACTGCAAAATGCAAATCAGAAACCAGATTTTCAATGACTGAGCTCAAGTTGGATAAAAATGCGCACGCGCACATACACACACACACACACACACACACACACACACACACACACATCCCAGAAAAAAAAGAGAGAGACTTAAAGGACATCATTGCTTTCTTTAGGGCAGGGGACCTGGTAGGAGGGAAATAGGCACGGGAAAGAACAAGCAGATGAGGTGGTGACAAGTCCACGCAGCCTTTCCAAGTGGAGAAGCGGTTCCCTAGCACATCTCAACATCAGAAGCAGCTCATTCCAGAGCAGCAGAAGGCCACACTTCTCTGTATTCCAAAGAAGGCTAGAAGTAGCTGCAGGAGACAAGATCCTTCTGAAAGGTTATCCCATCTAAGCAAGAAGACAGTGCTTTGGGTGTGTTGGTGGGGCCTTTTGTTTGTTTTGTTTGGTATGATACTGGGTTTGTGAATGAGGAATGAACTTGATTCCTACACTGCTGGGAGCCATGGAGAAAGGCGGGAGACTATCTGGGAATCTGTTGTGGGAGCATAGCATAGGAAGGCAGGTCTAGGAATGAAGCCCTCACACAGCCTATTTGGTATAGCAACTGACAATGTGAGCTAAGCCTGGCCAGGCAGAGAGCAAGCAGGGTGAGCATGGCCTTAGGCAAAGATGGTCCAAGCACAGGCTGGAAGCACACACTGGCTCTGCAAGCTGGGCCAGCCCCTTTCCACGGGTCACCTGGATGCATTGGCCCTCAGGGACATTGTCCAGATGGAAAGGCAGACACTCAGAGACAATTAGCCCACTGTGTGGTGAGCAAGCAGACTGGCTAGTTGGCCAAAATTGTGCATAGAGAATCTCAGCAAACCGTGGTAATGGGAGACAGAAGGGGAAAGAGAGAGAAAGAACCAAATCATTTTAATGTGGGCTATTTCTCAAAAAAAAAAAAATGCAAACAGAGGCAGATCTGAGTTTTGTTGAAAACACGGATTTTAGAGCAACTAAGTCAATGTCTGAAGCATGCTCTGCTGGTTAACTAGTTCTTAGAAAACTTACTGGAGTACGAAGCTTTGATTGGATATTGTGCAATTATTGTGCAAACTAAATAAATTTCAATATACCTAAAGCAACAGACCCTGGAACATAACAAATACCCAATAGTAATATATATTATTACTATTACATACATAATTGGACATTACTTTTGTTCCTTTGTTTTACTAATTTTTTGTTTTTGTTTTCAAGACATGGTCTCTGTGTTCCTTATTTTACTTTTGGGGTTGCACAGGTGCCACAGTATGCATGTGAAGATCAGAAAACAATGACTTGGGGCCCAAAACTGAACTCAGACCTCAGACCTGGGGCAAGCATCTTTCCCCACTGAACCATCTTGCTGTCCCCAGAAACTCTTTTTATGTTTAGATTGCATGTGGAGAGGAAGACACTTTAATTCAGAGGTTAGAGTCACTAAACCTCTTAATATGGCCCGTTGTTAAAGTCTGTGGCAGAAGGCCACCGGGGCCAGTGTAGTAAGATGCCCCGAGAAGGGCCTCATGCAGCCTACAGAAGAAGGCCAAGGAAAGGCTCCCACGGGGAGCGTATGAAGTCAGTACAGAAACTGTCCAGCTAAGGGGAAGGGAGACAAAAGTCAAAGACAGAGGCAGGAGAGGTAAGAATGGGACAGCATAGCCCATACGAAGCTGCTGCCCAAAGCCCAGGCCAAAAGCTCCAGACTGAAGCCAAGCAGCAGGGTATGAGGGTCTCTCTCCAGCCTTGACACAGGCTTCCCTGATGGTGGCCACTGGCAGCATTTGGGAGTTGATGGATTGTGAAGGCATGTGGGATTTTACATCCTCCTCTCCCACTGGTCTGAATCACTGGGCTGGGCAATACCATTTGTTGCAAAGGGAACCTTGGGGAGAGGGACTGGGCTTATGTGAGAAGAGGAAGGGTAAAGGAGAGATCCCAGGAGGAGCAAGGCTCATGGCCTCCGACTGAACTCTCCTGCCTTCATGATTTGAGTCTATGGAAGCTAAGCCTTACTGGTAGTCAGCAATTGAATACATGAGAGCAAACAACAAAGATCCCAGCAGCCATCCCTGACACAGAACTCTGCTGTAAAATGAGCCATCCCGCACTGTTCATGTTATTTCTGTGATTTGAGAACACATATGTGGAGTGTTCACTTTGCTAAGCATCCTCCACAGGTCAGTCCAGGCGCTGTAGAACCCTGAAAGCACCTTCTAGCAACAATCCATTTTACAGCAAAGGACACTGGGTTTGAGCAGCTTGGCCAACGTCTCACGACTAGTACACAAATCCACATGGTCTCGTGTCTCCTCTGAGGACTGAAGAGACTGGAGGTTTAAATGGGACGAAGATCACACACAAGGTGACAGAGCTAGGAGTTTGTGAAGCCAACTTCAGCACCAAATAGGCTACTTCAGGTGCCCAGGGCTCTTTGCCGCAGCGGTGGATTCAGGCTTAGTAATGTGTTATTTGCAAAGGGCAAGAATGAGAAGATTATAGGGGTATGATGTGTGGGCAGCCAGGCTCAAACTTACTTGCCTTACTTGCGAGGAAGAACTACTTATTTCCTTGTGCAGCCTCTAATAGTGAGATACATCCTCCCCACACCTGCTGCTGCTGCTGCAGAGCTGAGCGCTGAGTGGGCCTTTGTCAGCACCTACAGTGAAGCTCCATTGACCTTCATAGCCTTCTGGAGGACAGCTTTGGCGTGGGACCTTGTTTTGCTTTGTAGATTAACATAGAAGCTCTAGAGCTGAAACTGTTTGTGTTCAACCCTAGAATAACCAAGTAACTGTGAATGCCAGGCCCTGTGCGATGCACCCAGCACCCAGCAGTGAGCAAAGCATGTGGAGCTCATGTCTCAAAGCCCAGATGCTTATGCTCAGTACTGGGGTGGGTGAAAGCTCCTCCCCCAGAAGTAGGTATCTAAGGTTTCAGTTGGACCCCGTGGATGGACAAGAGGTCACCATGCTGGCTATTGGTTAGCCTGGATATTCGTTAGGTGGGGGTTCATTAAGCTTCTCTGGCTTAGGTATAGAAATGCATCGAAGGGGAGGAAGAAAAGATCGAAGATTCCAGTCTTGATTCCCAAACTCTCTGATGCTATGTAATTCATTCTCTTTCAACCAAGGGGTACCCAGGCTAAATTTGTATAAGGGCCATGAGGGACAGACACTAACTGAGACCCAGGCCTCACCAAGCAGAAACCCTATGCCAAACTCCACAGCACAAAATAGAAGAGGCTGGTTTTTCAGGCTCCTTCCTGCCCTGAGATCTTCTGGTCCTTTTTCAGTGGCTGGGGCAGGAGCAGGCAGCATCAGCAATGTAAGCCTGACATTCATCTGTAGCATGGGGACTTGGGAAATGGGCCTAGCCCCCGAATTCTCAGGCTGTTCCTGGGTCCTGCTGCTTCCATCCATTGCCTAAAATTCTCCACCCTTCTCTTTCTAACCAGGTAGAGAAGGGAAGGTCACATTTTCATTTGGAAGTGGGTAGATTCTCAAAGCACATAAATAATCCAAAGAGGCTGGATACAGTGTACATGAGGAAAAACAAGGCCAAAAAATACAGCAGTGAGTTACTTGGTCTCAGAGAGTCACATTATTGATTATTTACTTTTCAATTAATTTATTTTCTAGAGATGGGGAATGGAAGTCCAGCTCCCCTACTCCCTTGCTAGTTTTGCCAATAATTTTCATTCATTGATGTCTGTGTTCACTGACAATAGAGATCTGAATTTGGGCTTTTGAGTTTTGATTGTTTTGTTTTCCTTTCTTTCTTTCTTCCTTTCTTCCTTTCGTTAACTTTCTCACACCGTTCAGTGCCAACACGAGCCTGACCATTTCCAGATGAAACTTTGCCCTCTTACCAGAACGAGATATTTGCCAAAAGGCCTTTAATGAACTGAAAACATTAATTTGAGAAGCCTCCGCTGTGGAAAGAGTGAGGCTTGGTGAGAAGAGGAAATGACACACAGCCTGAAAGGCTGGCAAGGGGCTGCTTTTGCTCATGTTCTCCGGGGAGAATGGAGAGTGGGCTACAGCAGGTTAGGGTCCAGAGCCGACCCTCACTCGGCCTGTGGCACTGGAGCCATAAGTCTGGGCTTCCTTCCCTGAGTCCCTATGGTATCGGCTTGAAATGTACCTGTGCCCAGGGTCTCCCAGTTAAAAACATCCTCCAGTCCTGAGGCCCCTCGAGAAGCCCTTCCCATGACCAGGAATCCGAGCAAGCGTCCGCTGGCACTGTTTCAAAGGTAACCACAGTTAGAGTGGCGTTCTTATTAACAGCAACGTCTGACCAGAACCGCCACTTTTTAAAAAGCGAGGTATTATTCTGCCCCTGCCATCAGCGCCACCCATATCGACACCAGAGGAGACAACGTGAAAGTTACAGGCTCTTCTAAGAATGCTGATTATAAGTCACTGCGTAGATATAATTACAGGAATTGCTCGCCCTAGACGAGCTGATATTTATTTCAAGCAATTTTGACCCTGCACAGGGATCTTGCTCCACCCCCTTCCTCCCCGCACCCCCAAAGGGCTTCTCTAACTGAAAGTGAACCAAGCCAAGTCCTCATACTGTCGGCCAGCTGCCAGGAAAAGTGTAAATTTTCGTGAGCTCGGCCTGTTTTGCCAGAAGTCTGTGATGTGTCTGGACATGAACGGTTGTTCCCTTTCTGTGAGGCCAGGCCTGAGCACCAGGGATTTCTAGATGCAGCACATGGAAAGAGCGGGAACAGACCAGGCAAAGGGGCAAATGCAGCCTACCAGTCTGCTGTAGGAAAAATCAGGCCCATTTTCTGAGGACTCAGTACTCCAGATGTTCTCCAGGGTGACTGCCTACTGAGACCTCTCATAATGGAAACCAAGCCACTTGGAGTGTTGGGGGGCACATAGCTAACTAATTTAACTCTTGATGGACCTGCAAGTTTGATGGGGGTGAATACAAAATGGCATTCTGACACAATTTGAAAGAAAGAAAAATTTTAAATGCCAATCAAAGATAATCAGACAAGGACAGGACATGATTACTCGACCTCCCAAACATTAAACAAAGCAATCTTGCTACTCTAGAGTGAGTGGGCTTTACCACATGGGTAAGGGTTGTGTCAGGCAGCTCTGTGGGAGGCTCCTGGAGTTGGTGTTTTCTGTTCCCCACAATACTGTATCCAGGTGAGTGTCACTGACTGCTAAAAGCCAGTGGTCTGTCTCCAAGCTTTCATCCTTACTGAGGAGGGCAATGAACTTTAATGTGGAGGATGCAATTATTTGGGGGCCAGGTGTGACTTAACTAGCTTGAAGCCTCTGTCAAAAAGCAATGCCAAAGAGAAGCTATGTTTTCCAAGTCCCCTCCTGCTCCCAGAAGGCAGGAAAAGGATGCAAATCAAGAAACATGGCTTCACCCACCAGAAGAATGGAGGAACAGACAATCACTGCTCAGGATTCCACTGGACTGGTAGTGTCTAGAATGGGGTAACAAAGAGTCTGAGGGAAGACAGTGAGATGGAAGGCCTCGAAAGGAACCCATGTGTCTCCAATTACACAGACTCTAATAGTGAAGTATCAATCATTTGACCTCACAGAATCACCACCAGTGTCCCAGCTATTGTTGCTGAAGTGAAGTCTTTTGTAATTGGAATGGGGGTGGTGGCAGCAGCTATTTATCTTTTCCGTCAATTAAATTGTAGAAATGATATGAAATTTCCCTAAAAATGTAGTCAAAGCATAAGGAATTTCTGGTTTAAAAAAAAAAAAAAAAAGAAAGAATTCCAGGAGAAGGGGAACAAAAGTCAAATAACAGAGAGAAGAAGGAAGAAGAGGGATAAGGTCCCCCCCACCCCCAGTGAGTTATGCCCCCCATCTTAAGAGGCCTAGAAATGGGCAGACACAGCGTGAGAAGCAGACAAGAGTGTCAGCCAAGGGTGCTGGCTGGAAAGGAAGACCCAAGCTGTGTCATTGAAATCACTCTGGTATGTATGAGAAGGAAAGCAGGAGAGATGGAGTAGGGATACACAGGTCTCTCTTGTTCCCCAGAAAAGAAGAGTCCAGAATAAACTATGTCACTGCTACCTTGGGATTCATGATAACATGTGTAAATCCACCGCACATTTCTACCATGGGAAAGGGTCGTGTGCGCCAATGTTGGGAATGAAATGCACCCACGTCCTCTCCAACTCAGGAAGACTCATTTCAAATACAGTCAGTGGGAAAGTCAGAAAAGAAGAACTTAGAGAGAACAGGAAACCTTTGATGGCATTAATCTCTAACAACATAAAGTCTATTTTAAAATTATAAAATTGAAAATTTTTGCTTGTTTTTCATACATTTTGCTCAATTTGTTTAACAGGAAAGTTCAGAGTCCCTGGTACTTTCTCTGTTTATTTTTAAAAACTCTATCTTAGTAACTGTTATTCTTGGTAACTTGCAGAGCACAAAAGTAATAGAAGACCCCCCCCCTTGGTGCCTCACCAGCAGGAAGTTCCTAAGATGCCCAAATCTGCACCCGGCTGACATGAGATTATGGCAGGGTTGCACATGGTCGAGGGGGACCAGCCAAACAAAGAATTAGCACCCTTTCTTCTTTTTAATTGACAGGTATTCCTTGCGCGAAGTGATTTACATGGAGATGGCTTTTTCAAGTATGGCATGTCTTTGACCCTATTTACCCTGTTGTCCCAATGTGTTTTTAAACAAAAATGTCATGTCCTATATGGTTACTATTGTTATGATGAAACACCATGGCCAAAAGCAAGTTGGGGAGGAGAGGCTTTATTTGACCTCCACATTGTAGTCCATTGCCAAAGAAAGTCAGGACAAGAACTCAGGGAGGAACCTGGAGAAAGGAGCTAAAGCAGAGGCCATGGATGGTGTGCTTACTGGCTTTCTCATCCTGCTTTATTACACAGCCCAGGACCATCAGCCCAGAGATGGCACTACCTACAATGGCTTTTGATCCCACTCCATCACACCCCAAATTAAGAAAATGTCGTATGACCAGATCTCATGAAGGCATTTACTCAATTGAGGTTCCCTGCTTTCAGATGACTCTAGCTTGTGTCAAGTTGACATAAAACTAGCCAGCACATGCCAGAAACATAAACCAGAGAGAGAGGACACCCCATTCAGCAAATGGTGCTGGGGAAACTGGATGTCCACACATAGAAGAAAGAGATTAGAGCCTTACACCTCAGCTAGTGCAAAAAGTCAAAACGGCTTGACAGTCGGTACCATTTCCTTTTAAAGGGCCAACACCACACCAAGAACTTCCCTCTTACTGTTTTAAATAATCCTCATACATGCCCGAGGATGAAATTCCTGGACTTTACAAAGAAGCAGACAGAGATTCTAAGGAATTCAACCCAATGCTGAGAAAACAAAGTTAAAGTGACTGGGGCCAGACAGAGAACAACTGAGAAGGACAGCCAGCATCCTGCTACCTGCACAGTTAGGCCCAGCGGCTGGTCAGCTATGAACAATGTTCAAAAGAAACGCCATACTTTACAAAGAGCGGGAAGGAAACCGGTTTTTCTATCTTTGGGTCATTCTTCTGCCTCCCCAGCCATCTGCAGGGTTAGAACTTGATTTCATTAAACATGATATTTTTGTCAGCTCTCTTATGCTTTTTGTTTTGTTTTGTCTTCTCTTGCTTTCAATTAAAGGGTTTTTTTTCTCCCTCCCAGAAATTCTTTGGGGATTTGAAACCCACTTCAAGGAAGAATTTTTTAAAAAGGAGATCCATCTCACAGTATTAGTCACCGTGATGGGTGTGAAGACAACAGGCTATGAGCTGGAGTCTGCTTCACCTCCAAGAGCAGAGAACGTGCTCCCAGAAACTGATCTGAATTCTGAGCACTAGCAATGAAGCTGGCAAACTGCTTTCTTTTTCTTAAAATGCAATAATAGTAATTAAAAATAAATAAAGCCTTCAATTCAGTCCCATTGACTACAACCAAATCAAGAAATAGGCTGAGGGGAGGGAGAGGGAACTGGGATTGACATGTAAAGCAAGCTTGTTTCAAATTTTAATAAACAAAAAGGGAATAAATAAATAAATTCAGAAAGTGAAGTATCTCAAAGAAAGAAAGAAAGAAAGAAAGAAAGAAAGAAAGAAAGAAAGAAAAGATAAAAAGAAAGGAAGGAAGGAAAGAAGGAAAAGGCTGGGCCTTCAAGTACAAGCCAGGATGTGCCATCAGAGAAAACAGTTAGCTATGAAGACATTAAAATACGAGCTGCAAGTAAAATTGGCATCCCAAGAGAGTAAATTGCCATGCACCAGCAGACAAAACCACCAGGGAAGTTACCATGCCTGGGGTGTCTCCCCACCTTGAAATAAAAGAAACGGGCATGTGTGAGGTACCTGCTGTTTGTATATGGCTGTCCCTCTTCTTGGCAATCCTCTCTCTTATCACAGCCTTGAGTCACAAGCCACCTTTCCCATGGTATGAAGCCATCCATTGCTCAGTAGTTCAACTCTTCTTCCCATAGCTGTACTCTGCCTTACTCTCTGTCTTTTCCATCTTGCTATGTTTTCATTAGCTAGGAGCCATGGCGGAGGCCAGCTGCCACCCTCCCTGGAAGAAGTTAAGCCAACACCCCTCAATCCCACTACAACCGGCTCCCCCAGACTGAAGTTGGGTCACAGAAGCCAGAGGGCTCTATATGAGGAATGACCTTGGCTCAGGAAGGGGTGAGTTCACACTTGCTGGGCAGTTCTCAGAGACCTTCTATGAGCATGAGTTGGGACATTATTGAGCCAAACTGCAGACAGAAGCTCAGTGGAAATCTAGTCTTTTGTCTCCAGAGACCATTTCCCATGTCCCTCTGGCCATGTCCTCCTGGATCCCTGCTAAGACAGATGGTAGTGTCTATGTGGGCCTGGAAATGGCGTGGCCATTCCTGCCACCTTTAATCTGCCCTGCAGGGCAGTCAAGAGCACCGAAATTGAAATCAGCCTCATTAGATCTCCTCTGCAGGGCAGAGGTTTCGGCTCTGACCACCTCATCCACTACATGCACACTCTTCACAGGAGTCGTCGATGCTGTCCACGTACTGAGCTACATATTTTACAGAGTCCTCCATAACCTCCAGGAGAAGCAAGTGATAGCCTCACTTCCCTTCTATAGGTCCAGAAACAGGTTCAGTGCCAAAACCCATGCCCCACAGGTAGAACTCCCTAAACTTTGAAGGCTTTGCTGTCTGGCATAGCTGCTCTCTCCTATGCCTTTGTGATGCTTGTGAAAACGCCTGCCTGACTTGCTAACTGTCATCCTTTCTAAATTCTCCCTCCTAATATATCCTATTCCTTCATTCAAAAACAAGCCCTAGCTTGTGTGTAGCAAAAACTACAAGGGGTTTTATGCTTTGAAGGTATTTACAGGATCCACAGCTGAGAACCTCTGTGAGTGTTAGCAAAGAGGAGACAACAGAAAGACACAGTCCTTTGCCAGGCTCAAGTTCTAGCTCAGGAATGAAACACATTCATATTCCTGGGTAAAGGGGCCCAAGTCTTCACCCTGAGGTGGTATCCACCCTCACTACATCTTTCACAGAGCTCATTTTCATTTATCTTTCCTAAGGCACAATAAAAATTTTAAAAGCATTATTATTTGTGAGTTCAGCTTCCTACTCGCACAGTATGCTTTGTTCTCCACACCCCAGATCGAAACCCTCCAGGCAGCTTTTCCTTGCTTTTCAGCCCAAGGCCCCATCTCTGCCCTTCTGCACACACAGCTCTAAGCAGAGTCCGCAGACACCTTGGGCAAGTCCTCAAAGGAGTCCTTCTCTAAGTGTTTCGAATGTGGACATCTTGTCAACCTAAGGAGATTACAAATTCCTCTAAGCCTTGTCTTCTGTTATTCTAGAAGCTTCTGAAGTGCTTAACACTTTACCAGGCATCAAGTAAATGTGTGTTAAAATGACTGCAGGTGTCATTATCCACAAAATACAAGAAGCATCAGCTACCCTCTGAGTCACAAATGTGCATGCTTTTCCATTGGATGCCACCTCAAGTCTCTTACAGTACAATTGATTTAAAAAGGTTCTGTGGTCAGGCGGAACCAGACCTAGAAGTCTATGTCCTATTTGCATGGACCACAGAGTCCAGCTCAGCCCAGCCTCACATGTCTTTGCCCTGTGTACTCCAAAGGCATTCTCATCTCTGGTAACAGAGCTGCATTCCAACTCTTCAGAGAGACCCACTTCTAACAGCCCGTGGCTCATCTCTCTGTCTACAGTGGCTGTCCAGGGATGTCTACAAGGGTGACTAGCACATCCTCTGGCGACACGGATGGGCTCAGGGACAGACTGGCAGAAGAAAGCCTCCTTTCATACGAATAGAGAAGCTGTAAGCATGCAAGTCAGAAACTGCTGGTGTCCCTCTGGAGAGAGAGCCCATCTGAGGATACAGCAAACAGGCAGAAGGTGGAATCTGAGAGTGCTGACAACACTAGCTCTGGGGACAGGCATCCTTTTTATTGCTCTGCCTGAAATGGAGACTCAAGACTCTTAAAGCCACTCTTTAATCTAAATCAGGGTTCAGTCACCTTCCACCCAAATGTTTTCCAACACAAACAGAAATACATCTCTCAGGAGAGGCATTCATGTAAGTTAGTGCCAGGAATGCATAGAGGAGGCCATCTTGAAAGTAATGTGGTGACAAGAATTTAGCCACAGATTCCCCATGGGCAGGATCCCTGTTGGCCATGGATGGGCAAAGGAAATGAAAAGGAAGGACTGCACATGTCTGTGACATGTCTTACAGCCATGACAAAAAGGTCTAAAAGAAACACCCCAAGGGTCTCCCCAGATACCTGGCTGGGCCCAGAGGGAGCATGATGGGAGATGTCATTATGTATATATGTTTCTCATACTGGTTAATGAATAAAGCACTGTTGGCCAATAGGAAAGGAAGATAGGAGGGCCTAGGAGACAAGGAGGAAAGAGGAAGTAGTAAGGAGGAGTCAGGATGGAGAGCCTGGAGAGAACAGAACTGCCATTCCTCTGCTCTCGGTAAGACCACATGGAAAATACATAGAAATGGGTTAATACTTAAGACAGAGCTAGCCAATAAGAACCAAGTACCTGGCCAGTAGCATTGTATCAAATACAGAGTCTCAGTGTGTTAACTGGGGCTGGCGCGGCGGCGGGACAAGACCAGCGGCGGCGGGCAGAAAAACCGTACTCATTACAGGAGCAGCTGTTCTCCCTGCTCTGGGGGAGGGTGTTAAGTGGGGTGCATCCTCAATAGCATTTGCACATATCAAAATGGCAGCAAAACAAACCAGTATATTATCAGCCCAGTCAGAAAGCACAAACCTAGGAGCTCACTGAAGCTTTCCAGCTCTCTGAGTCCTGTTTGTTCAGGACCAAGGGTACACAGGTGTTTGGTGTCTGGCTGAGGAGTGACAGCGGGTATACGATCTTAGCACACACTGTGTGTGGAGCCTACACACATGTGATCTCAAAGCTCCCAACGGTCAGCCAGGCGCACATGCTCAGAGGCATGGAAGGGAAAGGACTGAACCGTGAAAACTCACCTCTATCCAGATACACAGGGGCCCGCTTTGCCGAGCTCCAGTATGGACCATCTATGACAGCAGCCTTGGTGCTTTGACCACTGCACGGTCTACTCTGGAAACAGAATGAGAGGATTTAAGGGACAGAAAGTAATAGGATGCCCAGTTGGGATGTACTCAAACTTCACATAAATAAACTACAATTTTTGTTTGAGTCTCTGTATGTCCTATGAAATATATGAGACATGCTTATACATATTTCACACTAATTCTTTATCTATCTAGAATTAAAATGCAGTCAGGTGACCTGAGTCTTATAGTGTTGACCTGGAGATCAACTTATGGATGTATTTCAAAGAAATCAAAGTGCTCACTTACATGAGGAATCTAAAACTGTCCAAGGCATAGAAACATAAAGCAGAAGGCATGGAGATTACCGGGGGCTAAGAGGAATGAGGACAAGGGAGACATTGGTCCCAAGGTTCAGAGTTCAGTCATACATGATAAAGAAGTCTGAGCTATTCCCTGTATAACAGGGTGCAGAGAATTAGCAGTGCTGTGTTAGACAGTTAAAAATAGAGCCTGGTGTGGTGACGCTCTCCTTTAGTCTCAGCACTCGGGAGGCAGAGGCAGGTAGAGGCAGGCAGGTCTTTGTGAGTTTAAGGTCAGCATGATCTACATATTAAGTTCCAGGATAGTCAGAGCTATGTAGTGAAGCCCTGTCTCAAGAAAAGGGGCAGGGGAAGCTCTTCCATTTGTTCCCGTCACCAAAAAGTGAGGGGGACTTGCAGAGGCGATAGCTAAAGTGTGGTGCATTGTGGGTAGTGATGGCCTCATAAATATGTTCTTATAGTCACACACATCAAGAAGAATACATTAAATGTCTGTTGCTTCCTTGTATATATTTAAAAAAAACATTTTTAAAATAAAGAAAATGGTGTAGTCAACAAAAAGTTATTTGCCTAACATGAGGTCTGATTGTGATCTGGACAGATACTCATGTCCACAGTAGGGAGCCAGAGAAGTACCCTAAGGGCTTTCTGTGGAAGCCAGTTAGATAAAGTAATTAGGATCATAAAAATTATATTAACAATCTCATTTTTTTTGTTTCTTTACCCCCATGAATATCTCCCTCCCAGCAGCCAGGGAGGTCTCTGGAACTCCTTCCCCGACCACTTAGGCACTTTCGCGGCAGACCCGTCCTTTCACTGCCTTTCCTGTGGCAAACCTACTTACATCAGATCTGGAAGAGCTTTAACTGCTGGTGTGGGGGCTGCCGCAAGGCTTCTCCTCATAACTGAAGAGAGTTTTCGCCTCAATATGAGCTTACATTGTAACCACTCCCTATTCCTGGATGACATGCACCGTGCTAGGCTCATTCTACGTTGATTCTTTATTCTCTCTAACAGGTATCTGCAATGGTTCAGGCTGCTAGAAGCACACTTCTCTTTCCCTAATTGGTGGTGCCCAACAAGACACTGCTTTCTTACCAAGTCATCGATTTAAATATGAGAATAAAAGGCTTGTTTTCTTCCTACTCTCGCACCCGCTTCCTTCTCTCCAGCCCTCTTCCATCACACCAGCCCTCTTCCTTATCTCCCTCTCTTTTCCATCTCTCCTGCCCTTTTCCTTATTTCATCACACACATTGCCTGCCCTGAGACTGATCTAGATGTTTACACCTGGTCCAAACTGAGCCAAGCACACTGTATGACCAGGACAACAGCAGGTGGCTCCATTCTCCTCTTTCTTGGGCAGAGAGGGAGTGGCTGTCCCCTAAAGAAGGCTTTGCTCTTTCAATGCCTCCCAGACCATCTGCGCACAGACCACCCCTTGTCTCTGCCCTGATTTTCTCTCTGTGGACATGGACTTCTCAGGTAACCCACTATAAACCATAGAAGAAAAGCATTCAAGGAAGCCTTTGCAAGCCTAAGAAAAGCAAAGCAGGACACAGGACAAACCACCCACGCTGTTTTCAGATCCCAAGAGGACTTGTCCAGCTCTGCGTCTGGCTGGTCTGGAGACATTACACCCAGACCCCTTCCAGTGAGAGCAACACAGAAGCCTTCTTAAGACCCCCTTCTGTCTGCCCAGTTCTGAGAAGTTCTGTCCTCACTATTTCCACACCTCACTATTTCCAAGCTTGCATAAGATAGTTTTGACTCACCTCCCTGTTAGAGATGGAACTCTCTAAGATAAGGGAAAGTTTGGGCCCCAAAGGACTGTCAGGTGCTATGTGAGTTGGATCAAGCTTTTTAAGTCAAGAAGTCCAGGATGTGGCCTGGCATATTCTGGGACCTCCTAGTACAAACCTCATCTTTCCTTTTTCATTTAGGGAATATATCATAGTTGTTACCACATCAAGCATGATATCTGCTTTCAATCCCAAAGTCTTAGTGTTTCATGGATGATGATCAATATATCCCTTCCCCTTTTTAAAGCCTACTTCCTCAAAGGTTTCGCTCTCCATCATTGATTTGTAGTTAAATGACTGTTTTTGTCGGGGTTGTCAAGATAGCTCAGTGACTTAAAGCTTGTCACCAAGCTTGACAGGCTGAGTTCTATCCCTGGGACCCACATGGTGGAAGGAGAGATTCAACTCCCAAAAATTGTTCTTTGACCTCCACACATGCACCATGGCGCATGTGCACACACAAGAAAAATAGAGCATGCATAATAAATAGATATAATTAATTCTTAAATGAAAATGATTATTTTTGCTGTGGTTTCATTGTTATCTGGTTTGTTTATACCTGCTGGAAAGGGCCTGGGAGCCTTACTTCAGGTCCATTCAATACCAACATATAACCAACTCTTGATTTTCTCACTTAGAATACTCAATGCTGCCTCATATTCTGAAATTCCCATGCTCATATCATTTCTGAAATCCTCCATTACTGTAGTAAATTCCTGGATAAAGTGGTCAGTAAAATTTGTTTCCTTCAAATCTAGTACATTCAATCAATTTCCATGCTAAAACTCTATTTACAATCCAACATAGAAATTAAATAGTTTTGAGAACTCTTATTTCAGACTTCAGCCCATGCCAATCACATCTGTGAGCTTTACAAATGGATGGCTACTCTTGCCTCATAGTGACTTCCCTTTTCAAATACTGCTCCCCAAAAGCATTTTCTCTCTGTCAGCTCAACACTGACTCTCTGCAAATCATCCTGTGATCCCCATGGAGAAAAGACATAATACACATATAAATTTTAGTGACCTATCCTCGGGATTACAACTGAAAATACATTGGTTGTCAGGGAAAAAATGATGTATGACACAAACACATAGTTTGTATGTGCTACATATATGATACATCTGTGAAGTCTTAGATATAATATGATAATTTGCAAAATGAAACACTAATGTCTAAAGGTCTTAAACATGAACAACTGTTTCATGGAAGACAAAGTTATTAAAATTTTGAATTAGTTGGTTGTGGAGTACATGCCTATAATCCTAGACTCTGGGACTGAAACCAGAGCATCAGGAGTTCTAGTCCAGTCTGAGCTTCATGGGAGGACCACGTTTCACCAAAACATAAAACAAAGCAACAATAACAATAAAACAACTACTTGGATTCTATTTTATCCATTTGCATACATCTGCAGCCATGTTGCTTCACCTCATCATCACTGGGGTTTGTGCCGATTGAAGTCTCTCAGGTACCAGCACAGGGTTAGATCTCTCTTACCTCATCCTGTACATGCAGAACCCAAAGCTTAAAGAGCTTTGGTTACCTGCCCATTTCCACTAACTAGACAAGTTGTGCAGAACAAGGTTAGCACTGAAGCTACTCCATCTGCAGAGCACACCACGGCATCTAAACCCTGCGGTTCTCAAAGTTCTACCTGTGGCTACCCTGCACAGTTCAGGACTGGCTCTCCCATCACCAGACTTCCCAGTAAGATACTCATCTGGCCATTTTGTTCACTGGGTCAGACTTTGCCCTCTACCTATTGTGGAGGATAAAGATGACTAATTGCTTAGACAGAAACTGGTCTGGTCAACACCTGATGAAAAATGCAAGCTTGTTCTGTTTTTAGGAGGACTTCTTAAAGATACTTGAATTGGGAAAGAAAGTGACTTTATTTTTCTCTTTCCTGGCATTTTCAGCTACTGCTCTATGTAGAGTTCTGGCTATTGGGAAACTTAAGAAAACAATAGTTATATTAACCCTTATTAAAAAGCTTGCTATCAGAAGGGATAACTGGGGTTTTTATGTCCAAGGTTAAAGTTCACAGAGGCCAGCTTTGTTGTTGGGAGCTGAACATTCTTGATCTCATGACCTTTGACATTTCCTTACGACTCTAACTCCTTACGAGAGGGAGAGAGGGGTCCCCCTCCTTATCAGTGCCCCCAACCCCTTAGGAAAAGGAAAAGGATTTGGGGGGTTGACTACCAGGCCAGACAGCATCAGTCCTTTGAATACCAATGTTACCCTCCCCCATTACCCTTCCAGCCAGGCAGATCTTCCATCCCCAGCTTTGTCCCCTAGGCTTTCAGGCCATAGTTGGCCAGGAGGATTAACCCCTCCCACTCCTCACCCCCACCCCCACCCCAGTACTGTGCCCACCCCCTGTTCTTTTGGGCAGACATGACTGACAAGAGTCCCATTGGCGATGAGGTCACAAAGAGAGGGGGCAGTGTGCCCTGTTAGACCATCTTTCACTCCAGTGGACTCGCCTTCACAGACAAATTGATTTGCAAAGGTCCAGGCTGCCAGCCCAGCCTGCTTTGCATACAGAACGCTCCCTAGTGACACAATAAAAAGGGGCCAGGCTCCCAGAGGAGCACAGCAGGGTCTGGCCGGTTCAAAGTCCAAACTCCACACCCCCTCACCTCAGTCTGGTTTGAAAGGTCACTATGTGTCTGGGAAAATAGTCGCAGGATACAATCCTTTATTAAAGGTCACTATTTTTCAATGGCACTTAACACACACACACACACACACACACACACACACACACACACACACACACACTGAGACCGGAGAAGGGGAAAACACTAGGGGCTGCATCACAGTGTATATATTGTGCTTGCAAGATGTATGTCTTGTGGTCAGCAATACACACCCAGTGCTTCAGTATTAAAGTTCCCATTAGTCCACGGAGCCCTCTCACCTTCCAATCTGTCCCTTCCTGGCCAGGCAAACAGGGGCAAAAGGATACTTTGTTGCCCTCTTCAATTGCTTCCTATTTCTCCTCCCCTAGTTGCAAGTCGCTTGGTGGTGGGTGACAGTGGGCAAAGGCAGCTTTCTCTTGGTGGCCTTCCATGTGCCTAGCATTTGGTCCCACAAGCCTCTGTGTTCATTCCTCCTAAGCTGCAGAATGACTGTCTGTGTGTGCAGAGCAGTTTCTTCATACTGCCTGTGACCACTCCCGGGACCATGGCCATGGCCACAGACATAAAGCCATCAAAGAGATGTCATTCCTGCATACCCATTATGTGCTGTGTTTTATTTGAATAAATACTTCCAGTATGAGCAAAAACAGCGATTGTTTTTCCCCCCAACAGACAGTTCACATAGTTTAACAATAGCAAGCCCCACATCCATACAAAAGAGATTATCAAAGGAATTGGCCTGAGCTGTTAGATTAATTTAGGCCAAAACTGTTGAAGAAAATATTTAGGGGAACTTGATGAATCTGAAACACACAGGAAAATGTATAATACTGAGGATCTCACTCCCTTCCTGAGTACATTTTAGCAAAGCTTTTCCCGGTGATAGATTTCTGAGCTATCAAAAGCACGTTAATTTTTTTTCTGATTAAAACAGCTGTGAAAATATACAAGTGTAACTGTGAAAAAAAAAAAAAAGCCAAGCTTATTGTAATGCTTTAAGCAAAACAAGGAAAAGGGTTTTAAATACAGAGTTGCCCAAAGTGAAATATCTAACATGAGAAGAGCTTCTGATATTTTGGCACAAATACTTTAATCCTCTTGTCCATTCCGTTGGCACCTCATCTACAGTTGACTTGTTAGGGGTGAGGTCCTTTGTAATGGCGTCAGCACCCCTCCATAGGTAATGACAAGCTCACAAAACAACAGAAATGAGGAGAGGTGGTGGCGGCGGCGGCGGCTCCTCACTACAGAGGGTTCAGAAAGGCTCGGGCACCTAAAGGAGAACTGAAGAAAGCGACAGAATTGAAAGTGTCTGGCGTGAGGCAGGAGGTCAGCCCTGGAGATGACACTGGGGTTTTCATGCTTGTGTCTGTTACCCACCACAAGAGCCAAGCTCAAGCTGATGGGAACATTTGCCTAGTTGTACAGTGACACAGCACACGTGTGAAGTCTACTCCCCGACACACATGTCTTACCTTCCTGTAGCTTAAAAGTGAATCCTTTCAGGGGGACGATGACTCCTTAGTTGCTCACACCCCTGATTTGGGCTTGGCTGGTCAGAATTTTAGTTTGGGACCCAGACTTTTCATTGCCATTTTATTGTGTGGACTGAGGCAACATTGTGTGTGACTCAAAACATGCTGGAGTGGAGAAGCAGGTCTGACACATTTGAGGAGAATCATACAAACCCTTCTCCCAACAATGAAGACAGTGAAAGACAGCGTAGAAAACAGGAACGCGCAAGGGAAGGAAGGAAGGCCAGCCCTCAGCAAGAAAAACCGTGTCTTCCATCCAGCCCTCTGAGGTGCAGGCCATGATGGGAGGTCTGGCCTAGCGGCCCTGCCCTCCCTCAGCCTTCTTCAGGCTCCCACTCAGCAGGAGTCCTCACACGGGGGGTGGGGGGTTCAGATTAGACACAGGGAAGGTGCCAGTTGCTCCCTGCTCCAATATTTCCTTCTTCTCTGAAGAAGCCACTTTCCTGGCCACAGCTACCGACTCTGCCAGTCAGCAGCCCCTCTGAAAGTAAAAGCTCTGTTTTTCCAGCCCCCGGGAGTGTTCAAAGGCAACATGGAAACACAGAAATGCCTAAGGCCTGGTGAAGGCCTCCCTTCCTCACCTGAGGGTGTGAGGGTCAGTATAAGAGAAGAGCTGGACAGAGGGTTTAGGGGCTCCAGATCTCTGGCTGCCTTCTCCCTCCCAGCTTCTACACCTATCCTCTCTCTCCAGACAGGTGACTCATGCTGGTCCCTAGAGGATCAGCAAGGAGACTACTGCCATGAAGAGACTCTAGGGATAAGGCCAAGGAAGATCAGAGGCATCCCTGCTGCCAGCTGAGGCCAGAGGCCAGCAAGTCTCCTCGGGCCAGTAGAGTGCGCCCTGGTCCCTGGGCAGCCCAGCACTCTGTCTAACTCAGTACATTCCCTCCAGAAACACGCCCTGGCCACAGTCCGTATCCCTGAGAACTTCCTCATGCCTTTTGCACAAGAGCCCTTCTGAATCCTGCCCTCAGGATACCCTCCACTCACATCCACCCTCCCTGCTCCACACAGGGATGACTTTCCAGGGAACTGTCACCTCTCATTGCAGTCTCCTGTCATTCCCCCCTCCAGGAGAACAGGGACAGTCTGATGCAGAGACCTCCCATAGCAGGGGAGCTTAGGGCTGGGAACTGGTCTGCCTCCTCTGCCTCATGGCTGAGGGGTCGTCATTTTTTGTTTGTTTGCTTGGGTTTTGTTTTGTTTTGTTTCCCTATTTCAGGTTTTCTTATTCCAAGGGGAAATGTCCCACTTATTTTCTTACCGTTGTGTCATTCAAACCTACAGTGCTTATGAGTGGGTAGATTATGCAGAGCACAGCAGGGGGAATACTGCTTCAGCTGTCCCTAGCTCAGGAAGATGGCAGTGTTCAGGCTTCAAAGAGCAATGATTCTGGGTCTGTGTGTCCAAGAGCTGTCCCGGGCTGGATTCTTGTCTATTCTGTTCCTGTCCTGCTTCAGCACCTACAATAGTGCTGGATCACAGTCAGCACGCAGCCAGCACACTTGGGAAGGTTTGGAGGTCACGCTGTAAGTGGGGTGCTCACCTGTGTCTGCATTTTCTTTCTTCTTTTCCCCTCATTAATGAAGAGAAGACTCACCTTAGTAGAATGAAGTCTGCTCTGTTCACTGACTGAGTCTTCTATAATGCTTCAAGGGGAAGGCAAGGTGTGTGTGTGTGTGTGTGTGTGTGTGTGTGTGTGTGTGTGTAGTGTGTTTGTCTGTCTGTGCAGAATCATGGGTATGTGTGCATGTGCCCAGATACTGAGAACTATCATCCAGACACGGGTTTTCCCCTTTGCTAGGTCTCAGCCAATCCCTCCCCTTCTTCATCGCCTGGGCCATGCACCTGAGCTCGGTTATAATAGGAATTACAATGGATATGACAGCCTTAGGAGTACAGTTCAGAAAGCAGCTGTCATAGAAATTAGCAAGTTTTGTCAACATCTCAACTCCAAGGCAATGGGAGCCTAGGCCAGGACTGGAGGAGTTAACTGGAGGTGTGTGTGTGGGGGGGGGGGGTATGCAAAGCACTAAATCCCTAAACTCCTGCAAAGATCTTTGATGGCTGTGATCAATAGATTCTCAGACCATGCTGACATAACCTTGTCATGCCTCAGCAAGGGTACAGTGGCTAAAAAAGGCACAAGGAGGTGGCTAGGTGGGAGGCGGGGCAGGAGAGGAATGGGGGATGAAGATATCATGCCCTCCCCCACAGCCCCTGGCCCCCCTCCCTCCACACCAGCCCTCTTCAACAGGCATCACACAGCAAGTGACTGGTAATGGTTCTTTGGCCTCGTATAGCTTTTAAAATCCTTCAACTGAAGCATCGCAGCTCCAATCGCCAGCAAAGCTTGAGCACCCTTGAGACCCTGGTGCAGATAATCATCATCCACTCAGTGACAAGAAGCTGAGCGCCGCTTCGGTACCAAGGAGACCGAATGTGGCAGGGCACCAAGGTGCCATCTTAGACGCATCCAAGCAGCAGCCGCAGCAGCTGCAACAGTAGCACACAGAGATGAGATGTGTTTGCAAGTAGTTGTGTGTGTTGGGAAGGGAGGGTTCTCCCTTCTTTATCTTCTTCTCCCTCCTTCCTCTCACCCTCCTCAGAGAATCCTCTTTCTCAAGGGGGATGCCGTTATCTCAGCTGCTCTTAGCATGCTTCCCGTTACCCAGCACCTGCTGGACTAAATTGAACCCTGCAGTCAATACTGTTGCAAAGGAAAATGACTTTAATTTGTGTAAAAGTGTAATCAAAAGGTGGGTGGGTGATTTTTCTTGCTTTCAGAGAAATGCAGGTTTGATTTATGATTTTATAAAAGAGAGCATGCCAGCCTGTCGCTTTCTGGCTTCCTCACAGCACCTCTCAAGCTTTCTTTGTGCCACATGACACCATCTCCCTAAGCGAAACTGCATTATGTAGCCCTCATGCTATGGATGGCACAGCTGGTTGGAGTGGGCCCTGCAGATCAGGCCGCCCATGGATGTTTACTCCCACAGAAAGGTGGAAGAAACCGTCTACAAGTCAAAGAGTCTCCCCTGAAGCACACATCACCCAAACCCGGGCAGCTCGGGACAGCACTGCGTGTCCAGATAGTTTATATTCCCTTTCCACCTCAGGCCTTGGCCTCACATTTTCCATTCACAGGGCTCCCTGGCAAATTGAAGATGGTCTAAACAAGGAATACCACATCTCTTGCCTGTGGTAAAAATAGCTCTCCAAACAGCCCAAAGTATTTTGTTTCCATTGTCTACTTTCTGTCTCATACCTTAACAAGGGGCAGTCCTTGGAGAGGGACAGCTCTAGACAACTGTCCTTCACAGCATGACTTTGTTTAAGGCCATGTCACCAGGCCTGACAGCCCTATCCAGAAGCAGACTGATCTCACTATGAAGCAGTGAGCCATGCAAAGGCAGCCTGGTGAGGAAGGCTTGGAAAAGGAAAGATGCTGTTCTCCTCCTGATGCAACCGAGACAGAGGTGGACATGGCAGACACAGTTTTGTTATCCCCCAGGGTCGAATGAACATGAGATGCTGACCACTACGCTTCAAGAGGTCACCATAACGAAGCCCAGGGCCTGGGAGAACTGGGAAAAAACCATCTTTGTCCTGAAAGTATGACAACTTTCCCAAGAATCAAAACAGGGCATTTCAGTGTCCCAGAGATCCTGACAAAAGAAAGCTTCATCTTTAAAAGTTATTTAAGGGATTTTCCCTTCATGGGCATAAGGAGATGGTGACCCCTGTATGAAACCTTGGTGCCTGGAGGCGGTGGGGGGTGGGGCTGATGCTTTAGCTCCAGGCACTTCCCATCACAAGGATAAAATATTTTTGCAACTCACCAATATTTGAATTTAGTTGACTTATTCACTCAGTAAAATACATTGGCCCACAACTAGAGTCCAGGCACAGTACTAGACTTGAGGATATGACAATAAACCATACAAATAAAAGTACCAGTCTCTATGGAATTTATATCCTATCTCTTTCATAAAGTACAAAGCCTTCCAGAGTACAAAGAGGTACAAACAGGGAGTGATCTCTAAGATGTGAGTAACTGAGAGCTATGTTCTTTAGGGAACCATTCCTGAACCAGAAAGCAAGGAGCCCAGAACAGGAGGAGCTAAGAGACATGGGAGGTCCAGACATGGGAGGGAGACAGAGGAGGAGGAAGAGGAGATGGAGTCAGGGTAGGGAAGGAGTTGAGCACTTAGTAGGTACCTTTAGAGTTCTGCTGAGGATTGAAGCTGCTAGTAGGGAGATATTGCACATCCCCATGGGTTCAATGTCAAGACTGAGTTACTATTAAATACAAGGTGAGAACTGCTAAGTGTTTCCCTCTGCTCTGTTGCCAGTGATTCTGGGTCCCCGGTAAGGCTGAGCTGTAACACTGCTTGAGACAGGAGGTAACCTGCCCCTGTAGGTGGTTGGTGTCATCCTGCATTGTCTGGTCACAGATGTCACTTCATTGTGATAACCATTCAGTGTTTTGAGGAATTCTTGAGGCTTGTTCCTACGTCATTGCGGCATCATGTCCCGGTACCAGAAAAAGGAGTCCCTCCACCTCCAGACTGCCATGATGTTTCTAGCACGTATGTAAGGGTCCAATTCCTCTTCTGAACCAATTCCTTTACCCAAAAAATAAAATTATGAATCATGTTTCCACATCATATCATCTGATGGCTTTGGCACTGCCCACACCCTGCACCCAGAGAAGGCTTCCCTCAGTTTCTAGAAATGCCACCAGATTTGTTTTCTCATAAATGGGGGAAACAAGAGGGTTTTAAAAAAAGCTTTTATATTACTTCATGTGAGTCAAATAGCAACCTAAGGTAAGCAAATAAGTCCCACCACATTGCCACATGCACAGTCTCTCTCCCCCCTTTCTCTCTCTCTCTCTCTGTGTATGTGTGTGTGTGTGTGCTTCTACACACACACACACACACACACACACAATCACTCATGTATGTACAACCATCACAAAACTCTTGGCCTAAACAGCAGGCTCTCCCACAGATGCCCCCTCAATATAACTACATGAAAAGAGGCCAGGACTCAGTCTGCCTTGGCAGCAGCCTGATCTGTGGTCTGCCTAGGGTTAGCCAAACATAAAGCCTCATCCAGATAGCTAAGACAAGCAAAGTCCCTCAGGGTGCACAGCACATGGAGGGACACAACCGAGGCTGAACACGCAACCCTGACTAACATTACTGCAGCGTGTGGGACTGGATTGCTGCTGGCCTGGGATGCTGAAAGTTCCATTGGCATGTGGAATGCAAGACTCTCTCTGACAACAAAGACACAGCAACACAGAGGGAGGGAGACAGAGAGGGAGACAGAGGACCGGCAGAGTGAAGACAGACCAAACAAGTGACCATTACCAAAGGCAAAGCCTGGAGAATGGAAATGAAACCAGGATGAGTAAATCCAAGCCATCGTGGCATTGGAAAGTTGCTTTTGCCTTGTATCGGGCAGGGGAGAGCTTTTCCTTATCCAATTTGCAAATAGCTTTGAAGGGGGGAGGGGTAAAAAACAAACGAAAAGGGAGAATAAAAACCATGAAGACCAAGAAAAGAAAGCCACAGTAACAAGAAGAAAGGAACACTGAACGGACCACAAACCCGCAGGCAAAGTCCACACAGTGCCTTGGCTCAACATGGCTGCTTGGCTTTCTCTTCTCCACTATCACTATTTCTCTCTTCTTTTGTCCCATAAGCTTGTTCCTTAGAGCCCTCTTTCCTGAACCTTAGACAGCACACAGACACAACTCAGCCAGTCTCAGCCTGAGGAAGGGGACCAGGACATGAAGGGCAAAGGTTTGACCCTAAGAAACGTTTCTCAGGCAGTTGGCTCACACATTAGGTGGCAAAGAGATCCCCCCCCATGCTTTCTCTATGAAAGTAACTGATTTTTCCCCTCCCCAACTCTTTTTATTCCCATTCAAGGAGCTGCTGTTCCCTCCCATATGCTCAGGCCTGACTGTTTGTCCCCCACCACGTCCATCGGTACACCACTTGCTCTGAGGTCTTCCCTAGCAGTGATGACAACTGATAGTGTTAGTCCAACTCCTGCCACCTCCACCTTCCTCAAGGGATCCAGCAGCTCTCCAAACTGCCAGGTTGTATGCGGCCAATGGGAAGGCGTTCGCTAGTTGCAAATGTTCAAATTAACACTTACTCCTGTCTCAGAGTCTACAGGGAAACCAAGCCTGGCTACTAATTACAGTTTGGGGAGTGAAATAAACAGGCATGTGGCAAGTTGAGGCCTTGGTGCTGAAGAGAAATGTCTTCATTTGGCCGCAGCACTTTGGTATTTAAGGCCTAAGAGCTGGGGAGAGAAGCCTGGGCAAAAGGGGTCTCACCTGTACAGGTCCAAGCAGGGCATCCTCAGGCCTTACCATTAGGCCCTAGATCCCCAGTCCCAGCTTTGTCAGGGTTTGGCTCATGGTAGTTAGGAGGAAGTTGTCAGGATCTGTGGAAGCTGACTACAGAGTGCATGAACCACACAACTGCCCGACATGGCTGCTCCCTTTCTACTAAGCAGTAAGTATCTACGTTTGCCCCCTGGTCCTAGGATCCCCACTACATCAGACCTTCCCTTCCCACTAGTGACAGCGGCATTTTCTGACCATGCCAGCTGCAGCAACGTGTCAGCCATCACTTCCTCAAAGCTCTTTCCCCCATCCTTGTGCCAGGATGAGCACTTGGTTCAGGTAGCCACCCTGTGTGCACTGCTCTCACTCAGGAGAGTTTCCATCTGGAAAGCAGCATCTAATCTTGGGGAATTCTCAAATACCACAGGCTCAAACACTACCTCTGCATCTTTCCATGTCCTCTTGGGGCTCAGTTGAACGTGTGTTGGAGTTCTCTGGTGGGTTCTCGGGTCTCTTAACTTTCTCTCCATGTATTTTCATCTCTTTAGAACTTCCTGCCACATTTTGGGTTATTTCTCACCTCAGCCTTCCAGTTTCCTAATTCACTTGCTCACTGTATAAACTCTGGTACATGGTCCATTGTGCAATTTTAAAATACACCTATAAAGTCCCTAATGATCCTCCTTCAGGAAGTGGAATCTAACTCCTCTCCTCTGATTTTATTGAGTCTCGTTTAGTGAACAGACCATGATAGAAATGACACCATAGTAACTTAAAGCGTTGGTTTTGAGCATATTGAAACCGCCATACTCTTGACTCTAGTCTCTACAGTCACCTGCTATAGAGGAAATCAGCAACTGTGATGGGAGAGACTCAACTGGGGGAAATCTAAGCTTTTTTGTTTTGATTAGATTTTTGCCAGCCATGCAAATTAGAAGTAGTGTCTTCAGATCCATAGATCTGTCTTAGCTACAAACTCCTGGGGACTCTGTACTGAAATAAATCAGTAAGCAGTGCCTACCTCTTGACACAAGGATAAAATAATATATGTATTCTTTCATGTTGTTTGTTTAGTGCATGGTTTGGAAGTTAAACAACCTGGTCTGGCTTTTCCCCCACTGTCGTAACTATTTCTTCCTTGTTGAGGTCTCTGATCTTTTCTAGCCAGTTCTTGTTTCATCGTCTTCTGTTCTTATTTAACCATTTCTCTGCTCTGTCTTATTATTGGAAACATTAAGACTAAAGTTAAAGCTTCTTTTTTTGTTTTAGGCTGTTTACCTAGCTTGCTGCCTGCCTTTCATGATGCCTGGCTTCTAGACAAATTCATGTTCAGCATGAGCCCAGGGCTGCTACCCCAACCCCAGCCAGGAGAGTAGGGTGTTTCTGATGTCCCTCTCTCATCTTTACCAAGGACTGTGTGTTTCCTCACTAGACAGATAGTGTAATGAGATCCCAGCCTTTCCCCATGGGCCTCCCAGCTCAGGCCTTCAAATCCCAGTGAGGGTCATGAATTGAGCTATTTTATGGAAACTTCTCCAACTCAAAAATGGACATTTCCTGTCTTGTAAGCATGGCCTTGAGCTTGTGAAATGTCTTCTCTCCTTCTCTCCTTATTCTACTTTCTATAAGTAGAAAGGGATGCTTTGGCTTCTGGACAATCTACTTGCATTGGTCCAGAATTCTGATCACGCTTGCTCTTTTAATTTTTTTCTCTCTCTCCTCAGTTATCCCTTAAGATTCTGAACGTCAGGGTCAGGATCTTGTCCTCTTCAGTTCATCCTTATTGAAGAGCACAATGCCTTCAACACAGTCGCCATTCTGTAAGTAATCAATCAGTTGACACTTGACACTTGCAAGGACGGGAGAGAGAGCTTGATGGGAAAAGACACCAAAGCTTCCTCAATGATCAACACTTACGGCCCTTGGTTCGGGACCCCTGTAAGAAGATGTATCTCAAGCTTTTCTGGATCACAGAAACTTTGAAAATCTAATTAGACCGTCACTGAAGAAAAAACAAATTGCAGCACAGGAAGCTCTGCCTCCTGTTTCAGGGAGCTAAGTAGTTGGAAAATTCATCCTAAAATGAAAGCAATTTCTTCTCATGTTGGGAATTACCCTTTTCTTGTCACTCCCCATCAATGCCTTTTCTGATGACTAGAGTCCTGGTGTTCTTTCTGGCTGGTGTGAGGCTGAGGGTCTGAGAGCCTGTGTGACAACCTGGCAGAGACCTCTACTAGAAGCATCTTCAGGCTCCACCATCCTCACATCCATATGGCTTATTCTCTTCTATAGCACAAAGTATCCCGTGTAACAGCACCATCAGTGGTAAGAACAACTGCACTCCTGCTAGTAACAGCAGTTGGCTACCGATATAGAACTGGACTCCTTCTGCTTCACAAACACCCCTTTGTGTCTGGTTTTGCTGGGGATCAATAATGTCAACCACAGGGTTCATCTAAAACTGGGATGTACAATCTCAGCCCCTTTAACTAGTGGAGTTTGTGTCATGTTCCTATCTGTCATTCAACATCAATTCAACTGACATTTACTGATGCCTGTTATATACCAAGCACAGCTCTCAAAATCACCAAGACCATCAGTGTAACAAAATGTAAGTGGTGAGCTTGAGGGACGCTCAAAGTGCAGGCTTGGGGCAGGGGCTTCCACTTTGGACCATTAGTCAGCAGGAGCTAGGAAGGATGCCTCACTCTGGACAAAAGACAAAGCTAGAAACACTGAAAGAACCTCAGTTCTGGAAGACTTGTTTCACAATGTGAGGGACTCAAGGTCGTGTCCTATCGGTAATGAGGGAGACCAATCAGAGGAATTTTACATAAGAAAGGCAATATTACATAAGAAAGGTAATAACCATTTATTTGGTTAGGTTTGTGTTTTGTCTGTCTTTTGTTTTTTTACTATCATTGTTTTGTTTTGTTTTATTTAAGGATTTGTTTATGTGTATGAATGTTCTGTCTGCATGTGTGTAGGTATACTCAGTGCATACCTTGTGCCTTTGGAGGCCAGAAGAGGTTGCTGGGTTCACTGGAACTGGAGTTATAGACAATTGTAAGCCACTATGGGGGTGCTGGAAACCAAACCTGGGTCCTCTGCGAGGACAGCCAGTGATGTTATGAATTGCTAAGCCATCCTCCAGCCCCCCTTTAAACTGTGTGTGTGTATATGTGTGTGTGAGAGAGAGAGAGAGAGAGAGAGAGACAGAGAGAGACAGAGAGAGTGAGAGAAACCAGGCTGGCCTTGAACCCAGAGATCCACCTGCCTCTGTCTCTTGAGTGCTGGGATTAAAGGTATGTGCCACATTATCCAGCCCCTATTTTGTTTTTTAAAAAGACATTTATAACAAAGGGGGGGGGGAAATCACAATTAGTTCCAAAAATTTAGAATATTTAAATAGCATATTCACCCTAGAAAGGTCTAGAAATTATTAACAAAAATCATCATGCCCCCAACCTAGACTATATAGAAAATTGTACATGAATTTATTAAATGAGACTCGAGACACTCAAATCTAGAGTAAGAGGAGCAAAATACAATTCATGATGTCATTGACAATATTTTAAAGGATAAAATAAACTAAAATTTGAAATATGCTTTTTGAAAAGTGAAGAATAATTCACAAAAGTAAAACACACTAAAGAATTCAAAGAGAAAAATAGAACTCAAATTTACACAAAAAAGAAAATATTCAAAATTTGGGGGGTATATATATATATATTCCATAATCATAAACTGTATCTATATAGTATATAGATAAAATTCTCATGTGCAAATGAAAAAAATCTTGGAAAATTGTTTTCTATAAGGAATGTATATTATCAAAATTATATCCAGAAACTGAATAGATATATTCTGTAGAAGAAATTAAAAAGACTGTTAAGGGATTAGGCCAGGAGATTTTTTTTGCCCCCTCCTTTTAAATTTAAATTAGAAACAATCTTATTTGATATATCAATCCCAGTTTCCTCTCCCTTGCATCCTCCCATGCCCCCCACCAACCCCTATCCCATCCCTCTTCTGCACCGTAGAAAGGATGAGGCCTTCCATGAGGGATCATCAAAGGCTGTTGCATCATTTAGGGCAGGGCCTAGACCCTTCCTCATGGGCTCCTAATGTTCATTTGTACACTAGGGATGAATACTGATCCACTGCCAGAGGCCCCATAGACTGCCCAGGCCTCCTAACTGACACCCACGTTCAGGAGGCCTGGCTCCATCCCATGCTGGTTTCCAAGCTATCAGACTGGGGTCCATGAACCTCCCACTCGTTCAGGTCAGCTGTTTCTGTGGGTTTTCCCACTCTAGACCAAGAGATTTTAATGGGAAGATTCTTTAAAAAAAAAAAAAAAAAACTTGCCCATCCTATTGCTATATTAAATCTTCCAAACTACATAGTTTTGGTGAGAGTCCCAGTGCTTGTTGTGTGAATCTACATGAGCAGGACAAAAGAACACATGGTTAGTTGGTCAGAACTCTGGCCAGTCACATTTTAGAACAGTATAAGAGCAGGTAAAATGACCAAACTTACCGGTCAGGCAAAGAATGCTCACCACTTCCACAGTGGCTGACATTTAACCTATTCAGAAAGATGATAAGAAGTAAGAATCCCAGGGTGGGAGAGGTAACCAAGTTAACATTACTCACATAGCCTGTAATGACACTCAGGAAGTAAGATAGTCAGCCACTGGAACTAATCATCCAATAATCACAGAAGAGACCTGGGACATCTACTTCCCAAACAGCAGCAGTGAGCGACCTAGTGACTGCCACACACAAACAGTTCTGTCTCTAGTGACAATGTGCAGGATCCTCATATGGAACACCAGGCTTCACACGGGTCCACAGAGAGGACAGTGCAGGGGTGCCAGCCCATGTCTTACTGGTCAGGGTCAGTGTTCAGAAATTCCACCCAAGTTAACGGACTTTGACTCAAAAATGACAATGGGAATTTTTGGAATTTGAAAAACAAAAATAGCACTCTTTTGAATTCAAAAATTCTTTTTGAAAAATATTAAAAATGAAGCGAATTTGAACTTCAACTGCCAAAACAAGTTGTAAATCTAGTAAATAAATCAATAAATAGAATGGAAAGTATCTAACCAGGCCTGGGTATCAGATTAGAATTGAGTCTAGAAAAGTGGCATAGAATAAAATACAATTAAGAAATAGTTCCAGATCAACTGTGTAACTGTCTGGAATAAAGTGTAATCTGATCCTTAGTTACATGTCATTCTAAACAGAATTGGGAAGCCAAATGCTCAAAAATAATAATAAATAATAAAATACAGGGTGGAGAGATGTCTCCAAGGTTAAGAGCAGGCGCTGCTCTTCCAGAGGACCTGGGTTCAATTCCCAGCACCCATGCCAGGTGGGTTCTCAACTGCCTGTCACTCCAGCTCCTGGAAGGTTCAATTCCTCTGGCCTCTGGGCACCTGTACTAACTTAAATTAATTTTTAATTAGAAACAATAAGGTATAAACAAATATTGATCTGATCATGGTATAGAAAATTTTATGAAAATGGTTTCTATGAATAAAATGGAACTTTTGTCTGGGGGGAGGTGAGGCGGGAACTAGAAGAGATACCAGAACTCTTAACTGTGTCAAGGCTGTTTCCAGGGATAAAATGTCCTGAATATGAAGACAAATAACAAGTGGATACAAAACAGTCACAACCTGTAGCACATAATTAATGTTTTCACAACAAGCTTTTAAAAATCTATGAGAAAAAGTAAAAGTATTGTTTAACAAAAGAACAAATGTACAAATCAAAAAAGTGGAAAAACAAGTTCAGCTTTAATACTAACTAAAGAAATTCACATTAAAACAAGGCACCATGTTTCATTTAATTTCAAAAACTGAAATACTCAAAGGTTCATAACAGTGGTTTTTTTTTTTTTAGACTTTTGTCAGTGGAACTATAGATTAATACCCCACTTCTAAGGAACAATATAATAGGCATCAAAACCCACAAAATATCTCCATTCTTTAAAAGAACTATATTATTATTGTCAATCTCTGTGAGGGTACCATGGAGTACATGTGGAGGCCGAAGACAGCTGTGTGGACTGTGATCGCTTTCTACCTTTACATGGGTTCTGGGGGTTAAACTCAGAGTGTCAGACTTGAGCCAATGGTGCCCTTACTCATGAAGCCATCTTGTCAGCCCATGTTCACCCTCTTGTATCTGGTTTTTGACCTCTTAAATTATAGCCTAAGAAACTGATCAACATTGCTGCTAAAGACAGACACTGTGGTACTTCAGTAGTCTTCATGCTCTAGGATATATACCGAGGCCTTGGTTACACAGCCTACAACATTTTCAACACTCGTTAAATTTTTTATTATAGATTATCTCATGGTGCAGAAAAGTGTTCCGAGTAGCTATTAAAGAATATGTTGCAAAATAGTATGCATTACATGTTTTAAAATGTTAATCATAAAATTTGTTGCTTAATGTCTGTCTCATTCCCTCAAGCAACTCCCTGAAGTTCTGCAAGTTAGAAACTTTGGAAACACTTTGACAAAATATCTTTGCCCAAAATTCAATTAAAACGGAATCTCTGTGGGCCTTTTTGGGGTTTTGGTTTAATTTCTCCTTGTGATTACAATGTACAGTCAGCATCCAAACTCCTCCTGTGGTTCTGACCTGGGCTGTTCTGTCTGAAGGGACATTTGGCAGTTTCTGGAGATAGTTTTGGTGGTTGTCACAGTTTGAAGTGGGGGACATTACTGGCATCTGATAGGTGGAGAGTAGCTTATATGGGATGATTTGTGTTCCCCTAAAAGGTCTTTATACTGTAATCACAAGCAGCCCCACAACCTTACAAGGTAACTATTGGCAGAATGGTTTTTCTAATGATGGAGTTAAAAGGAAGCCTTTAGGATGGACCTTAATAGCAATAGCGGTGATCTGGTAGGGAGAGAAACACCAGGGAGTTTTCCTTGCATACAGGCCATGCAAGGACAGCAAGAAGAGGGCCATCTGCCATCTGCAAGCCATGGGGAGAGCCCAGGAGAAACCAGCCCTGAAGGTACAATGGTCATGCCCTTCAGCTTCTGGACTACAAGAAAACGCATTTCTGCAACTTGTGTCCCTGTGGCCTGAAGTCTTTGGCCCTCACATGCCACCTCAGCAGGGATACTGCTGTCACACAGACAAGGCATCTTCTCCACAACAAAGCCAGCTGGGCAGTTCCACAGCATTGAAAACCCTCTCCATCCCCTGGTTCCAAGTCACAAGGAGATGACCAGTGTGTGTTTCTTTGACTTGACAAATGAGATACATAACGACAGAAACATTAGCAGGACTTAGGCGGCAACTGAACATGAAGAGATATGGGGTGGGCCAGGGATGACAGCTAGGTTTCAGGTGGAAGTGACAGGGTGAACAAGAAAGACAGGGGTAGACAGGTCAAAGGAGAAGCAAAGTGGAGGCTGGCTATCCTGCAGACATGTTCAGTGGCTTCTAGAAATACAACAGACAGCCACTAATATGAAGGGTGACTTGGGCTCTGCCAGGGAAGTAAGGCTTTGGGGCTGGGGGCGTCTATCATGAATGAAGTACTTGTGATGGACCCTGAAGACTGGCTAATAGAAGAAAGGATGTAGGAAGAGGAAGGACACCTGATGGTACCGGAGTCACTCTGGCCAGGACAGCTGTATGGGTAGCGTGGCATGTTTGCTGACTGGGCCATCCTGTGTGTCATTCCACCAGTTGAGGGTGTTATTAGTTCCCATAACTGACTCAAATAAAAGGAAACTATCCTCAGTATTGGGTGGGCCTCATCCAATTGGTACTAAGGCCATAGAGGTTCAAAGGTTTCTTTGAAAAAGAAAATAATCCTGCTGACCAACATACACACACACACACACACACACACACACACACACACACACACACACAGCCTGCCAACTTGCCGTCAGGAACTGGGCCCTGTCACTCCTTGTCCTGCTTCTCTGGAAAGCCATGACAGATAGATACAGAGGCTCAGAAGGGACTCAGCAAGAGCGAGCTGATGGTCCATTCTGTGACCTCACATGATGGCTAGAGTACAGATCTGAGAAAACAGGCCATGCCATACCAGTGGTAAGAACTTGGAAGAAGAGAAGTAGAAAAAAGAGGGACAGCAGAGGCTTCAAAACTGTGTACTGCCTGTGGAATGCAAAGAAGGAGGACAGGGGAGCGAACGGAAGGACACCGAGTTGGGAGGTGGGCGTTCTGATGGCCCACCCCATTCCTTCCACCACCGGCTAAGTCTGCCACACCTTGAATTCTAATGGTGACTTCCAGTCCATCTTGCCTTGTTATTTTACAGATGGAGCAAGTGGATGAGAGGTACTGGGTTATTAACCCCAATTGTTCCCTGGGTACAGGCAAGGTAGGCTCACACCTCAAAATTGGTATTGTATAGATTTGTCTGGCAGGCATGCTGGGAGTCCATGGGAAGCTGGAGAACGTGAGAGCCCGATGCTCACCTGTCCTGAACAGCTGCAGGAAGTAGCAGGAGCCCTCTGCTACCATGGAATAGCCCATTCTTTGTATGAGACCACTGAGCTGCATCTCCAGTCTACTATTTACTAGTTGGGTGGCCTTGAGCAAATGCCATACCCTCAGCAATTCAGCATTCCCATCTCTAAAGCAGGGGAAAGGGATATGATCTTTTACAGCCTGTGTTTTCCTAAGTAAAGCCCGAAGTACATGGTAAGTACTCACAAAAAGAAAATTCCCTCTGTACACACACACACACACACACACACACACACACACACACAGGTGGCCCAGGGAGACAGCAACTATAAATGTGACCAAGATTTTTAAGATATCATCCCCAAGAAAGGACATAGACTCTTTGCTTTCTGCAAACAGGGCACTGGCTGAGCAATCCTGGGCTACTCCTTTAAACTCCCCTGCCTCTGTGCCCCTGAGTGAAATACAGGTTTATGACTGCTGACACCTTTCCCTACACTCAGGCTCTGGAGTACAGCTAGTGATTGCTGTACACTTACTGGCCTTGTGGTTATTTGGATTTCTAAGCAGCAGACATTCCCTGCCCCCTCCTCAGATCTCATCATGGAGCATCATCTTCCCTCTCAAGTCGGCCTGTTTGTCCCCTAAAGGACACATTCTGTCTAACTTTGTAGAATTTTCTTTTGTTGTTTCCACCCCTGACTTTGCACATCTCCACTTTGCTCTGGCTGTCATTTTCTCTCCTGACTTGACATATGGCTGAACCTGTATCCTTCCTCGGCTTCCTTCCCTGTGCTCAAAGGGAAGGGTCAAGCTGAGTTTCAAGTCTGAGGTCTGGGATTACATCAAATCCGTAACGTTTATCTGCCCTAGCCATCGGCCAAAGACTTCCCAATTTAGGTTTCATTCACATCAGGAGAAGACGGAGTTGTCTGAGCTACAGTGTGCCCTGCTTGTGCCTTCATTTTTCTTACTTAATTCCTAAGGTAAAGCTCCCAAACCCACTTAGGCCTGTGTAATGGTCACAGATGCATGGCCACTGGCAGTCAGGCAGTATTTCTACCTGAGGCAGCTCTGGGGAGACAGGAGCTGCTGTCGCAGTGAACGCGTACCCTCTGTGGGCTGAGGGAGGTAGGCCCACACAAAGGGCTTTTTGTCTCAATTAAAGAAGTTGTTTTGAGCCCAATTTCCAAAGTGCCATGCGCTCCACATGCCTTGGGCAGACAGTGCACATTATTACTGTATGACAGAGCTCCCCATGCTGCCCTGCACAGCCCAGACTTGGCCCTGGAGGCCAGCCTCTTTTAGAGAACTCCACCTTCAGAGGGGTCCTGCCCGCAGAGATGGTGCCCGCTCTTCAGTTCTTTGGGCAGAAGTTTATTTTTCTGCTTCTCCATCTGTGATGAACATGGGCAAACCCTTGTGCCCAGCACAGTGTCCCAAGCCAGGAGGCATGTCTCATATGTGGGTAACAAATAAATGATGCACAGTCTAAAGGATCTGGTAGAGGGCTCAAAGGGAAAACAGAGTTTTGGGCTTTGTTTAAGTCGTTTGGGTTTTGTATATAAATGAAAGAGAAGAGAGAACTGTAATTTGGGTTCCGTATTATTATAAGGCAGCCAAACCCAAGAAAATGCAAGTCATTTGTTTGACCATTTGGGGACGCAGTGGTCAAGCCAGCAGGTACACACAGGAGACCACACAATGCATGATTGCAGAAATCCTTACCCGGCCAAGAGGTCTGGGTGATGTCGCCCCTGAACCTCTACTCCTGACTTCTGCCTTGTTTTTATACTCTTCCTGCTCGGCAAACACGACCTGAGCCAGGCTATGCAGCCTGACAGCTTTCTCCAGGGAGCAATTAGAGCCTTGAAGATCTTACCTAGGCTTCTCCCGAAGTCTTCTCATTAAATAGGTACTTCAAATGTTCCTGGGGCCTAAAACATTAAGATTTAAAGGAAACGACTGACTGCTTTTCTCCATGCCAAATCAGACCGTTGTTTAACATGGGGAGAGCTACCACTGAGGTTAGCGAGGTAGAAAAAGGGGGTTATATGTTGCTGGAGAACAGAAACTAAACAGGGAAATTTAAAGCAAGACGGGGACCGGCATAGCCCAGATGATGCCTTTGAAAGAGTCAGATTTTGCAGGGACCATGCAGCCCAAGAGTCAGACTCCACATGTGACTGTCCCGCACTCCCTCTCAAGAAGCAGGGCATACACCATGGGCAAAGATCTTCCTGGAGAAGGACGGCTTGCCTGCTTTGAGGGATGGCAAGCCAGGCAGGGGTCAGCAGATTCCAGGTACTGTGGCAAGGGCTGCTGGGGAGTTGGCAGGGCTACCCGAGACAGCTTATTTGTAGAACGCTGCCCTTTCTAACCAGGCCCGCCCTGCCAAGAAGCTGTGCCCTTTGTGTGAAAGCAGCTTGGGAAACATTAGAGTCATCTGTGGCTGTGTTGTGGGATTCATGGCTGTGTTATCTTGGAGTTTTGATTGTGTGCAGAGGCCTAAGCCTGGGTTTGCAATGCACTGCTCATTTATTCATAACACGTGGATGGTACCGAGTCATATTAAAGAAGAAAGAACAAAAGGAAACAGCCATTATCTATCTTCCCGAGACTTGACGCTTGCTACCTGGGGATGGGGAGAGTCTTCTGAAGGAGTAGGAACAAAGCCACATCTGTTTGGTGTCCAGTTGGGGTTGGTGGGAAATATTCCTTAATTCCTATCAGCCCAACTCTCTCAGAAAGAATTCTGCTCTCTTCTAAGCTGTGGGTTTGGGCAAGCTTTGGGATAATTTGGTAAGCAAGTCCTCATGTAAACCAAACTCAGATGGCTTTTCCCCTTGCTCTCCCCATCATTTTCCAAGAAGGCCTTGTACTCTTTGAAGGGTAGAGTGACGTCAGGAAAGCCAAAGCTGATGTAGGTGGTACTGGGTTGTCCCAGTTCCCACACCCATAACACCCCTCTGACATGCTCAGTTTATGTGATTGCTGGTGACATTTCAAGACCACAATCCTAGATGACATTCTCTTATAGGCCCTGCTAAGGCAGTTTAGCCACTTGTTTAAGAATAGATCTACCTAGGACCTTCTGAAGGCATTGTCTGGCCTTTATACATGAAGGGATGTTGGAGTGGAGATCCCCATGCCCTCAGTCAATCCTGCTCAGTGTAGTCACAACTCAAACTCCAAGCTTATTTTCCAGCCAGAATGTATGCTAATAACATAGACTTGTTTTACACATCCTGCTAACATTCTGTGTCAGAAGAAAAGAGAGCAGTCAGGAGAGAAGAGAGCAACACAAAGCACAAGATTCTACCAGGGGCTCCCTTTCTCTGAGACATGGGGCCTCAGGAGGTTGCAAAGCAGAGGGCAGTGTGGACAGTCTTTTCATTCTTAGGTGATACTGTGATGGTTTCACCATCAAGTCAACTGACAGTGTGATCAGGGTAGTCTTCTGGAAGCTTAGTCTTGAACTTGCTTTTGCCTCTCCAGAGGTAAAAGAATCACTGGGGTAAATAAATATTTAATAAGCCAACTGGCTTCTGGAAACAGAGTTGTTTCTGTTGTCTAGAACCAAGAGTGATAGCACTGGGCTTTTTGAGGAGAGCACAGGAATTAGGGACATGTAGACCCTTGACATCTGTAGGCCTTTCTCCTCCACTGGTCTGTAGTGACAGGGTGAGGGATAGGGGTTATCTCTTTCAACACTAAACAGCCTTGTAAGTGATAAGCAAGCCTTTCTTGGCATGAGTAAGGTCTGGGATGGAGTTCCTTTGACTCATACCTACAGTTGGGACACTGAAGAGCTATAAAGCAAAAGCACCTCATGGCCCTGAACTACTCCCAGCCCTCAGTCTTCACCACACCCACTTCAGACACCCAGCTCTCGGTACTTTCTCCCCACCCTACACTTGTTATCAGCCTTTTAAGATGTGATATCCAAAAGAACTGGCACTAGCAGCCTTGGCCAGAAATATCTGTTTGACACAGGAGCCCAGAGCCTTGGACTACAGGGATAATGCCTCTGGGTGGAATTCACACAAAGGCCAGTTAGTAAAGAAATTTCATACTTCATTTGTTTTCATTTTTATTTATTTTTTGTTTGCTTTTAGCAATGAGGACTTTCCCAGAAACAAACAAAAAGGCCATCAATTCTGGAGGGAGGAAGAGGGCAGAAAGGATGAGAGGGAAGAACTCTGGCATCCATGCAGGCTGAGTGCTGGATGCTGTCCGTCACCCACCTCTCCTTGACCTCCTCACCACAGCCACCTCTCTGCTCATTTAAACTTGTCGGGCTCTCTGCTTACTGTTACTTCTCTACTAGCTTCAAGTCTATAATCAAATGTCCTTAATCAGAGGTAGCTTTCCACCAACCTGGCCTTCTTGTTCCCCTTTTCCTACTTTATCAGTTATCTGTGTCACTAGCCATGACATAGTGCATTTTACTTACTCATCTGTTGTCCCTACTTACAAACATCACTACCACAACATAAATTACTTTTTAAGCAGAGATTTAGCTACTGTTTACTGGTATTTGGAGGTTTTTTTTCCCTCCCCAGCACTTAGAAGAGTCTCTAGGATGGAGTGTTGAATAAAATTTAACAAACTAAATTAATAAAGAACAGTGCATCATTCTACCTTCCAGAAAATCAGTTAACTTGAAAAAAAAAAACCCACAAAGCTTAACTTCTCCTGGCTCTGAAGTAGGTCATGATAAGGCCTATGTCCAAACCTGAATCCCTGTAACAGCAAAGACCAGGCTTGCCCACCCCGCCACTGTGGACAGTTAATCACAGCTCTGCTTCTTTGGCTCCTTGCTGGCTTTCCATTCCTTCTTGGAAGGTAATACTTACATTGCCTAAGACGACATTAATTGTTGCTACTGATAAGCTTCACATCTAAGTAGGTTAAGCCAGTAAGAATATACTGTAGGTGTCTGGAGTAAAGAACACTCCTCTAGATGGTGACTTGAGGACCCAGTCTCCTCTTAACTGGAAGACTAGCTGCTCTCAGCACCTGGAGACTCCTCAAGCTATCACATGGATCACTGTCATTTCAGCCGGCCTGAAGAGGGAGGCACATGACATTCTCCTTAGAAGGGAATGCAAGATGGCAACCCTTCTGCTCACTGTGCATTGGCCAGCACGCGGTCACATGACCACTGTAAAGAGAGTATAGGAGTTGCAGTGTGACCCTGATCCCAGTAAGAAAAGGAAAGAGAGGTGTGTGGTTGAGTAGTAGCCTTCAGGGGAGTCAAGGGTCACCTCTGATAGTGCGGTACCCCAGCTGCTGAGTGGGAAAGACATCTGACAAAGTGATTAGCTACCTAGACCTCCAAGTCTTGGGTTCAAATCCCAGGTGACCACTTGCTGCTTGAGGCCACTAAGAATGTCTGTTTTGTTAGGCGGTAGTGGGGGATGTAACAATGCACAGATGTTACTAAGGAAGCAGTATTTGAAAGAGAGGACATGGCTCCCCTCCACCCCAGTATTACTACATCCCACTGTAGGTCTCAAAACTTAACTGAGACTAGCTGTGTTCCCATTTAACCTGGGAGTCCTCTGTTGTTTCCTATTGATGGACTCCAACAAATCCCAAAGCATCCATTTGCATAAGTTTGAAATGCTCTATCCATTAGCAGAGGAGAGCTGCCATTGACTAATTACGCTCTGCCTCTCCTGTGTGTGCCAGGAGTAGAGGCTGCCTGTGAGGGGGCCTCCAGCATGGAGACAGGTTTGTGAGGCATGGGATGGGTGAAAGTGGGAAGGGTGTGGGAGCTGTTCCCTGTACTCTGTTCCTTTCTGTAAATCCAGTTGGGAAAGAGGCCTACGGAAGAGCAGCTGTCAGCCTCTCACTGGAGCATTTGTAGAGGAACTGAGAAACTTGTTTTAAGAGAACTATTGATGGGGAGAGATGAAATGCTGAGGTGAGCAGCAAATGCAAAGATTGACCTTGAGGAGGGGAGTTGACTGTGGAGTCGGAGCTTGACAACTGTGGAGGGGAAAGGTTCGAATAGGAGGAGCTATAGAACCCACTGCTGCTTCTGAGGCTGTGGCTGGTGCCTGGAGTCAGCCTGTCCCACGCTGCAGCATGCATCTGCTGTACACCTCACCTTCTTCTGGGGATTGGGCCAGGGAAGAGCTGAATTTTGGAGTGAGTCACTTGTGACTTCAAATACTTCAAATCTTTTGCTGGTCTCAGCTTCCTAACATGTTAACTAAAAACTTCTTCAAGGGTTTGTCACAAAGATTGAGTGTGGGAAAGGTTGGCTCAGGGTAGATACAGAGTGGATGCTAGTAGCTTCCTTAATGCCCCACACTATCTCCTCTCTCTGCTTTCACTTGTTAGCTCCCCTATTTCTGGAGACTTGATCTCACTGATTGCAAAACATTTTTAAAGTATGCCTAAGGTATTCACTGTAATGGAAATAGGGTATGATGTTCTGGAAAGCACAGGTAGACATGAGCCAGATGTCTCTAGAACATAAAAAAAAAACAGGTTCAATAGAAACCCACTTAGTGGGTTTTGAAGAGTCACATGAGTTCTCTTGAGGGAAGGTGTGGTGGTTTTAATAAAAATAACCCCAATAAGCTCACAGAGAGTGGCACTATTATGAGGTGTGGCCTTGTTGGAATAGGTGTGGCTTTGTTGGAGGAAGTAAGTCACTAGAGAGCAGGTTTTGAGGTCTCAGATGCTCAAGCCAAATCTGGTGTGACACTTACTTCCTGCTGCCTGCTAATCTGAATATAGAGCTCTCAGCTCCTTCTCCAGCACCATGTCTGTCTGCACGCTGCCATGCTTCCTATTGCAATGACAATGGACTGAACCTCTGAAATTGTAAACCAGCCCCAATTAAATGTTTCCCTTTATAAATAGTTGCAGTGGCCAGATGGTGGCTAATACCTTTAATCCCAGCACTTGGGAGGCAGAGGCAGACAGATCTCTGTGAGTTTGAGACCAGTCTAGACTACAAGAGTAAGTTCCAGGACAGGCTCCAAAGCCACAGAGAAACCCTGTCTCAAAAAAACCAAAAACAGAAAAAGAGTTGCAATGGTCATGGTGTCTCTTCACAGAAATAGAAACCCTAAGACAGAAGAATTCAGAAGTTCTAAGCTTGCCCAATCAAAAGCCATTAGCCCAGGAAGGGAATGGGGATTTTGAGTCAGAATCACTCAAATCTGCTTTCCTACTGCATTGGCAAACACCTGAGCATTGAAAAGAGAATTTAAATAAAAGTGGCAAGAACTGAGTACACCTCAGGATGTGGAAGATCACAAAGACTTCAGCCCCCACAGTAACAGGCCAGCAAAAGCACAGAATTGGAAAGGATGAATAAGAGCGGAATAAAAGCAGTGGTCGCTTCCCAGCAAGAAGAGACATGATGCCTTTCTCACAGGCAAAGGAGCAAAAAAAGATGACCAGTGATGGGATAAAGTGGAACTCCACCAAACATTTAACAGACTTACAGCAATGAGTGTGTTTGCCTCATATTTGGGGCCTAGAAGAGCCCAGGGCAGAAGTACATCAATCCTCTCCCATCGTTTTCATCTAGTGTATAGGGGTGCTGTGCCAATAGCTGGCATAGGCTAGGAGACTGAGATGGATCACCTTGGGGTAGATAGGGCCCTCTCCTTGTGGAAGGCTAAGGCTGCAGGTGGGACAGGAGGTCCAAGAGAAATTCTTCCCAGGTGCCTTCAGCTTCTACCAGGTACAAGCATCTGCCTTCCATCATCTGCATGAAGAGAGGACTCTCAGGGTATGAGAGTGGAGAGCACCCTGAAAAGCAAAGAAGATACCTTAACACAGGGAGGGGCAGCCAGTTAGTCAGCCTCTACAGGGTGCTTTTCCAGACTCTCACCATCATTCAGAGGGCAAAGGGGAAGCCTTAATGTCTCCTCGAACTGTGTGAAGTGGAAGAAAATTGAGTCTAAAAGAGACTCAGTGAACCCACTGTCTCTGTCTCTCTCTCTGTCTCTCTCTCTCTCCCTCTCTCTGTCTCTGCACACACGTGTGTGATTTTTTAACGACTGGAAAAGTTTCTGATAAAAGTGAAAATGACAATACACTGCAGGTTGATAGCATAAGCAAAACAAAATAGATGAAAATAAAGCACGAAAATCAAGAGTCAAGAAAGTGGACTCATACCCAGGGAAACATCTGCACTGCTCACAGAACTGTCAATGCACTCAAAACAGATCCCATCACAACTTAGTTTAACATCTAAAGAATAAACACTATAAATTACACAACTATGGAGACAGGCAATGGAGAAGACAAAACACGTCCTGGAAAAATCTACCTCAAAACAATATATTAAAAAAAAGAAACAAGAACAAAGGACAACGATGACAAACGCTGAAATGGTGAACCTAACTGCATCCACATTTGTACACACACACGCACACACACACACATCAAATCATACTGCAACACACATACCACACATCACTTGAACCATATAACATACACACATGTATCACATCATATACTAACAGACACACCCCATACATCACACTATAAGCATGCACACCACATATCACATCATACACATACAGGCCCACATACCATATATCACATTATACACACACACCATATATAACATCACACACACACACACACACACACATATATATGCGTCACATCATACACCACATATCACATCATACAATAGACATACATGCACATCATACACTAACACATGTACATACATACATATACACACACTTATCACATCACACCACACACACACACATACACATCATGTCATGGATATATTTCAAAAAGAAAATGTAATTCCTATTTACACTATCATCAAAAAACATTAAATGCTGATAAGTCTACTGTGAAAGTCCTCCTCTGGAGAGATATAAAGTGTCTATTGCTTCTTCAGAAGATCCCAAGGACAAACCAAAGTAGGGTTCCATCAAACCTCACCCTGGAGAACCAATGCGTTTATTGGGTTCACTTAAAGAATATGGGTGAGTGGTTGCAGGAAGGAGTGAGGGGTGACCCTGAAGCAGTTACTCCGGAAGGTCTCTACCCAGCTGCCCCATTGCCACACAGATGGAGCTCCCCCTTCAACCATCCTTCACCAGCCTATACACTCTAGCACCTCTGGAGATCTCGAGGGCATGTGCAGTTAGGACCGAACTGTGTATCCATTTCTTTCTTCTCTGAAGAAACACTGACAGTCAACAGGGTCCACTCTTAAATGGGCTTGTTCAACAAGGCAGAGCTCAGCTGAGGAAGATGGGAGTTATTTTGTTCACAGAGCACAGTGTTCTACAACAAGACCTATTGACAAATAGAATACAAATAAATTACAGGAAGAAATAAGAGATAAACATGTTAAGAGATATACAATGCTCTTGAGTTAAACAGAAAGTGTCTTTAAAATGTACAGATTTGATGCCATTCCAATCAAATGGCAGCAGGGCATTTTGAAAAAGGAAAATGTATAAGCTATACCTGGAAGTTTTATAGACACAGACTATCAAAAAGTAACAAAATGGGAGGACTCATGCCACATGATGTCAAACCTATGGATTTGTAGTGTGACATTGACATAAAAGCAGACAAATCAACGGAAGCAGACAGAGAATCTATAATTTAGACTGCATTCATGTGGTGGCTTGAATAAGGATAGCCCCCATAGGCTCACAGATTTATTTGAATGCTTAGTCATCAGAGAGTGCACTACTTGAGAAGGAATAGGATTCCTTGTTGGAGTAGCTGAGCCCTTGTTGCAGGAAGTCGGTCACTGTGGAGTGAGATTTAGGGTTTCAAAAGCTCAAGCCAGGCTTGGAATCTCCCTCTTCCTCTCCTGTGCATCAGGATAGAGTTCCTAACTACTTCTCCAGCATCATGTGTGCCACCATGCTCCCCGCCATGAAGAAAATGGGCTAAGCCTCTGAAACTGTAAACCAGCCCCCAGTTTAATGTTTGCTCTTGTAAGAGTTGCCTTGGTCCTGGTGTCTCTTCACAGCAACAGGACAGTAACCAAGACAACACATATGATCAATGGATTCGGGCTTCCATAAACATGGAAGTTGTTCTGGCAATGGTCCTGGACGAGAGCTGTAAGAACAATCTTTTTTTAAAAGAACCTTAATTCCACATCTCACACAACAATTAATTTAACAGAGTGTGGATCATACCCTAAACATAAAAGCTAGAATCAGCTGACTTTGAAAGATAATATTAATTTTAAAGATGGACAAAGACCTCTTAGCTGGGATACAAAAGTCATTAAGCAATAAAAAATAAATGGGTACAATACAACTCACCTAGGGAAAATTCTACTTTGTGAGAGTGAGCCAGCAGTTGATGTGCTGAAAGTTTGTTCTAAAAGCACATTAATTAGAACATTATCAAAATAAAAAATAGTTCCAGGCACCTAAAGATACTATTAGAGAATTAAATTGTCACCCACAGACTGTGAAAAGTATTTTCAATGTTTATCTCTGAGAATGGACATGTATCCAGCATAGATATCAAGAATGTGAAAACTTGCAACTGTATTTTTAAAGTAGGGGAAAGGCATTCATTAAAAGGCACCTCCAAAATAACACATACCTAGGATTAGTTAAATATGAAAATGAACTCATCAGCGTTACAAAACTGCAAATGAGAGCCATGACTTCACATCCAGGAGCATGAACAAGGGAAAACAGTGACAATGTGAAGTGTGGAAAATCACCAGGGGCATGTGAAACTGACAGGCCATGCCGTGCAGGTATGGAAGGGTCAGCTGCTTGTACTGGGCTACTTCTCAGTAGCTAGACATGACCCAGCAACTCGCTGGTGGGCACTTACACAAGAAAAATGAAATCCGAACCCACCAAAGGATTTATGTGAAAATACTGATAACAATAGTAGTCATAATAGCCAAAACCCAAATCACAAATATAAATAGAACTATGAACATCAATATCTATATAAATATAACTACAAGCATAGCCAAATATAAGACAATGGGAAAGGAATACACAGCCCACCATTATAACAGAAAACAAGTGAGTGCAATTAGCACAAAATAAAGCAATTATTGAAACATGCAACAACTTGGGCAAATCTGGAAACATTCTTCTGAGCAAAAGAAGCTGGTCATAAAAGAGACATAGTATGATTACATATAGATAAAATCAAAGAAAGTTAAAATAATAAAAGCGAGCAAATTGTTGAGGGGTAGGAGGGTAGGAATCTAAAGGGATTCAAAAGGGGTTTCTGGGATGTTTTGTACATCACACAGGCACTGAACACTGATGGCCTATATACTTTATTGAATATAAGACACATGCAAAAAGTAGAAGTTTGAAAGGTCTGTTCTACTCACCCTTGTAAGGAAGGGACTTGGTTTTCTTTTCCTGTTTTTGTGATAAAATACCCCAAGAAACACAACTTAAGCCAGAATGGGTTTCTCCTTGTTCTCTATCTTCCCTTTTCCAGGAATGCCTTCCTGTTAGGTCCAGCTCATTTCCTACAGCTTCCAGGAAGCCTCTCTGAAGGGGCTCATAGTGGAAGTAGGGTGTTCATGCTTCCAACAATCTCAAAACAACTCCTTCCTCAAGTGCAAGCCCGTGAATCTTTATTGCTCTCTATTCTCTACCGCATGACAGAAGAAGAACCCACCTCACACAGATTTCTACACTACCATTCCACATGCTGCCCTAATTCCGGGCAATCTCCACACCCATATCTGGGCCTTCATGCATGTCCTCTCTACCTGTTAGCCCTGTCCTCCAGCACTCAAAATGCAACCCATCCAATGGGACTACTTCAAATGCTATCTCAGCATTGTCACCAGCTAACGCCCAGCCCGTTTGCTCTAGGACTCTTAGGATCCATCCCCTTGGCCTTTAGTCAGACACACTATGAGGACTTAGGCTGTTCAAGTCACGGCTGTCCTTTCTACACACTGCAACTACTGGACTAGCACTGGCTGTGCACATCGTGCCTTCAGGTTACCAAGTCAGGGACATTGGAAGGTCATGGCCTCAGCAGTAAAAGACTTGCCATCACTGAGGAGGAAGTCAGACAAATGAGTCACAGCCCTTTCAGTTCCAGCCCCCAGGAGCCTAGAAGGCTGGAAATCTACATTTCCTGAATCCCTGTGGCCACTCCCTTCAACACTTAGTGCTCTGGCTTTTTTATTATTGTTGTTGTTGTTGTTGTTGTTGTTACAAAGATAATGCATTAACATCACATCTTTCAAAATAATTTTGCCATTGAAGAATACAAATGACAAAACCACACTCAGTCTACTCACATAGCTGTTACCACTATGCAGCCTTCCAAATTTTCATTATGAAAACATGAATGTTGTTCTCATGTTTTATTACCTAATAGTTTATTTTGAGTGTGTTGCCTGTTGATTCGGTAGGGAATTTGCCTGGCCCATTGCAATAGAATTGCTCTGTGAGAATGAACTTCAGAGGTCCGTTATGACATAATATGACTGGTTTCAAAAAATCCTTATATCCATGTTTCTTGCTCTGCTGCTCTTCCACAACTTTCTCTGGGCTGCCTGGAGCAGAAAGCACTGCTCCAATGTGTGAAGAGAGGCCCCAAACTCTCACTTCCTCAGACACATTTTTAAAGAAAACCTGAGTCTCCAGGGCACCCTGCAAGTTGCCACTTGTGGTATGCCACGTGCCTGCTTTTTAGCATCTCCATCTGCTGAAAGAGAAGTCAAGAGACTTGGGGTCAGCTGCAGCTGTGCCCCTAACTGTCCCTGCAACCCTAACCAAGTCTTCCTCCAGCTCTGTGCTGAGTTCTCAAGTCTACAAAAATGAAGACATGGACCAAGGGACCCTGAAGGACCCCAGCCAGTGCTTTCCTTCCGCCTTTCTTGCCTCCACTGGTGGGTGTAAGACTTTGCAATAGTGAGGCAATCCCCAAAGGCACTTGTGCACTGTCCTAGACTGTTTACTAGCCTGCAGAGCCGGGCTAAGAACATACAGCCTTTACTGCAGCCACAGGCTGGATGCATCATATATCTAGGCAAGAGGTGGTCTTCCTGGGCCTGTCAACACGCTGGGTGCCTTTGGCAGCTCTCTCCTCAAAACAAGTCATAGAGGCCTGGAGAGGCTCCATGGCTCTCAAGACATAGACGCCAAGAGGTCCACGGATATATGGGAGAAGGCTGTGCCTTCATTCCAGTTCCAGGACCAGCCACCGTTCCCAAACCCTTAGAGCAAGTGACACCAGCAGAGGGAACTGTGTAGCCCCTGGCTGCCCCCCCCAGGGGGGAATTCCTGACAATTCCTCCCTACCCCTCTGCCTCCACCTGTGGGAGGGACATGATGGCTCTGACCTAAAGGGACCTCTTCACCATACCTCCTGCCTGCAGATCCAGAAACGGAATCCAGAAAGGGATTGTCACTCAGTCTCGGCACACAGCTACCTGAGGACACTATGCTTCAAGGACAGCAAGGCTGAAGAAAGTCAGCCTGGGCTTGATCACCTCTTCAGGAGACCTCATCCACACAGCCACAGTGGGACAGATGTCTTTCCATGCCACTCCTCTCAGGCGGCAGAATGAGAGTCCATCCCAGGGGTTGCTGGGTCAGTTGTCTGTATGAGTGCTGAAGCTGGCTAGCTGGTTGCCTCTGAGCACCTAATGTTGGTGCCAGGCTTCTCCGTTGGGCTACAGCTTTGTCCTCAATAGACCAACGTGCAACCTGGAAAGGAGAATGAAACCTGGATTCAGACCGAGACCTGCTGGTACCACCTGTTCCCTGCAGGGTAGAGAGCATGGGGAATTGCATTGTTAACCTTCTCTGTGAGTGGTACCCCAGTTCTGTTCCAAATTCTCTCTCTACTTCTAACGCACCACAAGGCCGCCTCTTTCAGGAAGTCTTCCCTGCCAAGTGCCCTCACTGAAGTGACCGCACTCCAAACAGCTGCTGCATTTCCTTCAGAAGACACAGAAGACCAAGGTGCTTGGCTGCTCCTCGGAGCGTGCTTGCACCCACGGCATATGACCAAAGGCTGGTGTCTTCAGGACACATAATGTGTTTCTCTTGTTGTCCCCACAGCCCATGGCCTGAAGCATGTATGAAAGGCCAGCAACAGCAACCAGGTGATCCACTGCCTCAGTTCCTCCTGAGAGAGTCACACCACACTGCCAGAGAACCATGGGTCCTGTTCCAGCACCCAGGCCATTCATGAGGAATGGAAGGTAACAGAACTGTTGACAGGTTTCAGGATCGGGGCACAGACTTGAGCCACATCTTGTCTGCCTCTTTACTGTCTCAGTTCTACACACCTAAACCAGCAAACCTTATCTTTTGTTCCCTTCTTTGATCTCTCTCTCTCTCTCTCTCTCTCTCTCTCTCACACACACACACACACACACACACACACACACACACACACACACACACGATGTCTTTTCTTTTTCATCCTTTGCCACCCTGAAGCCGGTTGCCACTCACCTTCTCCTATAAGGAAACCTTAGGACATATATGGACTTACAGACTTGAGTAAAATGTGTGTCCCATCAACACAGATATCACCTGCCAGCCATCTCTCCCCTAAGAATGGTGTGAGAGTCCCTCCCCACTCCAGGCTGTTGGGCAAAAGGTCAAAGTAAGTCGGTCCAGAAATGTGAAAGCAGCAACAACAACAACAAAAAGTCTACCCCAGGTCTCACCAAAGCCCCTGCTGCCACTTACAAAGACCCTACCATTTCCAGTCCGTTCCGGTCAATAAGTGTCTGGGGAAAGCCTTAATGCTTGATTTCTTTTACTCCATGATTTGTGGCCAGGAGGCCCAGAATGCTGAAGACCAAAATAGTGTTTCTGCTCATTAGGCAAGATGTCAGGCCCAGCCTGAGAGGTTTTCTCCAGCCCACCCTGCAAAGCCCCAGCCTCAGGCTGAGGAAAGCTCCCCGGCCAGAGCTAAGGGCCTCATGGTGACAGTCACTCAGCTACATTCCACACATGTGCTATCGTTGAGTAGGAGTTAAGCTTGTAAATCCATTATTTATGATGCGGGATTGCATGCATGCGCAGTGTGATGTGGGTGCATTAACAGCACTGTGAGAAACTTAGCTTTGAATATCCTTGCTCTGGGAGGTACAAATTCCACCACTGCTGCATTGCCAGGCATTTCTTACAGTAAGTTCCATGTAAGTCCTAGGTGGGTGCTTATATTTAAACTTAGAACTTCCCCTGCCTGATTATACAACAAAAATTATAAATGGTTCAGTCATTTGCATCTATGTTCTGCCTCCTACTGTAGATAGGTAGACAGGCCTCACTTCCCTAGTGCAACACTAAACTCAAGACTCCAGTCTTGCTTGTGAAGCAAGAACCTTGGGCCCCATGGACAGAGCTGAGCAGTGTCCTAGGTGAGCCCCTGTGTGTCTTTGTTGATTGGGGCAGGGAGAGGATGGCAGAAACAGGGAAGAACATCACCAGAGTGGCACAGCCCCAAGCTGGACATTGAAGACTCAGAACTCCATGTTACTAGGGCACTGTTGGCTTCCTGTGGGCTGAGACTTGCTTTTGAGCATAGCCATGCCAGCCAGCACCAGCACTGGCTAAAAAAAGGACAGCATATCAAATGACCACTGACAAAAAAAAAAAAAAACTGGTGTCAAAACCCACCTCCATGCCACAATGCTTGTCCTCTGTGATGGACTAGATGGGTCATTCACCATCGTACAGTATCATACACCATGAAGCTACTGACTCAGACCTGCTGTGGATTCCTGTGAAGAGTCACATATCTGTGATGGGAGATGTCATTCTGTAAATATGTTTCTCATACTGGTTAATGAATAAAGCACTGTTGGCCAATAGGAAAGCAAGATAGGTGGGACTAGGAGACGAGGAGGACAGAGGAAGTAGTGAGGAGAAGATGGAGAGACTGGGGAGACCAGATACAGGCCCCATTCCCCGGTAAGATGAAAGCACGTGGAAATGCGTAGATTAAATAGAAATAGGTTAATAATTAAGACAGAGCTAACCGATAAAAAACAAGTAACTGACCAACAGCATTATATCAAATACAGAGTCTCTGTGTGTTAATTGGGGCTGGCACGGCAGTAGGACAAGACCAGCAGCGGGCAGAAAAACCTTACTCCTTACGTATCTACACAGAGTAGGACACGTTGCGGGGGACATTTTTTAATTTAAAATATTGATTAATTACATTTCTTTGGTTTCCTTTTATTTTTTATTTTATCTTCTTTTGTCTACTTTGCGGCTCAAGGATTGAACCCCAGGTCTCATGAATGCATTCAGTAAGTGCTCTGCCACTGAGCTACACCCCCAGTTCGCATTTTACTTTTTACTTTTGAGGTAGCATCTCACTAGGTTGAACAAGCTTGTCCTTGACTCACTCTGCAGATCAGGCAGACCTTGAACTTGCTATCCTCCTGTGTTAGCCCACAGAGATAACTGAACACCTGTCAGAGCACATTTCTTTTCTTCCTCTTCCTCTTCCTCTTCCTCTGCTCTTCTCCTGGCCACAGATAAGCTATTTCTTAGCATGTATTTGTCACAACGGTAGCCCCATCAATTCACTGTCTCCTTAACTACACTATTTTCCGATTCTTATTCTATTTTTCCCTTGTTCTTCTTGGTCCCTTTTCAATGTAGTTCTCCAATTCCTCCCCGGTCCTCCCCTCCTTCCAAGCTCCACTCTCTCCTCATTGAAGGATGCACAGTGTGTCAGTTTCCTAGTGATTTTAGACCAGCTTGCTTGCCCATCTCTTCTGACCTCCGGGAAGACACCTCTCCTAAGACAGGTAGCATTTACAAACTCCACAAATCACTGCCTCCTTTTGGGGGAAAGGTTTGTAATTACAATCAGATTTTTTAAATTTCCTTGGCCTCTATTTTGGAACCCTACTTGCAGCCATCTAGTGTGCAGAAACAGCATTTCGCTTAGACAGTATGATAGCTGTTTAAATGAGATGGCTCATATACAGAAAAGGGTTAGAATAAGCCACTACATGTGACAAGTTCTTTTTGGGGATCAAGGGAAGCTTCCACTGCTGCTACTGCTGTCATATTGTGCTTTGCAGTATTGTTTATGAGAATCTGGAAACAGACCAAATAGCCAATGTTAGAAAAATTATTTTAGTGGTGAATATCAGTATGATCCTATGAAGATTTAAAAACAGTAAAGTGTGTTTCTGTATATCAAACTGAACAAATGTCCACATAATTCATGTTTTCAGAAGCAAACTGTGGCCAGACATGGTTGCTCACACCTGTAGTTCCAGTACTTGGGAGGCTGAAGCAACCAGGCAATGATTTTTACCTTTAGAATGACCAGAGATATAGTTTTGTGTACACACATTATGATAAACCCCCCCATGATACCACCCCACACATATCTACAGCTCTTCCATGATGCTGAAGTAAATTTAGCAGCCAGTGTTTTATCTTGACTGCCAAGGTAAGATCTAGTCCTTTCTAGTAACCATCTTCCTATGAAGATGCTTCTGCACTCCAGTCCATGCCTAGACTCCCTTTGCCTCCCCAAATCCTTACCTTCTGTGCAGCCCCAATCTGTACACTCTTCCTCCCCAACCCTAAGGACTTTCTTGACCTCTCACCTCTGTACTGCTCCTACTCTGGTGACACTGGATAATGACTCTGTGTCGTTTGCCCCCAAGGCCCAAGCACCCTAAGAACAAAAGCTTCCCCGCCTCAGGCTTCTGCCAGCTGCCACAGCACGTTCCAAGAGTTAGTTAAAATCACATGCTACCGTGACAAATACCTGGTAGGACTGCTTCATGGAAGAGGGTTTATTTTGACTCACGGTGTCAGATTTGGTCCATGGCAGGGAGAAGGCATGGTGGGTCAGCTCCGTTCACACCAGGTGGCTAAGCAGCAGAGAAGCCAGAATGCTGGTGATCTCCCTACTGTCTGCCTTTATTCTGTCCAGGACACCAACAAGACCTTGAAACAGTGTTGCCCACACTCAGGGTGGGTCTTCCCCTCAATGTGTCCTCACCAACCTAGCTCCTAGGTGATTCTAAAGCCAGTCAAGTTAACTATTGATGAACCAGCCCATCTATCAACTTCAAGTCAAACACTAAACACCAGTGTTTGACCTGTAGTTGTCCAAACTCTCTGGGACTCTCCTATTCTATTTCCCAGCTTTAACCCTTTCCAACCCTCCAACCTCTCTCTCTCTCTCTCTCTCTCTCTCTCTCTCTCTCTCTCTCTCTGTGTGTGTGTGTGTGTGTGTGTGTGTGTGTGTGTGTGTGTGTACATGCAGTCAGACTAGCCACCTCTAATTTCCAGAGCCACCATTGCCCCAGTAGCTACTATTTCTCTACTATTAACAGCATTTTCTCCCCTTGCTTCTCACAGCACACCTTTGTTTATTCCTTCAGTGTGGCCTAGCTTCACCCCTGTTCCCTGACCCCTGTGTAATGAATGACCACTTTCCCTGCCTCCTCTATCCTGCCTGTCCTGTGTTCAGCACAAACCTAAATCCCAAGCCAAGCTCCAAAGTGGCGGCACTGGTGCCCTCAGCTGGACAGTGGCTCCTGGAAAGCAGTGCGTGCCATCGGACGTGCCACACCCTTCCCACAGTGGGCACAGGAGAGAGGAGGGAGCACATGCTGGAGTTAGAGGAGGAGTTAGGAACCCAGCGTCAAGTTCCATTAGGTAGGAATATTGCCACTGGCAGCTTGGAACTCATCATGGCAACCTTTTCTTACTTGTCTTTTAGTTCTTTTTTGTTCTCTCACTAGGACAAAAAAAAAAAAAAAAGATTGTTAAAAATTAAATCCAAAACTTTCAGCTCTGATGAGTTTTCTCAAAAGCCAATAATTCCACATGGCTCATCTAAAATTAGAGAGAAGTGACCAGGATTTTTAGTTGATTGGCTCTTGTAGTAGATGCAAGATAGTCAAAATCTATTTAAATGACTCTCTCGCAGGGAGTTGCAGCAGCAGGCATTGCCTCCGACGACAGAAGTCCATTTAAATATTACAGGAAAAGAAGGGGATTAGTTTGGTCAAGCTGCTGACATGAACAGGCAGGGACAGAAATGCCTGGGGGAGTTTTGGGTGTTTCATCTTGAATCCATTTACAAAATAAACACATGTATTTACCGAGTTTACTGCTTTGACAAATCTAGGCTGGGATGGCCAACTGAAATTTAAAAAATGACCAAGACTACAAAATTAACTTGCCACGCTCGTCAGTTGACTGTTTAGCAGCACAAACAAAAGCTGATGAAGTTGGAAGTTTGTGTGGTGTTTCTGCCTGCAGACTCTGCTGGCCAGCAGGGGCCTTCATTCCCTTCTATGCAGACTGCCCACCGCAGCCGGTCAGGCCAAGGCTATGTATGAGCTCAAGTGCAAACACACTGCCTCCTTTCTTCTGCAGAGAAAAACCCTAAATTCTCACCAACACCTACTGCTGTCCTACAGATGGGCCAAGCAAAGAGGTTCAAGCATTCTACCAGAAACACATAGGCACACACGCATTCTGTTTAGGCCCATGCCTCCCAGACACTTCTTAAATTGCTTTTCCAGTAGAATCTCAGGGAAAGGTTTTGTTTAACTGCCACCTATACATGGACTGGTTTGGCAATCTGTAACCCCCTTCCCAGTCCCGCAGGGGTCCTTGGGGTAACTCTGGCCCCTGCCTGGTTAATGACCTCTTATGTGCTATGGAAAGAGTATTTGCTATCCTGAGTTTCCTGTAACCAGCAGAGGCAGGAAGACCACACAGTGTCTGCCATAACACCTCACAAGATGAGGTGTGGCAGGCAGACCTCCTGTGCTGGAACAGGCTAGCTGGTGAGGATGTCATTGAACTGGCCAGCAATGCTCCAGGGGGTTTCATTATGGACCACACCCCTCCTTACCCTCTAAGTAACAACAGAGCTCCTGCTGGCAAAGCTGGCTGTCCTCATAACTCCCACAGGTTGTAGAACCCCTCTCCCCCTGCCCTGTTTCCCCTACGTTGTCAACAGATCATAGTTGAAGCCTCAGTGGAATACGCCATCCAATTTCCCATAAAATGAGACGTGAAAATAAACACACATTGTATGTTGGTTTACATTTCCTGTACAACCCCAGCAGGGGCGACAGGAAAGACATTACGGGAACTATTTCTAAAGCAATGGGCTACATTTTAGCAAGAATACTCTCACTGACCCTAAAAAGAAAGCCATTCAGATGGCTAAAATCCCATATAATTCTTTGAAAACCTTCTTGAACATTCCCATTTTAATTTCTAAAATCAATATGGCTTGCTAGTGCCCTGCTCAGTGACAACAATTCATACTGATGGGAGGGATGTATGAACATTCTTCGATGGAATAGAAATTTTGGCTATTTTTCAGGACGTTATTCTAAGAGAGGGAAAGGTCTTAAGTCCACTGTCCCTGACAGAGGCATTTTGTTCCTGGAGGGCAGTTGTCCCTTGACATCCCTGTCCTCATTAAAAAAGCATGTCACAGCTGGCACCTTTATGTTTTCAGTCATGCAGTTTCCAGGCCCCAAACAGAATGTCATCGTTTATTTTTCTTCTGGGGAAAAGAAAGGCAGCCAGCTCCTATTCCTGCTCAGTGCCAAATGCCCCAGAGAAAGGGGCTCACTGCTAATTCAGAGCACCTGGCAAGCATGGGTTAACGAGATGTCTTGATAGGGGAGAGTAAAGGCTATTTTATTTCTTTCAAGCAGATTCACTAACTAGATAATAATTGCTTGCCATTAGCGCATTAAAATTGTATGTAAGTGGTGCTGCTAAAGTGCTAGCAAACAGTTTGTTCTCAGGTAGATAAACGTCCCTCCTGCAGTCTTGTTCACACTGTTAATTTGCTGAGCAAACCCTTTTCTTGTGGATGGTGTAAACATCACTTCTAGGCCCCAGGACAGGGAAACACATAGGCAGTCATGCGCTTCTCAAGGCAGCAACTCATCCCTCACAGTCCTTTCACCATGGAGAGCCTGACAAGGAGCAGAAACAAGGAAGGAGGAGGGGAGAAAGTGAGAAGGGGGTTGAGGGATGGAAGGAGGGAGGGAGGGAGGGAGGAGGCAGGGGGAAGGGAAGGGAGGGAGGGAGGAGGGAGGGGAAGGGAAGGGAGGGAGGAAGAGAGGGAGGGAGGGGAAGGGAAGGGAGGGAGGGAGAGAGGGAGGGGAAGGGAAGGGAGGGAGGAAGGGAGAGGGAGGGAGGGAGGAGGGAGGGGGAAGGAAAGGGAGGGAGGGAGGAGGGAGGGGAAAGGAAAGGGAGGGAGGAAGAGAGGGAGGGGGAAGGGGAAAGAGGGAGGGGAAAGGGGAGGGTGGGGAAAGGGGAGGGAGGGAGGGGGGACAGGTGGAAAAGGAGGAAGAAGACAAAGAAGAAGATAGGCCAGAGAAGGAGGAAGAGGAGGGGAAGGAAGAAAGGGGAGAAGGTGAGGAGGATGCTGCTTTCAGATCACTGTTTCCTTCACTCTTTAGGTAGGAGAAAAATATTAGTTCTGTGTTTCGAATATGTGGTGGAACCTGACCCTCCTGATGTTAAGTATCCCTCCCCTTCCCCCACCCTTCCCCTCCCCTGATTATCTCCCTGCCCCACCCCAGTTGCTCCCCTGAAAGAGTGTGGGAGAGCATGGCACTCAATAGGACACTCTTTATCCACTCACCCTTCTCCCTGGGCGCCACTGGCAAGCCTGGGGACCATGTAGGGCATCTCAGAACAGCTCCTCTCTAGCTTCCTGTGCAGCCTCTTCCCTGGGGACCTGGCTTCTTGTCACCACGAGCAGAGTGTGGTGAAAAGGACCAAGGGATGCTCTGTGCAGGCTTCTGGGCACCCCGTGGCCTAGGCTTGACACAGAAGATGCCAACAGGGACAGGAGGAGTGTGACCTGGGACATGGTGTCAAGGCTATGCAAAACTCAATGGAATGTTTGTCAAGAGTGCTGTCTCAGCACATCTTCCCACAGCTTTCCAACTCCTCACAACATCTCACTTAGTAGAGAAATGCCTGAAAGCAGTGAGGTAGAAATCTGCAACATGAAAGTCTGAGGTAACTCACACACAAGCAATAGGTCTTCACATGACTGCGGGTTGACTGTGTGAATGTCTAAGCATCGTCACACACAAGCGAAGAGAAGATTGACTCGAGCTCTTTGCCTTCCATGTTCTGCCAAGAAGACTGCTACCATTCAGGGGAGTCTGAGTTTGAGATCAGAGGTACAAAGATGCCCAGCCTGTCAAACCTCTGCTCTTGACAACAAGCTTTACAGGGTTTTTGGCTCAAAGATCTTAAAGCTTCCTATCCAGCCACTTTGCAGAGAAGGGCTCAGTCTCACATCTGGAGGCCAAAGCAGAGAGCTCTAAGAAGTCTGGAGTTTCCTGATTATATTTCAGTTTGTGATGGAGTCTTGATTTTTCCTTTAGTTAATTTTCCTTAAAATCCATAATATATATTAAAAGTGATCCTGGGAAATTACCACATTCATTCTACAGTCCTAAACTTCCCTCAGTGCACAACTTCGTCCCACACTTTGAGAAGAAAAACAACAAGGAAACTGAAATTCTGAGATTTGTAAAGAAAAAGAAAAACAATATTTACCAAAGTAAGAAAAACAAACAAAACTTTCTGAAAGATTTTTAAATTGTATTTGTAATGTTATGTATATGTAGGGAGGGCCTAAAGAGGCCAGAAGGTGGCATCTCAACCCTGGAGCCGATGCCATAGGTGCCTCTGAGCCATCTGACTTGGGTCCTGGGAGCCAAACTGCAGTCCTCTGGAAGACAGTAGTATGTACTCTTAACAGCCATGGCATCTCTCTTGCCAATCCTCCCATGACAAAGAGTGAAAAGATGCCATTCCCAGGGCACATTTTCCAGAACCTCTTAGTCACCACTAGTAAATGGCCTGAGTGCTGTGCAGGTCTCTCAGGAGCTTTCACACTGAACCACGCTGTTGGCCTGTGGAAAGCTTCCTCCCTTATGTACCATCAAAACTTGGCTTAAGAACAAGCTCTCAGAATACCTTGAGAACTTCATATGCATAAGCCCAACTCCTTGATCCTTTAATACACCTAAATTCTGATGAAGTCACCAAAGGTGTCAGAGCAAGACTCAGAATCCTCAAGGGACTATCATCAAATTAGCATTTCCAATTCACATGAGACATTAATTCCACTTATCAAAGTACAAAAGGCACACTCATAAAAAGCAGAAGCCCAAAATGAATAATATTATGAGTTGGTCCCAGCTGGGTTTTCCTCAATTTATTACCTTGGAAGACATCACAAACCCATGCCTCCTGAAGCCTGAAAGGACAGTTAGTGGAAAGTAGCATGTCTGGAAGTCTTTTCAATGGGACCACCTGCACAAGTCCCACCAACTAAAGCAAGACTTTCAAATAGCCAATGGGAGAGGAAGTTGAGGAAGCCATGTGTATAAAATTTGACAAGAGTGAAGCAGATTATCATCATGTTATTTGATATACAATGAGATGAGACCAGAAGGAAATACGCCAGAAGTGTGGAAAAGTGGAGCTAAGAGGCCAAGGAGGAGGGAATAGCAGGAGGGATATGGAACCCTGAAGAAAAGGAACAGGAAACTCAGCAGGAGGCCAGGCCAGCTCCTCAGAGGAAGCGTGCTCAGTTCAGGTTTTTGGAGGTTTTGTTCTTTCGTACTGTTTCTGAACACCTGTGGCTTGGACAGACCAACTTCTCATTTGACAAAGGGGTGGGGGGGACTCACTTTCAACTCGCATGACTTAAATGTGACCATGAGTTTTAAAAGTGAGCTAACATGAAATGAAGAAAAATAACGGAAGTCCCAAACTTCAGTAGGTCACCTTCAACTTGAATTCCATGTGGCTTCATGTTCCTCTTTGGAACAGAACAGTAATTAGTAGCTAGCCACGTTTGTCCCTTCTGCATGACTTAATCTATAGGAAGTGTCTACAAAGGCATGATTGAACACAAGGAAAATGACTCAATACAATCACCTGCTAGAGTAAGGGACATGTCTATTTCCCTGCAGGGTCAGACATCAGAGCAACCAATGCCACCACCACCATCACCCCCCCCCCACCAACAACACACACATGCTTGCTTGCACATGCACACACCACATCACCCTTTCTCATTCCACTGGAATATCCATGAATGCCAAGTCCTTCCCCTATGCCACCATCACCTATTTCCTTTATAAAAGCCTGTATGTAAGGGATCCATTCAAGTCTCGCTTGCAAAACCAAAAATAGAGCCAATATAGAGGTTTACTTTTAAAAGTTCCCAGATTGTCAGAATTTCAGGATTCAAAACCAAAACTGCATTTGACTTAGGGAGTCTTCTCCTTACCCCACCCAACCCCCAGCTTCCTGGTGGAGGAAAAACAAAACAGCCAAAAGGTCAGCAGACCGTGGAGACCATGGAGAGCAGGTGTCAAGGGCTGGAAAATTTCCCCCCCTAAATAATTAAAAGCAGCACAGACATTCTTCTGTTTCATGGGCCCTCCATACAAGCAGAGGGGAACTCTTGAAGAGGCTGGGGCAATGCTTAGAAACTTTCAAATTGCCTGGAGGAAAGAAAGACCCTTTGAACCAAGAGTTTGGTGAGAGATGCACACTTACTCCAAGTGGACAAACATCCCAGCTCTGGAAACCTGCCTCCCTTCTTGCCGTCACTCACCTGAGTCTACCACACTCCTGTGCTTGCACGCAGAAAATCAAAACGTCCAAGCAATCCCTTGAAAAACTGTCCTTAATCTTGGTGTTACTTTAAAGCCATCATAAATCACACAACCTGCCAATCTTGCTGTGTTTTATAAACTATGGGGAGAAGTTGAGCATTTCTGGCCCAATGATCTTCCAGTAACAAATGCCACTTCTAATGCTGCCATACCTTCTCAGTACTGCCTGGCCTCTTAAACAATGCTTTTCAAACATATTAACTGCCCTCGCAATTTATCTTTTATAATGGGGAGTGATGCTCTCTTACAACTAGCTTTGTGAAGCCAAGGGTAGCATTAGTCTGGAAACTGGAAACCCCAGTTGTGTCAGATGAGGATGGCCTGGCCCACAAGTGTGACCGCTAGCATTCCTATGAACTCCATTTTCCCCACACGATGTCCCGAGGTCATGCCCTGCCAGTTTTCGACTCCTGCTAAGACCCAGCAGCTGCTGCCACTCATTGGCACCTAAGGGAGTACCATGACCAAGCCATAGAGGGGACCTCTCGACCTGGCCTTCGGGATGGATGGTAAGGGTTCACCCAGGCAAGCCCCGGGCCTGGCTTGCCTTCAGGAAATTCCGGGCTGTCTACAGCAGCTGTGCTTCGAGTAGTACAACAAATTCACTTACTGAATGACAACAGCTTTATTGGCAAGCCAATTCAATTAAAGCCCCTACATCCAACAAAGTCTCCAGCAGCCCTCCCTGCATAAAGAACATGGAATCGTGCCTACATTTCCCCGAGTGCCCTCAGCCCTAGCTGTCCCTCTCCATGAGCGGGAGAGGGATGAATGAATTAGACGTGGATGATGGTAATTAATGGCTGGCTGTCACAGAGTCATTTTGGAGGCTCAGCCATTGAAGTCTCCGTATTAAAGACCGAATTCCAGCACAAACTGACCAGGACACACCAGAGCCTGCTTTCTAAATAGCAGGAGTGTCAGGGCACCTGGGGCAAGAAGGGAGGGGGACTCAGAAGAAGGGGACAGGGTTGGAAAGGAAACAGGCAACACAACACATCAGGCTGTTTGCATTGATCAATGCTTTTTATATTACTGATATATGAATAATATGTTCATTTTTCATTTTTACAGAGTATGTCCTTTAGGCTACCATTACAGCAAGCTTGCTTCAGAGTTCTGACACAAGCTTATTAGGGGGTGGAAGGGGAAGGCTCATTGTTCAGCTATAAACCAAACACATTTTCTTATAAAATATACATCGCAGATCATTTTTGCCTTCAGTTACAGAGAGGTAAACCGGGATTTTCTCAGTCCTTGGTCCAGTCTTGCCAGCCAGTCATTAGGTGATTGAGGTACATGGAGGAGGAATGTGGGACCATTAACAAGTGCTATGAACTGTTCATTTATATGGAGCCAGGCCCCTCACTTGCCAAGGGCAGGCTAACCACCTAGCAAGGGATAATGGGATGTATTGGAACTGAAGTGTCCCTCATAGGAACAGGATACCATGTGCACAGTTTGGCCATCATCAGAAGCCAGCTACTGGGGGGACCAAATAGATCCCTCTCAACAGTTCCCATGGGATGGAAAGCCAGGCTCCCTGCTTTCTCATCTGTTTGAGTCCTTCTCTTAGAGGACATGAGGACTGTACTGGCACCTGTGAAAAGGGGAAAGGCTGGAACTATAGTGAAATGAACTTCTTATCTCAGGGAATTCCAGGTAGAAAACTCCACCCAAGGCTCGTGGAGAGCCTTCAGAAAGTTTGCTTTGAACTCTACTCAGATACCAAGGTTCAGAGAAAAAGTCAACCCTACCAGGAAGCCCTCTAGTCTTTCCCTTGAGGGTATTTGCTCCCTCTATTACCATCCTACAGAATGTTGGGTGGGCCTCCACCGTGCACCTAATTCTTCCCTTTTTATGCTATAGTCAGCCAGTCTTCTCTGTTTCCTCATTGATAGGAGCTTCCTGGGGACCAGGACCCAGCTCTTGAATACAGCTAGAGCTCAGTAAGTCTAACTGGAACTGAATTGAACAGCCTTTGGGAGATGGACATCCCTTGACAAAGCCTTAGTCTTAGGGTTATGTAGAGCCTCAGTGTCACTTTGCAGCCATCAAGATTTCACTGCTGTTTTCTTCTCTGTAGCCCCAAATTGGTTGCCCACTTTAATTAGAACAGAGGCCAGATGTCTGGCCAGCTTGCTAGAACCGGAAGAGCTAGCAAGCTGGTGGAGTTTCCCAGCTGGGGGCCCAAGAGGCTCACTTTGTGTGGTTTGGTCACCTTCCCGAGCATACTTCCTTCCCTCTTGCTTGAGTCCCCTCATCCTCCAACCTGAGGGCAGCTGTCCCTGTTATCATCAAAAACCCTTCCTGACCACACATCTGTCCAGTGAGTCAGTTACCAAAACCCTCTGCATCACTGATCACTCAAGGACATGGGATGTCTGGGTCTATAAGGAGGCTGCAGAAGCAGATAATTCCCTTTCAGAAGCCTACCATCCACCAAGTGATGAAATCTAATATCTAAAGGCCATGACACCTGTTCATACTAGATTTTATTAATCAATGTTTTCATGGAAAAGATAAATCCTTTATTCATGCCTTTTTCCTGATTTTCCCCCATTAAAAAATGCAATGCTTATTTTCCTTCCCAATATTCATTCACAGAGATCCACTACTGTATACCCTAGTTCCTGTCCTCCCCAAACTCACTTTCAAATTCCCACAGAGGGGATGGAGTACAGCTGAAAAAAAAAAACATAGATAAAAAGGTGGGCTTCTGTTCTAGTTAATCTTAAAGATGTTTCAAATGAGCCCTTATAACCTGAGACAGACAGACAGAATATTTCATAACAGCAAGCCTGTACTTGGTATATGAATAACTAAATATTGATGCCTCCTTAATATTACATAGAGAATCATGGCCTCCAGTTAGACACTTCTGGTGTAATATGCTACCAACATTGAACAAGCCAAGTTGGCATTGCTGTTACAGCCATCAAAGTCACAGCTTAGGTGAGCTCAAGTGAGTGGTTTTACACTGATGTCCTTCCAGAGGCATGGACCAAAGACCACACATGCCATCCTCTGGCTGCACTGGGCACACGGTACACAGCTGCACATGGAACTAAGATTGTAGTGAGACAGCCCAGCACCATGTGCTCTCTCACAATGCTGAGTCCAAATAACACCTCGAGGGTTGGGGCAAAGCCGAGGGACTTCCAGGGACCTGAACCCTCTGAGTGTGCTGATGCTTTCATGTTGTATGTTTCTCTCTAGCCATGAAATAGTAAAGATCTTCCATTTAAAATAAGAACCATTTAGAGCAAATTGTTTCTTAGAATGGCCCGTTTCCTCATTTCCTTCAACTATGGCACCTACTGTGGTGTAAATATCTTAGTTCCTGAGTGACATCTTTAAAAGTATGACAATCTTCACAAAGATACTAGAAGAAATAATTTACTATAGTATGAAACTGGAATCAGTCAAAATGGCTAACTAGCTAAGTAAACTGTGATACATAGCAAAAGACCCCATGCTCCGTTAAGATGAGGGAGAGCAGGGGCACCACAGGCTAAGTGGGGAAAAGCAGAGATGGTGCAGCACTGTGACCTCAGCTAGATAAAAGCATAGTGTGTGTGTGTGTGTGTGTGTGTGTGTGTGTGTGTGTGTGTGCGAGAGAGAGAGAGAGAGAGAGAGAGAGAGAGAGAGAGAGAGAGAGATAAAAATGATTGGAAGGGAATAAACTATTTTGTTAGGATTTATAAAAGATTTTCCCCTTGTCTTTATGCCTAACACTATCAATATTGTTGTCTTCTTAGGAAAGGAAACCCCACCAACTTTTTAAAAACTATTTCTGGTTAAAATAGATGTAATTATGAAAGAAAGAAAGAAAGAAAGAATAGTAATATGAAAAATAGTCTAACTATAGTAAGCCCAAGTAAAGCCACTCCGTGCAGAGACAGCTCACAGGGCAAGCGTCTCCCGCTGCTGCTCACGCACAACCATGCTGACTCACTTCTCTTCTGCAGATGACATTAACATAAGGCTCCAGGCCTCTCTCCAGACTTTTCCACTGTGCTGGAAGCCTGCATGGGGGAAGTAGCAGCGGTGCTGAGGTGAGGCCTGAAGGCCAGATGTCCACTGACTCACAGGGGCAGTTTGCAATAGGCTGGCTGCCGACACCTGCAGCAGGTAGACACTGGAGCAGACACATTGGAGCCAGAAGGAGCTAGAAGAACCAGCTCCACAATGTAACATAAGCTTGACTCCCCTTGGTTCTATTGAGGAAGATTCCAGAACACTGAGACAATCTGCAGTGTGGGCCTGAAGTCTTCTATATTTGATCTTTGGATAATTAAAAATGAGGGGCTGGTGAAATGGGTCAGAGGGTAAAGCCACTTGCTATCAAGACTGACTATGTGAGTTTTAGCCTCGAACCCACACTGAAGGAAAGGACTGACTTCCATAAGTTGTCCTCTGACCTCCACATGAGTGTCATGGTATGTGTACACTCATATACATAAATCAATACATATGTGAATGAATGTAAAAAATATCTAAGGTGAATGAGAATAATATAATCAGAACATTGGTTGTTACATAATAGCTAAGCTACAAATTCTGCCTAGCTGTCCATCAACCAATAAATGGATAAAGAAAATAAGCTGTGTCTGCACAGGCAATTATCTAGCCATAAAGAATAAGACCCTGTCATTTGCAATAGAATGGACAGAACTAAAGGATATCATCGAGTGAAGTAAACTAGACACTGAGAGGCAATTAGACATTCACAAAGGTAGACATGAAAATATAATTGTGAGTTCTAGAGGTTGGAAAGAGGAAGGAAAGTAGAAAAAGAATTAGATTTGATCAGTGTATGCTGTGTACACATGTGGCAATTTCTCACTAGACATGTACAATTTACACATGCCAATAAAAAATGTGAACATTGTTGAGAGACAATTCTGTTTTCTCTTTCCAAAGTGTCTCCCATTGTCCAGGCAGGTCCATTTCTTGGCCAAAACCCACCTCTAAGAAAGTGACTGTGAATCCTCTCAAGGAAGATTTACCTAAAACTTAGTATTAGGTGATACCTTGCAGGGACTCACTCACAGGTAAATATCAAAGTTAAACATGGGGCCTGGGTCATCAATAGTTGCTTCTATGTGTTCCTTGCTCACCTGACTGCACTTGCCATGCCTCCTAGGAAATGTTTCAGGTCACAATTTTCTGTATCACAAAATCACTCTGGCTATGGTCTTGGGTGAGTAGAAATTATGTCCCTAATCTGTTATAAATGCTAACAATTTTTAAGACAGTGCCTTTTGACCTTATCAACCCTGACATACTAAAATAACCAAACTCCAGCTCCTAGGCATAAGTCATCCTACCCTGGCCTCTGTCTCCTCCTAACACTAATACTTAAAGCTATTACCACTACTTTGATAAGCAACCTGAGCACAAGATACTATCGTATCCAGTTTAGAAGCCAAAACTTATACATTGTGGAATCTCTCACCACACCAAAGGAGTGCTCAGAACAGTTGTAAGAGGTACTGCACATGTTTTCACATGAGACTCTTGTGCTTGCCTCTTCCCCCTCAATGCTTATGCTCACTTCTTTGGTGGGCAGTGCAAGTTGTCTCAGCCATATCCTTCTCAGGAATTGAAAGAGAAGATTTCCTGTGAGTGAATGACCTAGGCAATGCTTAAATCATGGAAACTAGCAGAGGAAAACACAAAAGGAAGGAGCTATCTCCTTGCAACAGTGATTTGCTTTGTCTTTAACAACAGGTAAAATCATTCTCATACATTGGCTTGTCATGACATACTTTTGCCTGACAAAAACTGACATCAAGCAGCTGGAGCCCCAGCTAGTGGTTGAGCACTTGCCTAGCAGGGGCTGGGCCCTGCATTGTCTCCTCAAGATTGTGCACAAGAAAGTAATGAATGACATTCTGAGAAACAAGTGCACAGGATAACTTCTTACTTGTTCATTTGGGTTTTTTGAAACAAGTTCTCCCTGTGTAGCCTTGGCTGTCCTTGAACTTGCTCTATAGACCAGACTGGCCTTAAACTCAGAAACATCCAGCTGCTTCTGCCTCCTGAGTGCTGGGATGAAATGTGTGCATCACTATGCCCAGACTAAAAGATGACATTTTACTCACGTGCACCTCTAGCACTTGCACTGAAATGTCTTGCTTGGACTCTCAGGGTTTTGCAAGGCTTAGCCTAAACAATTTATTTTAAATTTTAAATAATCTTAAATATGTAAATAAAATATTTTTGGTTATTCTTTGAGACTTGCACATATGTATATAGTATATTTTAATTATAATCTCTCCTCATTCTCCCTCTCCGACTTCACCCAAATCCCATGTCTCCTTCCCAACTTCCTGTCCTTTTTTAAAAATAACTTGCTGAGTCTAATCAGTGCTGCCCATAAGTACACAGGTATGGAACAATATACACAACTGTCACCAGCTCCTCACCTGGGGTGAGAACTCATGTGCCCCTCCCTCACCCAAGCTGAAATGTCCATTGCCTTAGCCTTGCATGGGTCTTGGGCAGGCAGCCACAGACAGCTGATGTTAACTCACAAGTACAATTGTCCTATCACGTCCCTAAACAATCTTTTAAAACTACAGCCTGATCAAGAGCTAACCCTCCCTATGGAAAGCTTAGCTTAATCAAGATCAAGAATGATGGCTAGTGTTGAAAGGTGTAGAGTTAGTTGGACACTGGGGTCTCTAACCTGGTGGTGATCAACCTTAAGTATGTCTTTGGGTCATCAAAGGTGATAATGATTCTGCCCAGAGAGCCAGATGCAGTAGCTAGGGAGAACACACACACACACACACTATGAGTGGCACCATCAGAGCACTTTGAGAACGCACTGACATACTCTAATAGCCTCAGAGACTCCAGAAAGTTGCCCAGAACATGTAGACCTTTGACAATAGAGATAAACATTGTATTCATGTCTGTAGACTCTTGCTACATCCTGCTGCCCAATGGAACTGTAAGACAACCCATTACAAATGAAGCCTGGATTATATGGAATGCCCTGGTTTGATCCCAAATTGCTATGTAGGGCAATTTGAAACCTGCAACAGGCATTGGTGAAGTTGGCAAATAAGCCTAACTGCACACAACCATACCTATAGCTATGCCCACAGTAGTCATAGCAACAACAACCCTCTAAACATCTGCGTCTGATCCACAATCAGCTGGATAAAAACATAATCTACTCACACACACAGGTTCCAACCATGCCGTCTCAGGCTTCTGAAAAATTAGTCTAATATCTGTCCTGCCTATAGTTCTGACTTTAGTTTGAATGAAATTTCCTGTAAGTGCAGGCTCTTACATTCTTTGTGGATTGTGCACAGCACAAATGGATCTCTTCTAAAAGAAAATCAGACAGCATGGTGCTTCTCCAAGCAACCCGAATCACACATTTCTATGGGGCTTTCAGAGGGCCTAGCACAGCCTATAGGAACAGAACAAAAACAGCGGGGCTCTTAGAAGGAGAAGGGAACAGGCTCAAACTTGGTGCTATGGGCTCAATTGTCTTCCCACAGCCAAGACCAACAAACACAGAACTCAGGTTTCTCTAGGCCCCTTAGCCCTGATCAGAGCCAACAGATCTCATAATTTCAGGGTCTTTCCATGGCTCTGCTCCCAGCTATCCAAACACAGGATACTGACATCACTTCCTGTGCCCGCTGACCAGAGCTCACAAAATCCCTCTATACAGGATCCCAAATAATCAATTTTCTGCCTGAGTCTGGGTGTCTAGAAGCATTTCACTCCTTTGGTTTTTGTTCCAAATGGAATTTGTAGAAAACCAGCCTCCTTTCAGGAGCCATTGAGGGGTAGAGGGAGGGAAAGGTGTGGCTTCTAAGAAAGTTAGGGGACCCCAACTTCTTGAAAGGGACCAGCTGCCCTCCTGTCTAAGGGGCTTCTACAGCAGGCTTTATCTTGCTGCTTTCAAAATGAAAATATAGGGCATGAAAACTAGCCCTCTGATTTCCTGGCTTACAGGTAAGGAGGGGACTTTTCCACCTCCTCCCTCAGCCATTTGCCCGGGCAGGACAAGAGGAACACCCGCTCCTGGCATGAGGACTCCATTAGGCTGCTTGGGGTCAGGAGAGCAGCTTCTCCTCTCCTGCAAGCCTGAGAGGACCTCAGAAGTGGTCACCTCCAGGTCTACCATCTCAGTGCCCACTCGATGTCTCTTCCTCCTGAATCATTCCTAGACACCACTGGAGTGGCTGCCCAGGGCCCCCAGTCTCCTAGGCCAGCTTGCTTAGCCCCCCCCCCCCGGCCCTGGGCTTCTGGAAAATATTCCATTTACAAAATCTGCTCCACCAAGGGAGTCCTTCAAAAGATAGCTCTCAAAAGATACTTACCAATGAAGTAACTCCAGGGAAACAGACCTACACTTTGGATGTATTCTCGGGTCTCTGAGCCTGTCAGTCCTCTGAGATTGTAAAGGGGAAACTTGCTGTTCCTTCTCAACAACATCTAAATCCACAGCTGACAGTCCTGGAAAAGTTTCAAGTTGTTCTTTATTGGGACGTTCCATAAGCCCAGAGGCACAGCCATCCAAACACATACTATTAAGAAACAACACTGACATCCCAATACTCTTCGGGCCAGCCTGGTCTACAAAGTGAGTTCAAGGACAGCCACAACTACACAGAGAAACCCTGTCTCAAAAAAACAAAAAAGAATGAAAGAAAAAGAATAAAAGACACCAAGTAGTACCCTAAGCAACATTTTATCCATCTATGTGTTTGGGTAAGTGTTTGGGTATAAAAACTTGCATAATTTTCCTATATCTTGTATCTCTAAGCTACTTGGTCCTTCCCACATGTTCCCAGGCATCAGAGCATACAAGAGACAGCCAAAGCATGGGCAGAGTTCTTTTCCATGGAGCAAAGTATACCTCTAAACACCTGACAGGAAGTCTCTGGGTGTCACCAGCATCCAGTTTTCCAAGACTTTGCCTGATCCCAAAGACGCACTCACTAAAGGGAGATGATGAGAATCCAGATCTAAAGGATGCTGTTTACCTATGGAGTGTGACACAGCAACTCCCTCCAGCTATAAACAGCGGATCTATTGGAGGGCATCAGCAAAGGGGAGTCCCTAAGAGGATACAGGTGTTTCTAGATCTGAGACCCAGGACCGACAGTCTGACCACAGAACAGAGTGAACCGGAGAGTAAGGCAGGCATCAAATTAGCAGAGACATGCCAAAATGAGAAAGTGGTGGAAGGTGACATTTGAAGGGAAGGAGGGGAAATAAAAGGACACAAAGAGCTTCTTTGAAGAGACCACAATTGTAAATATAGTAGATAACGTATTTCAGATATTATATATATGCTAATTTATGTGCTAAAAAGTAGGTAGTGTATTTCAGAAATTATGAATATACTGATTTCATGAGGCATGATAACCATGTGTTTGTATAAAAAAGTGGCCTTGTTTCCAGAAAAAACAACTGGAACTTACTCATGTGAGTTTATATGTATGTTTGTGTGTATATGTGTTTATAAGTATTATGTGTGGCATGTGTGTTGTGTGTGTGAGCTTGCATATGTGTTGTGTGTATGTGTGTTGGTGAGGATGTGTGTTTGTGTGTGCCATGTGTTTGTATGTATTGTATGTGAGTGTGTAATTAGATGGGGTAGGAAGAATAGGTAAAGAATGAGAAAGATGAAGCAAACTTGATAATACGTTCATTTAGGAATGCTCTACAAGTAGACATTGTACTGTCCTTCAGTTTTCCCTCTGGTTTAAAATGTTTCTAAATAAATACTTGAGAAGTGAAGAAAGACATCTTCTACGGAAACAAATTCATCTTTTCAAGATGAGGGTCCAGGCTACACTAGGTGGGGCTCTTCCAGACCTATTTAATGGACACAAATTTAGAGAGCAGGAAAAATGAATTGCTATGCCAGAAAACTTGAAACATGCTAAAGATGTATATCTCAAACATAAAGAAAATCAAATAGAGCCAGGCAGTGTTGGCACACACCTTTAATCCCAGCACTAGATCTCTGTGAGTTCGAGTCCAGCCTGGTCTACAGAGCAAGTTCCAGGACAGCCAGGGCTACACAGAGAAACCCTGTCTCAAAAAACTGAAAAAAGAAAGAAAAAAGAGAGAGAGAAGATAAAAGTTATCTCAAATTTTAAGATTCAGCAATCTTAAACATTTATATGACATCATCAGTAGTAATAAAGTTGCCATTTCTATAATTATTCACAATAAAAGACAAATTTCCATCATCTAGCTAGGGTAAGTAAGACAAAATCATTTTTGCATGTGTCTTTAAAAAATATTGCAAATCACTATCCTATGAAGTAGTAAGGAACATACACAGACAGAAGAAATGAAAAGAAAAATCACATAAATAAGCCAGGCAACCAATAAATTAAAATAGTGTATCGGTTTTCTAGATTGTTGGTATGTCTGTGGCATTTGTCAATGTTTTTGATAATTATATAATTCGTGTTATGTTTCAATCTAAAAATGCCCCCACAGGCTCATGTTTTAAAGGCTGTCTCCAGTTTGTAGCACCACTTTGGAAACTATTTTCTGCAGCCTTCAAGCATTTGAACCTGACTGGAGGAAGTAGGGCATTGGGAAGGGTGGCCCTTTGATTGTTAAGCCTACTCTTAGGTCCTATGTCCTCTGCTTCCTGCGTGCGACCATGTGACAAGCCACTGTTTTGCTCACTACCATGGATGTCTCCACAATGCCTTCCTCACTAGGGTGAACAGAAACTCTTGAGAGCATGTACCAAATAAACCCTTCCTTCAGTGCTTCTGACAGGAATTTTTTTACAGGACAAGAAAAATTATATACTTTATCTTTTTCCTCCTAAAAAATCATTTTCACAGCCTCCCTTGCTCAAATATGCGTACTTTACATCCCAAACTACCACATCACACAAATAGACACATGTGTACATCCCAAACTACCACATCACACAAATAGACACATGTGTACACATTCACACACATGAGCTCACATACACATGAGCGTGCACACAAATGCTTAGAGCTTTATTTTCAAAGCTCCAAATATTACATGTAGCACTGTTCTGGAAACAGTGTCCCAGAGTAGAGTAGCTTCTCCTGTACTTGTGTCTATCATGAGACTGCTACATTATAGCATATGACCTCCAGGAAGTTGTTTATTTTAAGAGTTTATTAAAGCAAGTAAATGATATTATTCATTTCTAGTTACATTAAAATAACATTCATTCTACCTTCTTTACACAGCCACATCCCTTAACCCAGGTGAACCCCAAAGAGCTGTGGACAGAAACAGGACATAGGATTTGCCTTTGGTCTCACTGGGCAAATGTCTACCTTTGTCTCGCCAGCCTGTTTGTGGCCCCCACTTCAGTGTCCCACAGGACACTGAGAAGGCTGCATTTTTGGGGATAGCTCTGTAAGAAAATGGGATGGAGGGTGGGGTGTTGACCCAACTGTGTAGTGTGTTTGTAACAAAGGCTTCAGACAGTCAAACAGGAAGCTGTATAGGAGAGATGCCCTCCTAAAGTGTCCCAAGTAAAGGCCATGGAGCCTGCGTTCCTGTACCCACATTAACTAATTGGGTGTTGGGTAAGGCACTTCCCTCTGCCAGGGCTGATTGTGGGTAAGTACACTGGAGTGCTTGATAGCCCCCACGGTCAGTGGTTGGGCTATCTGGGTCTTGAAGTGGGGGAACTGAGCGCTGTTTATACTACAGCGTCCTAAGACATTTTGTAACATCCTCTCTGAAAACAGTAAGTTTTCTACAAAGTGTGAAGCAAATGGAGAGGGGATAGGGAGCTTGCTGAGCCACCACCTCAGTGTTGACACAGCTCCTGGGTCTGAAATGCTAAGACTCAGACCGAATGTTCCCAGTTTTCTAAGAAGGTGCTGTGCTATACCTAGACAGCCTCATCCAGCTGCAACTGCAGTTGCCAATACGAAATCACCGGGATGGCATTTCCCTTCTCTCTGGCCGGGAGGGTGGAACTCCACTGGACAAACCTCAGCTGGGTGTTTGGATAGAGGGAAAAACGAAACAAACTTTATTTTCTTTATGAGGTATTATAAAAACAGTTCTGGGGGAGGGGCAGTGTGATGCAAAGCTTTCTTGGAAACTTCGCTGGGGTTAGGTCCACACTTAAGGGTACATGCCCTTAGTCCTGCCTCACTGCCAGTAGCTGCGCAGACCCAGAGCTCTGGAGCACTACTCCTGGCTCAGGAAGCCCAGCTTCAGCGCAGGTTGGGCCTCTGGGCATCTACACTGAGTGTTTGGAATCTAACATCAATTCGAGGGTGGGGGAAATATTGTGTTCAAAGGGACACACTGGTTAAATATTCCTGCAAATAAACCATAATAAGCAATAGCTAAATTTCCCAAACCAGAGCAACATACTTTCCCAGGAAGTCCTCCAAAGTCTTTCCAGGTGAGATCACCAAAGCAAGCTAACTCCAAAACTGTTCCTCCTAGTAGCAACATAATGCAACCATTATTGGTTTGGTGATGACAGTGATCAATAAACATACAGGACTCTGGTGCCCAGTCTAAAAGAAACAGGAGCTGCACACTGTGAGTGAGTTCCAAAGAACAGGACGGAGAACAAGCCTCTTCCCTGGGGCGCTGAGAAAGTAGACACACTAAAAAAAGTTGGACCTATTGATGCACCTTGCAGCCCAGGTGTGGACATGTGTCCTCGCTACCAATACAAGGATAAATTGCATGTTCACTCACCCCTAACAGGCTCAGAGAACTGCAAACCTGACCTTAGGAAGAGATGGCTAGAAGAAAACTGATGTTTGGGAAATTATTTGCAAACACCTTCAATCACTGCTTTTCTTAAAAAGAAAAAAAAATCACTTTATGGTGTAGCTTCACTTAGGGTTTTATACTCTCACTATATGCTTATCTACTACAAAAAAATCTATGACAGGGCTGAAACTAGAGAAACAATCAGCTTTCTATCCTATTTCATGACTTCTGTGTCATTTACCCTCACTCCATCCTTCCTTGTCATCTAATACTCTCCTTTCTTGGTCTCCTTTCTAGATGTTATACTATATCCACACATATGTCTGTTTGCAGAGACATGCATACATTATAAACTAAGACTCACGAATGAGGGAGAAAGAGAGTTTGGGTGGCATCACTTAATATTATATATTTTAAGTATATTTATTTTCCTGCAAATTTCCTGATTTCACTTTTCTTTAGAGCTGAATAGCATTCTATTTTATATGTGCACCAGATGTATTCATTTATCTGATGATGGACATGTAGGTTGGTTCTGCTTATGGAATTCTCTGGGTATATGACCAGGAGTGGGTCATATGGTCATTCTATTTCCTTTTTTGAGAAATCTCCAAAGTGATTTCCATAATGGCTCATTCATCTGCACTACTACCCACAGTGACTAAGGGTTCCTTTTCCCCCCACATCCTATCCAATATTTATTGTCTATTGACATTTTCTTACAAAACTCTGTGGTGTTTGACCAATTCTCCTTTAGCCAGTGACTTACAGGAAATATAAAAAAAGAGTGGGGTGCTCAGGGTCCCAAACAGCTCAGCCACTTTTTCCTAAGAGAGCAGAGACCTGCCAAGCACTCACCCTGCCAAACTCCTTTAGAGGCCCTCTATATTATTAACTCATCTAATCCTTACAAGAATCTTAGTTCATTACTGTTGCCCTCCACTATAGATAAGGGAAGTGGAGCCCACAGGCAGCCTTCCTAACCCATCTCACTTAGGAACAATGGCAGCCAAAGTGTGGATTGGCACAGTTGGGAGCCAGAACATTTTGTTCCCTGCTCCCCTGCTTTGCTCTCAAGCATTCACTCACCTTTCAGACAAAATGCAAACTACCCATTTCTCAAAAACTGGAGACCTGCATAGTATGAGTCCCAGAACCAATCAGGTATTTATTGAACATGGAACAAAATCAAAGCCCAGAACCTTAGAGTTCAACCAAGCAGAAAAAACAAAAACTCATACTAAAGACACACATCTGCTCCTGATTCAAAGACAATCAAGACAATCAGACCAGCAAGTGTGTGCATGTATGTGAGTGTGTGTGCATGTGCGTGTGTGTATGCATGTGTGTGCATGTGTGTATGCATGTGCGTGTGTGTCTGTGCCTGTGTGTGTCTATGTGTGTGGGGAGGTGTGTGTGTGTGTGTGTGTGTGTGTGTGTGTGTGTGTGTGTGTATGTGTGGTTGGGTGTGGGGATGCTGATAGCTAGCTCAAGAGTGGCCCTAAGGCATTGTAACCTTCCTCAGATTCACCTCAAGCAAGGCATTGAACCTATCTGGGTCTCCTAGAAGTAATGTTGTGAGTCAATGAATTTCAAGAACAGAGAAAAATGAACACATGTGTTATCTTTAGTTAATTCCAAAACATTTCAAACACATCATAGCACTCAGTCCACCTAGCAGCACTATGAAGATACAGACATGTTGGTTTTAGGGATGGAGAAGTGGAGGAGGCTCACCATAGTTGGAATAAATCTACAGTCCCGTAGCTTGGTTTGATCCCAGCTTTCTCCACTGTGTTCTTTCAAATGTGCTCTGGTTCCGGATCTTGCAGTTGAAGGTCACATTCAAAGAGAAGGCTGGAAAAAATCTGGACCTAGACCTAGATTATCCAACCAGGGAGTGTTCATTTCCAGTGTTTCAAATGCACTAGCCAAGTGCAAGAGAATGTTGGTTTCCATTATTTAACCAAACAGGATCTGTGCCATGCACATTCCAACCATAAATCAGATTTGGTGAATCATGAAAAACTATTGTTTTCCAGGCTTTTATCTGTTCTGCCTGATCCTCAGACCACTAGATTAAACTTTAAGGAATCCCAAGATGCCGGTGGTCAACTTACGCAATCCAAGCATCATATGATCAGAAGCCTGGCTGCCCTGATGTGGAGCTCATTTGTCCTGTTTTGAGTATATTAAAATATCACAGGTCAGCGCAATCCCCTGACTTTTATGAATCCATTCGCCCTTTGCTAGATCTCCAGTGAGGTAGTAGCATTGGTACCCCCATTGATTCCACTGATGCTCCCTCCTGATGGCCAACAAAACTCATGCTTGGAGAGTTGAGAATGTGAGGTCAGTGTCAGAACCATAATTTGGACCTGAAATTCCAATTTAAAGTCCTGCTCTGAGCTTTGAACTCTGGGATGCTCAATGGTAAGTGACAAGCAGTCCATAAAGATCTCTTTGGAGGTTTTGAAGATAATACTTCGGTTGTTTAGTGTGTGTGTGTGTGTTTGTAAGTTTTACTGTTTATATGGTGTTCAGCACCATAATTCATCACTACAGCTGCATTCTTTGATCTCAAGAAGATTCAATAATGAGAGGCTATGAGGGCAATATCTAGAACCCTTATTAATAATGCATTAGCAGAGAACAGGCAAAATGAAGAAGAGACAGCCTCCAGAGTGACCCAGCAAAACATGGAGGTAACCAGAAGGGGAGAATGCATAGACAAAAGAGTGGGAAAAGATGCAATCTCACTCATGCCCCAACACTTTACGATATGGGACACACTCTGTTGGTCAACATTCTGCTGACCAAGTAGAGACCAATGAAGACATAAAGATAAGTGAGTGACACCAAGAAATCAAAGCCTGCCTCTCTCCTTTGCTCTAAGCAATGCAAGTTGCTGATCTTTTCATCTCTTCTCTCGTTTTCTAAGGTCATCCCTTAGATGACCTTACTAGAGATGACCTAACTAGAGATGACCAGACCCAAACTTTCTATTTTCCTCTTTGCCATAAGTAGCCCTACCAGAGACTGTAGACAGGGTACTTCCATTTCTTCCTCTTCCAGCATTGTCTAACACCTCAATTCTAACCTTCCTGCTCCTGGTAGTTTATTTTAGCAAACTACAATATTTACATCTATATGAACCACTCAAATGCCTATTTGAAGAAGACAAAGCGTTATCAAAAAAAACAAACAAATAAGTAAATATAGAAATAACACCACCAACAAAAGCACAGATCATGATAACAACAGCCACTGTGATGGCAACATCTGGAGTGCTCGTTGTGTGCCATGTACTTTGCACTCATGGCTCTGTGCTGTCTTCTTTGATTACTCTCAAGACCAGTCCATCATACACATGTATGAGGCTTTGTGAAACTCAGGCACAAAGACTTAAGTAGCATGGGCAAACCAATCAGAAAATAGAGCTGCCTGGCTCTGGCATGAGACAAGTCTTTCTCCAAAATCCACTCTCTTAAGTCCTGCCCTGGGCTTTAATCCGCTCTACCACCCAGAAGGCTTCGATCAAAGGAGCTGTTTTGCTTGTATATCTAAGAATATTTGCTAATCAGCATGTTACTGTTGTTATGAGTTCAGAAAAGTTCAAAGTCTGAGGGAGGAGTCCCCACAAGATCACCCTGACTTCAGACACTAACTGCATACTTGGGAACATGTAAAATCATCCATACATCATACCACTGGCTACAAATTTGGGGTTCCCCACAAATACCGTAAGTAATTCACTAAATCCACACAGGAGTCAAGAAAGCATTATATTCAGGGTAAGTTTTATTACAGCAAAAGGATATTAAATTTAAGTCACCCAAGGGAAGAGATAGAAAGGGCAGGGGAGAATCTACATGCCAGGTTTCTAGTATCAATCTGCCTGTGGAATCATGTGCCACCTCCTCCTGGCCACAATGTATGACTGCTAACCACAGAAGCTCATCCAAGCCTTCAATGGTCAGAGGTTTTACTGGGGCTCAACCTGGCAGTACCCAAAAGGTTTTAGTCTCCACCTCACAGTGGACATTCAAGCCAATACTTTTGGTACCCAGTTCTTCTTGAAGTTATAACTGATGGTGTATTGTTTGACTGCCCTGTGACCATGGCTCCCAGAAGAGAATAAAACACACTTCCAGCAATGTAAAAATAAACTTCAAAGGCCACACAACCTCATCCCTGTGCTCAGGTGGACAATATGTGTACTTGTTACAGGCATGGTCTGAAAAGTTTGCAGAAAGGTTCATGGAAGTGATGAGAGGTCCTGTGTTTCCTGTTAAGAACACACATGGTGACCCATATACTGCTCCCAAATCCTACTACTTGTCTATATGAAGTTTCCGGTAGACCTGTCACATAGTGGGCTAGGGTTATAGGGAATAGACTCATTTCTCAAAGTCAGTGGCTCAATATATCCTTTCTTCCTCCAGTTCTTTAATGATGGCAAGAAAGTAATTCTCATCTAAACTCCCAGCTCTGGAAGCCTATGGATTTCTCCTGAGGTCTCTGGAGATCCAAATCTACCCTTGAGAATTAAAGAAAGAGCCACCTGATCCAAGACCAAAGATGTGTCCCCAGAGACTCATCATCCCTGCTAATAACACCTGCACAGCCAAAAAAAAAAATGGCTAGCTGTATTCTACCCAACATGTTCACCAATTGTCTGGGTCTCTCTTTAACTTCATAAAATGAAAAGTTTAGTGTAGAATCTTACTGCTCAGAGTGTGGCCCAGTGACCAGTGCAGAGCACTACCTGGGAGCTCTGTAGAAATAGACCTCCGGCCGGTTTCATTCACTATGCAAAGTCCTGCAATGGAACAAGATCCCCAGATGGTTCCTACAAACATCATGATTCACAAAACACTATCCTTGCCCATCACTCTACATCCTTCCCTGGCCTTCATTCTGTGACTTTCAAAAAGTACAACTTCCAACCTCAAGGTTAAGATACCTCTTGCAACTAAGGAGACCCAAGCTCTAATCAGGAGTAGTCACAAAATAGAGTCACAGAAGATGCCTGCAAAACCAAAAAGCCTTGGACAAGCAACACTGGACTTGGGAGCAGGCTCGTTTTTTTCCATACACCAGCTTGCTGTGTGTGCCAGCCAGCTGAGGTCTTGAATGTAAACCCTCCTGAGCTCTGAGCTAAACAATGAGCATAATTATGGGCTGGCTTATTCCCTTCAGATGCAGGCCTTTGGCCGGTAGGCCCCTCCACAGGGTTCTGCAGGAGGTCTTGTTTCTGAGTGGGGTGGAAGAGCTCTGGTTAACCAGAGCAAACCCACTGAGGGGCAAAGTTGACATACCAGGATAATTACATGTAGGTTGACCATATTTACTGGAATACTCTTGTTCTAGAATTTCAAACAAAGGCTAAACCCTAAAAGAGTACACCGAGTACACCGCTAAAGAGAAGCAGGTTGTCCTGAGTGATTTATTGAAGAACAAAAGAGAAGGGAAGAAAGAAAAGAGAATTATCAGAGACTCACATATACTTCCCTTTCCCCCTGCCTGGGCAAAGAACAGCCACTTTCCCACCCTCCTCAACGGAAGAGCCTTCAAACACTGACGGTGTTTTTTCTAAGACGTGTTCTTTGTGTAGCCACATCAGATCCCATGAACCCACTCAGACTCCTCAGGAGAAAGCTGGCTGGAGTACTGTCAGGGAGCATCCTTCCTTTTTCCCTTCTGCCTCCCTTCCCCACCCTACCCCCATCACCCATAACAGCCACCTACAGATACATCCAAATGAACAGAAAATAGGCCAGAAGGACAGACTCAATGCCCTTTATTTCAGGAACTCACTGGTAGCTTCTAAAGTTTGGAATAAGTACTGGGAGTGTTTGGCCTCAGGCTTTCCCATGTAAATATGTAATTCTAACAGAAAATGGCAACATTTCCAGCATACAATTGGGAGCATGCATTGACCTGACGATCGACTAAAGGGGTTAGTTGGAAAGTGGAGCAGTCAGAGAGCAGAAAAACCTTTTGTGTGTGCTGTGAAGGTGTCCCCCGCAGAACTACTAACCCCACTTACATGCTGCCACCCTATCCATGCCCTGAACAGATGCACACATATAAATTCAACACCTCAGCGAAGGAATACTTACCAACATCTACCACATGCCTGGCAAAGAAGCACAGAGATAGGCTAGCTTCCTGTCCTCAGAGTTGATGGCACCTTTAGCAAGACAAGCTCAATCATGAGAAACAAATTGCAACAACACAAGAGGGGATCTGGTTAGGATTGAGCTGCTTTTGGGTAGCGGCTAGCAGCTGGTAGACCACTGAGTAATAGGGTCACCAGGTAGGAAGTGTGAGAATCATTGACCATAAAAATACATGCTGCCTTCTGGAAGTTGCTCTTTTGGAGTTGCCTTAAAAAAATATTTTACTTAGGAAGTCCCAAAGCCTTCACCTCTCCTGTCAAGGAGAGGGTTACTTGCCAGCTCCAGGGCAGCATTTTGAAATTTCTAATTGGAGGTCTTGGTATGTAATCATTTACCCTGTCTCATTGTCTGGAGCTCTGAAGGGGTGACATACTCCGAGCCAGGTGGTGCCACACAAACAGAGAACTAGCAGGCAACTGGGCTAATTAGCCCATTTATACGCACTCAAACCACAAAAGCTGTGGCTGTTCAAAAGTCTGAAAAGGGACACAAAATCAGGGCAAGACGCAGTCCTACCAGAGATGCATAGTACAAATTCCAGACAGAGCCAGTTAGGTACTCTCTGGGCTTAGAGCCCTTCTTCCAGCAGTCACATTATGGAAGGGATCTCCAACCTCCATAAAACACAGGGACTGAGAACTTAGACATGAGGACTGCAGCAGAAACAGCCGGTGGGATGATCATCCAAATAAACAGCAACTCAGGGACTGAGTGGAATTGTTCAGAAGATGCTCGGGGATCTGAGCCCAGACAACAAAAGAAGGTGTGTTGGTCAACATTTTATAACTGTGACAAAACACTTGTGGTGGCCAACTTAATGGAGGAGATGTGTTGTTGTTTTGTAGTCTTTGGAGGACTGTTTATTTAGTTGATTGATTATTTGGTTGGATTGTTGTTGTTTGTTTAGGAGTTTTGTTTTGGTTAGAGACATGGTCTCATCATTTAGCCCTAGCTGGCCTGGGACTTGCTCTGTAGACCAGGCTGACCTTGTGCTCACAAAGATCCACCTATGTCTAGCTTTGAGGAGTGGAATTAAAGGTGTGCACCACCACTCCTGACCAAGAGGTGCATTTTAACCCTCGGTCTAGAGGTTTCCACCACACTCACCTGTTTTTCTGCGCCTGTAATGGCATTGCATAGCTTAGAGAGGGGGAACACATGGTAGAAGAGGCATGCTCGCCTCACAGCGTCAGGAAAGCAAAGACAGCACAAAGGGGCTGTGGTCCAAACAACACCTTCAAGAACATGCCACGTGACCTGACTCCCTCGAGTTTCCACCACCTCCAACCACAGCAGACCAACTACAAACGAGAACAGCAGCCTCCTGCTTTGTGGACAGCCTCTCCACACTTTGATACCAGGCTTCCAACTCCCACCATAGTAACTCATCCTTCTGCAACCAGAGAGTGGAGCTGGTGACCTAAACTGATCAGTCTCCTTGTCCCTCTGACTGGTCAAAGGACCAGCATGGGACTCAGGAAGGAACTCCAGAGCCTTTCCCCACAGGAAAAAAGAACTTCTGTCTGCTGAGTGTATGAGCCCATCCACCCTCCTCCCTTATTCCTAGACAGGACCCAGTGGCCATTCTAGCACCCCTGACAATAGAGTGTTTGCAAGTAATATCAGAAACATATGGACGCTTGTCGGTTGTCTCCTTGTCAGTACCTGTCCCCACTCTGTGGCTAGGTACAAGAGGACACCCTAAGGGAAAGGAGGCTAGAGGCAGGATCTCTGTCTGTTGTGCATGGCATCATGATGAAAGTGTCCCAGTGTGCCACCTACAGCGTCCTGATCAGAGTCTGTCTTCAAACAGAGCTGATGAGAGCAGACTCTCTCCCAAGTCCCTCTAACTGGAGCTGCCAAGTTTCTGCTGCCTAAAGGATTCGGCCCCTCCAGGAAGCACTAAAACCCAAGTCTAGTGGATCTTCCCAAACAAAGACTCTCTGTTTGATGCCCACACCCAGAACCCTGAGAATGGCCTTTAGTACAGCCATGGAAAGCTTTCTCTATGTATCTGTGCAATGAGGTGCTAACAAAATAGGTCCATCAGACTATTATGGGGTGCTAACAGAATCAGGTTCATAGGATTATTATGGGGTACTAACAGAATCGGTCCATCCGATTATTATGGGGGACCAACAGAATCAGTCCATCGGATTATTATGGGGTGCTAGCAGAATCAGATTCATAGGATTATTGCCGCGTTAAATGTGATGATGGATTAGAAGCACTTTAGCCAACAGTAGCCATGGCTAGATGTGTTATTGTCACCACCGTGGCTACCATTATTAAGAACTGCTCTGAAAACCGTGCTCTGTGAAGTAAGCCAGGGTCTGACCTTGTAGAATCAGAAAGTACACATTCCTTGGGAAACAGCTAGCAGCTCCTAGTGGCAAATTCCAAGCTGGGGTCTATTTTTTGCCTTTATATACTTTCTCATTTTTTTTTTTTGATTTATGAAAACGCATCCATCATTTTGTAAGGAAAGCCTCCAGACACATGAACGAAAATGATAAAAATGCACAACAAAAACAAATAAAACCATTCAGCATGGCTAACAAGCCGGGCATTTGGCCCCAGTGGGGTAGATAAATCCAGAGGCAAGCTTAGCAGAGGGACTCAAAGGTCAATGGCTGGGACTCTGCTGAAAGAAGAAAAAGAAAAGGTTCTGAAGCCTGCACTTACAGCCCACCTCAAAGTCACCCAGAGCCCCTGAGCAGCTTCCAGAAGCAGCCCCCAAAAGCATCTTCAAGAAGCCACTCCAGAAATCTGTAAGCTGTCTACTTCTGCTCCTTCATGGGGGTGTTTTCAGAGAGAGAGAGTGTGTGTGTGTCAAGGCTGCCCTGAGAAGGTAACAAGGTCATTTCTGTCTTTACCCCATTGCTGTACATCATTTCTATAAGGAGACCCCAAATGCCACCATCACCACCGCAATCATTTGCTTTGAGAGTAACATTTTTAGTTCAGCTCAGGTGATTGCCACTCTAAGTGATACAACAACACAGCAGACATCTGAGTTGTGGGCTGGAGAGAGGCCCTTTGCTAGCAGCACTCCCAAAACTGTCACGGCAATACTCCCTTCCTGAGATTTCTTCCTGCCCACATTCTGAGGGATCTATGGTATCTCCTGGCCATAGCTGGCTAGGCAAGAGCTTCATTCAGAAGCTTAAAGGGCCTTGCGTGAAACTGCATGTAGACTGCTCAGGACCAGTGATAACTAACAGGGCCAGCAGAGTCCTCTCTGGAGATCTGAGGCAAGGGGAGCAAATGATGGTGCTAACACCCAACTACAAGTCACAGAAGAGCTGCTCTGGGGGCAGAGCACAGGTCATTTCTAGTCATCAGAATAGCAGGGCTCATAGAGCTGGTACATTGTCCTGATTGAGCATGACCTTGTGCCTGGCAGAGTTAGGCCCTGGGGCATATGAACCTCATGCCCCTTCCTCCCTGACCTGTACTCCATGCTATTACTATCACATTACTGAGATGGTGGGAAACTGAAGCCGAAGCTGTGGCATGACTGATGAATGGCAGAGCTAGGATTTGAACCCAGGCAGTTTAATTATGGAACGTGAAGTTTGCCTCACTAGATCACACACCCTCCTGTTAAGTCCCATATGGCCACAATTGATGTTCTAGTTCTCTGCGAAGCCCAGCTGTGAACGCTGGAGTTTCCTGAGTGTCCTTCCAACAATCCCCCATCACCAAAAGTGATGGGGTTGTGTCATCATTCCCATAAACTAGAAGCAGCCAAGTACAGGGACACAAGGAAGTGGCTTAGGAGACAGCATGGAATGACTGACCCTCCAAATGAGGTTGAGTGGTCTTCTTTTGCCCTGCTGAAACTTAAAGGGAAACACCCAAGCTCAGACATCTGAGGCAGAGAGTTAGTGCTGGGAATGTCAGCAACGTGACCTTACCTTATCAATCTCCTTCCCCTGGTCATCATGAAGGGTTTCCTGAACCCAAAAAGATCCTTGGACCAGGTTGGGGTCAGCAAGCAAAGACTCAGAGGCCAAGTCTAATCTACTGCCTGTTTTCTATGTAAAGTTTTATTGGATTGCAGCCACAATCGCTCATTTATGAATCCTCTCAGACTGCATGCTAAGAGAGCAGAATTGAGTAATTGTGACACAGACCATATGGCTCCCGAAGCCCGAAAGATCTCCTTCCCAGCCCTCTATCAACCCCTGGTTTACAACGATAGCAGCCCTAGTGACTCCCCTCCCCCTTCGCAGTTAGGGACACTACACAGAACAGTGGATCTGCTACACAGAAATTGCACGTCAGTGATTCAAGCTGTAGAATATTAGTCATGGATGTGCACATAACTGAGAGGGAACAGGCATGGAGAAGGCCCACTGGTCCATTCATGGGTTTAAGTACACAAATGTCGGGGAAGGGGCCAGAAGGCCGGGCTGAGCCAGGCTGGGCAGTAGCCTGCCCCATCATCGCTGGGTAAGCTCTGGCAAGCATCAGGCTCCATTTGAATACATTCTGTTGTGAAGAAAGAAGTCCCCGGACTGGTCCTTCTGCCTCTGAGTGAATGTTCAGGTGGGCAGAGGGGAAGAAGGTGAAGCTGTGTGCCTTGCCTTTGTCAGTTTGGCACAAAAGCAGAACATGCAGAGAAAGTGCAAAAAATTGAGAACAATCTAGAAAAACACGGTGGGCAGAACAGAAGAGGAACACTTCTGAAATTCAGATCAGGATGAGTCCAAATTGCCATGAAGCCTTAAGGAATGGAAGGGCTTCCAGGAGTCAAAGGAGAAGGAAGGACGGTCAGGCTCCAAAAGGAGAAAGGGCAAAGAGCACACAGGAAAGCAAATCAGTCCCAGGGCCCCAGAGCATGAGCAGGAAGGAGAAAAGCTGGAAGGAGCTGAAGGTGGCCAACGGTGTCTTTCCAGCTGTGTGGACTCAACTGTTGATCCGGGGCCAGGATAAAAGGCAGCTTTTGTGACTGTCATCAGGAGCCTCCTCAAAGCCCAAGCTGAGCATCTCTCCATGTCTGCTAAAGAGCATCTGCCTCCACCGGTGAAAGGCAGGATGTGAGGGGAGGGCAATCCCTGATGCTCCCGCACTGTGCTCTGGGTCAGTTCTTAACTCCCCATAAGAGCCCAGAGAGCTCATAGTCTGTACCTCGTCCTCTTTTAGGAAGGGTTCTAAGAAGGAAGGGTACCGGCTGGCTGCCAGACCAACAGCCTGATGTCCCATGTCACCCCACACCTTTGAGTTTGGAGCTGCCTGCCCTGTAGGAAGAGTAGGGGGAGAGAGAGAGAGTGCACAGGCAGGTCTCTGATAACCTAGTGCTGGCCCCTGGATCCAGCCATACTTTTATCACAGTTGCTGTAAGCTTCCCATTTACATAAGCCAATAATTGTCCTTTTGATTTATTCATAGTCAGAGTTGGGCCAACTGTCACCTATGCCCTAAACAGGCCTGTCTGGGAATCTCAGGCAAGGTGTTCATCCCTGGTTAGGTCCTTATCTGTAGATGCTGCTGTTGATCCCCAAGCTCCCTGTTCCACTCAGTGTCTCTCTCCAGGAGAATGACAACCTGGACCACCAAGGCACAGACACTGTTATGATTTAGGCTTTCATCGTGCCAGCCTCAGAAGTCAAAGCCAATCTTGCCCTCATGTCCCACCCGACCTTTCATCAATTACTCCAGAGCTTCTGGCTTCCCCATTGTCTCCTAACCCTTGCCAATGAAAGGACCTCTTGTTTCTAAAAGGAATGCCTGCCATAGCTGCTGTGAGCCATCTCCCAGGAACCCCAGGCCGCAGCGGCTCTATAGTGTGGTCCTGCCCACCGGCTGCCTCATGCTGGGTTTCTGGGGCTTACAGAGAAAAGCCAGACCCTTTCCAGTGGCTGGCATTTCTGCTCTGACCTCCTCTCTTCTCCTGCTTTTCTCCCTCACCTCATACGAAGCAATGACCTTGAGATGCCATTGGAACCCCTTCTAGGACTTCCTTCTAGGTAAGCTGGGAGAAGTTTAGTGTTGAATGCTGAGCTGCGTCGAAGAGGAACCTTCCCAAATACAGCCAAGCCTTGATGAAGATCTGTGGGGGAAATCCTGTAAGGGCCTTTTAGGAATGATAATAAAGGCAGCAGGAATACCATAGGTGGCCAGCAGACAGTTCTCCCATGGTCCAGAAAGAAAGTCAAACATTCTACACCTGGTATCTCATTTTATCCTCATAGGAGTGTTCTGGAAATGCATTGCCATCTCCACTTTTCAGGCGAGATTCCTAAATCTTGGTGAGAAAATGGGACTTGTTAAAAGTCACTGTGGCTCAGTGGCCACAGTCAAGGTGATGTGGGGCTCTAAGCTTCAGATGTGGTGGTGTCCAAGAAGTCCCTGGTCACTGGGAACCTGCTTTTTCCATGTCCACCTGCAGTGACAGCAAACAACTCTATTCCTATGGGGTTTCTGGAAGGATCAGCAGGACTGGGGTGGGGCGGGGCCTCAAAGAAGCTCTTCAGTGTCTGGTCTCAAACATGACGTGGCTAACAGTAGCTTGTGTGTCTCTCTCCTCGCCCTCATGCTGACAGTGTACCTCAGTAAACAGCAGCCACAGGGCATGTCTAGCAGGAAAGAGCTCCAACTGAACTTTTTCTCCCCAGCTGGCACATACACTCCTGGTGGGCAGCCTAAGCTAGGGAGACACAAGGCCAGCACTAATCCCTTGCCAGTATGCCCCATCCACACACACCTCATTGCTCATCTGTAAACTGAGAACCATAACTGTACCTATTGCTGAGTCTGGGGAGCAAGACAAAGGAGTTTCTTTGGCAGAGAAGGGTGTTTTGAAACAGAGTATCTGGGTGGCCCTGACTAGTTTCCTACTCACTGTATATGGTACAGATGGGCTTCAAATTCATGGTAATCCTTCTGCTTTAGTTTCCCAAGTGCTGAGGTTATAGCATGGCCCACCGCAGATGGCTTTATCTTTCACTTTTTGAAATCATAAAATATATTAGGTATTCAAAATATAGTAGGCTATAAGTCACCAACAACTTGAAAGATAGATACGGCTGATGACAGTAGCTATGCCACCAGGCCCTGTTGCTCTCTCCCTTTACAGAGGTAACCACACCTCAAAATTTGATGTGGGTAAGGATTGAGGCACTTTCTCTGAAAGACTTCGAGCATTTTCAGCTTTGTGGACACATAGTCTATGGCAAGTATTAGGCAAGGGGGGGCCTAGACCCCAATCCAAATGACAGATTTTGATGATCTCTCCTGGAAGGCATCACCCTCCATGTGGGGGTGGGGGGGATGGGATGGGAGGGAGGGAAGGAGGGAGAGGGAACTGGGATCGATATGTAAAATAAGAAAAAACAATAAATATAATAAAATGGCAAGAGCTGCTCTGAGCACACTAAACCTGCCTATTCACGTGGGACCATCTGCATTCCCCACCTGCCTGGTCTCTGACCCCCACCACTGGTCCTGGTCCTCTACTGGAATTCCGGGCCCCTCCCAGAGATCCACCTATTCCTGCAAGGCCACTCTGAATTCCTGCAGGCTGGATCCTTGACCCCCATCGCCAAGCCTCTGGCAAAGAGGACTCAGCCTGAGAGTGCCAGGCCCAGGCTAAATCTGCCTATCAGTGTGCAGAACATCCTGAGTCCCAGCCTTCAGGATCTTTGACCCCCATCACCAGTCTTCTGCTGGAGCCTGATCTTTGACCCTCATCACCGGGCCCCTGCCTGAGGAGAGACCTCCTAGAGAGCTTGAACCACTCAAAGCTACAGACATAGAACCTCTGATCCAGCTAAGCCCACCTGGGGAGTTCCAGAGAGAGAGAGACAGAGAGACAGAGAGAGAGAGAGACCCCACCTACACCTACTGGAAGAAGCTATGGGAAGACGGCAATACAAGAAAACACTTAACAATAGAAAGACAAGCATAACACCACCAGAATCTAGGGACTCTATACCAACTAGACGGGAACACCCCAAAGCAGATGAAACAGAAGAGAACAACATAAAAATTATCGTATGAAAATGATAGAGGCCCTCAAAGATGATGTGAGAAAATCTCTTAAAGAAATGGAAGAAAAAACAAACAAACAATTGAAAGAAATGAACAAATTTCTTAAGAAAGAACAGAAAGCCAAGAAAAAACAATTAAACAGGTGAAGGAAATGGTTCAAGACTTGAAAACTGAAATAGAGACAATAAACACAAACTGAAGGAATGCTGGAAATAGAAAAACTGGGCAAATGATTGGGAACGACAGACGCAAGCATAACCAACAGAATACAAGAGATGGAAGAGAGAATCTCAGGCGCGGAAGATAAACTAGAGGAAACAGATGAATCGACCAAAGAAAAGAGTAAATCCAACAAATCCTTAAAACAAATCATCCAGGAAATGTGGGACACCGTGAAAAGGCCAAATCTAAGAATAATAGGCATAGAGGAAGGTGAAGAAGCCCAGGTCAAAGTGCAGAAAACATACTCAACAAAATCATTGAAGAAAACTTTCCCAATCTGAGGAAGGACATGCCCATGAAAGTACAAGAAGCATACCAAAGACCAAATAGACTGAACCAAAGAAAAAAGACCCCATCAACACATAATAATCAAAACACCTAACATACAGAATAAAGAAAGAATATTAAGAGCAGCGAAGGAAAAAGGCCAGGTAACATATAAAGGCAGATCTATCAAAACTACACCTGACTTCTCCATTGAAACTCTCAAGGCCAGAAGGTCCTGGATAGATATTCTACAAGTACTAAGAGTCCATGGATGCCAGCCCAGGCTACTATACCCAGCAAATCGCAATCACTATAGACGGAGAAAACAAGATATTTAATGACAAAGCCATATTTTCACAATATATATCTACAAATCCAGCCCTACAGAAAGTTCTGGAAGAAAAACTCCAACCCAAGAAAGTTAACTATGCTCACAAAGACACAGGCAACAGACAATCCCACTTCACCAGAACTCAAGGGTAAAGCAGGACAAATATATTCACAATACCAACAACAACAAATCTAAAACAAACAAGCATTAACAATCAATGGTCCTTATTGCCCCTCAACATTAATGGTCTTAACTGGACAATGAAAAGACAGAGGCTAATATAATTGATACAAAGACAGAATCCATTCTTCTGCTACATACAAGAAACACATCTAAGCTTTAAAGATGGGCATTACCTCAGGGTAAAGGGCTGGGAAAAGATCTTCCAATCAAATGGACCCAGGAAGCAAGCAGGTGTGGCTATCCTATTATCTAACAAGTTAGACTTCAAACCAAAATTAGTCAAAAGAGATGAAGACGGTCATTTCGTATTCATTGCAGGAGAAATCCATCAACACAAATTCTCAATTGTGAACATCTATGCCCCAAATACAAAGGCACCCACATTCATAAAAGAAATGCTACTAAAACTCAAACCTCACATAAAACCTCACACACTTATAGTGGGAGACTTCAATACACCACTCTCAACACTAGACAGGACCACCAGTCAGAAACTTAACAAAGAAACAAAAGAACTAACAGAAGTTATGTCTCAATTGGGTTTAACAGACATCCATAGAACATTCCATCCAGATGCAAAAGAATATACCTTCTTCTCTGCTACACATGGAACCTTCTCTAAAATCGACCACATACTAGACAGCATAACAAACCTCAACAGATACAAAAGAATTGGAATAGTCCCCTGTATTTTGTCAGACCACCATACTTTATATTTGGAATTCAACAACAACACAAATCTCAGAAACCTTACAAACTCATGGAAACTGAACAATGTGCAATTGCACCAGACCTGGGTCAAAGAAGAAATAAAGATGGAAATTAAGGACTTCCTAAAATTCAATGAGAATGAGGACACAAAATATCCAAACTTATGGGACATCTTGAAAGCAGTACTATGAGGGAAGTTTATTGCAATAAGTGCCCATTTGAAGAAAATAGAGGATAGTTACATTAGAGAATTACCAGCACAACTGAAAACCTTAGAACAAAAAGAAGCAAACTCACTCCAGAGTAGACACCAGGAAATAATCAATTTGAGGGCTGAAAGCAATAAGATAGAAACCAGGAAAACAATACAAAAAAATCAATGCAACAAAGAGTTGTTTTTCGAGAAAATCAACAAGATAGACAAACCTTTATCCAAATTAACAAAAAAAAAAAAACCAGAAGAGAGAACATGCAAATTAACAAAATCAGAAACGAAAAGGGAGACATAACAAAGGACAAAGAGGAAATCCAGACAATTTTCAGGTCATACTTTGAAAACCTATACTCTACAAAATTTTAAAATTCAAAGGAAATGAACAAATTTCTGGATAGATATCACTTACCAAAATTAAATCAAGAACAGACAAACAACTTAAATAGACCTATAACCCCCAATGAAATAGAAGCAGTCATCGAAAGCCTTCCAACCAAAAATAGCCCAGGACCAGATGGCTTCAGTGCAGTATTCTACCAGAAATTCAAGGAAGAGCTGATACCAATACTCCTCAAATTGTTCCACACTATAGAAACAGAAGGTTCATTACCAAACTCTTTTTACAAGGCCACAATCACCTTGGTACCCAAGCCATATGAAGACACAACTAAGAAAGAAAACTACAGACCAATATCCCTGATGAACATCGATGCAAAAATACTCAATAAAATACTGGCAAACAAATCCAAGAATACATCAGAGAAATCATCCACCATGACCAAGTAGGCTTCATCCCTGGGTTACAGGGATGATTTAACGTATGAAAATCTATCAGTGTGATCCACCATATAAACAAACTGAAAAAGAAAAACCATATATATGATCATCTGTTAGGAATAAGGTTTTTTCCTGCCAGTCGGAACCCACTGTGGTGCCAACCCCAAATAATACACCTAGACTCTGTATTAGATATAATTCTGTTGGCCAGTTACTTGTTTCTTATCAGCTAGCTCTGTCTTAATGATTAATCTATTTCTATTAATCTAAGTATTTCCATGTGGTCTCATCTTACCGGAGAGTGGGCCCGGACCACTATTCTCTCCAGTCTTTACATACTGACCCCTCCTTACTCCTTCCTTGAATCCTCCTTGTTTTCTAGTCCCTCCTATCTTGCTTTCCTATTGGCCAACAGTGTTTTATTTATTAACCAGTATGAGAAACATATTTACAGAATGACGTCTCCCATCATCTCCTTTTTTCGGTCTAAAATAAAAAGAAGGGTTTTAACCTTAGCATAGCAAAATACATCATACAACAGTTACCAAGTAAGAATCACAGTTAACAATATTTAGTCCATTAACATTTAGCAAGATTTAAAGAAAATATTCCATCATCTATCCTGTCTTTGTTAGTCTAAAATATTAATGTAACTTATCTTTAATCATAACTAAGGGAAACTATAATCTTAACTGCCTTCAACTCCTTCAAAGACCACAGAAGGATAATATATAAACTCTAGAAATGACAGAGACAATTCACAGCCTGGTCAGTCACCCGAAGTTCTTCCGTAATGTTCCATCTTCAGCCCATAGGCCATAGTGTATCTGGCAGACTCTTCAGCAAAGCAAGAAACTTTAAACTGACTTCTTGTATTGGCAGTTTGTCAGTCACTTTTCTCTGTGTCCTGCAGACTGTCTGGCAGACTCTTCAATGAAGCAGGAACTCTGTAGCAATGTCCATCTTGAATCAGCAATCACTTTTCTGTGGGTCCTGCATGTCCAGTTTATACATCATGAAGTCAAACAGTCCAGACAAGAGCAGTATCTTGCCCAAATGGCTAGTCTTGCCATATTGAAAGAAAACTTCATAATGTGTTTCTTCGATATCCATCTTCCTTTCTGACGAAGGTGGTGTTGCCAGAAGCATTTATGTCTCATTGTCAAGAAAAGCCCTAAACCATTTTAAATGCCATATTCTGTAAGTCTTTGAAAGGTTTGAAGAATGCCTATTTATCTCAAATACATGTCTGTATACCTAGAAATCTTAACTAACTTAACTATAAGATCTGACTAACATAGGTACTATCTATAATCTGTATTGAATTTTACATTACATTTCTACACAACACCTAAATAAGAGGAGAAATATACATATCACAAAATTGACTTAAATTGTATCAATAAATGAAAATCCACTCCAAAACAATGTATTCATATCTATCCCATAATCCCCTTTTTATCTTTAAAAAGAGATTGGTTGTGGTCATTAACCATTTATAACCAACCCCATTTAAATGAAAACAAACATTTATAAACAATATTTGGGAGTTTTGGGTTCATTCTTTCCAAACTGCTTCCTGCTGGTAGGGGGCACTGTCATTGGGGATCCTAAGAAGATGCAGATATCCTGGCTGTAGTGGTCTGTGAGGCTGCGTTGTCCTGTGGACATTGCTTCAGGGAGTCTTGCTTGTTCAAACCATGTTAGTCGGGAAGGAATCCATACCTTTTTGTTTTCTGTGGAAACACAAATAGAAATCCTTTTCCCCAGTAACCTGTTCTTAGACTTAAATTTTGAAATCAAAGAATTTTTAAAATATATAAATTGGATTGATCCAGCAGCATTTGTTTTTAACAGTTGTTGTTATTTCCTCAACAGTCAAAAGATATAATGCCATACAGTATCCAGATTCTGTCCATCTTTATGTGGCTTTTTTATTACTCTGTTTCTTTTACTTTTTATTGTTTCATTTTTTGAGACAGGGTTTCTCTGTGTAACTTTTATCTGTCCTGGAATTCACTCTGCATACCAGGTTTACTTTGCAATCACAGAGATGTGCTTGCCTCAGTCTCCTGAGTGCTGGGATTAAAGGCATATGCCACCACATCCAGTTACTCTACTTCCTTTTTTCTTTTTTAAACCATTTTATCGTGTTTCTCTTTCTCTCCCAAGCCTACCTATATTTTAAAACACACTGTAAACCTTTAGAGGTTTTTCTTAATGTGAATCTGTCTTTACTGTAAATCTTTCTCTTTTTCTGGCCATGCGTCTTTATCTGGTAAACAACAACATTGCTAAAATAAAAGTCACAGTTGTTTCAGCCATGGTCTGTCCAAGATGGCGGTGGGTACTTTTACCGCCAGAATTGAGAGCTGGGCTCACTGCCTTGGTCTAGGCTACCATTCAGCAGCATGCTGCTGGCTTGGAGATGTGGTCACTGCCATTGCCAGCTCTCGTACATACCAATGAATTGTTAACACAGTTCTTTAAAAGCCGTGTGGTTTTTTGCCGCTTATGCTGAGTCAGAAAACCTCCCTTAAAGGAACTATGCAAATCTCTGCTTGAATATAGCAAAACAGAGTCCAACTGAGAAAAATGCTGCTACCAAGAAGCCTTACTTTTCTCTGTTTTTTGGTTTCTAAAACCCATTTTTAAGCTTCTGTTAAGTTTCAAATGGAAGTTCTTATTAGCCACGTTGTGGCGCCATATGTTAGGAGTAAGGTTTTTCCGCTGGTCTGGTCTTGTCCCACCTCCATGCCAGCCCCAAATAACACACAAAGACGCTATATTTGATATAATTCTGTTGATCTCTTACTAGTTTCTTATCGGCTAGCTCTGTCTTAAATATTAACCCATTTCTATTAATCTAAGTTTTTCCACGTGGTCTCATCTTACCGGAGAGTGGGCTGGTGTTCTGCTCTCCCCAGTCTCTACATGCTGACTCCTCCCTACTCCTTCCTTGAATCCTCCTTGTCTCCTAGTCCTGCCTATCTTGCTTTCCTATTGGCCAATAGTGCTTTATTCATTAACCAATACAAGAACATATTTACAGAATGACATCTCCGATCAATCATCTTCCTAGATGCTGAAAAAGCCTTCGACAAAATTCAACACCCTTTCATGATAAAGGTCTTGGAGAGTTCAGGGAAAACAGGAACATACCTAAACATAATAAGAGCAATATACAGTAAACCAACTGCCAAGATCAAACTGAATGAAGAGACACTTAAGGCAATTCCTCTAAAATCAGGAACAAGACAAGACTGCCCTCTCTCTCCATTATCTCTTATAGCTAAAGCTATAAGACAACAAAAGGAGATCAAGGGGATACAAATTGGAAAGGAAGAAGTCAAACTTTCTCTATTTGCAGATGATATGATAGTTTACATAAGCCACCCAAAAAACTCTACCAGGGAACGCCTACATCTGATAAACTCCTTCAGCAAACTAGCAGGATACAATATTAACTCAAAAAAAAAATCAGTAGCCCTACTTTATTCAGATGACAAAGGGGCTGAGAAAGAAATCAGAGAAACATCACCCTTTACAATAGGCACAAACAACATAAAGTATCTTGGTGTAACACTTACCAAACAAGTGAAGGACCTATATAATAAGAACTTTGTGGCCTTAAAGAAAGAAATTAAAGAAGATACCAGAAAATGGAAAGATCTCCCATGCTGTTGGACAGGTAGGATAAACATAGTAAAAATGGCAAACTTGCCAAAAGCAATCTACAGATTCAATGCAATCCCCATTAAAATCCCACCACAATTCTTCACTGACCTTGAATGATAATAATCAACTTTATATGGAAAAACAAAAGACCCAGGATAGCCAAAACAACCCTGTACAATAAAAGAACATCAGGAGGCATCACCATTCCTGAGTTTAAGCTCTACTACAGAGCTATAGTCCTTGAAAACAGCCTGGTATTGGCACAAAAATAGACAAGTAGACCAATTGAATCAAATTGAAAATCCTGATATTAACCCACATACCTATGAACACCTGATTTTTGACAAAACAGCTAAACGTATACAATGGGGGGGAGAAAAGCATCTTCAACAAATGGTGCTGGCACAACTGGATGATGGTGTGTAGAAGATTGCAGATAGACCCATGTCTAATGCCACCACAAAACTCAAGCCCAAATGGATCAAAGATCTCAACATAAATCCAGCCACATTGAACCTCTTAGAAGAGAAAATAGGAGGTACCCTTGAACAAATTGGTATAGGAGACCTGATCAAACTGAGAAGCTTCTGTAAGGCAAAGGACACAGTTGACAATACCAAATGGCAGCCCACAGACTGGGAAAAGATTTTCATCAATCCTGCATCTGACAAAGGGCTGATCTCCAAAATATACAAAGTACTGAAGAAACTAGTCAACAAAACACCACATAACCCTATTGAAAATGGAGTACAGAAATGAAGAGAGAATTCTCAATAGAGGAAATCAAAAATGCTGAAAGACACTTAAGAAAGTGCTCAACATCCTTAGCTATCAGGGAAATCAAATCAAAACAACTTTGAGATACCATCTTACTCCTGCCACAAGGGCTAAAATTATAAACACTAATGACAACTTATGCTGGAGAGGATGTGGAGAAAGGGGAACACTCCTCCACTGCTGGTGGGAGTACAAACTTGTACAGCCATTTTGGAAATCAGTAAGGCAGTTCCTCAGGAAAATGGGAATTAGTTTACTACAGGACCCGACAATCCCCCTCTTAGGCATATACCCAAACGATCGACATCCATGCAACAAAGACATGTGTTCAACTATGTTCTTAGCAGCATTATTTGTAATAGCAAGAACTTGGAAGCAACCTAGATACCCCTCAGTTGAAGAATGGATAAAGAAGATGTGGCACATCTATACAGTGGAATACTACTCTGCAGAAAAAAACAATGGAATCTTGAAATTCTCAGGCAAGTGGATGGAACTTGAAGAAACCATCCTGAATGAGGTAACCCAGTCACAAAAAGAGGAACATGGTATGTACTCACTCATATATGGATTTTAGACCTAGAGCAAAGAATCACCAGCCTATAATTCACACTGCCAGAGGAACTAGGATACAAGGTGTATTCTAAGAGATTCATATAAGGTCCCTCACAGAAGGGGAAAGGGACAAGTTCTCCAGAGCACATGGGAAGTGGGGGAGGCAGTGAGGGGAGAGAGAATTAGGAGAAAGAGAAGAGGAGAAGAGGAAAGCACGTGGGACTAGGAAGATTGAGTCTGAGGGGGAATAGAAGACGAGAGAGAAAGAGAGAGAGGGAGAGAGAGAGAACAAGCATAAAAGAGGGAGCCATTATAGTTGTGAAGAGAGAACTGAACCTAAAATGTCTAGAGACCTACAAGACTGACTCCGGCTAACAATTTGAGCAACAGTGGAAAGGCTACCATAAATACTTTTCCCTGATAATGAGTTCAACAACTAACCTATCCACCATCATGGAGCCCTCATATAGTACCTGTTGGAAATAGAAACAACACACAACTTAACACTGAGTCGAACTATAGTCCAAATGCAGAGAGGGAGGACAAGACCAGGTTGCAGAAACACATAGATACAGCTGACATGAACAAGAAGGAGCTAACGGGCCCCCAGACTGATAGCCAGGAATCCACCATGGGACTGACTCAGACCCCCTGAACATGGGTCTCAGCTAGAAGGCCTGGGCAGTCTAAGGGACCTCAGACAGTGGAACCAGGATGTATTCCTGGTGCACACAAGGACCTTTCGGGCACATACCCCATGGTGGGATACTTCCTTAACCTAGAGACAGGAGAGAAGTCCTAGTCCCTACTTCAAATGACTTGACAGATTTAGATGAACCATCCTGGATGGCATCACCCTACATGTGGAGTGGGGGGTGGTGGGTGGGAGGGTGGTTGAGGTGCATGTGAGGGGGGGGAGAGAGGGAAAGAGAGAGGGAAAGAGAGAGGGAAAGGGATCTGTGATCAATATGTAAAATAAAAATTTTAAAAATGGCAAAAAAAGATCATTATCAGATCACAAGCCACACAAAAACAAGTATACAGACTGAACTTGGCCCATGAATACCATTTGCCCACCCCTGGAATATCTCATTTTTGTGTGTGTTTTAATCTTATAACTCTATTTGTATTTATTTAGATTATTGCTCATTGTGTCTTAAAATGTCATGTAACTATTTTAACTGTTTTACTGTGCCTTTACCCCTATAGCTGATGCCCTAGCCCCTGCCTTTTTAACTTTATACTTGGGATTTACCTGAACTGTTCCACATGCCTTCAGCATGTTCATCTTAGCAGCTGAATTGGATTTCACCCCATGACTTCCCCACAGTGCACTCACAGGATGATTTGTACTATGTCACTGTATGTCACCTGCTTCTCCATCCCCCTTTGGATGATTATTTGATGGTTCTTTTTATAGAGATGAAACTTCAGAAAGCACCCTTAGACATATACCTTTGTGTATGTGTGCCAGCATTCTCTAGGATTGCTCTTACAAGTGGGACATCATGCTCACAAAGTACCAAAAAGAAAGGCTTTGGCACCGCACCTGGCACCTGGTTAGCATTCACTCATGGGTAACTCTCAATCCCCTTGGAGACCCTTCAAAGCCATTGTGTAGCACTGATATATTCATTTGAAAAGGCTAACATGGGCAAAATGTGTTCAGGACTAACAGTGGGCCCTTCCAGGGACAGAGCAAAAGAAGGTAGGATGATGGCAGCCACTGGGACTCAGGATGTTAGCAGAGAGCAATAGAAACAAACACTACTAACGAAAGAAATGGCAGGGGTGTGCTGCAAGCAGGAACGAGTGTGCTGCAGGAACATCCAGGAGACCAGCTCAACCAGAACATCTGCAAAGTTCTGCAGGGCTTGGATGTCAGGCAGTGGTGTTAGTCCTGATTCATGAGCTGATGGGAGTCCTGGCAAGCGCCAGCTAAGGGAGGGTTCCCAGGATGGTAGCTCAACCAGTCTGAGTTTACTGAACTTGGGCATGGATATGGTACGTCAGAGTTAAAAGTTGTGTCAGAGACAGACTCAGCGCTGACAGTCTTTTGCCTGAGGGAATTCAGAAACAGTGTATGTCAAAGTTTGGGGTGGGCCTGTGCTGCCATGCTAAGCCAGACAAAGCCTTTCCAGAGTCTGTGAAGGCTACACAGAGAGCTGGCCTTTAAGAAGCACTTTCACTCCCTGGTCCTAGTCATGGGAGAAAAACTAAGCTGTTGCCTGGAGTAAGACCGAGCACGGACAGGTGAAGTAGTCCTAAGCAGTCCCATCCAATCACCTGGCCTTTGGCACGCTGTATCTTTAAACCTCTCAATGTGCACGGTTCAGGCAGAGGTGGGCAACTTACTCTTCATCCAGCTGGGGCTGTGAGGGCTCACATTTCCCTCTTTGCCTACACATCAAACAATTATTGTTTTTAAACTGTGGTTATGCCATGAAATCACAGAAAGACAAGATAGGGGAGCACGGGACGTCAATGGCACCTCCCACTCTTTCGGCACATGGGTGTTTATGAAGTCCTTTTGTGTATGTGTATGCCACTGTGCCAGGGATAGCAGATCACAGGATGCATAACACATGGCATGAGCATCACCTGTGTGACAAGAGGGTTGCTGGTTTTAACAGTGCCACAAAGCTGTATATTTTCATTGCCAGAATTCGCTTTTGTGGACAATGAGTGTGATGATGAGATTCTGAGGGAGTTAAAATGGGATAGAAGAAGCCTGGGATAGAAGAAGGCACTGGCAGCCAGTGCTTTAAAGAACCGAGATGCAGAGAAGCAGGAAGGGATGAGCAGACAAACAGATGAAAATGAGCAAGGCATGCTGGGGCTGAGTCCATCACTATGGGAGCCTATACTTCCTAGGGCACAGTCACATCGGCCATCGTGACCTGAGTACGCTGGCTGTACCACACACCACTGTTCTCTCCTCCCCTAGTGTCCTGTAGGATCAGCCTCTCCTGTATTCCCAGACCCCCAATGGAGCCAATGCCCTGGGAGCACTGGCTCTGGGGTTTTCAGACCTTGCTTTCTTGAGCACGTTACTTACTCCGTCTGAATTTTCATTTACTTGATTGGCAAGTGAGGATGAGTGTGTTCTCATTCACACCATTGTCATAAGCATGGAAGATGTAGTCCAAGCTGAGTCAGCTTTTGAGTTGAAAGTCCCATACATCTGTTTCTCTATGAGCATCTGGAATGCAGCCAGATGTGAACTCTGAAAAGATATGATCTGGCCAAGAGCAGAAGCACTTGTCTCCTTTAAAATGAAGCCTCTGGCTATGACCCTTGATTTCTGGATCCCACGCTTTGTCACCATGTTCCCCCAGGATCATGTGCATGGTCACTGGGGAAGATGGTAAGTGACATCAGTCCAAGTAGTTAAAGCATAGTCGCTGTCTTTGCTGCTCCACATTAAGCAAGTACCTCCTTCCTTTGGGACAGTTGTAAATACTACAAAATGTACATGTAAAGTTCTTTCTTCCAGGAAGCCTTTAACATGCCGTCCCTATACCCTTAAATGATGCCTAGATGAAGCTTAGGACAGAGAAAGTCTAGGAACTTCTGTGTACAGACTTGCTAGATTTGCTGTAACAAATCACCACAAACCTAGCAACTTAAACAAGAGCAAAACCTTAACATGGCTTCTGAAGGACAGTCCTTGAGAGAAGTCTCACATGGTCAAAATGAGGGTGTCTCCCAGGCCCCACTCCTCAATGAAGATTCTAACAAAATGTTCTCTTTGGATGACTGGGGTCTCTCCTCACCAGTCGCCATGCTTTGGCCCAATTCTCTGTACTCTGTCTTATGTTCCAAGGGAGACGCCTCCAATAGTGTAGATCTGTAGCCTCCTCTTTTGTCTCGTCTCTAACTTCAGCCAACTAAAGTTCTTTGCTTTGAAAGTCTCCTGGGATAAGAGCAGGCCTAGTTGGTCAGGGACACTCTCTTTTGGGGGTCCTTAATCTAAATAGCATCTATAAAGTCCCTGAGGTCTCAGAAGGTAATATGTCAAGGCTTTTGGAGACGGGGTGGGGGCATGGCCACCCTTGGAAGGCTTTCTGCTGGCCACCATACTAGAGAATCTAAGCCCTCCTACTGTTCTAGGGACTAGGGCAGCAGTACAGAGGCCCACATATGATACTTAAGGTGTCATGACCAAAATATCAAAATCCACAGCAAGGCAGATGACAGTGGTACTCCCATTCCCTGGTTTGATTTCATCGTGGTGTCAGATTATACTTTCTGCCATCATAGGAAGAGGAGGACAAATGGGGCAGGGAGTATGAGCAGAGTATGCGATATACACCTGTGAGATGTCATAATGAACCTCGTCATTTTGTTTGGCATATACTACTAATAATAAGAAGAATTTTTGCCCCCTCAGTGGGCTGGATTCAGAAATAAGAGATGGGTGTCCTTCAGTGGGGACTTATGTGTCTTTTTACCTGTGTTTATTAGCTATAATAATCTAAGGATTGAAAACAAAAATAAGAACAAGATGTTCAGTTTTGTGTCACAAAGTAGCCTTGTACTAAAAAGCTGTACAGAAATCATGCTTGTGCAATTCTGTCACTCCCGCTAGAAATTTTATTTTACTGGTAAAAGAAGTTAATGACAGCAACATTTCTATCAAGTAAAATCATAATTGTTAAACATTTATTTCATCTATGCCAGTCCTCCAATTTCCCTTGAGGGGCGTGTTTTTTTAAGAACACAGGTTGGTACAAAAGTATGCGTTAATATGAAAGTATAAACAAACATGCATCTCAGCTCTCCCAATGATAGATATTTTAGTGCTAAAGTCCTTGGAGTAAGGTTTGAAGTCCAAGCTGGGGTCATGGGACCCAGGACCTGTGATGGGGAAGCAAGGCCTCTGGGGTCACTTCAAACTTCCCTAGAGTCCTAGATTTGTCACTTCCATGTTTGTTCTCTGCTTGTGGATGGTTTTCCAGGCAGTTGGCAGGATTTCTTTTCCACAAAGCCCCAGCCCCCACCCCAGTCCTCTTGCTCAGCCGCAGGGAAGAGAATGGAGGGTCCCTGTGGCTTCCATTTCTGAAGGTGTAAACAGAGTAGGGTCTGGGCCTCCAAGTTTCTTGCCTTTGGGGACAGCAGGAGTCAAGAGTTTCTGAATGGCCATGGGGGTGGGGGCTTCCTGTGTAGGACTTTACACATTTGCGGTCCCATCAATCCAGCACCTCGGGGACAGGAAGCCAGAGGGGTTTGTGGAGCCAGATAGCCAAATAAAAAGAGTTACTTTTACCTTCCTGGAGTTAATTAATGCTGTACAGAGCAACTCAAGTACAAAAACTGACCAGGCTTTCTCTGAGCAGAGTTTCCACATCTCTCCCATAAAGCCAGCAAAGTCTGACCAGGGAGGCCACAAAGGCAGGTCAGGCCTAGCTGGGAGGCACCGAGGAACTCACACTTTCCCTCCACACTCCTCCTGGTGTTTCCCTTCTGGGTCTTATTTTTATTCATTTTTCCAGTTTATAAAACATGCTCACTGATGGGTCCTTGGGGCACATGTGGAAAAGCTTAAAAGACACAAGTACAAAACCAGACGGACCAAGAGTCAGGAACCCAAACCAGGAATTGTCCTCCATGGCCCCACCTCTACTCCTGCCCCAGTAACCTTCTGGCCTTCACCTCCCAAATTTGCTGGAAAGGCCATAAAATTGGGGTTTTCCAGTAGGAAAAAGTGGTGGGTGTGGGAACCCTTCCCTGATAAGGCTTCTCTGGAGCATGGTGCCCTGGCCTCAGTTTTGGGCAGCGCTACCCTTCATCTGTCTCCAGGCCCTAGATAACCTCCCGGACATCCAGGTCACATGCAAGTTACCCAAGTCCCATGCCCTGCATTTGCTTATCAGGAGCTCCAGTTCCCACCCCAGGAGGGAAAGACAGAGAAAGGTTCACCCTGCCTCCACCCACCCCTACCCTTTGTTAGAAGTATGGCTCCGAGATTATTTTAATCTGCTTATTATCCTTCTGACCAATAATATAAGACCAAAAGGGGCCAGGCATCTCCCCAAGTACAGAGGCAGTCATCTTTCTCCTTGGCATAATTCACTTAGGCACTATGTGCCTGCAGCTAACATTAGATGGGCTTATACTCTGGAGGAACCTGACTCAGTCTGGGAGTGAAGGAAGGCCAGTCAAAGAACACACACTTGAACAGAAGCCTAAAGGATGGACAGCAGCTACCCAGGTCAAGAGGAAGTAGGGACAAGTCCCTGAGGGTGCAACAGGAGGCAGTGGCCTTAGATGTACAATGGACAGAACGATATGACCAGTTCACAGCTTTAGAAAGCTCACTCCAGCAGGTGAGCTACCCGGCCACAACTCCCGAAGTCTGTTTGAAAGCCTTCAACTTGAAGGCTTCTGCAAGCATTGCCACTACGTCCCCATGGTTTTCTGGAGATGAAGCTGGGATAGACATAGGGAGGAGCAGACATGGTCCTGGGGTGTATATGTCCCCTAGCTGAAGACAAACTTACTAAGCAAAGCATCAGACCCCAGCTTAGGGAGAAGGTTTGATTTTGAACCACCACCACCCCTAACCACAAAGAAGCCAGGTACAGAAGTACATGCTAGTACCCCTAGCTGAAATTCAGAGGAAAGGTCCTGGAGTTTCCAGCCAGCCAGCCAGCCTCACCAGTCCACGAGGGTTGGGCTTAGTGAGAGACTGTGTCTCAAAAAGTAAGGTAGAAGGCAGTAGAAGAGGACACCTGATGGCAGACTCTGGCCTCCACACCTGCACACATGGCATTGTGTGACCTGTGTGACACAGTGGCATGGTTCTGCTTGTCCTCCTTAGCTTCAGGAAGAAGGTGTTCATAGACCACCCAACATATATAACAGTTGTGCACATATAACACACACAAAAACACATACAAAAAACAGCACATCATCGGATGTAACACAAATGTGGACTTCAGGTGGGGCCTGCTCTCCCTTAGTTCGGCAGACATGGAAAGACCGTCACCCACTCATGGCTCCCTTGGCTTGGCCCAAGGCTGCTGTCTGCACTCTGTTCTGGCTCCTCCGGGACAAAGGTGAAAGATGAGTGAGGCTTCCCAACCATGAGGCAGCACCAGGGCCACTGTCACACATGCTGTGTGGTCTCTGGTCACCGTCTTCCTGAGACTAAGGGAGTAAGCAAAGCCATGCCACTGTGCCACACAAGATGCCACCAGGACTCTGGACTCTTTCCCCCATATAAAGTAACCTTCCAGAAGGACACTGTGTCTCAGTGGCTGTTGGGCTGTGGTATTTTTCACAGGAAAGGGAAGTGGGGGTCTCTGTTAGAATCAGCTACACACCCCATGTTGCCCCAAAGTTAAGATAATGCATGCGTTCTGCTCCAGTTTTCTGTGGGGAGGTTCTCCGTGGTTTATTAAACCCACTTCTGCCCTTCACCCAATACAGGAATAAATGAAAAAGATGTACTTGGCTAAAAAGAAGTAAGAGAATAAGAGACACCCCCTGGCCAAAACATGGGGGGTGGAAATAGGCAATTTTCCAAAAAAGCCATTGCATAGGTTAAAATCACCCCAGGGAAATGTTTAACTTGCTCCTTGGTCATTTATTTGGGCTTTAGGCCACTCTTGGGCTGTGGTGCTTAATGGAAAGAGTATTTACCTTAGCAACCACAGCAAACTGGGATCCAGCAGGCATGCTGGGAGGACACAAAATCCCTTCACAAATGTCACACTTCACATTTGGGGATGCCATCAAGGGAACTTTTAAAAATATTTTTCTGTTAATGATGGTTAAGGGTGGAGAAAGGGAAAGGAAAAGAAAAGGAAGTTCAAGCTCCCTTCGGTCTCTCCCCTGCCTTGCTCCCTCCTGCTCCCTCGCCTCTGGACAGTCTCAAAGCAGGGATGAGTGTCTGGGGGAGAAAGAACCCTGGAGGATGAAGTGTGGAAGCTGTGCTGCCCTTCCTCTGTCTGTTGCCAGTAGTTATCATGCCGGCACCATGCCCTGTGAAGACCCGCGTAGAGTCCCTGGATTATTGCTTTCCCACATGCCAGAAGTGCAGGTGTATGTCCTTGTGAGTTCCTGCATCCAGTCAGTCCTCCATCCCCAATAATAAATGCATCCAATTCCACAAGTCTTCATCTAAAATTAGGCCTGCTGTACACTCACACACACACACACACACACACACACACACACACACACACACATGCACACTCATGCACGCGCCTGTGTGCATGCACACTCACATGTACACGCAGCATCTCTATGTTTTGAGACTCACATGAAGGAATCTGCTATTTAGGTGCAATCAGTTGGACCAGATGGCACAGCTGGCCTAGCCAAGAACCTGGACTATCCAACAGGAAGCAACTGACAGACACATGGACCTTGCAAGGGACTCCAACAAACTCTTAGCCTGACAATTCTCTAGGCTTCTGATAATGGGAGAATAGGTACAAGTGCAGAAGAAGGGTAAGGAGGCAAGCGTCGGAGAAAGCAGGAGAGAATGAGTATCAAGATCTTGGTTCCTGTGTCAGAAAAAGGCTGAAGTCCAAAAGTATTGTTGCCTGCAGGGTGTGGTTCAACCTGGTGCTAGCCTGCCTCTTCACCAAACGACTTCTCTTCCCATCTTCATTCACCATCCAACTCCTGCATAAACCTACCATGCCTATGGATGCCTTCCAACCTCTCCTCTTTCCCTTCTGCTATACCCGCACATTTCCACACACCCTCAAGTTGCAGCCCAGATGTCCTCTAGTCCTGTACTCCTCTGAACATCTTCTGAAGCTCTTAATAGCATTTTTCTTTGTGTCAGATCTGTCTCCATTTAAACTGACAGTTCTTAACCAGAGCCCAGGAGATATATGACACATGTGTCTGGAGATATTTTTATTGCCCTGGCTGAGGGTGGTGCCACCAGTATCTAAGGGTAGAGACCAGAATTTGTCTAAGCATCCTACCATGCACAGAACAGACCCTCCTACACGGCATGACCTACCTACCCCAAATGTCAATACTACCGGTTGAGAAAGCCAGAGTTGTCAGGACAAGGACATCCTTTACCTTTGAAATCACCTTAGCTGTGTCACCCGAGCACACCAAATGCACAGCAGACTCCCAAAGTGTTATATGAGAAATAGACAGGCAGATCAACATGGTTAAGACCACAACTGGAAAAACAGTGTGGCTACGTTTATCTCCCAAAATGTTTTTTTGCATAAAAATATATGGAATTGCTACACTGGTAGCCAGAGAACTGTGGCTACTACAGAAGCTACCAGAAGGAGCACTGGAAGAGAGGGACCCTCTACAAAACTCACCACTAAATTAATCATCTCACTAAACACACTGGACAGTATTTCAATACATGATTCAATATGTGTGTTTCTCTTTTATGCAACTTGCATTATGCTAATTGGGTTGTATAAATTATGATTATCAACATAAATAATTTGCATCCTGAACTTGTTGGTTTTGCTTTCTACATCTTCACACCCTTTAGTCCCTGAGAACTCTGAGGGACAAAGTGTTACAAAAACTAGTTTTAAAATGCATTTTCAACTGGGAAATGGTGGTGTATGCCTTTAATCCCAGCACTCAGGAGATAAAGGTTGATGGATCTCTGTGAGTTTGAGACCACCTTGTTCTACAGAGCTAGTTCCAGGACACCCAGTGCTTTACTGAGAAACTCAGTCAGTCTTGAAAGCCCAAACAAACAGAAAGAAGGGAGGGAAGGAAGGAGGAAAGGAAGGAGGGAGGGAGGGAGGGGGGAGGGAAAGAAGAAAAGAAGGAGGGAAGGACAGAGGGAAGGAGGGAGGGAGGGAGGGCGGGAGGGAGGGACGGAGGGAGGGAAAGAAAGGAGGCAATGCATTTTCAAGCCAGAAGTGCTGGGACATGCCTTTAGTCCCAGCACTCCAGAGGCAGCAGCAGGCAGATCTCTATGAGTTCAAGGCCAGTCTGGTCTACAGAGTGAGTTCCAGGACAGCCAGAGCTATGTAGAGACCCTGTCAGTGCCTTTTCAGAAGCCAGGCTTGTTCCCTGCAGAACTTCCCATTCTAAAAGCAGTGTGACTCTGAACAGACCTATCTTCAGCACAGACAGCCTCTGCACCCCACTCCCTTGCCCCCTGAATCCTACTGTCAAATACACAGGACCCTCGGGTGAGTGTGAAATCAGTGAGCCCTGCTGCCTGCCTGTCTGTTACTCTGAGACCATCGCTCTACTGCCTTGAGACCAGCAAAGCCTTCTTCTAAGACCCTCAGTGCCAGCACAGGCAGTGTGACGTTTGAGCCTTTCCCAAACGGGCTCAGCTGAGCTCCATTTAGGTCAATTCCAGGCAAAAGCTCTGTGCTGGTACTGTGCAGGAAGCAGGAGAGTTACAAAGCAGGACTGTGTCACTTTAGCACTTCCTAAGTAAGAACAGCTAAGGTAATGGAGGCCCAGGCGGAGTGGAGGGCCCAGGAGGAGTGGAGGGCCCAGGAGATGGCAGCATATAAGAGTAGAAGGCAGATTCTGACCTACAGGCTCAGGTCTGCAGGGTGAAGCTCCCTAAGACTTCTATGGCAGTCCTAGAGCAGAATGGGGGAGGAGGGTGTGGGTGGGCTGGACTTCAGGGGCTACTGAGCTCCCTTCATGTAAAGTCCATAGGATTCTGTTTCTCAAGAGGGGGTGGGGTCAGTGTTAAGCCAAACCTATGAGGAACTGAGCCCGCTGGGGCCTGGGGGTCTCTCTCAGACTAAACATCCAAGCCCTGAACTCCCACAGATGTCAGTCTGGCTGGACCGCGCAGTCGGACACCTCTGAAAGGCCATCCACTCCCTGTCTGAGAATAAACAGGACCATGAACTGTTGGATTTTTTCCCCTTCGCACGCATGGGAGGAGGGCCAGGGTTTTCTTCTTTAAGGAAAGAAAATGACATTTCCTGAACTCAGAGGTCAAAGTCTCAGCCTGCCCACCACAGTCAGCCGCACCACAAAGCCCCCTCAGCCTGAGACTCTCTGTGCTACCCCTCACTGCGCCCACTTGCTCTGCCTACACATCTGGCCCCTCCCTTCCATGAAGTCTGGCCTCTCATCTCTATCAGGGGCATACCATCTCAGCAGTCGCCTTGTCCATGACCCAGATTTGCGCAAAACCACAAGCCTAATGGAACCTGCAACAGACTGAGGGGGACCCTACCTGTCAGTGTCCAAGCAAGGAAGTAGACCTTCAAGAGATGAGAATGAAAACTCGGTTCACACTGACTTGTCAACCTGGATCACACAGAGGGAGTCTAATGCCAGGCGGTTCATTGTCAGCTTATTTAAAACAGTAAAATTTGGGGCAAAGTTTCCTGGCAACAAGCATTCCTCTTCCATATGCACAATAAAGCCTAAGGTATGACTACACAGACACTCTTTACAAAGTACATGTGACCGTGAGGGTGGGTTCTATAGCTTTCAGGCCTAAGATCCGGTGTGGTCTCTGACCAAGATAGCACAGATGTCAGCACACTATAAAGTACATATTCCATCCCTGCTAAGGATCAGTTCTATTAACTGGAAGCTAGGGAGGGAGAGTCTGGGATAAACACTCTGGGGGATTTAGGTGAGGTCCTCCTCTATAGCAAAAGGAAGGTGAGGTCTGCCTCCACAGATAGCCAAAAGGTCAGCAGCTTTCTGGGTGGGATAATAAGTATTTTATCTCCTCCACTGAGGAGAGACCCCTGTGTGTTTAACATTCCTGGTGTCCCCGGTGATCTGTGGGCACATTTGTGATCCCAACAACAGGCCATTGCTGGCTGAGCTAGATCATGGCAGCTGCACGGGACAACACAGCTCAGGGTTCCTCCCTGTAGCTGAAGAGGTAAGAGCCCTCGGTCCTGCTGTTGAATTTCTCTCTGGGGAATGGAGAGCACACACCTGAAGGAACCTTGTCTGTCATCTGGCTGGCTGGCTGGCTGCCCTAGAGCCTCCCGCCTGCACAGCACAGCAACCTTAGCCCCTCAACCCTGCTCTGAACTCATCCACTCCTCCCGCTCCCTAGCCCGGTGACACCAGCAAATGGCAGCTCAGGAGGTGTGACACAGCAAGACAGCCTTCATCATGACAAAGTCCACTTTCAAAGCCGCCTAGAATTAGACGGGACCAGTGTGCACATCTCTGATTTAATTGGTATTTATTATTTATTAGCCCTTGATAAGCCAAGTAGCATCCAGCCTTCAAATAACTAGCTGTATGCACTGGCCAGATCTGTTCCCTTTTCTTTGTAATTTTTTTATGTGCCCACCATTCCCACTGAAATGCACTACCCTGAGCTATCCTAGCCTAGGGTATGAGAAGTAGTCTTTTTCTACCAGAAGATGGACCACATGTTAAGCTAAAAAACTGAGGGTCCTGCAGTTACCCTTGGTCCTTTGTTCTTATCACAGACTAGTCACAATCCTCCATGTTTGCTCAAATTCACAAGCTCAGCTCACACTCACACACACTCTTATTTCTAGGTGACCCCAGAATCCAGCCATTTCCCACTGCCTACAAAGACCAGAGCCAACAACAATAACAAAACAACTTGACAGGACACCAGCAAGCACAGGAAGGTCTGGATCCACAAAGTCAATTCTCACATCCGAAATATCCCTGTCACCCCCTGGGTGACATCTCAGATCCCAACTCCTCAGGTCAGAAGGCTCTGACTGCACTTTAGAGTGGCTCACTGGCCTTTGTCTGCACTTTCAAGACCTATAAGAGATCTAGATCTGGTCCTTGAGGTAGTTAAGGAGAGGGTTCCAAAAGGCATGGAAGCAGCAACATCTGCTGAGAAGAACCGGAAATTTTAGTTACAGAGATTTGGATTAAAATCCTGATTTCACACTACCCTAGCTACATGAACTTGACTGAGTGACTTGACCTCTCCAAAAGTCAGTTTCTCTGTAGAAAGCACTGAGCTCACTGAGTTGTCATAAAAGGGAAAGGCGGTTGTGTAAGAAGATGGTCAGTTTCCATCTTTCTCTTGAAGAAAGGAAATTCCCAAAGCTAACAATATGATACTTATTTCTCCATTGAGCCCAAAACCAGTATTATCCTCCCCCCCCCCCCCGAGACATCAATAGAAATCTGTAAGTAAAATGTGTTGTTAGGAAATGGAGAAATTCCACATTCGTAGAAGACTTAGGGATGGCACATTTAGATACTACACCACAGACTGTCAAACCTGCCCTTCAAAGGTCAGGAGAATGTATACTTTGGCTTGAGGGCCTGTCTCTGTCACAACTACTAGACTCTGTCATTGAAAGCAGCCATAAGCCGTGGACAGCATAGCTACATATAAAAGTACTCAAGAGGCCTGTGGATTGACGGTTCAGCAGGTAAGTGTATACCCTGGCAAATATGATGACTAGAGTTCATCCCTGGAGCCCAAGTCAGAAGGAGAGAAAAGACTCCCACACACTGTCCTCTGACCACTGGGCATTTACTGTGACATATACTTGCCTACACACACACACACACACACACACACAGGAGCATATACACAGAGAATGAATGATTTTTTGTTTGTTTGTTTGTTTGTTTTTGTTTTTCAAGACAGGATTTCTCTGTATTTCTTTGGAGCCTGTCCTGGAACTAGCTCTGTAGACCAGGCTGAACTCACAGAGATCCACCAATGCCCAGCATGAGAGAGTTGGGGAGAGGGGGAGGAGGGAGGAGGATGTAGGGGAGCTTGGGGGAGGTAAAAGTGTCTGTTCCTGCAAAGTGTGCTCAGAAAAGGAGGTGCTGTGTCTGGGTGAACACCAGGACTCTTAAATGAGCAACTCACAGAGACATTTTCACATCAAGGTCTACTGATACATTGTGCACAACAGCTAAGTTAAAGACCCAAGCTAGGTGTCCAGCAACAGGAGGGATGGATAAAGCAATTGTGCTATGTATATATAGTGGAATTATTCCTTTCAGCCATAAAGAAGAATGAAGTTATATTGCTTGCCCCCCCCAAAAAAACAATGGAGGCCAGTATAGATAATCATATTAAGTGAATTAAACCCATCTCAGACAGACAAGCATCATACCTTGCTTCTCATTTGTAGTTCCTATATTTTGCATAGTTATATAAAATCAAATACATATATAGTAAATGAAAATACAAGTAGCTTTGTCTAAGGGAATAAAGGGACGAAAGTATGGAAGGGAAGGGAAGGGAAGACACAGGGAATAGGGCAAGGTGGAGTGTGGCCAACATATACCTATAAGGGAAAAAAGCAACTTTTTAAAAGTGTGTGAAGGCCTAGATGTGACGCTGGGCTGCAGATGGCAGACCCCGAGACTAGGTTAATGCAAGCCTTGTGACTAGTCCTGACCCGCACCGTAACACTGGGTGATATGCTGAGTCCCAACTCAGGATTATTTGGCCATGTAAAGTATGGCTTACCTTCTAGAAACACTCAAAGCTTAAAGAGACAAGCAGTATGAAGAACACATTGTTCCTGTCCTACCCATTTTTGGTGCATATCGCGATAAGCTTTAAGATGTATCGATAGCAGGTGCTGTTATCCCACTTCACAGACCTCAGAACTGAGGTGCCGCGAGTGAGAACTGCCTACCCAACACATCTTTCAGCAGAAATGAAGCTCCGCCCTTGCTTCTCTACTATGTCTCCTCTCTCTATATTCAGTTCACCCAGCTTTTTCCTAGGCTCCAATTTCTTCAAATCAGTGAGCAGTTTCCACAGATGGGAACTCAACTGTTTTAAGGGCAAAGGTGACAGGCTCTTCATGGCATGGGGCCAAGTGAGTTGCTGTATGGAGCTCTGGACGTCTCCGGATGTTGCAGAGAGTACATTTAAAGAGCAGCATATGCACCTGGAAGCTGACTCCGGGCAGTTGATGGGGGCTAGGCTGCCAGCACAAGTCCCCAGCCACAGGCTGGTACTTTTCTCTGCGGCAGGCCCCCTGCCCAGTCTTCCAGCTCAAGCCTAAACTCTTGTTTTATTATCCAAGCAGGTCATTAAGCAGGTATAATTGACCTTGATCTATTTAAAGACATTGTTCAAAGCAGCAGCTGGTCTAAATGGGGCAATGAGCACTCATGCCCGTCCTAGGGACCCTGTGTGCTCTAGGAGGAGCCTTCTTAACACAGTGCACAAAGGGGTGGAGGATCTGCAGCTCCCTAAAATCAGAGAACTCTTGATTTGGTCAGATGTGTGGGCTGATGGAGGAATTCAAAGTTTATTTCTGAGCTGTTCTCTTTATCTCTGCCAAATGTTCTTTCTCGGATCCTGCTTGTATCCCCACACACTTTCCTGAGACATACGTACAAACTGCTCTCACACTTGCCAGCATGGGCTAGATATAAATCCCACCAAATAAATGGTCACTAGGGTTCCCTGAGCATCCCTTCCAGGCTAGGCACCTTGCCTGGAACAACTCATTGGTGACTATACAAGCCTCACAGGGGAGTCAATGCTGCCCCATTTTCAACACAGCAAAGTTCAAGCTCAGGCAAAGGCAGGAAGGAGGAAGAAAGGCCCAGCCAGCTTCCAGAAGCCAAGGGGAGAGCTGCTCCCTGGTTGTTGCCTCACCTCTGCTGGCTTTGCTGGCTTGTTAACATGTCCTTAAGCTATGCAGCAGCACCTATGCAGCTAAGGTCTTCTCCAGAGCAGTGGGCTCCTGCAGGACTGTGGTGAATGGGACAGATGCCTCCCAGGCTTACGTGAACAGAGATTATCAGGCTCTGGTGACCAAGGCAGAGGTGCAATCTGGTCCACGGATGAAAAGCCTGCCCCTCACCACAGGGCTACAGACAGCCCGAAACCAGCAACTCTGATGCTGATGCTGCTCCCAAAGCCCTTGAGGATGTGTCTGACCTTGGAGCTTTGTTCTCTCCTTTGAGATTTCTGGTGATGACTGGACCCCATGCTGGAGCTCCAGATCTCACCTTCAAGAGCACAGCTGAAATCCAACACCATTCCCCTCCCTGCCAGCCTCCTATCAATCCCAAAGCCTCAGACAGTAACTACACCCAAGCAGGGGATGCAGACAGGCCGGCCTGGGGGAGGAAAGGGAGCACGTAACCCTCTGAGGCTTCCCATGCCATCACATTAGAAAAATATGGAGCAGGTCAAATTTCCTTCGTTTCTTATGGTTTATAAAAAACAAGTCTGGACTTTGAGTGGGAAGTCGCCTGCAAAGGAAGGTCCCTTAGGCATAGAAACCCAGACAGCCTGCATGTCTGGGGGAGGGGTGACACACTGTTTGACAAAGGTGTCATGTGATATTAAACATGGTCTCAGACCTGTGAACACTGACCTTTGACCTTTGCAGCCCCACCCCCATCTGTCCTTTGCCCCCACCCCTCCACCCCCATTTCAAATCTGAAATGTAGATTTGGCTTGAATACAAATACCTTCCTCTGGCCAGAACCGAGCGTTCACACACTCTGACTGCATTGAAGTGATACAATGCCGGGGTCAGGGTAACACAAAATACTAGGACCGCTAGACATAACACAGACTCAATTTCTAAACACCATTATAGTGCTTGGCAGTCCCAGCCCCCACCCTAGCCCTAGCAGCAGGCTCAAGGGACTTCCCATCCCCCCCTCAAACCCCCCCCCCCGCCTTCCCTGTTTCTCCTGCCTTAGGTGTCCCCATACTTTTGTTTTCATCTTAAAAATATGAAATCTTATCTAGTACTACCCTTTGTAAAATAAGGCCAAGAGCTGGAGAAAGTGTGTACAAAGGCTGTTTGAAGCCTTCTAAGAGTGTAACCCTACACCATTAGGAAGATAGTCCTTCCTTCTGCCTGCCCTGTGCTATTGAAAAATCAACAGACCACAACAGACTTTCTCAGAGCCAAGACACCCTCCGCCTGAGCAGTGGGTTCTGCAGGAGACCTGAGGAAAAGTTAGCCCAGAAGAGGATCGTTACCCAAAATGCTCTCTGTTCAGTGCAGACCATCTACTCACGTGTAACTGTGTGTGTGCACAAGTTTGAGTGAGCGGGCCCCATGTGTGGACACCTGCAAGTGAAGTACGTGCCTGTGAGGGAGTGGATGGATATGTGTGCAAGTGTAGACCTGTGTACAGAAGTGTGTGCATGTGGTGTGAGCTTGTGTGGATACCCCACCGCCTGTCCAGTAAATGAATGTGTGTGAACAGTGGCTCTGTGTCATGGAAGTTCATATGAGTGTGTATCACTGTACCCATTACGTGGTTGGGGGAGGGTTTAAAGAAGATGTGCAGTACCAGGCGTGCCAGCTGGATGAAGGGCCCTGTGCTTCCTCCCAGAAGCTGCTGCGGAAGCTGTAGTTTGGGCGGAGATGAGCAGGAAGCCACACTATGAGCCTTTCTCCTGCCCCTCTCCTAGGACTTCCAAATACTTCACCATAGACTTTCCCTTTTGTGACTGGCTTTCCCTGGGACTGTCAATAAATCCAGCCATGCCCAGTGTCCTCAGCAACTGAACTGACCCCAGGAACTGCTGCCTCGTTTCTCTGGTCCTCAAGCCATTCATACCTCCAGGTCACTCCAACCTCGACTTCGCCTGCGTTTAAAGAACTAGGCGTTGTGCCAATCAAAGCTCTCTCACCCTGAAGAGACCTGCCCAAGTAGGGGTCTTTGTATTACTAGATGGACCAAGAAACACACATCCTCACTTGTTCATCCCTCTAACCCCTCCTCCTGGTGCCTCTACCCTAGTAATACCTCCAAACCTTCTCATCCCCAGCAGTCTACCTACCTAGCAAATGACAAAAGACTCCCGAATTAAAATTTCCCTTTTCCCCATAAATTTATGCTCTTTACCTACCCTCTTATATTTCTAATCTCTTAAACTCATTTAATTATGTCCAGAGTAATTAAACTTGCTATCAGGGGGCATCTGGAAGGCAAGTTAATACATTTTAATTTTACTTATACAATGAATCTTTGATGGCATCCAAGGTGGGGGAGCAGCTTCCTGCATGATCGTTACCCAAAATGCTCTCTGTTCAGTGCAGACCATCTACTCATGTGTAACTGTGTGTGTGCACAAGTTTGCATCATATGCTCACCAGGTTCATCGGTTGCAGGAGGCTGTGGGGCGGGGTAGAGCTGGCAGGCTCACCCAGCCTGTGGAAAAGACCTGGGGATGGAATGGGTTAGTGAGCAGCATGGAGACAGAGCCAGGCAGAGCTCAAGACTCTCCAAGCTCCTGATCCAACAAGGTCCCCAGGATCTAAACTAGACAAAATCAGAAAAACCTGAGAACTGTAATTTCCTTTTAAAAGTGGGAGGAAGTGGACAACATAAATAAATAAGGTGTGGCTTGTTTTGAGTCTCCCTGAGAACAACATGAGGCAGACCTCAGCCAGGCAGGTAGGCAGAGGAAAAACTGTCACAAACCCAACACAGCTCCGATCCAGGCCATGTCCCGTCACTTGTAAAGGAAGAATGGATTGCTGGCCAGCCTTGGTGGCGCACACCTTTAATCTTAGCACTGGGAGGCAGAGGCAGGCGGATCTCTGTGACTTGAAAACCAGCTCTAAAGCTACACAGAAAAACCCTGTCTCAAAAAAAATAAATAAATAAAGATAGTGGATTACATGACTTCATGTCATGACACTGGCAAGTGTCTTCCTGTATCGAGCCACCCCAGTTTTGCCACCTATGGAGTAAATAGAGGAGCAGCAGCTTGCCGAACCCCCAGTCAGAGCCTTGTAGCTCTGGGGAAAAGAGGCTGGAAATGAGACAGATGTGAGCCACACTGAGCATGCAGTATAGGCATCCAGGAAATAGTCCAAATCTGCAATCCAGGTGGGGACATGTAACAAAACTGAAGTTTAATCCAGTAAACGGCAAAAGTGTACCAGCTAAATGGGAGTCTGTGCTGGCTGGCAAATAAACTCCCAGGCATACAACTTATTGCATGCCAGGTCTCCCTCTGAGCACTGAGTGGACACCAACATACATCCTCCTGCACTGGGGAGGCCTCTTGTCCCTGGAAGGTCCCCTTTGCTAAATGGCAACCAAGGCAAGATGAATCCCCTCAGAGAGGGTGAGCGATCCCCTGTGGGAAGCACTCACCTCCCTGGAAACAGATGTCCTGGCCCCACAGCTCCAACTGTGGTATCACATCCCCAAAACACAAGCCCTCCCATAAATCACTCGGGGGGAGCCTGTTTCATTTTCCTGTTCTGATGAAAGTGACCCATGGGGGGGGAGTGCACAAGCCAAAAGCCCTGTCACACTCGAGGGTTCCACACTTCCCTACAGCTTACTGTAAAGGTGCTGGTCAAAACCACCAGGGAACGCCCCAGCCCTGAACCACATTCAGCCCTGCAGGCAGCCCAGGTGGCGTGCCCACAGCCTGGCTTCTCCACTCATCCTTGATCGTCTCACACTTAGCTATGCGGGACCCCAGGGTTCACCTTTGGATTGTTCGGGCATCCTGACTACGTAGGTAGTATTGTCCATTCTGTGCAAGTGTATGTTCTCCGCACCTCTCTTCAACCAGTGTTGCTGAAGTGGATTTATACAAAGGAACCCCACCAATTTCAAATGTGCTGCTCAAGAGGTAGCTCACTTTGGACAGTCAGCATACTGTGTGAAAAGAGAAGTACACTGGATCCTCTGACCGCACCCCTGACTCTCAGTAGTCACTAAAGTGTGTCATTTTGCCTTTTTTTTTAGAACTTACATTTAAGTGGGGTCATTGACTGTGTAGTGTGGCCTTTCCCCTTGGAACACCATCTTTGGGACTCACTCATATTGTTTCGTGCGTGCAGTGTCTCGGTACTTTTCACTACTACAACTAGTTCACTACTCCTTTGGATGCTAAGTGGTACTCCAGCATATGGATGTATGGGTGTATGAATATACCACAGTTTGCCCATTCACCAACTGACAGTGCCCTCGCTCACAGTCACGTGTTTCTCTGACATGGAGTACAATTTGTTTTTGCACTTGAATCATAGTTATTGTTGTTCATTTGATGTAAGATGGTCTTGTCCAGCCTCATTTTGAAATTCAGCTGGTGATTGGCACATGGTCCACTCTGACTCCACTGCTCCATCCTCCACTTCTGCCTGTTACGTGTTAAATTCTAGGAAGACTGAGTCTCAACCCCCATGACTCCTGAGTACAGCCAGATCCACAGAAGCTGGCCTCAGACCTGCCAGCCACCTCTTCCTCCCTTTCTTGGGCAGTTCAGCTCTCTCTCTCTCCTATTAGGAAAGACCAGCCCTCTCCAAATGAATATGCACGGGAGAGTGGACTCCAAATCTCTGCCAGTCTCTGCAATTCATCCTCTTTCCAGAAAAAAAGGACCTCAGGGAGATTTAAGCTCAGCTTTGTGCTCTGGGAAATCCCTGCCACTCACAGGCCACTGGGCCCATGTCAACCCTCTCTCTCCCTGGTCTATCTCGGCAGTGTCTTGACCCCCACTTCTGAGAGGGTCCCAGAGTACCTCTGATCTTCCTCATTTGGCCGCCTGACAGGCAGCTGGAGAGCCTACAAGCCTGGCTTGGGAGACCTGAGCCCAAGTCTTCCCTTGACGTCAGCAAGGATTGTAGACTTCAGAGCAAATCAAGCCCCACAGACCTCCTTTGACCAGTCTTTCTCTCCACAAAGAAGTCTCAAGAAAGCAGACAGGGCTCAAGACCCGGAAGGCCCCAAATCCAGCATGCCTGCGAATCATGTAGAGACCGCTTACCTCTTCTGCTAGAAGCAGTTTAATTAATAAATTAAGGCCATCCTTTGTTTTTCTAAGCACAATGACATTATAGTTATACCTGTCACTAATGGGTCCTGGGCCTCCCTCCCACACCCTCCCACATCCTCCCCCAGTAGAACTTACAGTCCAGTCCCCAGGGATAGCCCCACATTTCTATGCAAATCAAGTGTCCAGAGTGAATGGGGGAGGAGGCGGAGTAGCACTTTCTCCATGGCTGGGTGGCTGGAATATATGCATACTAAAATGCCATTAACAGCTTGGAATTAATCATTGCTCTTACCCCGAATGGCCTAAGAACTATTTTCTGGTGCCTCCTCTGTGAAAACTGTAGATGGCATTTGAAGGTAACGGAGCCTCTGAATATTTTTCTAATTAACACCACATTTTCCTGTCTGTCTCTAGAATGTTCCTCTATCCTAGAATACCACAAATTGTTATAGATATTCGAGAATTTTTTTTTAATTGTACAATGATCATCAGATCCCTTTAGCTTGCTGATAGTGTTGAATAGGTCTGTCAGTGTCGGTGTGACGTAGCAGAGCCCTGATATGCAGCTCCGTCTATGGGGAACCGAAGGACATACATACCCTTGCTGGGCCTCAGTCTCCTCCTCCTTCTAACATGGCCCTGCTCTGGCCTCGGGTCCCTGGGGAATCCTCCCTCCTCCTTTGGCACTGAGATGCTTCTAGTGCTTCACTTCTGAGGAAAAATGGATGTCCGCTGTAGGATCCTGTTACAGCAAAAGGAGACAGCCCCCACCCCACCCGCATCCCCACCCCCACACCGCTTCCCCTGGTCAAGCCAGTACCACATGGACTCCACAGAAGCTAAGCAGCAGCAGCAGCACACTTGCAGCCGCTGAGCCAGTGGGGAGCTGAGTCCCTCCACCCTATAGTCAGGAACAGGAATCTGCTGGGAGCCACTTCATCAGCCTGGAGGTGGACGTGCCATGCTAAGCTTCCAGAAGACTGCAGCCTGTGAATAGCACCTGGACACTTGGGCTCTTTCCCCATGGAGACCATGATAAATGAGCTGGCCCAACTGCTGTGTTTGGGGTGCTTTGACCTGCAGCCATAAATAACTACTACTGCATATTATTCAACAGATAAAACCTTATAGACTATTCCACAGGGGATCAACATCTCCTAAGCCTTAGTGCTGTAAATTGTAGAGCACCTATGGACCTAGAGCATGCCTTCCTAGCCAAGAAGTCACATTCCTAAATGCTACACTGGCCTCCTCTAAATAGCGTTGGCTGTCCTGAACACTGTATTCCTTCCATGAGTTGGGCCTCATTGTTTTGATATACAGGTAGGACCTCCTCACCAAAGCCAGTGTGTAAGCCGCACTGGGAATGGAGCCAATAGTCACAGGGAGGCTAGCCTCAAGAAACTGTTCTTACTTGGCTTCAGTCAACGATAAACCCCAACTAATAATAGTGATAAGTGCCATTTATTGAGCAGTTTGTGCCAGTAGCTTCGTGACCATGTCTCCTATCCTAACCACTGCCGTGAGAACAACTCAGCAAATTTAAGTCATTTGCCCAGTGGTAAACTGCTAGAAACTGTCAAAGCTGGGACTAGCAATACTTTTTCTTTCTTCTTGTGTTTATTTATTCTTACTGTTTGTGTATGGTTCTGAATAAACTATTTTAATAAAGTTAAGAAATGTTTATTTCGTTTTCTTTCTTTTCACTGAACCCTTCATCACAATCATTTCTCCATGTTACACTTTTTGAAACACTTGTTTTAATGGCTACATAATACTGCATTTCTGAGCAGAAGGACTCTGTCCTTACCATCTAGCACTAAAACTACTTCCTGTGGTCCCCTCTCATAAATCTACGATCATCACTCTCATAATAAGATCTGTGATCACATCTCCGACTATTTTCTTAAGATTCACTGCTAAAAGTGGGACCACCAGGTCATGTAGGCGAACGTTTCCTTAAGGCTCCTAATGCATGTTGTCAAATCACTTCCCTGAAAGGTTGTGCCAGTTCCTATTCCCAAAGAGATAAACACTCAACTTCGAAAGCAAGGGGAGTTTAAAAGTGTGAGATAAGCTGACATCTTGTTTAAGGCAACAGCTCCTCAAGTTCCCCCAAAAGAGTCGTCTGAGGAGCCCTGTGACCCCTGCCTGAGGAAGACTTGTTCGGCTCTCCTGAACGGCTGCTGCAATTCCCAGCATCCCCAATGTCATTTTATCATGGTTTAGGAGGGGATTGGGTGGAGTAAGAGGGGAAATGGAAACATTTGCATGATAATAAGCCCGAAACTTAGCAATCAGGCTCTCACAATGTCTGGATATGGTCCTCTCTAGTCAGGGTCTCCAAAATGGGAAGGCCTCCCCCAAGGGGCCAAGTGACTCTCACTGCCTGATCTTCAGTCAGGGCGCTGACATTATTTCCAAACACGATGCAAAGAGAAGGAGTGAGCCCGGTCACAGGAAAGGTAAGAGACAGTTGTGTGGCAGCAGGGCCAGAGGAAGATGCAAAGCTACCCTTTCTAATCTAGAGACGTCATCCTACTTCATTACATGTTGACCTGACTCTAAAGAACAATGTGCCTGTCTCAACTTTTGAATGATGCCATTTTGCTTTTATAAGCTAAATGAAATAAAATATTCTTTTTAAACAAATATCCAAGATGACAGTGGAGGGTTGATTTTGAGGGTGAGGGAAGGGCTGCTCTATCTTCTGCAGTGATCTGTGTCTTCAAGAAAGAAACCAGTCAGGTTTACACATAGCCTCCCTTGGGGCAGCCCCAAGAGGCCAAAAGGGTTCTATATTCTGCACTATTTGGAATGTTCTAGATCACTCAAGGCATCAGCTACTCTAACACTAAACAGCTGTATTTCTGGTTATATGAGTCCACGTAGGCTCAGGAGGCCAGGGGAGGTCTACTCCACACAACCATCCAGGGACCCAGGGAGATGCAAATAAACCAAGACCCACCCTTATGGATCAGGTGGACAAAAAGCTAAATGTTACAATTTTTAAAATGTGTGAATAAATTGTAGGGTCACATATATTTTAGGAACTATGAAGTGGCACCTCTGTGTCCTGGTTTTTTGCTTGTTGACACGTAATTGGCATGTGCATATGTGCATTGCACATGCGTATGGAGGACATAGGCCACCTTAAGGGGGTCAGCTCTCTCCCTTTACCCACTGAGCCATCTCATCAGCCCTTCTCTGTGTCCCTGGCATCAGAGAACACAGGGATGTCCCCATTGGCAGAGCTAAGAATGGCAGGAGAGTGCTGCCCAGGGAGGAGACTGGAGGCACCAGTTGCACAGCTCATCAACTTAAAAGAGGTTTAGCAGAAAGGGTGGAGTCCAAATCGTCATAAGAAGTGACTACGTGTCCCTTACAAGCAGCATTGGCAGTGAGTGGGTTTTTCCAGTCACCACAGCCAACCAGGAACATTTTAGATAGGTCATCAGGACCAGGGTGTCTTAGAATCCCAGGCTCACCACTGCCTTTCTCACCTGCTGAAGGCCCTATCTTTCTGTGATTAAGCTTTTCTCATGCAGAAGCCCAGTCAGAGGTTACTTGTTCTAGCTAGAGGCATGGTTGGGAGGGACTGCTGAACCCTGACAAAATCTGCCTGCTGGTGGGGGACATCCTTCTGTATATATGTTTCTCTTATTGGTTGGCTAATAAAACACTATTTGGCCAATAAAAGCAGAAGATTGGCCGGACTAGGAGATGAGGAGAATTTTTAGCATAGGGAGGCAGAGAGCCCCCACATGGGGACACCATGTAGCTGGCAAAGGAGTAACAGGTCCAAGCAATCTCTTGTAAGCCAAGACCACATGGAAATACATAGATTTATAGAAATAGGTTAACAATTAAGATAAAGCTAACCAATACAAAGCCCTAACCATTGGCCAGCAGTTTATAATTAATAAGTCTCTGTGTATTTATTTGGGGCTAAGTGGCTGTGGGACCAGATGGGACAAGAAAACCCCAGCAACAGACTCCATCTGCAACACCTAGGCCAGGAGAATGATGGAGCAGGAAGACAGCAAAGGAGATGGTGATTTCAGGGTCATGTGGTGTAAAGCTAGACTGGCTTCATATCAGCCCCTGCGACAGGAAGTATCTTTGTCACACAAGCCCAGGGATAAGGGAAGAAAAGTATTCCATCTTTCAGATTTCAGTAATTCACTAACAGACTTCTGGAGAAACAGGATAATTAACAAAAGAAATCAGAACTTCCTGGCTGTTTTAGATTCTCACTCAATACCTTCATTTTTTCTGGTTGAGCAACAACTTGCTGTTATCTCAGGATGCATCATCTTTAGGGTGCCCACCACATCCCAGTTTGCCCAGGAAAGTCCTCCATCTGCAACAAACCAGCTTGGCCAGTCCCCAAAGGTGGATAGCACAGTTTCATAGACAGCACCAATCAAGGGTTATTTTATCAAAGCAACAGGAACCTGGTCACCTGGACAAAGGAACCATGACATCCTCACAAAGGGGACCAAGACAAGGCAGCTTAGGTCAACTCTCAGAGTCTCTGGAACACAGCACTTCTCCTTCACTGTAGGGACAGAAGTCATGGTTTAGGCTTCTGGTCACCCGAGTGGGAGGAGCTTGGAGATCATCTGGTACAACAGACCATACAGTAAATAAGGAGGAAGAGAAGCCAGAAGAGATGCTGATGTACGCAGCAACAGTCTCAGGACTGTGCTCATTACTCACCTAAAGCTTGTTCCACCATGTATGAACTGAGCACTGGAGTCCCAAGCAACCATTTAATGGGCCCCAAGAGATAAGCCTGGACATCTATGCAGGTCTCTGGAGGAACATTCCCAGTAGTCACCCCTGGTGGCAAAAGACAGGGTAGTGGCGACAGAGTCCTCCTGGGGAGCTCCAATATGGTTCCTGTGAGGCTACAGTGTGGCATACCCCATGATCTACCATGCTCTTCCGGGACCTCACAGCTCCAGCTGTCAACCATCATCACAGCCTCAGCCATCTCACCAGTGCACTATTTCTCAAGGGACAAAAAAGGCTTCATTCCCAGAAATGAGTCCTTCGAGCAAGTGACAGCCTTGGTGAACACTGGGCCCAGTCTGTGTGGCTGGAACGTGGGAGGGTGGAGGTAGGGTATTTATTTGGGAGGCATCTGAACATCTTCCTGGGCTCAGAGGTGGCTACTCTGAAGGTGTAACACCATGGGAGCCACACCACTGAGATTACTCCCACCCTGGACAATATTTGTGGGTTGAAAGAAAGGTATATTTCAACCCCAAAGTATGGAACTTTGCAAAGGTAAAGTGAACGGACTCTTTCTGTTCACTTCTGACCTCACCATGCCCTGAGCACACTACATTCTGCCACCCCTCCATTCCCTCTTCTGTAGACTTGCTGTGCTCTGAGACCAGCTGAGAATGCTTCCTAAACATCATGCCACACTCCTCTAACGTGCATGGCTCTTCCTCCTTTAGTTCACATCTCCCTGAAAGTAGACCCTTACTACCAATAATGTTTTACTTTGCTCTCTAGTGCTTGTGTGACTCATCACACACAGTATGGCCAGCATGGGGGCTGCAGGTTCAATTCGCACTGTTCAGTTCAGGTATGGGATGGACGAATGAAAGCAAACACGGACCTTTCAACTAGAAAGAATGGTCTTGCCTCTTGCTAACTAGATGGCCCGAATCAAAAGCATCTTAACCAGTGTAAGCCACGATATCTTTATGAGGAAATGGCAATAACGCCACGTGGCTTAGAAGAACAAATGAAACACGCTTGTCAAATGCTTCCAAACAAAGCATGTCCTTCACCTTTGCCAAGTGTCCAGGGGGCTGGCATTTCTCCTTCTTGGTATTTTAATTCTTCCAGAATTTTCGTAGTGTCCGAATTTGATCATATCCACTATGTGTCATTTCCCCCTCCAACTCCTCCTGGGTCTTCCCGCCACACTCATTTTCCTCCTCCTCCTCCTCTTCTTTTTCTTCTAATAATCGACTCAGTTCACTTAGTACTTCCTGGAGTGTGTGGGTGTGAGGTGGTCCACTCAGGCAAACCCACAAAGAAGAATGCTTCTTCATCCCCCAGCAGCCATGAACCTAGAAAATGCTCTTTGATTGGCAGGAACTGGGCAGTGGTTCTCAGGCCCTTTAATATAGTTCCTCATGTTGCAGTAACCCCGACCATAAAATTGTTTTTGTTGCTGCTGCATAACTTTAATTTACTACAGTGTTACGAATCACACTGTAAATATTTTTGGAGATAGAGGTTTGCCCAAGGAGTCACGACCTATAGGTTGAGAACCACTGTTGTACAGTATTTCTCCCTCTTCAGTGCTAAAGTTCTGGCTGGCTTAACCTAATGCAAGTCTTACACAGGTGACCACAGCTGATGTGACCTGGAATGCAGCAGCTACATCAGGTCCTTCCCATCCTCCACCTCTTCCTCCTTTCTGCCTGCTCTTCTGCGATGTTCCCTAAACTTTCCAGGGGGCTGAGCACTTGTCACTTACTCTCAGTACTTTGATCCATTATGAGTCTTTCCGTGGACTATAGCTTTATGGGTTGTCTGACCCAGTCCACATTCTGTGGTTTTTAACTCTTCACGCTGGAACATGTCTATTATAGTTGATTAGGATGAAAGTGGACTTATCAACTATGAAGACGCTTCCAAGACCAAGTATCCTAAATAAAGACACGGGATGCAGAAGTGCACTTCTCATCTAAGAAGAGGAATTCCCAATTCATGTCATCATTCAGAAATGTTGTCTGAGTCATCTGAGATCCCCGAATCCTTTGTTTTATTTCCCTCATCACACTTGAGTCTCACAGATCCCAGGATATGGTAGGCACTTGGTGTATGTGTGTAAACTTACTTATGTCATGACTCCCAAGTGTTGGAAGTTTAACAGGCTAAAGTGGGAGGGAAATGCTTTCAGAGGCATTTAGCTTTTTGTTTCTAAACCATATTTCAACAGATGAAGGGCCAAAGCTCCTAAGGATAGCCCGAAGCTGCAGCCAGAACAGCCCTGGGCCAGGCGGTGTTGAATGGTGTCCTTTACACCCTGCATCATAAATACTCTCTGCCTAATGAACCCATGCCCCAAAACAGCCCCTGAACTGCTCTGTTAACCCCAATACATGTTAAATTTATGATTTCTAAACAAGATGAAAGACCCGATTGGATTTATTTCCCTTTTAAAAAAAAAGGAAAAGAAAAGAAAGGAAGAAAGAAAAAGAAAAGAAAAAAGGCATTCCACTCCTGGCTGTGTGGAGACCCTGCTTACAGTCAGCATCCACTCCTGACTGTGTGGAGACCCTGCTTACAGTCAGCATCCACTCCTGACTGTGTGGAGACCCTGCCTACAGTCCGCATCCACTCCTGGCTATGTGGAGACCCTGCCTACAGTCAGCATCCACTCCTGACTGTGTGGAGACCCTGCCTACAGTCCGCATCCACTCCTGGCTATGTGGAGACCCTGCCTACAGTCAGCATCCACTCCTGGCTGTGTGGAGACCCTGCCTACAGTCAGCATCCACTCCTGGATGTGTGGAGACCCTGCTTACCGTTAGCATCAACTTGATGGCCAATCCTTGGGCAAATACTCTGTAAATTCTCCTGGTATTTTCAGCAGTCATCTTCCTTTCCCAAACAGCCTAGACCCAACACATGCACATGGCCAGGGACTCCTCACTGATTCACATCTCCTTCAGTGGCTACATCTGGTGGCTTCCTACCTGCCTGTCCTAGAGCAATGACCTCCAAATTTCCCTGTCTGGGTTCCTCCTTCCAGGGAAAACTATAGACAGTCTTAGTCAGGAGTAAACTTGGGATTTCTCTACCCAATTTACAGTTAAGAAAACTGAGGAGCAGAGAAGATAAAGAAATCAGAAAGCTAAGATCACAGCCCAGGTCTGTTCTGCAGCTGGCCTGCCCAGCTGGCCTCAGCAGCTCCTCCCCTGGCATGCCGCACATTCCTGGCCCTTGAGATATCTATCTGCTTGGGGGAGGGGGTTACATGGTATCCCTGCCACCAAGTCCCAGCTCTAGCAGCTCCAGTGAAACACACAAGCTAAGACATCCAAGGAGAGGAGATCCAAGGAAACTTCCCAGAAATTTGAGGTAACAAGCCGAAGGCCTTCTGAAGGTTTCAACTTTGTCATCCCAAACAGAAAAGCATTTGAACTTGTAGAATTCCTGAGGAGCTGGGCTCTGAAGGGTGAGGTGTGGATCCAACCAGGCAGGGGTATGATCAGAGGAGGCCATCAGACGTATCCACTTTAACATCTAAACAGAAGCTCTGTTAACCTGAGGTCAAGTCAATGTTTTGAACCGGACACTGGAATTCCTCCTTTGCAAAAAGGCTGTCCTTGGTTCTGTGCCCTCTTCCTATGGCAGGTTGGGACCAGCTCCACACTGCACATTAGCTTTTTCAAAAGTCATCTCCACTCCACACTTACCACCAGTACATCCAACATACTCCATCCAGAACATAGCATGGGGCTAAGGGCAGGAGTGCTGGAAAGCACCAGGGAACTTTGCAGCCTGTCACAATGCCTGGATCATCATCTCTGGGTCCTTCTTCCCAGCTATGTGGACCCTGACAAAGTATCAGACTGTTCTGTGCCTCAGTTTACACATCTGAAAAGATGTGGGCATTGGCAACAGTTAGGGGACAGACAAAATGAAAAGATAAAGTCCTCTCAACAAGGTTCAAAACGTTTGCAACGCCATGACCTCCTCACTCTTGTTATCACCGGCCACCACTCCTTGTCCTCCTCCAGATGTTCCTAAGATCTTCCAGAGAATGCCCATGTTTACTAATGGCTTGGAACCATTAGCTGTTTCTCCCACCTAAATTCCCTTGCCCTTGGTCTCAGCCTCCACTGACTAAAATTTTTTTCAAGATAGGAGGTAAGATTTGTCCAGGTCATTTCTCAGGTACCAGAAAACAAAATCATTTGGTAAAAAAATAAATTATAATCACTCGTCTGGCACATGAGCATGCTCACCTCTGCCTGGGCACAGCTCACCCTGCTGGGAGCATGCCTTCTGTGCTGGCCTCCATGTGCAGTCCAAATGTCTGATGGTTCTACGGCCCTGTACACTGCGGGCAGCTGTCCCCGCTGTTCCCTGACCACACCTTACTCTCCAGCCCTGTCTAACACTTTGACCTTCAGGACTGGACAGACGTGCACATGAGGACTGTAGCTGCCCCACTTCTACCTTTAAGGTGCAGGACGGGAGAACGGTCCCAACTGGCATACAAAGCAGGGCACGCATGCTCAGCAGGAGACACTTAGGAAGCAGGAATCGTCTTCTTTGTCCTTGGGTACTCCCATAACGTTAAGGAACCCATTTCTTGTGCTTTGAAAGGGTTCAGAAATTATTCAAAAGTAAGAACGTAATCAGAAGGAAGCTCCCCCACCCCCAGACTCCCCTTCCACTAAAGCAAATGGCTCTGAGGGCGCAGTTCACTGGGAAAGCACTCATATCAAATCCAGGCCTTAAAGTGGACATAAATATCAGGTCAGTTTCACAGTCGTTTATCCCACTCTGGGGATAAAACACATAAATAAACTGGAAATGGACACTTTTCCTGCCCCAGGGATATGATCCTGCCCCAGGCTCTAGGCATGCTGCCATGTAGCAAGAGCGGCCAGCCCTTTTCTGTCTGATTGGGGTGGGGTGGTGGCAAAGAGCCATCTCCCTGAGGGATAGATCCCTGGACTTTCTGCACCCTCCCCAGAGCCACCCTTTCCCTTCTCTCCTTCTTTCTCTTAATTGCTGCCACTGTCCCTTCTGCATCACCCACTCTTCACCGGGGTCTTCTGGTATCTGCCTCCACATCTGTGACATTGACGTTGTTGCTGTTTCCTAGTTGAGCCTGTCAGCTTGCTTTCTAAACAATTTTTAATTGCAGTAAAGCATATATAGTTACGTTTATGACTTGAACCCTTTCCAGAATGTTTCCATTGTCCCCATGTGAATTCTGTACCCATTAGCTCCCCCCACACACACACCAAGTTAGCTACTGCTAGTGTCTATTCTGTGCCTGTGAATTTTCCAAGACTGAGAATCTATATCTGGCTTATTTCACTCAGCATATTTTCAAGGTCTATCTGCATTGTGGCATGTGTTAATATTTCATTTCTTTCAATGGCTCAATATCATTCCACAGTGCATCTAGTCCCAAGTTTTGTTTAGCCTGCATCTGTTGATGTTGCAGACATCACTCCAGCCTCTGATTTCATTTCTTTGGGGTATATATGCAGAAGTGACATTCTGGATCACACGGTCCGGTGTGTTTACCTTTCTGAGGTATATGCCACAGTGGCTCTTCTACTTCTCATTCCGAGGATTCCAGCCCCCTCCCTTGTGTCCTCGCCAATACTTATTATGTGTCTTTCTCTCCTGATTCATTTGTCTGGTTGTGTATTTATGTTTAATAGCAGCCATCTTAATCAGCATTGTGACAGATTGCATCTTGGAGCAGCATTTCTCCTGAACTAGAATCAACCCAAGATGAAGAAAGCCCAAGAAGCCATAGGCCAGTGCCTCAGACATGACACCTGGAAAAAGCAAGGTAGGAGACCGAACTTGTCAGAGAAAACCAGTGGTCCACAAACCTCACTCCATGCCATCTTTATGCCACTATGAAACATCTGCCAGCTGTAACCTCAGGAGAGCCCCCAAACCATCTCAGGTCTCAGTTTCCCTGACAGTGGAGCAGCAGCTGCTCTGCTTCTAGTTGTTTCCACCATGTTATGATGAGCACCCTAGGAGTGACTACTTCACAGAGTGACATTGCACATGCATAGAAACTTTCCACAGGACCGGAGAGAGAGCTGTTGCCCTCCATGAACTTATTCATTCCTCCTCCAAACCCCAGGGGCTGCTTCAGCCTCGTTGGAGGACTGCTGCTTGGGGATTTCACAAATTGGCATCATAAATTGTCACATATTGTTCCTTTGAGTCTCACATAGCAAAGTCAAGGCCAAATGGAGTGATGGCCTGACACAGAGAGACTCCATTCCCCAGGAAGCATCTGGAGATATGACTTCTCAAAGGCCAAGTGAGAGAGAGAGTGAAGTTACTCTGAATCTGAACTATGAGGAAAACACATTTGAATGCATACACTGGCACTCGTTAATTAGCAATCCCACTCCACCCATCCACAGGCCCCAGCCCATCTGTGAACATTTAGATGAATCTGAAGGGGTAATCTGAACTTTAAGGGCCTCAAGAAAAAAATGTGTTTGGGATATGAGTGGCTGTTCAGGTGTACACAGGAGTAAAATCCATCCTGGAGAGAGAAAACTACCCCATGGGAACTTGTGTTTGTCCTTTCAAAGGCCACTTCTACTTGAACAATTATATAGGGCTGACTCATCACTCAAGAATTATGTTTAGGGCACTGGGCTTGTTGTAGGAAAAGTCACAAGAGTTTGGGTTGGACCAAGTAGAAAGAGGGGACTTTGCAATGTTACCCTGGAGTTTGTGAAGCAGGAGACTCACCCTGTGGAGGAAGTTACCTGGGTTGAAAACCTCATCAAATACCTACACCAGACACCACAAAGCGGAGGAGACTACGTGGTTGGATGCATCTTTTCCTCTGCCCAACATGAAGTACACTGGGCTCCACTCAAGGTCAATGAATGAAGTCTTCACAGCTCATGCTCTGCACCCAACCTGCTAAGAAACTCCACTGTGTCCTACCTCAGGATAGGGGATGTTAGTTCAACCCACCCACAAAAACCAGATGGGCCTGCTTTGAAGCCCTTGTGACCCAATTGATTGGCAGGTTATCTTTTAACTCATTCACACCTGAGTGTTACCACACTCCTGCCTTTTGTTGTGTAAGACTTTCTCCCCTAACTTTGTTACTAAGGAACTCTTACCTTATTAGAGGCACTTTAGGTGGCAGCAGGTATGGGGAGGCCAAGTTTCCATGAAACCCTTGCAAGCTTACTCAGCCTGCAAGAGGTCAGTTAGCATTTGTCATCGAAGGTATCCTGGGGAGCCCTGTTCTGCTCATCTTCACCCCCCCCCCTTTTCTGTAACAACCACTCTTAAGGAGGTGGGATTTGCTTCTGGGATGAGTTAGGTGGGGACACACCTATACCTTCTTGCCCTAAGCCAATTATCACTGTCAGAATATGACACCTTCAGTAGACCGTTGCAATCTCAGGAGAGAGAGAGAGAGAGAGAGCGAGAGAGAGAGAGAGAGAGAGAGAGAGAGAGAGCATAACTCAGTCGCCTAGAGGCAAGGCTACTGTCTTTGCATTTCTAGTGGCTCTCAAGGGATATTCAGTGACTACGGATCCATAGTCACACTTGGAGTCTCAGGTGGCACACTCTCCAAATGAGGAATGCTTCTGAGTGAACGTAAGAGCTGAGGACATTTCTTGTTGAGCTCACAGAGTCAACCACCTAGAGAAACACGGGGTTTAATGCCTCATTTGACCTGAGAGGAAAGCATAACTCACCTGCTGGGGTGGACAGTGGCAGGAAGTCCAAGTGTCCCACAGGCTGTTTGTGCCACTCAGGAAAGAGGAACTGACCTCTTTCTCATGGGGAAGTACATCTTCTCTTCTAGAAACCACAGGCCCACCAGTGAAGGAGCTGGAGTGAAGTTCCTGTGATGGCCACTGGGTGTGGGCCTACCACTTGCTGCCCCACCCAGAGGGGCTTCCTCTCTGAGAGCTGGCCAGACCCCTGCTTAGACCAAGCCGGAGCCAGCCTCTTTGCCTTCACCGCACCAACGCGTTGTCTCTAAGCCCAAGCCAGGAAAGCAAGCTGTGTACACTGACACTTAAATTAGATCCTTGCAATTATCTCTCCATCCTGACTTGCCCCGTGCCTCTTTGTCACTTCTTTTTATAGCTAAAGTTACGCGCCCTCGTTTTAAGTACATTGTGCATAAGGCATAGGCCAACTTCTGATATATTCCCACAAGCAAAATTAAATACCAGTAACATGTGTTTTAGTGAATTGGGTCCCTCAATTTGCATCTTATAATAAGGATGTTATCATACTGGTTTATGGCTCAGCTCTTTAGTTTTATCTCTCAGGGGCTAGATTCCCCCTCATGAGTTCAATATAAGTCTATGAACTAATGCAATTCTTAAGACACTTTTTTTTTCTTCTGTGCTCGCATTAGCATTTTTGTGAGTGAAAGGGTTTTAGTTCCGAAGTGCACGGAACATTTGCCTTTACTGAGGATGTGGTGGGCTATGAGTCTCCCAAGCCCACCATGCTTGATTGTAAGTGAGAGTAAAGTCAGTAGTCTGGGCTGCCATGTAACACGGCCTCTTTCACCTCCTCACACTAAGACATACTCTCTAGTGCGCTCATTCCCTTACATTTAGATTAATTATAAAACATTGTCACCAGAATATTAAAGTAATGTTTAATACACAGAAGGGAATAAGGTATTCTGGAAAATGCATAATTTCCCTAGGATGATTTTGCCAGTTGCATGCAATATGATCTTTTGATTGCCAGCTATAGAAATATTGTGACTAAGCCTTCACTAGCTTTTTATTTTTGCAACCATCCTGTCATAGCACTTGGAAAACTGTAAGCTTGGCCTACAGGAAAAGAAAGAGGTGCCCATGCTAGAGTTTTCTCTGCTTGGTTCCTAAAGAGGGTGAGAAGAGACTGTGCAGGGTAAGAGGAGCTCCCTCCATGTGGCCAGACCTAATGTGGCTATGCAGCAATGAGAGGACAGACACTCAGCCTGGGACAGGCCTAATTCGTATATGCACACACATGCACACTGTCTCTTGAACAGGAGGAGGTGTCCACATTCCTAACAGGAAATCTTGAATTGGATCCCTCGCTTCGATTTTCCAAGCTCTTTATAGTTGTACGCCCTAAAGACACAGAGCTGCAGCAAGAGGAGGGCTCCAAGTGAGTGGACAGAAATGTGACTGTCATTCCGTGGGGAACAACAGCTTCTGGGGACTGGTTTCCTTGGCCACCTCCCTCTAGGTACTGGGCGCTGTCCTTAGCTCTGTTGGTTAGCAAACAAATGTCATCATGCACAGAGGGCTCATGCCCCGTGAGACCTCCTGCCCAGAGGGCTCGCTCCAGGTCTCTGCGGGTGAGACGTTCCCACACAAGCAATGACTGTACAAGTAGTAAGACCTATAGAAGGGACACACGCCAGCCCAGCCCCGCCCACCAGCACTCACCAAGCAGGCTGGCCACCCTGTTCTACTGTTTCAGCAGCCACCAAGAATGTTAGTAGGGTTCTTTGAGCTTTTCAAACTCACAGTTACTCGGAAAGGTTTCCCACTTATCCATGGCACCTAGTGGTGGTATGGTCAACACCTGTCATCTTGCTTCTATTTTCTTCAAGGCTTCCCATGTCTTTCTGACCTCTACCCTCTGTTCTTTAAAACATACACTGGATAGGAAAAACTAAGCCTTCTCCTGTCAAAGGGCTCAGTCTGGTGACTTGATTACCTCTCCATTTGCAACAGGGAGGCCCCTTGGGTCAGAATTCAGTGTGATTTCCAGTGGGAGAGAGGATAGGTTTACTCTGCCCTCGCCCAGCCACAGCTGTTCTGTAGACACAAAGACTTGCCAGGCTCAGAGAGTGTAAGCTGACCTTCAGCCTGTGACCCTTACCTCTAGACGAAGAAGGGCCTGTGCCTAGGGGAAGTCTCTAGAAACAAGAGAATAATAACTACCAAAGACCAAGGCCCCAAATGTTACTGAGATCACCACAGTCATGACAAGTAAGGCATGTCCATCTGTTCAGAAGGGGGCACAAAATTTGAATATGTATGTGCTGTAAATAAGATATCCATGAGGAATGTTTTGTGCAACTGTGAATATAGACACTCTTCTTATACATAAACCATCACTTGTTCTCACTGGGGGAAAGGAAAAGGCAACTTACACAAACAGGTCCCTGGTATTCACTTATGTGCTTGCTAGCTCAAGCACATGTCTTTGAATGACTATAATGTTACTAAGACGTGGATTGAGCCCTGCACTAATCCAGAAGAGGGGTGTTTAGTAGGGAAGGGGGCTCTCTCTTCTCATAACACTTCATCCTACAGACCCTACTTCCTTTATACTCTATGCCCTCTCAAGGTCCATAGAGACACTGTAACTCAGAGATTGCGGCCATCCTGGTAACATCACTGAGTGTTCGTACTTCTCGGGATAACTTCCACCCTCTTGACTGACTCTTTGTGTGTTGTTATATCCTTGCTTTTAAGTATCTGAAGGATGAAGCCACAAATGAGCCACAGAAATCAGTCCCGGACTAGGATATATATATATAAATATATATATGTATATATATATATGTACATACACATATATACGTATACATATATACATATATACGTATATATGTATACGTATATATGTGTATGTATATATATACATATATACGTATACATATATATATATATACATATATATATATATTTCTCTTATTGGTTGATGAATAAAACACTGATTGCCTGATTGGTCAGGCAGCAAGTATAGGCAGGGCTAGGAGATAAGGAGAATGCTAGGAAATGTAGGCAGACTATGGTCATGTAGAGCCTAGGAAGAGAGGATGTGTCAGGCATTCTCTGGTAAGCCAAGACTACGTGGAGATACATAGATTAATAGAAATGGGGTAATAATTAAGACAGAGATAGCCAATAAGGAGCCCAAGCCACTGGCCAACAGTTTTGCGACTAATATAGAGTCCATGTGCTCATTTAGGACTGAAGGGCGGTGGGACCAGCTGGGACAAAGGACCTCTCATTACACAAATTCTTTGGGTGCCTGAAATATCCTGACTTATGGCACTGCACAGTTGTAGAACAGGCCAGTGTCTAAGACCGGAAATAGAAGGCAGGGAAGTAAGGTGTGGGAGAATACCAAATGACAGAACTCATGACTGCAAAGCAAACTCCAAAGTCTCTATTTTTGAAACGTCACCTCCCAGAGAGCAGAGCCCCAACCTCTTTTTTTTTGTGCAGAGAATACTTCTCTGATTGTCTGGACTGATGTTTATTCCTAATTCATGAAATCCTTGTGAAACTCATTTAATGGCATGCCAAGTGGCACTAAGATAATATTGTGGAACATGGCTTATGTTCACAAGTATTGCTAAGAGAAAGCAACATAACACAACATTTATAAACTTCTACAAGTATAAAGTATAAGGATCTTTTAATTTGTTTCTTAGATTCTCTTGAATCATTTTTTAAATCTTCACCTTCACAATTCTTGGGGTTTGCTGACCTACAAACCTTTTTTTTTTTTGGTCCGTTTTCTGGTTAGGTTTGTCATTTTCCTTTCAGGCATAATGTTAAAGGGTTAAATGCTTGATGAGAAATGGTGCCTTCTAAATGTAAAAATAGTCCCATTGGGAACTTGTTGGCCTATCTGGGCCCCAATGTCTGTATCTGTATCTTTAAGCTCTTCTTGGCACAGACTTCTCACATGGTCCTTCAGTAAGGTAGACTTTTGGATGGTTTTTTAAAGAAAGCCTGGGGTGGATCTAGAAAAGCCCAAATAGGAAATAGATGGACCATAGGGGATGCTCACTGACACAGAAGACTAAATAATGTGACCCAAGTGCTGCACCCTTTGCAAAATCAGTGCGATGGCCAATGTCTTCAGGAACTGGTCTTCTGTTGGTCATGTCACTTCCTTGTCCTGGTCAGTCCATTCGACATCCTGCTACTCTATCCCTTAAACTTGCCTGCAGACATGGTTCTTAGAAAGCATTTACTGACCATATATTTTTAATGTATTGGCCATAAGGACAAAAAATACATGTCCTTTATTTAGCCCACCACTAAAGACCTCTAACATATGGTTCCAGGTCAATTTCCAACATTGTGTTCCAACACTTTCACAGATGAGCCCCTTCCAGCCACACTAGCCGAGTCATTACCATGGGAGCTGGGCTTTGCTAAGCTGAATTGGGCTTGTCATTGCTACTTATCACCAAAACCCTATCCTGCTTTTGAGAGCCATTAAAACTCACCATCTCTGCAGGCCCCAGAAAATAACCTTTCTCTGCATTCCTCTACTTTTCACCTCTTGCTTATGAAATATTCCTATCAGACCCCTCATTATTTGTTTTTATTCCCACAATCTTATCCACTAAATAGGACTACCTGTAGCTCCGAGGAGGGAAACTGGTCAGTTGTTCTTATAGTGACAGGGACACCACCTGGCATACTGTAGGGTGTTGGAGAAGTTTTATGTGTTGATATTATGAGAGATATTTTAATACTGGACATGGGAAAACTCTAGACTTCTTGGTCATGTTCTACTAAAAACAAATTAGCGAAGCTAATCAGTTACAGCTCAATCTGGATAAAATACTCAGACTTCACCCCAGCACTCCAGCACAACCTTTGGTTGCAGGACAAAGACTATGTCCCCATTACTACTCTCTTTAAATCATGTGGTGTTAGTGTTTATAAGCAAGACTGCACCAAATACATAAGGAGACTTCAAGATATAACTATCTCTGCCCTTTGAAAAACAGTTTATAAGTATGCATGCCAATGATGCTACATAAAGAATAGCATTCTAATTCAGCCCACAGTGCTAAAACCCCTCCCCTAGAACTGCTGTCTACATTGGCAAAGTGAATTATATATTAGCATTTTAAAAGGCCCACTGTTCTCACCACATCAGCTTAACTGAGACCAGTTATTTAGTGGGATTCTAATTAATTTAATTCTCCACTGGTGGCAATTTCTGATGGGCAACGACTGTGCCTTTTACCTCTTTGTATCCCTTCCCAAGCACTTTACCCAGTCGGTTGCCTATAGCAGGGACGCAATAAATATTTGTTGATTGAACAAATGAATGAGCCTCGCTGCAGATGGAGAAGATTCATGAGTGAGTTCTTAGATAAGCTTCACAAAACCAAATCAAAGTGGTCCTCTCAGGGTGACAGGGAGGAAGCAGACTGGCCTTGCTCAGCTGTCAACAGGACCAAGCCTTCAAAGCAAGGCCATTTTAGTTCTAATTAGCACTGGTGTTGATTTTTTTTTTTTTTTTTGATATGATGCACAAATCTTGGTGTTACATAATGTGGACAAAACTCTTGGACAAGAACAATACTGAGAGCCAACACGCAGGGGGAGAGATGAGAAGCTTAAAAGTGAAGGTTCTTAAGGGCTGGAGAAATAGGCACCCACAAAGAAGCAGGGTACGGCAGGATGGACTTATAATCACAGCTTTTGTAAGTCCCAATTTACCGTCAGGAAACAGAAAGAAAGATTCCTGGACTCAATGGCCAACCAGCCTGGCCAAAATAAGCTATCAAACTCCAGGGGCAGTGAGAGAGTCCATCTGGGACAATTGGGTTAAGAGCAGTTGAGGAAGACACCCAACATCAGTTTCTGGCTGCCATGTGCGTGTGCGTGTGCGTGCACAGCCACCCATGTGATCATGCACAAAGAGAAAAAGACAGGACCTGGAAGTTGTACTGTGGTAGCAGTGTAGGTTGTCAGTTTATTTCAGCTTCAGTAGAATAGGAGAAATAATAATAGCTAATGCATAAGAAAACCATGAAGATGTAAGAACAAAGCAAACTAGTTACAAGGATCCCTTCCTTGACCCAAAATGTAGGAAAACCTCAATAAATATTAGCTAATATCATTTCCATTTTAACCTGTATTTTCCTCTACTCTACACTCCAGGCAGGCAGTTCACTAGCTAAGGATGAGAAAGGTTAGGTTCTTCATCAAAGACAGCCGGTGGGACATATCCAGTTTCTTGATCTGCAGGCAGCAGGAGTATGGAGATTTGCTTTCTCTAATCTTGCAGCGTGCAGGCCAGAGAGACCTCTATCCTTAGGGCACAGATAAAATGATCCAGGCCTCACAGTGACAGCTTAAATTTCCAAGCCAAAATCACTGTTGTTTTACTTCCTGAAACATAAACTTAGGAAGAATATGGATTTGCCAGGCCAAAAGCACAGTCCACTCCCCTGGGACACTTCCTGACAACCATGAATACTGGATTCTAGTCCTCTAAATCTATTACAGAGTCTAAGAGTGTGGGATATTCCCTACAGTTGTGACTGTCACACTGTCACGTGCTGCCCAAGCATGGGGGCTAAGAAGGTGGAACAGGCCTGGAATGGCGTCAAGGAAGGAACAGCACCTGAGCCGCAGGCTCACAAAGCAACTCGCCCATCTGTGTAGAAAAGTGCAGGAGGCTGTCCTGGAACATCAGTGTCAGAGAGGAAAGAAGACCCCTAGAGAGTCGGAAAAGCAAGAAGAGAGGGAGCTACAGACCAGTCCACAGTGCGGGATGGCTCTGAGGGGAAAGTGCTTCTGTCCCTGAGTTCTGAACTTTGGGTGGGTTTCCGAGGAGCTGTATTTACATTGTATGGGGAAGCAATCAATGGGCAGAACTAGTCACTGTGAAACAGGGAACCATTGCAACTCCTAGAGCGCAAAGGAAGGGCAATGATCCCCACATGCTGCTCAGCTGGCTCTCTGAGGGGAGAAGACAGAGGTCAGATTGGGCAGAAGGGGCTGCCTGCTCGCATTACCAGGAGGGTAAGTCATGGAGCCATTAACTCAGGGTGGGAGAGAGGCAAGTAAACCCTTCCCCTCAGACTGCCCTCAACCAAGAGGAGGGTCCAACCCAGCCCCTTTCTATCTCAGAGTGAACTTTGCTTTTGCAGATGCTGCAGATGAGTGCAGTCCCATCAGGCCCTTAGACATACAGAATCCACCTGTGTCCTCCACAAGGCAAGAAGAGACAGGAGAGGTGAAAGTAAGGGCAAGGCTGACCATGCACACCTCCAGACAGAGTAGGGGCCTGATCCAAAGAGAAGACGAAGGCTTCCTCCTGAAAGGACAGACCGCAGAAATGTGCTGTGGTCGTCACATGAGCCCACCCTGTCAGCCAGCCATCCTACTTCACTGCTCTGGGCTCCAGATTCTGCACCTCCAGTAACAAGATTCAAGGCACGCCCATTGGCTCTTTGGTTCCTAGCAGGATGTGATGCAGCCTTGAAATTCAAATTAAGTGGGTGCTTCTCTTAAATCCTGCCTAAAGAATGGAACAGATTGTGAAATCTATTTAAGTCATTTGCAATGAATTTGGTGTGATGAGTGGCTCTTTTTTTTTTTTTTAATGCCCTTTTAATTTTAAAAGCCATCTCTCATCAATTCTTGGTCAATACATTTATTTCTACCAGTGGAGGTGCGGATTCAAGACTCCTTCCAGGAAGTGGCAATTACAGACACCACATAGTAATCCTCCCTACTAGGGCTGGCATGTCCAAACAAGCCTTTTTTGTTGTTGTTTGTTTGTTTGTTTGTTTTCTTCATTCCCTCTGAGGTGCACGATTTTTTCTGTGGCCCAGGCTTCTATATTCAGCAGGTCAACAGGATAAGATCTGTCATTTGAATCCTTTTGCTCAAGAGCTGGAATACTTTGATTCCAGTTCCAGGCCAGCTGTTAAGGCACCATGTTTTTTTTCCAGCTTGGCAATGACATTCCTGTACACCATGTGATCCCAAGTTCTTCCTTTGCCTTCAGGCCTCTTGTCCAGTCTGTAAAATGAATAACTGTTATGGTTCCTTTCAGCTCTAGTCTCTTCTCTTTCTACTGAATTTATACAGCCAGGAGGAAAACTGGCTGTCATGTACGTGAACATGTCCCATAGGCCTCTTGTAGAAGGGGCAAAAAGTAACATGGGAAAAGCAATGTGGTTAGATTCGAGGAGCTTTTTGATTCAGGGGTCTAATCTCTGCTTCCGGGATTTGTTGGAAATGATTCCTTTGGTTTGATGTGAAGCCAGATCAGAGCAAGCTTCACAATAGTGTCCCCACTGCAGACTCAGCGGGAAGAAGTGTGAGGCTGTTTCTCTTGGACAGAGTGAATTCTTGAAGAGGGTAGGTGTGTTTTGAACTGAGTTTCCACTAGGCAAAGAATCTAGTGCCCTCACACTAGATCCAAGAAGGAGACAACCCTATCTGTGCTACTGCAAGAGAAATGACAGCCTACACAGCACTTGATTTCTAATCTGATCCCTCTCTATCATTACAGTTGGGGCACTGATTTGGAAGAGGAAATTATTTCAGGAATATTAGCACTGAGGTTTAAAAACCTGTTGTAGTAAGTAACTTAACAATCAGCTTCTTCAGATCAATGCTACTCTCTAATGGCAAATAAATAAATAAAATATAAAACCTGAAAGTTATCTCTCAGCATCGGAAGGACCATGCTGTAGTACAGAGGCTTCTAAAAGTACCAAGCCTAAGTGACTGTGCCTATTCTGCCAAGGTCTGGGCACTCGGCACAGCCTCAGTAGAGGCCAAATTTGCTCTTCTTTATCAAGATCTTTCACCCAACCATCACTGGATTTTAGTACTTATTTTTCAGGCATTGCTGATATTTAGCAAGCTGGTCCCATAAGAACTCCAAAGTGGCTCTCTGCTATTACAGGTCCCAAAGTTCTACAGACTTTTGTACATGTGACAGTTGGACAGACGACATAACTAATACGCAGAGACCAGAAGAGAGTAAGAGTAAGGCCTATGTATTTGGTCCTCACCATCCAAGCAGCCAACAATTGGTCCTCTAATGTGTGAGAAGTGCATGCTGGTCAGCCAATTAATGTCTGCAATTTGAAATTCCTTTCTCCAGAGAGGGCACAGTGAGGGCCCCAGTCAGATTATCAATTTCCTCCAGCTTCCACCCAACTCAAATACCCATGACCTTGACATATCACCCAGCGAGATGCCTTCCCAAATCATCAATCTTCTATGAGGTTTCAAAACTTCTACCTCCAGGATAACACCCTTTGGTAATGAACCCTAAGTATGAATTTTCATTTTCTTGCAACTGAAAAAGGTTATGAGTGAAGATATGGAGGTTTTTGGGTTATTTTTAGTGAAGGGTCTTTCTTCTCAAGGCACTTCGGTTCACTCCCATCCAACAAAACAACTTAAAGCTACCTGTTCATTTAGCCACAGAGTCTAAGAAGAAATAAGAGGTGGATATGAAAACAGACTAGATATGAAGGTGTGGAGGATGTCCAGGACAGCTCTCAAGGCTGCAGTTGAGCCAGACCACACAATTGTCTCTCCCAGGAGAGGTGGTACCACTCTTTTTTATCAGCAAAGAGCTAGCACAGCTAGTTGATACTGTTCACCAGATGCTTGCTTTGTGGGCTTAGAGCTCAGAGTTGAACAAGTCAGAATGAAAGTGTGGGACCGGAGAAAGGTTTCTCTTGGAAATAACTTTTTGTTTGGAAGTCCTATTCTGAACACTCAAAAACCCATAAAGGAAGTGTGTGCAATCAAAGTTATTTATTTGTCATGGAAGGGCCACAGAGAGACGACAAGGAGGAAGGAGCCCTTGCTCCATCCATGGACATCCTTGGTCTCTCTGTATGTGGAAGCACACATGTGCATTTGGGAGCCTGGGTAGCCTGTGTGCTAACAGCAGAAGCATTTAGGGAGGGGCATTGCCTTTGACTATAACTGAACAGAACTCAGTAGCATCAACTCTGGTTCACAAATCAACATGGGCTTAGCAAGCTTTAACCAGGCAGAGCCCTGGTCTCCTCTACACTGGAAGCTGTGGGATGCATCCCAGTGAGGAGCAGATACAACATTGGACATGAAAGTACAATACAAATATAAACTAGAGCACTATTATTTATGATGAATAAGCACAAAGGAATCCAGGTGCCAATTATTTTGCTATCTTCTCACTAGGTTAGGTAATCTAGCCAGAGGGTGAACGGGGAAGATTTTCCCCACTTAGGTTCACAGCCAATCTATAAACCTGTAATGCACAGGTGTCTGAGATCTATTATTTATGAGCACATTTTAATACACCATACTGTTTCTAATTGTCTTCTGGATCTGTGGACTGAAAAATACCAAACTGGGAAAAGTTCTCAGCAGATTCAGCGCCTGTCATAGAGCTCATTACAGATGTTAAGGCACTCATGGCTGCAGTGGCCTGTTCTGTTGGCTACCTCTTTCCTCTAGCAACACTTTCCCTTTGTTAAAATCATTTGATGTAAATATTAGGCAGTTTCATGTTTGTCTGCATTCAGACCTATTCACTGGAAGTTTGGGATCCTAACATCAGAATATTTCATAAGCAACTACTGACATTTACCACCCATCCAGTGATGTCATCTTTCTTGAACTAAATTAACAGACAAATTCAGCTCTTACATGTAGTCACCAAAAGCATATATTTGAAAAAGAAGATTCAGTGTGCCATATTTATGCATTATTTAATGGTATGCAAATTATAAGTCAGGCAGGGAAAACACACATCAGCATTAATAAACAGCAATACTTCTACATTAATTATGATATTGCTATGATTTATTCCCTAGTTTTGCATTTTCTCTTTGAAAATGTATGCCATCTGATAAGCAAGAAGCCTATTTCCTTTTCTACTCTCCTGTCCATCCCTTTAATCTGGTACCCCTGACCACCCCAGGGGCTTCTGCAGGAAACAGGTACACAAACACAACGGTCAAAGCAGCCACATTGTCTTATGAGCATTAAAAATTAAAGAACACACACACACACCGCCTAAAGCTCCAACATTTATTATGTCAATGTTAAGCACACTTTTTAAAAGACAACATAGAATGTATAGAAACGAGGGGTTCGGGGCTCATGCTCATTTCCACAATACGGGTAGTTAGGTTGGCTGGCTTCAAAAGGGTCGGGCATCGCTATGATAGCGACAGTCCGAGGGCCCTCTAAATGGGACGGGTTCACTGTTCCAATGTGGGTCTGTTTTTTTGTTTTTACTTTTTATTAAAAAATATAAATAAAACGGCACTGCAGGCCTGGGCTGGAAGGACTCGGCAGGACTCTTGTCTTCGCACAACAGCTTCTTGGAGGGTTACTGTCAGAGAACATCACAAACTAGCAGGATGACGGGCCACGCTGACATCGGCTGGGCGACGCATGTCCACCCCGCCCCTGGGGGCTTCAAAGTTTCTCAGAACTTAAGGGCTCTTGAGCTTCCATCCGAAAACTGCCACACATCTTGAGCTCTCTGGGCACTACGCCGAATGGGGGTGTGTGAAGAACCTGCAAAGAGGTTGGAGACAGAGGAAGGAAAAAGTACAGGTGTGACTTGGCCTGGTGATTGTCTGTTCTCTCGCTAGAACTTTAAAATTATGACTTAAATCAACCACAGGTTGAGCCACTGGCACGATCTCTAATATAATCTCCCTCCCTGGATATGTCCACCTTGGGTCCTTTCCCATCCCCCCCCCACCTCATCACCCGCAGGGCCCAGACTCCCTATCCCGTCATGCCGAAGGCCTACTGGACTTGGGACACACCTGGGAGGAAACACTCTTCCTTAAGACTGACAAAACTTGGCAGCAAACAGTCCTTTGGTCAAGGATAGTGGGAGAGGGGGGAGGGAAGGGACACAATTTCTTAAAATGATAATAAAATTATAAAGAAACAAAAACAAAACTGATGCAAAAGCAGCTAAACAAAAACATGAAATGTCATCAAGTTCAATGTCAAAGCAGTCAACGATTACAAGAGGTGAACAAATCTTCGGACAGAACCACAACTCCCAAGAAGTTGCCCTCAACTTGCACCCAAACTGACTGTAGTTTCTTTCAGACATGAAGGGTTTTTGTTTACTTGTTTGGTTTGGTTTTGTGTCACAGGAAAGGCAATGGTGAAGGAAGGGGAGTATGATGTCCCTCCAAGCTCCCCCTTTCTGTGGGCATTGCCTTGAAGCAACACTGAGAGTCCAGATGTGCTAGGGAGGAAGGTTAGCATCGCCGCACTCCAGGCCTTGTTACCATGGCGACCTGAAGCAGGGGCCTGGGGCCTCCTCTCCCCTGACTCCATGAGGCAGGAGGCCTGTGGTCTGGAGCTCAGCTGTGCCCCACATCCCCTCCCTGAGCCGGGGAGACCTGGACTGAAGGCCCTGCTGTGACCAGGTGGACTCTGGGGAACCCCATGCCTGGCCCAATGCTAGCATTGCCTTGAAGCCTTTTTAGCAGATGCCCCTCCAAACCCCTTTGTCTGACCCACTACCTATATTTAAAGCCTTAATAAACGGAGTACATCATAGGCATGTACCATATTCCTCTAGAGACCTGGGGTCTCCTGCTTAGGAGAAACTGTTTGACTTGCTTTCTTTCATCGTCTCGATGAAAAATCTGGTCGATTCATGTGCCTTCCTTACAGTTTTTGCAGTGTGACAGAAAAGAAAAACATTATTTGGATCAATCATTGAGTTGTGTTCAGGCAAGTTTGGTTACTTAAGTACAATGACCCTTGTGAACTGCATTGGCTCCTTTTCCCATTTGGGAGGGAGGGAGGTATCCACGGTTCCCATGACAGATGATACAGAGAATTAGAAACAGGCCAGACTCCTTCCCCAAAGACTGACTCCCTGGCCATGTGCTGTTGTGAATGAAACAGTGAGCTAACAGGGTAATGAGATGCAAGAAAGCAAATGTGAATGGCCAACCATCCACGTCTACACTCTGTAGGGGTAGGAAGCCCTGGAGCACAGCCTGTATTCTAGTGTCCATTTCTAAAAACAAAAACAGAACAAAACAGAACAAAAAAAAGAAAAGAAAAGAAATAAAGAAAGAAAAAAAGGAAGGAAGAAAGAAAGAAAGAAAAAGAAATAAAAAGGAAAAGAAAGAAAGAAAAAGCTCTGGGAAGGCTTGGGAAGATTTGCTAAGTAGAGATCATGCTTTTCCAAAGTCAGTGTTCACTCTCTCAAAAGCTAATTTCCCAAATCGGTTGAAAGAGCTCTGTCATTCTCAGCCCAGTTCTTAAACACACTAGGCTAGGGGGCAATGAGTGACCACACTATAGTGAAGAACCATGCTTGTATGTGTGGAAGGGAGTATAAAACCAGGAAACAGTATTTCCTCCCTAACTCCCAGAGTAAAAAGCCCAGGGGCTTTTCAATTTCTTTGTGGGATGGTCCCGAATAACCCTGGTGTCTTTCAGCCAACTCCCAGTGTCTGAACAAACCACCTTGTTCCCTTATTTTTCCAGTTTAAACACTATCTAGTCCACCCTCCCTCTGTCGCTTGCTTTTGAGTTCTCACTTCAGCCACTATGAAGATGTACAATATGGACTTATTGCATATACAAAACTGGTATTTAAATAAACAGTTCTATCCACAGAATACCCTGGAGGGGGGGACGGTTTCAACTACTTCACACTTCCTGCCACGGCTGGTACACAAGAAGCAGCATGTTCACCCCACTTCTTAGTAACCTTTAAAATGTGTTAGATTTAGTCTTTCTGAAGACCCAATGAGAGGACAGCAAATGATCCCAGGAAGGGTACAGTCACACTGGAAATATTTAGGGGCTAAACTTTGCAATAATGGCATTCTCTGTATTCCTGCTTTTTAAGTTTTTATCATATGGAGAGGGCTTTTTGTTTTGTTTATTCCCTTTGGGACATCCTAAGCATCAGAGTTCACGTACACAAAGGACATTTGGTATGTCAAAACTTACAAAAACTCAACTGTGGATTTTCAGGGATAACGAACAGTCTCAGTACTTCTTCATTTAAAAATCTATCAGTAATTCACGTTATGTGGTGGGACTATTTGTTTTTTAGATTCCTTTCTAGTACAATTTAAAATGTTTGGGTTCAGGATAGAAAATGTCACTCAGAAGTTCTATTCTTGGTGTCTAAGTGTTCATGTCTCCATTACTCATAGAGCTTCAGAAACAACATTTTATCAGAGGGTTGTAAGATGTCACAAGAGGAAATAACCTGAAGAAGCTGTCTCCCAAGAAATTTATTTAACTTTGGGAACATGTAAATCAAACGTAATCTGTGATTTATCACCAGATATTTGCACCCCTCCCATTCCCAATTTGATTTAAGATATCTCAACCTATAAGGATCCTGCATCCACCATTAATTTTGTCTGTCAGGATGCAAAACCTAATTACACTAAGAGCATAGTATATGGGGGAATTAAAATAAGTACCATATATAAAATCTACACAGCTGCACTCTGAGTTCCCCTGGAAAGCACAATAGGGACACACAGAAACTGATGGATATTTAATATGGTGAAGCAAAAGTCACCATAATCTACAGCTGACAAAACACAGGAGAATATTTCTATTTGTTCTGGAATCAGTTTGGTACCCAGAAAACACAAATACCTTTCCTCAGTTTACCGACAAACATCAACTTCTCCAAGGTGCTTGACCCCCATCCCATCTCAGGACCTGTGCTATAATCCTCCAAATGTCTCTCAGTTCAGTCCCCTTCCCCACTCAAACTGGCTTTAAAAAATAAAACTAAAAACCAAATACCTTACTTTCTCTCTACTTAAAAAGAGAAAACTTCTGGCCTCGCATAAAAGGCATTACATGGAAAGGCAACTTCATAGTCTCCAGGAGGGAAGAACTATGCAACAAAAATGCTACCACGTGAAGACAACAGAACAGCTTTTGTGTGGGATTTTACAAAAATAAGAACACTGTTGGATCCATTCATCTACACTTGGAACAGGGAGACAGTACCACAGAGGCACGTGCTATAGAATAAAGCAAATCGATGCTGCAACATGCAGTAGTTGGAAAACCGACAACACAGATTTCTGAAAGGGTTTTTAAAACAGACCTAACCTGCCTTTCGAGCTATCGCAAAATATGAAAAGATAATGAATTGCAGGGTTATCTACCCTTATTTGCCACCAGCAAGGTAGAACCTAATATATATATAATATATATGTTATATACATTATATATGGATATATAATATATATAAAACAACCTGTGGCAAGTACAGACCATAGGATTTCAGAATCACAAGGTAAACCATGATGCATCTTAGGACCCCAATAGTGGCTTCCAGAGACCTGGCTTGGTCTAGCCACCTTTGGTTGCTGATTTCTGCTTTGTCTTCCTACTTTTTTTTTTCTTCCCTCGTCTTATTATTATTTAACAGATTTAATATATTTGGTGCCTTTGTTTCTGGATTTTTAGCGCTGAGGGGAAGGGTCATTTTTATTACGAGGAGAGGTCATTATGTGGAAGTAGGGAGCTATTTGTTTAAGGACCCCTTTTTTGGCATCATACTCTAAGACAGGGAAATAACTAACGGGAGAACAGGACTTTTAGACATACGATCACAGCAGAAAATCCCAAGAAAGTAACTGAGGAGCTGTTCCCAGGCTCATTGTACCTAGTGCATTCTGCTAAGGATAGAGCAGAGGTTTTGAACAGTACACAGAAATCACTTTCCAATTACCTAAAACTGTGATGCCTAAACCTATTTCCATGGCTTGAGGTATGTCTATTAATATAGTAAGCACATTATGCTCCTTTAGGGTATAATACACACATCAAAATGTCCACAGAAATAATCCTGAAAAAGACAGGCTGGCCTTCTCTCAAAACCTGCTACTTTGTTGGAAGTTATTTACAGAGTGTGTCAAATGAGGACACAAGAAGCTTACATTGTACTTTAATTTTTTTATTTTTTTCAATAAAGGGACAAAATGGGTGTATGAACAGGTTAATGCAGACAACTGCCAAAAAAACACAGACAGTGGTTTTTCCAATAGAACTTAACAAAGACCAGAAACAAATACAATAAAAAGCCAGGTTGTAATGACCTTTGGTCATCCAAATAAAAAAAAAATAAAAACAGAGAAAAATAAAAGATCAAATTAAGAGCCTCTGTTTTGAACAGGGCATATAAGCAATAATAAATAGTGACTCCCATAGTAAAAGATAAAATTTCAAGTTACGACAAACAGCTTTCATCACAGGAATAGAAAAGGCCAATAACAAAATATTCTGCATTGCCATTTACAAAAAAGTCTTGACTAAAGCGGGCTTTCTCTTTAATATGCTTTGCATATGAAATTCTTTCCAATCTAAATATAAAGCACCATTTAGTTTTTGGCAATGAAAAAAAACTGCAAAACATTGTTGTTGTTGTTTTTTTTTTTTCCTTTTTTTTTTTTTTCTTTCTTTCTTTTACTGCATATGAAGGTAAGATGCTGGAATGGAGGGTGGGGGAGGAGAGGGACAAAAGCACACTACATAACAAACCAACGCTATTAGCTTGCAGCACTGCGTACAGCATGGCAGCAGGAAAAAGGGACAAAAAGGATATGTACAACCCCATGACAGCCATTCGTGTGACATTCTAGCAGGCTCCCCAAACCGCCATTATATGGCTTCTCTGTACAATGTCACATTTTGTTTCTCTCTCTCTCTCTTTCTCTCTCTCTCTCTCCTTTTTTGAAGCATACAAATAATTTGCACTATATTATCCTGCCAAATTAAAAAAATATACTGTGGCAGCCTGTCTTTTTTTTTTTCTACTACCAAAAAGGTACATTGATACCTTTTAAGAGAACAAGCAACAGTTAAAAATACAAGCTTCAATATAAATACTATAAGTGCCTAACACTAGATGAACATTTAATTCAAATACCATTCTAGAAATACAGAAAAAAAAGACCATAAATGTGTTTTAGCATAGGAATCAACATGAGTGTGCATTTTCCTATATTTAAGTACTATATAATCTTAAACCTTTCCCCATGTATGTTTTTTACAACCTGAAGAGCGGTGTGTGATCCAAGGCATAGATTTTCCACTACCATTTTTAAATGGATAACAGGTCTTGTAACACCACCAAGACAATGGAACCCTAAAATGCTGTCCCCCCCTAAACATAATGAAGTGTCTTTTTAAAAACTTTTTTCTTAACATTTATACTTAAAAAAAGTTTTGTACAAAAAAATCCTTGCACTGTAGAAGCGAAAGCATCATTCATTTCTATGTTAAGTGTGTTCTTTTTCCATTCACAGCGCTTGCAATGTCCAAGTAAGTAAGCTCATTAGTCAAGTAAATGGCTGGCAAAGTTTTTTGTCTTTTTTTTTTAAAGTTTTTTTTTAATGCTCATCAATGAGATTGTGTTCAATTTTTTCAGCATTCTTGTAACTTTTCCCTTAATAAAGACCTGTAAACTGGGAAAACTGTACAGTGCACTTAATTGTCCTATCTGAGTAGGTTTATTTTATACTCAACCTCTGTATCTCTGATTAGAGAAAAGATACAGGTATCACAGGCAGAGTCAAGTGCCATTTGAACACCAACTGGGGCAGATGCTAGCTTAATTAAAATAAAAAAAAAAGGAAAAGAAAAAAGAAACAGAAAGAAAAAATAGTAACATAATATAAAAACAATGAACCCTCATCCATGTTAGCACAAATAGCACACAGTGTATGGAGAGGAAATGGAACACAACTTTCAGGGAGCACAGACACATACATTGCTGCTCTTAGAATTCTTTCTCTTCTCAAGAATGTCACATCAAATTTAAGTCTTAACAACTCATAGTTAATCATCATTGCATCACTATTAGCTTACATACCTGTTCTAGTTTAAAATGGCAAACAGTACCACATTGTGCTGATAAATCACTTTTTCTGTCTCCTTCTGTCAAACTATATCAAGCTGGTCTCTTAAATATAACCAAAAGATCTTAAGTTTATCATTCGATTGTCCATTTGACAACCATGTAGGTCTGTATCTATCTCGTTCGGTGCCAGAACGGCACTGAATGTGTTACTTTAAACAACTCCTCACTGATGGATGTCCTTCACTATGTTCCAGGGCCTTTGCACCATCTCACATTCACGTCAATCATCATTTAGAAAGAATAAAACAAAACTTTAGGCAAAACAGCCCATTTCTTTTAAGCTCTCATCAGGAGCAAAGAAGCTTTTATACTGGTATAATCAGTTTTGTTCACAAAGTTAAAGTCAAGGGACAAAATGATGATTAACTAGGACATAATGGGTCATATTTTAGGTAGCCATTGTTGTGAGAAATACAACATAGAACTACAAGCTAGGTCCTAAAGTTTATTGCCTCACCCAATGCAGAATTAAGCTACAAGTTTATAACAAGCAGAAAGAACCATCAACATGGTTTTAATAGATCCAAGGCACTCATATTTTAAAACCAAATGATAGAATAAAACTCGTTTTTCTGTCAATTTGTCAATTCAGGGCCTTTTTTCCCTCTCCAATTAATACATGTAACCCTTTAGAGACAGGCATTTAGCACACACTTTTTCCCCAGTGCTATCTGTTCTGTCTGTAGAGGGTTTGTGAACCCAAACACTGTTTTCCCCCCTCGTGTTATAAAATAAAGCTGTACATGATATGCATTACAGAAGTGTGCAGCACGGTTTCTTTTTCCCCTCTCTCTCACTCTTTCAGAACGGAACTGGAAACAGCAACATGTTTGCTCATAATGAATTAGGGACAATTTAAAATAGCCATAACATACCATACATGCTGTCTAATTTAAAAAAGAAAAAAAAAATACACAACATGTAAATTATTGCACAAGAGAAAGGCTCAAAGTTTGCGTAAAATGCAAGAGTATTGCCCCAAACAGATCATGCATTCAAACGGTGAGAAACATAAAGAAATTTAAAACAAAAAAGGAAGAAAGGAAGAAAAAAAAAAAAAAAAAAAAAAGGAAAAAAAAAAAAAACCCAAAAAACAGAAACAGGTGTGCTGGTGACGAGCACTCTCATTCATAGCTTCCATTACTTCTGTTTGTTTGTCTGTTTGTTTGTTTAATCACATGGGACTAGAAAAAAATCCTACAGGGAGTAGGGCTGGAGGACAGTGGGAAGAGGTGAAAAAAGAGGGCATCGGGTGGGAGTGAGGGAGGGTATTAATATACCTCTATTCAGTTTTTATATCATTATTCAACACTCGATCACTGTGCCATTTTTTCATGTGTTTCTCCAGGGTACTGTACACGCTAAAAGGCATCTTACAAATTTCACATTTGTAAACGTCCTTCCCCACCTGGCCATGCGTTTTCATGTGCCTGGTGAGCTTGCTACTCTGGGCACAGGCATAGTTGCACAGCTCGCATTTATAAGGCCTTTCGCCCGTGTGGCTTCTCCTGTGGACAGTGAGATTGCTACAGTTCTTGAAGACTTTCCCACAGTACTCACAAGTGTCGCTGCGTCTGCCCTCTTTTGAGCTGGGCCTGCCCGGGCCCGGACCACTAATATGGGGCGTGCTCCCTCCACTTCCTGTGCCGCTGCGCCCCGAGATCCCTCCGTCCAGCTCCCCGGGCGGTGTGGAGAAGCGCAAGCTCCCGTTCTCCGAGGAGTGCTCTGATGAGGAGGCAAAAGGCGATTGTCTGGAGTCTCCGAAGCTAAGGAAGGGATCTTTGAGCTGCCTGGAGGCCGCATAGCCTGCGAGCCACTGCGAGTACACGTTCTCAGTGTTGGGCATTGCGGCTGGGGGCAGGTCAAACTCCTTCTCCAGCTTGATGCGCTTGGAGAAGGGGCTCAGCGAGCTGGGGCTACCCAGCAGCAGCTTTTTGGACAGACCCCCCGAAGCCGATTCGCCGGGGGAGCAGCCCCGGCCGTTAACAGTGCCATCGTCTATGCGGTCCGACTCGCCGGCCACTGAGTCTTCATCGCAAGTGTCCCTGTGGCCCTCGGCCTCGGCCAGGTGGCCACGCTTATGCTTCTCGCCCAGGACCTGGTGGAAGGCCTCGCTGAAGTGCTGCATGGAGCTGAGCACCATGCCCTGCATGACGTCGGGCAGGGCGCGACCCTCGTCGCCCACGCCCACCACCGCACCCCGAGAGCTGTTCTCATGGTGGCGCGCAGCCTCCAAGCTCAGCCCGAAGCCGTAGTCCACCCTTTCGCTCTCCGTCAGCTCCTCCTCCTCCTCTTCCTCCTCTTCCTCTTCTTCCTCATCGTCCTCCTCTTCCTCCTCATCCCCATTCTCTGGGATCAGGTTGGGGTCGTTCTCACTCTTGAACTTGGCCACCACTGACTTGAGCGCACTGCTGGCGCTGCCCACCAGGTCGCTGGTGCCAGGTTCCGGGGAGCTGGCAGTGGAAAGGCCGTCGTCAGACTTGACCGTCATGGGGGACGATTTGTGCATGTGTGTCTTCATGTGGCGCTTGAGCTTGCTGGCCTGTGTGCACGCGTGATCGCACAGGTTGCACTTGTAGGGCTTCTCACCAGTGTGGCTGCGCCGATGCACCACCAGGTTGCTCTGAAATTTGAACGTCTTGCCGCAGAACTCGCATGACTTGGACTTGACCGGGGGCTGGGAGGGAGGAGGGGCGGATTGCAGAGGAGGGAGGGGGGGCGTTGCCAGGAAGGGTGGCTTGCTACCTGGCTGGAATGGTTGCAGTAACCTTTGCATAGGGCTGGGCCGGCCTGGGGACAGCGGTGGACTAGACGTGTTCCCTGCCAGCTCTCTAAGTCTCCTAGAGAAATCCATGGCGGGAGGTTCCATAGCCATTGGATTCAACCGCAGTACCCTGTCAAAGGCACTCGGGTGATGGGTGGCCAGGGCCATCTCTTCCGCCCCCAGGCGCTCTATGCGGTGGGGGTCCAAGTGATGTCTCGGTGGTGGACTAAACAGGGGGGGAGTGGGTGGAAAGCGCCCTTCTGCCAGGCCGGAAGCCTCTCTCGATACTGATCCTGGTATTCTTAGCAGGTTAAAGGGGTTATTGTCTGCAATATGAATCCCATGGAGAGGTGGCTGGGAAGGACATTCTGCACCTAGTCCCGAAGGGATACCAACCCGCGGGGTCAGGGGACTTCCATGTTCGCTTTCTAAGTAGATCCTTAATCCATGAGTGTTCTGTGCGTGTTGCAAGAGAAACCATGCACTGGTGAATGGCTGTTTGCAAGTTGTACATGTGTAGCTGCTGGGCTCATCTTTACCTGCAAAATAATACAACACCAACATCAATGTTTAATCACCCAGGCAGGCATCAGCAATTGCTTATTCATGTTCCAACATCCCGCCTCTCCTGGCCCCACCCCTAAGTTGAGCTAGGCCTTCAGCCATTTGGTACCCAACAAATATTTGTCAAATTGGTCTGCTCAACATAACTGTTTTCTAAGAATTCCATATTCAAGCCCCATAACATAAAGTTCCTGCCAATGCAGGCTCTGATAAAGAAGCACTACATCCTAGGGGCTTCAGCAAATGTCTTCCTAATTCCCCCCACCCTATTTGCTGTGGCATACACAAGTCATTCATCTCTGTGCCGCTGTCCCACTGGTTAAATGGGGTACTGGGACAAGCTAGACTTCACCCAAGGAAACTTAACTCCCAATGGTCCTGGTCCATTTGCCTGTGGGTTGTAGATGAACCCATCTTTCTCACTACAGATAGCACTGCATATAGATATAAAAAAGGGGGGGGATACAATCAATACAAATTCTCTAGTCCTACACCCCTTAGTAGGAAACATGGGGGTTGTTGGTATTGTTAAAGTGACAAGAGACCCTAGAAAGGCTTTGGAAGAAGAGAGTAACATCACTCTTACTCCAGCCTGGGTGTAAGTTCCACACCATCCTCTAATGACACCCATGTTGAATCTCAAGGGGATGCTGTGATTGAAATTTCAAAAGGAAACTTTAATTCTGATTTAACTAGAAAGCTGTATTGAATCCTCAGGAGTTTGTCCCAGTGCAGCAAAAGAGAGCAGAGAAGTTAGAAGTGGCTGGTGCCAACTTCAGCAGACTCAGCACCCTGGTTGTAGGAGCACTAAAGGCAGCCAGCACTGTGACAGGCGGCAGGCTGAGCAATGCTACCCTAGCCTCCTCCTCATTATTTTGAGAGGCTAACAACTTGAACCAAATTATACAACATCCTGCGCCCTCGGCTGAGACTCGGCTCCAGTTGAGAAAGAAACAGAAAGATACAGTTCAGCTAGTCAACTCTTTGGCCAGTAGCCAAGCTGTCTGGAGAGGGGCCCTGCTTAAGTCACATTATTTCTCTCTTACTGAAAAGAACCCGAGAGTGGTAAATGCCACTTTGGCAAACAGGGGACCAGCTTGACTTCACAAAAATCATTCATTTTTTTTTTCCTGATAGCTAAACTTGAGTATTTTTCCCATGTATGCTTATGTATGTGTACACATACATAGAGTATATAGAGTATATACTAAACAAAAGTTAACCAGACAATTGTAGCCTTAAAAATGGCAGAAGAGACAGTGTTCTAGGGACAAGGGTGAAAGTAACTGATGGCCAAGGGATTAAAAAAATAAAAATAAAAAGGACTGTACTTAAAATATAAAGGAGAAATACACTTCCTTCTTAAGTGAGAAGAGGCCCCCTAAACCCATGGCTAGCATCTGAAGTAACTTCTTCAATGGGACAAAACTCACCAGGGAGCTAAGGCGTGGGCATGAGGAATTCATCAATTATATGATTCCTCCATTTAGCAAGTTGGAAAGAAAAGCTGCCAAGGTCTTCTGAGGAGTCCCAAACACTCATATTCCAAAACAAGCCAGCCTCGCTCAAGAGCTTGTCTAAATAATGGACTCCTGCCCTGCCCTTGCAATTTACTTTACAATGCATTTATAATCTCACTCAATATAGCCCACTCCTGGGGAAATCTCTTTAACAAGATTAGATGGTAAGATACCAAAATTAGGTTTCAAACATTTGTCTAATGTGGAAGGAGGAAGAAAGGCAGAGAGATTTTGAAAGAAAATGCTGACATTAGAATCACATTATCTGCCTATTTTTGTCTGCCTCTTCTCTTCAAAGGGAAATAAAAAGCTTCATTGAGAGTATTTTCATAAATTTTTTTGTTGTTGTTGAACAATGACTTGGGTCCTAAATAAGCAGGGGAAAAAATCCGGTTGCAACTACTGTGACCCTCCATGGCTTTCTCTTTACCTCCCTAGGACTCTGGGTCATTATCATATATTTAGCCTGACAATCAGAACTGGGTAACTAAGGAGCTTTATCAGCTGAGGAAAATCCTTAACACTTCCGTCACTTCCAATGCCTTAAAATCATATCTGACCCCTATAATCTCTTAATGCCTGGGGATGGACCCATAATTAGCAATGATGGCTTCAAATGTGCTGAGATGGGGCCCCTATAAATGCCAAGTTCTGTGCACGTTAAGCCACACCAAGAGACCAAGAATCTCATCCATTACTTTCCCAAGAGGCTTAAGGAAGGTCCGTTTTATTTGCTTCCTAAAATAATTGTTTTTCAGAGCCAGCTATGTGATGATGCTGTCCTTCCCCTCGTACATCAGGTCAGAGAAAACGGCTTTGATCTTATAACGAGCACACAACATACACTTTTCACTGTTGCATTTCGTATTCCCATCAACTAGATATTCTAGATCATGAGGGGCAGCTAGTGTAATCATAATGTCAATGGGAAGGGCTGTTACGATTGAGACGAAAGATTACATGGAAAGAGCCGCTCTGAAACTGGTAATTATTACCAGTCCACTAATAGCAAACGATGCATTACAATTTCACCATATAATCTGTATTTCACTCGGCTCATGCTGGCGCACCACATTATATTACAGTGCTCGCAGATTCTAAATTCCTAAACTGCAGTCATCAATAAATGTGTTACTCGCCGTAATTTGTGAAATTACTTTGTTCATAACATCTTTGATGGTTTAGAAAGACCAGAATTGATTTCCTGCATGGCAAAATTAGGGCTACATTGATTTATTGATGTGTAAAATATAATAATATTCTTCATTTGCTCTGATGAAAATCAACTTCTCACTCTGAGAGCCTCGTTGGGCATTTACCAGGACTGTTTTGATATAAAGCAATAAACTGAGCCCTGCCCCTCATCGGTACAAGAACCCATGGCACTGAAAGTGTTAAACCCAGCCATTAGGCCACCTACCTACTTACTTTTGTTTTATTTCATTTTATGAGAATAGTGTCCATTTTTAAATGTGTCACTAATGTGAAAAGTCATGTGACTGAGGCCTCACAGTTTGAAAGAGCAAGGAAGTCTGTGATAGAACCCTTGAATGTCATTTCCTAGCTTGTGACTTGGAGCCCAACATGAAATCTCCCTGGGCCTTTGGGTTCCTATATGTAAAGTAAAGTATTAACAACAGACCTTTAAAGAATGGCTGAGTTTAAAGTAGAAGTATACACAGCCGGGTGTAAGCAATCAGGTCCGGTATGCAGGTTTTCATTACCACCAGGTGTGATTAAGTGGTGTGTGTGTGTGTGTGTGTGTGTGTGTGTGTGTGTGTATGTGTGTGTGTGTGTGTGTGTGTTTGTAACTAATCACATTGCACTCCTGCCTTGGCTTGGAAAGGAAGATGCATGGCAGCTTCAACCAAGGCTTTGGCAACAAAGGCAAGTAGGGGAATTTTGAGCTACCTTTAACAATTTCACAGGCCACAAGGCTTTGAAAGCCACACAGCTGAAGAGGACCACACTAGCTTTGTCCTAGAGCTTTCTGCAGCCTACAGCCCATTAACACATACCATCTTCTGATTACTTCTGCATTGGTAAGTGTACAAAGGACTTCCATATCAAGCTTTCCCAACCATCACCTCAAGCTCCTAGGCCCCAAGAACACTATGCTCAAAACAGGAGCCAAAACTGTCCTTGGCCATCAGCCTTTGACCTCTCAACTCCACCCTCCACTGCCCTGCTCAGCCTCCTTCCCGTGGCTTTATTCCCATAGCCTAGAGCAGGCTCCAGGCACCCCAGGCAAAAGAAAGAGTGTTTTCCACCCAGCAGGCATGCAGGGACTGGAATCTGCAAAGCCATACACTGAACGCTATAGTATGGGACTAGACCCAGGCTCAGGCCTAGCTGGGGTCAGGGAGAAGAGAGTGCTTTTAACCCCCCACCCCCTGTACCACCCAGCCCTCGGGACCCAAGGGCTTGTGAAATCCTATAGTAGCTCTCTGTTGCCTGGGATTACCCAGGAGTGAATCAGGGTGCATGCCTTGCCTTGCAGGCACCATCCAGAAGCTGGGTAAGGCTAGTGACCCTCCCAGGAAAGAAGTCATTGACAACCTGGCTTTTGCATCTCATACTTGCTTATACTCTCTCCTGCCCTCTTTTCTTCCCACAGTCAAGTGATTTTTTGTTGTTTACTTGAAAATAAACATTAGATGCCATACTTCCCTTTGTCTTGAACCTGCTTTTTTTTTTTTTTTTTTTTTTTTTTTGTTTGTTTGGGGTGGAACCAATTCTTTCTTCAAACATTTTGGCCATGTGTGATTTATACCACATACTTCTACACAGAGAAGAAAACTGAGTTGCTTTCTAAAACATCTTTCAGAAAAACATTTCTATACATGAAAACTCTGACTTTCATAAAGAAGTCCCCATGCAGACCTTAGTGGTGGTAGAGGCATGCGTGTGAAGGCAGCAGCGGACTCTCTATACCTACATTTCTGGGCATTTTTCTCTAAAATAAGGATGAAAACAGAAGTTATATGTGTTGTGTATCCGTATGCATATATATATGTACACATATAACCATGTGTATCTATCTACAAATATACCATGTTCAGATACACATGTGAGTGCATGAGAAACATGTGTTACCATGTCTCTGGAGTAACTGTAAACTCTGCCTACAGTACTGGCTCCTGCTAACAATCAATTCAAAGAACTGACAATGCCATAGAAGTGAATGTCCACAATAAGATGAGCTGTGAACACAGGGATATACCAGCTGCCAGCTATGGAGCCATGAAAAGCCAGGGGAGAAGCGGCCAGGGATGAGCTGCAGGCAGCTCCAGGTCTCCCATGAGAAAAGGGAAAGTCACTGTAGCGACTATGAACCATAGGAGAGCTGGTGCCAAGTGAGTAATGAAATAATACATATGTGGGTACCTGTCTATGTTGGAAGAAACTCCCTCCAGTACTTAAAAAGTAAGGACAGTTTCCAGGAACTCTCATCTCTATACACATGTACATTTGTAGAAGAGATAATGTTCAACTTACAAATACCCTGCGGGGCATATTCTGCACTCATCCCAGGCGTGGGGATTAGAGCTCCATGTGCAGATCGGGGGGAGGACAGGCCCCTCCAGTGCAGAAGTTTATCTGTGAAAGAAACCCAGAATCAAGCACTACAGCCATAAACAGTGTGCATCGTAAACCACAGGATATCACATTTCACTTCCATTAAAATAGATTAACATCATTACAACAGCCTTGCAGATAGTTACCAGACCCAGGGCAGAGAGCTGGCACCCACAGTTTTTGTTTTTTTTTTAATTTTGGACAACAAGGAAGGGGTTGGTTTGAAGTCTGAAGCTAAGCAGGGGCGGCTTAGACTTAGGTCCCTTTGCTTATTTGTTGCTGTTATTTGATTATCACAAAAGATATAGAAATAGAAAGGAGAGATTGGCAGTAACAGGGGTGGGTCAGAAAAATGAGTTTTATCTGCAAGGCTGGTTTACATGAATACAGTGACTATAGACAAGTACCCATGAGGACAGTAGGCTAATAGGAAACGAGTGGGTTTGTGACCTGTTCTTTCTTTCAGGGAATAGCACTGCTTAGCTTCCTCAGAGTCAGGTATTTCAGGACTCAGGGGGCCACACTATAGAATCCTGTCAATGGGGAGAATGCCTTCTCCCAGTACAAAGCAATGGGGAATGAAGATTAGACTTCTAGCGTTTAAATAACTTTGGCCAAGTCCCCCACATCCCTTCAGGGTGAAGGATAATGCTGCTAAGTGACAAGGCAAACAAACAAACAAGCAACAACAACAAAAACCAAAGTTACCCAACAGCAGCATCTGGAAGCCAAGGCCCAAGTTCTCCATCCCACTGTACATGCGCTGACATGCACCCTGTGACATGGTGGCTTCTCACCACTGCATGGAAATCATGGTGCCACACAATCCCTCTTAGCACCTGGCTACTTGTAGGAAAGGGAGCATAGTTTGTGCAACCTGGGGACACTGTGGATTCTGTCCTCAATGTCTGGCTTTTCCAAATACACCCCAGCTAACTACCCCTGGAGATGACCTTGAGATGGAGAGGGAGACAGACGAAGTTCATGTGTTCCAGGGCCGGAGTTCAGAAAAACTGAGTTTAATGGTGAGTAAGTAGGGCATGCTTAACAGTAACCACACTTAAAAGTATTGCCAGTGTACTCCAGAACACCTATCCATACACTGGGGGGGGGGCACAACCCCCACTGAGGTCACATAACTAACTGCAGAGGTCACTGAAAATTGGCAGCTTAAAAATTAATTTAAAAAATCACATGAACTTCTAGCCAGGCTTGCACACATGTTGCATGTCACTACAGCCTTGGTTCCAAAACATAATAAGTGCATATGACACTGTGCATGTCTTTCAAGCTAAGCAACACTAAGAAGACTGGCTGCCTGAAACAGCTGGGCCCAGACTCTAGATCACTGTATATTATGAGCTATAGTGTTTTTTTTTTTACTGCACATAGAGTAGACTGCTCTTAGGGAAGCATAATGGTTTAGTTATAGCAAAGACCTAATACTTCCCTACTGCCATTTTTAAACATGCAAATATCAAATTAGTCTACCTTTGTATTGCATTGTGATAGCATGTTTTATATTAAACATTGTCTGAATTGCTAACTTTTGAATTTCAGAGCAGGGTCGGGGGAAATCAAACTAATTTTGGCTTGGAATTAGGACAGAATTTCCAACAATACCTGAACTAGCGCTAGACATTCTGCCATTTTTAACTCCATATTTATGAGAAGTGGGTTTTCAAAATTAGTGATTATAGAAATCAAAATATCAATGCACTTTGAAAAATACTGAAGATGCTCGCCATCCTGCAATATCAAATATTAAGCCAAGATTTATTTATGTAAAAATAAATACACTCATCCATCTCATTAGTATGCTTATTTGCCTTAGTCTTTAATAACTGTTAAGATTATATGCATACCAAGTAATTGCTTAAAAATAAATTTCCTTATAATTTATTTTAAGTAAATGTTTGATCTGTGTAAGTATTTTATATTTGTACATACTGAAGGTCATAGGAACACTTAGGTGAAAAGGAGTCTCAAGCGGAAAAAATTTAAGGAATTCTTTGTGATCACTTTATAGACATGATGCCAAGTGCCTGTCAGGACAGTTGGGACCAGGTTCCCTTGTGTGAGGAACCAGATGGGTAACCATGGCAGGCAGTAGAAGTCTGCATTACTGGGCTGTCATGGAAGATTACCAAGCCTTAGACCACTGGTTCTCAACCTGTGTATCAAGACCCTTTGTAAGTCAAATGATCCTTTCACAGGATCAGATATCCTACACATCAGATATTTACATTACAATTCATAACAGTAGCAAAATTACAGTTAGGAAGGAGCAACAGAAATAGTTCTATGGTTGGGGATCACCACATATGAGGAACTGTATTAAAGGGAAGGCTGAGAGCCACTGTCTTAGGCCATCTGTGATGACATCATCTACTCTCATCTCAGATGAAAGCCAAGATAGATAAACACACACACACACACACACACACACACACACACACACACACACACACACACACACCTGCAACTGTTAGAGAAGAGACTGGGCTCAAGAAACAAACACGTGTACCTTTTGTTGGTGGAACTAAACTGGGAGTGGGGGTGAAAATCAAGGGTCAGCTTAGTTCTTGAAGCTTTCAAGAAGAAATCTGAGACGTCATTCTTGCACCTGTCCCTGCCTCGGCAAGCTTTTCTGTGGCAGAGCGTGAAATTCTTTTCTCAGAAAACTACACAACTGAGGTATTTCTGTGAACCCCAGCACAAAAGCAACAGGGTCCTTGAACCCCTGCACAGGGAGGGTCTAACTTCAAATTCCCTGACACTTGGGAAAGAGGCCCTACTGTACCCTAGCAAGGAATGGAGAGCTGGCAGTCAAACAGGAGAGCTTGACGGCTGCTAACCTGTTAGCAGCAAACGAGCCCAGAACAGCAGTGACCATGTGGCAGGCAGCGTGTCTCAGGAGCCAGCTTTGTAGTTTGCTTGGAATTTTGGTTTTTGAGTTGTATGAAACCTCAGTGGTCACCTTATCTGTATCTTCGTTTTAAAGTTGGAGATTCTGGGGTCCTGAAAGTAAGGGATGGTGGCTATGTGGATGATTAGTAACTAAGTAAAGAACTGTGTTAGTTTCCTCTTAGTAAAGATCTGTGTTCTTGCCTGGAATATGTCTCCCCCTCTCTGCTGTGGCCTTGGCTAGCTATTAAGTACCAATAAAGGAGGTTCTTCTGGGCCAGCAAGGTGGCTCAGAAAACAAAGGCACATGCTACCAAGCCTGACAACCTGAGTTCAGTTCCAGAACTGACTCCCATAAGTTGTTCTCAGATCTCCATATATGTGCCATGACACATGTGTACCGCCCCCACACCAAAAAGATTACACACATACACACGCACACTCCTAGTTTTAAAATGAAAAGGAAATTCTCATTCTACTAACTCACAGGGCAGACTTACCAGCCTGTATTGGAACGGGCCAGACTATCTATGTGGCAAGGCTTTCAGAAGGCCCAAAGGCGCTAACCGGGTGTCCTGAACTGGAACACAGTACCCACTCTGCAGCAAGAGTCTGTGGACCTTAGTCCACTATCACGCTGTCTACCTCTGCAAATAATCCAGCTAAGAAGAAAGTATTGCCCTTTGCCAGTAATTTATTTTAGAAACCAGCACATTGTCATGGTGACAGTGACGAGGGGGTGGGGGCTTAAATGTCCTCTCCAGGAAGAGGGTCAAGCAGGGCTGATTATGAACTCAACTGATTCCTGCCGCTTCTTCCACTAAAACCACCCTTTAATGTTCTCCTAAGCAAGGAGAATCGACATTCCCACATGAACTGGAAATGCTAAATTGTTAATAGCCTCCCTAGGGTTTAACTTCTTGCTATGATGCCTTCAATTATTTCATCACATCTTAGGCAAAGTAAAGTATCACAATTAATGTTTCTGAGCATCAACCAGAGGAGCTGTCCTGCCTTCCCTGTTCTGGGAGAAGGAAGAAAGCTGTGCTGGCTGAGGACCTCTTTCTGGCCTCTTCTCTCCCCAGGGAGAACTAGGCTCCTCAGCTGCCTGGAGAGTGATGATCTATAGTTACGTCTGCTTTGTTTCTTTGTGGGTACTCTTAGTGAACGGCTTCCCAGTGTAGACCCCGACCAAGACCAAGCAGATTCTTGGGACCAGTCTCAGAATTACCTGATCAGAAGCGGAGTAAGATGGAGGAATGCCTACATTAAGTAGGCTCTTCAGGTGACTATGACTCAGAGTCAAGTCTAACTCAGTTTAACTGAGAGTAGGAAGAGAAGTTAGAAACTGGAAGTTTTAATGGTCCTTAGTAGGGCTCCATGGACCACGAGACTGTCATCCCTTCCACAATCCTCCTCTTTCGGGATTAGGAAAGTCAAAATTAGAGAAATTCCTAAAGGTCCCTTCATGTGGAGTTTAAGGTTCTAGTCACTCTTCATCTATCCGTCACTGACTAGTTGATTCAGGCTCCTTATCAAGTAGGAAGCCACATGAGACAGCACTCAAACTACCACGTCAAGCAGACAATTCCCACTGCTTCCCGACAACTGCAGCAGTGGCCCAGTGTGTTTCCCTCTTCAACACACATATCTAGCTGACTGTGTCCCCAAGGAGAAGCCTAGGAAGCACTGGCCTCTCTTTCTCCTTGTGGATGACAAACCTAGGGGACTTGACAGGCCAAAGTAAAGGATCTGAACTGTCCCTTCAGCTCTACAACCCTCAGGTCTTCCCTTCACCTAGTCTAGTCTAGAAACTTCTTAGCTGACTAAAAAGTAAATATCCTCTGTGGCCCGCTACTTCTAGCTCTTGACCTTTAGTTTTACATTGGGTACCAGCCCCTCTCTGAGAGCCTGATTTACCAGAGCATTCTAGAACAAACATCATCAAACCTGTGTCCTGAGTTGCGTTGATTTGGATTGAATGCATGCCAGTTTTACCACGGCATGCAGAATTTCTACTTAACCTTCTGCTACTGTCAAGGTGTACTGACTTTTATTCTGGAATGAGCATTTTCTGCTTTATTACACACACACACACACACACACACACACACACCACTAAATCAAGGTGATCTCTATTTTGTTTTTTGGTTGGTTAGTTTGGAGACAAAGTTTCACTATGTAGTTCTACCTAGCCTGGAACTTGCTATGTAGACCAGGATGCCCCTGAACTTATAGAAATTGGCCTCCTCTGTCTGGCTCCTGAGTGCCAGAATTAAATGCTTGTAACACCACACTAGCCCATGATGTTCCCATGATTCTCTTGAAATATGTTCTGAAAAAGCAGAAGCAAGTAAGAATCCTGAACATAACACTCTAGAATTTTCTTCTTTGAAACTTGGTTGGTTTTTATATACTATTTGATACCACACCAGTGACTTAATTGCATCACTCATTTAAATACTCTCTTTTTAATTTCTCCGCCAATTCTGCTCTCTCAGACCTGTGATTATCCAAACGGGTTGCTAATGTCACCTTGGAAGAGTTCTTCCTGTAGGCCTCCTCTCAATGAAGAAGAAGGAAGAGATGGCATCTTTTATGCCCCTTATCTATAAAAATGCAAGCCACCAATCTGTCAGGCCTAAACAAAATTTTCTGCAATCTGTGTCTTTAACATAAGCAAAGCATATAATTCAAAAAATAAAAAGAGAACTTGCTTTTCTGAAGAATAACTAAGCAGAGAAACATTGTGTTCCGTCTCTGTGTTGAAATGCAGATTTCCCACTAAAAGGCAAATCTTTCATTTCAAAAGGTTGAATAGGATGGTACTTAAAAAAAGAATTCCAGCTGGTTAAATTTAGGGTGTTGAAAAAAGTTCACTCCAATAATATTCTTTGGCTCTGGGCCCAAAGTATTTTCACTTGATCGTGAATTAGATAAATTTTTATTACACTTTAAGCTTTTGCCTTAGAATAGTGGGGCTTTTTGAGGGGACTGTGAGGGCAGCTGAATAAAAAGCTAAATTGTCTTACGACAATTTTTTTTTGTTGTTTATTTAACCATGTCCCTCACTATGCAGAAATGCGTGCTCTAGGATACATTCCCTTCATTCATTCTTACATGCATTCATTCAACAAATATTTACCAAATGCCTATAATGCCCCAAGCTATGATCTGACTTCTGTGGGAAGTACAAAGTACTGAGACTATCATGCAGGGCCTGCATCCAGCACAGAAGCTACAGCCTGAATAGACGCTCCCACTCAGCATAAAAACCGTGTCACGAGAAAGGCACAGGACTGCTGTGGAAACCCACAGGAAGAGAAATCTCGGTGGGTTGTCAGTATCTATAGATGGTGGGCTCTCAAATCTGCAGCTGGTCAAATCTTTCATATACAATAGCATAATATTTACATACACTACACACATCCTTCCACATTCTTAAGTCATCTCTAAAACACTGCAGATGCTTAAGGAAAGGCATTTCTGTTTGGGAAATAATAACAAGAAAAATCTGTACTACAAGTTGAGGCTAGATACAATTTTTAAAAGTACTTTTAATCTGAGATTGGAAGAAACTGTGAACACAAAAGCCCCTGGGTGGAGATGCCTAAGTGTCACTCACTGTGGAAGGGAGAGCAGGGCTTGGGAAGAGGGTGACTGACAAGACAGACTTGGAGAGCCCAGAAAAAGGCTTTCTAGACAAAAGCAAGAAAGGGGTGTTGCTGCTCTGCAGAAGCAAGCTGCTGGAGTGAAGGAGCTCCCCAGGCAGTCACACTCAGACTAAAATACCACACAGCCATTCATCCAGGTGACAGCAGTGGCTGTGGTCAACCAAATGCCAAGTCTTCAGCATCATGGAGCCATGTGGCTTACTCCCAGAAAGATCACCTGCCCTGTTTTGCCTCACCCCCCCACTCCTACCTCAAGTCACCTTCTCCTAGTCAACAGTAGGTGCTCTGCAAGAGAGTCAGTGTTGATAGGCCTGCTCTTCTTTGAAACACTGCCTCCCCGGCATAAATAATCCATTTCAGATGTATTGCCAGTTTAAGATGCCCTTGCACTGGTTGAATCCTTTTCAGCAAACAACTGTGAAGAGATGTTAAGATCTCCTACACTACATTGTCCCTTCCATCATCAGGATGACCTTGCTCCAAAGCTCCCCTTTCTTCTCTTCAAAGCCATGGGGAGAGGTGTCAAAGTGGGGATCTTTGTCCCCCTCTGAGTCTTTATTTGAGGATTGTGTGTGTGCCTCTATTGGATGCATTTTCCAGGTTGTTTGGGAGGAACTTGAGAACTACTTTTAGAGATACTGAAGACAATGCTGCAAGGTTTGGTGGGATAGTGCACTCCTGTGATCCTAGCACCCAGGAAGCCAGTGCAGGAGGATAAAGGACTTGAGGCTAGCCTAGGCTATATAGTAAGTTCCAGGCCAGTCTGGGCTGAGATCCTGTCTCAGAAAACAAATGAGAGAGAGAGAGAGAGAGAGAGAGAGAGAGAGAGAGAGAGAGAGAGAGAGAGAGAGAGAAATTCCTTTAGGCAATGTACTGCATCTCAGTCACACAGCCTATCCCCAGATTCTTTTCTTGCTGGAACAAAGCCATGGACCTTGGTGCTTCAGTGCTAACTCTGTAACCCACCATCCATTTCTCACTTTGAATAAATCCCATCTATTTCTCACTCTGAATAAATCCCATCCTCCTTCTGGCACTAAGTCTTTTTAACTTTAAAAAGCGAAGCCTGGATCAGCTGAGTGGCCCCTCTCTCCTGCTTCCCATGCCAGTCCAAGACTCCTTGTAACCAAGCTGGCAGCTTGGCTTGCTGGAGGAACCTACAGGACAGTGTGAGCTTGGATACCAAGCTAATGTTTTTAAACAGATAAAGTGGTCCTGGACTTGCACCTCCCAGGGCACAGACTCGCAAAGTTATACCCGCTGCATGGCAGAGAGGAAACCTAGGTGTGTCCTGAGTCAATGAGAGGGAAGGTCAGAAAACAAGGAAGAAACATCCCACACACCCAGGCTAAACCTCAAGGGAAAAGGTCCCTGCAGCCCATGCCAGGCAGAATGGCAGAGCAAGGCTAGGAACCAGTCAGCTCCACTGCTCAATGTATTGATGCGAATGCGCAGACCTCGAAACTTGACAAGAGTGCCAAGCTCGAGTGCCTGTAGTTCTTGCCGTCAGTCATCATGGAGTGTCCCTGGAAAACCAGTGTAAAACAAGGTTCTGTAAACTGAATCACACTGGCTAAGTGAAACAACTTCACAAGTTTCCTCAGTCACATTGGCTAACTGATACAACTTCCTAAGTCCCCTCACTCTCCTGAGTTCACCAAAACTTGGCGAACTTGTTAAAAGGTAACATTCTACCTTTTAAGTGTGCACCACACCCCCACTCCTGTAAACAAACACTTCACATTGAGTGGGGGACTTACTATGAAAGGAATTCTGCTGTGAAACCTTTGGAAAAATTAACAGTCTTTCTAGAGACAAAAAAACAAGCCTTTCCTTTATCGATTTTTCATTCATGAAATGTTGGTTGTGTGTTGGACCTTCTGAAAGCTGAACAAAATCACAGTCAGTGGCTCCGTGAGTTGAAGGGGTGAAGGACCTAAGAAGCATCCCTGAGCATGGTTTCTGCAGTCAATTGTCTAGCTTCATAAAATATGTTCTAGATATCCTACCTCCAAAAATGAATGAAAGAGTAGGAAACTGCCATCACAGTCACCTGCAAACCTTTGAATAGGCATGCCCAGTAACTATTAGACGTCGGGGGAGGGAGGAAGAGCCATTTCAACTGAGGTAAGGAAGAATTATGGGCACTGTGAGATGGATCCAGGAGAATGGCCATTTGCTTAGCAAACGTTTAACTCTGATAACACCTGCCAGGGCAGAGAAGGGTTTGTCTATCAAAGCCTGCAGAAGACACAACTCCCCAATTACTGTGAAGAGGCCACTCCTAGCCTTTTTATCTGTGTCAATTCACAACAAATGCCATTTACATCTTTGTATCACCATTTAATCAGCCTTGGGAAAATTGGAGAACAAGATAAAAGAACAGACTTTGGAGAGGATCCTTGCTTTCCCAAGGATGACAAGGGAGAGAGACATGGACCACACATGTGAGGGGATGCAGGCAACATGACAACCCAGTTAGCTGGGGAGTCTTCTAGTCTATCCTCTAGAACTATCTGAACAACCATTTAAAGGATAGGAGGGTCTAAAGAATGGGAATCTACCCCCCCCCAAAAAAAAACCTCAGGCAACACCTCACGCTGGAGACAGGATCAGGGTATCAAGTCTTTGAAGCTGACCTTTTCACCAAAGTGTGTACCCTGGCCCTGTGAGCTTTACACACCCACACACCCCACACCCCACTCAGACGTAACCCACTGTGAGCAGTGCAGTCAGGGCTGGTCCTCAGAGCCCTGTTCACTTTCTGGAAGACAATGGCTCCTCACTGTCCACCTCAGGACCCACCCTCAACATGGGCCACAGCAGAACTACAATGTCAGACACTGCAGATAACTGCTGGGCTTTCTGGGACTATTCTGAGGTACACACACTTCAGGGAAAGTGGGAGAAGACCCACTCTGAGCTGAATATTCTGGGACATTCTTGGCCAAGAAATTGCAAGAACCAGAACTGGCCATTCTCCAGAATTAAAACCTATTATGCCCGTGGTTAGCAGAGGACTGCTCAGAAATTACCAGAGCTAATTTAAGGAGTCAAAGCTCCAAAGGCAAAGAAAAAAAATGGTCTAGCAGGTCAGGTTCTGACATTTCCTCAGGATCAGAACTAGGCCGCCCTCTCGCCTGAGGTGAGGCTCAATCTAGGAGTTCTATTGTAAGGCGGGGCCTCCTCCCATGACAGCTTGTCCTTTCAGAGCAAGCCTGCTCTGGACAGGCACCAGCCACTGTCTTCTCAGTCCTCTTCACTTTGGCACAGACAAGGCACAAGGCAGCCCTAACTTCTCTAACAGGGCAATGGGTCTATTTTCCTCTTTATTTTCCTGGATTTTTATTTCAGCTTCAAATCCCTTATTTTCTACAACTGACCAATTCAAAAGAGAGTTCCCAGAGCAAAATGGAGGTGCACACCAGCACAAGGCAATCACCCCAGAGGTGGGATGCTGCTGGCTCTTCTGAGGTTCCCTGGTTGCCGAAGCAGTGAGGTTACCTCCAAACACCTCACACCAAGACTTGACATTCACCAACTACATGGGGACTCAGAGTATGGAAACCACACACACACACACACACACACACACACACACACACACACACACACACACACACGGTAAAGAGGCTGTTCACCACAGGCACTGAGAAGGGCCTGTGGGACCCCAGAGGGTTGTTTTCATTTTAAATCTGATGCTGCATGGAGAGTGGGTCTAGGAGGTTCTCCAGAAACCCTCTGATTCCTTGCTGGTCCAACCTTGAGGATGGCCCCCAGGCCCCCAGTGCAGAGATCCCTCAGCTTTACTCTGAATGTCAAAGACGCTGCTCTCCCTTAACAAGCCCCTCAGGCTGAAATCCTTTTTCCTCAGTGCCTCAACCTTCAACTGTCACCAGCCCACAGATCTCTGCCGCCATGGTACTCAGGCCCTGTCAGGTGGTGCAGTGTGTGGACAGCAGCCTGACGCTGTTTCAAAGAGACCGACCAGGCAAGAAACGTCCTGTACTCCAGCCCCAGCTCTAACGCAATAAAATGTCTTTTATCAATGTAATTCAAGCCAAAGAGTCAAGGGTCTGTCACCATTTTAAAAAGGCTTATTACATGGCCACAAAAATTCGCCTCAGGCTGAAACCTGGCATGTAAGGTACCAGCGTGGGACAGGCTCTTTTGATTTGATTTTATTTTCTTACAAAATCTGAAAATGAAACGCTTCTATCCCTCCCTTCCACCAACCGTTTTTTGATTTATGGAGAGGAGGAAAGAAATCTGAAGTTGACAGGTTGGGACAACTCTGCTCAGCTTTCCCACTCAAAAGCTGCTTTTGTTAAATCACATTTTGCATTTATGGCCTGCGGCTCTTGGCTGACTTTAATGGCCCCTCCACTGTGGAGCAAGCTGTGGACTTCCCCAGGAAGAGGCCCCATCGAGGTGATGCCTTCTCTGTACCCAGAGGAGGAGTGTCACAAAGGCCAAGGGGATAAGGGGCAAGGCCACAGGTCATCCAACACAGGGGCCAAGAAGCACTTGCCTTTCCTTGGAGGCCTATGTCTCCTTGTCATCAGCATGTGTCTACCAACGGTTCCCAGCGATCTTCCACCCTTCAAGGAAGAGCAAAACTACACTGTCCAGTTCTGAAGGCCAGACACCACATTGCCTGGACAGAGTCCTTCACCAGTGCGCACAAGTCCGACACAGACAGAGCTCTTCCTCCTACAGGAGATCTACTGTACATGAGCCCAAGGATCCAACCCAGACCTGTCAGTGACCACTGGGAAGCCTTCCCTTCCCCAAGGCAGCCAAATCTCCCTAGTAAATTATTCACTAGCAAAGGAGCCTCCAGGCCAGCCTTGAACCAGGAGGTGATTACCGCCCCTAGAAGGTACCTGCTGGCCCACTGGCTCATTGTACTATTTTGATGATCTGTAATTCTATATTTACTCAATGGTTGTTAGGGACAATCCAGGTTAATAATTCACTTTGTAAATGCTGTGTAATTACACACTTAGAAGAGATGCAATGGCTGTCAAATTTCCTCAGTCTCTAATAAATTCATCCCAGTTGCCTGTCTGGGCTGCTTTCCCCATTTCAACTTTACTCCACCTTCCCCCTATTCTCACCACCACCTGCACCCCAACATTACAGTCCACCTGTCCAAATGCTATCACTGAAAACACAACTGGCCGTGGAAGGTGCACTCAGCTGGACGTGCCCCAGGCCCAGGTAGAGCCCCTTTGACCACCCACTTGTTACCCAGATTGCCCCAGACCACAAACCAAGGGAAGAAAGCAAGAGAGGCCTCGGGCGTGTCCCCAGGACAGTGGGGACTTCCCAGCCAAATAACTAGCAAGAGCCATAGAGTGAGAAGCCATGTCTGTGGGCCAGGCTCAGGGAGACCCTCCCCACTGGAAGGATGCCTTCTCCCCACACCATGCTAGGACAGGCTAGGAAGTGTGAACGGAAAAACATGTTTCATAAAATTAAAAATTTGGGTCAAGGAGCCCAGAAACAGCCAAAACCTTTACAGGGACTCCCATCATCATCATCTCCTGGGAGCTAAAAAGGGCCTTCCATTCCTTCTCCATAGCACCTTCCTCTTAGCACACACTACCCAGCTGGAGCACAGCAACATGCTGCCAAGTCACAGAAAGGCAAAGGGACTGCGACCTGGGTCACCTTGAGCGAGGTCTGAGGCTACCCAGGCCACAAGCTGGCTTAGGGGGTTTTCTCTGAGTGTAGCTGGTAATAGCAGAGGGGAGGGGACCAGGGTGTGAGCTATCAGCAGCCAGCCTTGCTAGGAGTGCCTGAAACTGAGGTGATGTGGAACATCTCCAATTTTCCCATCCACACTCTCCAGCACGTAACTCATTCAAGAGTTTCCAACCGCTTTTTGTTGTTGCTGCTGTTCCAAGACACGTTCTCAAGTGGCAAGGGGGCTTCTGGACCACCACAGTGTCTTAGATGAGCACAACACATATGCCATTTGGAAGGTGGGCTACGGATAGCCTCGGGGGTCAGTGCTCATCAAACCCTCAAGGGCTGACATTCAGACACTGTACCTGAGAAGATCTCCCCTCCGCCTGCCCTGTGGGTCCTAACATTCACAACTAAAGGATGGATGGGAGTAAGCTGCTGATCCCCAGGCTGAAATATGGCCCTCACCTTCAGACTTGACATTCGGGTGTGGGGCAGTAGGCACACACTCAGGCAGATGAGGCAGTGGAAGGGCTTTCTATGCACACTCAACATTCTAAAGCCACTCTTTCTGGGGAGTTCAGTTCGCCTGGAGTTTGCTGGCTTGTTTGTTCAGGTTATGCTTTCTCTTCCTTCATTAAAAAAAAACTGGAGCTGTTTTTCCAGTTTCCTGTTCATGGAGCGGACAGAAGGAGGGTATGCAGTGGAGGAGGAGGTGTGTGGGGAGGAGGCTGAGAGATGGAGCACGGCCGAGAATATCCGGAACTGGAGAAAAGTGAGAAACAGAGCTTTTTCTTGGCTTCCAAACAGTTGTAATTTCCACACCACTGCTTGGTTCCTGGGCACCAGGCACAGAGAGTAGGGAAGGGGCATGTGACAAGTTTGCCACAAATCAGGATTTGGCATTTAAATCCACAGGAAGCAAAAAGAATAGAGGGCCTGTTTATTTATAGATTTGAAGATGAATTGAACAAGATAACCAAATCGCACTTCTCATGTCTCTGAAGGAGCAATGCCATTTTGAGATCTGGAAAGTTCCCCATAATTGAGTACCATCCGACCCCGACATGCTGCAGCCCAAGGGGGAGCTCAGCTTTCTGAAAGCAGGGCAGAAGGCGGCTGCTGCTGTGGTAGCCCAAGAATTCTGCTTTGAAGGACAGGTTGGTCCCACACTACATTTAACTGGAATCAGTTCATCTGATTATACAGTGCCTTGCTTTCTGGAATATGTAATCATCTCTTTCTGATGACATTTTAAATATCCAACTAGACAAATAATTGCAGCATTAATTGATAGCAGAGTCAAGCTGGAGGATAGTTGATTGGCAGAGGCCCCACCAAAACAAGTCTTCTTTCAAACTGTGCAAGAATGATGCCTACATCTAACTTTTGCTGATAAACGCTTAAAGTCTGATTTACTGATAGAGGAACTGCAAGGAAACCTCACTTCAGCCTGTGATTGCTTTGTGAGATGTGCTTTATATTACTTCCCACGAATAATCCCAAGGGTAGAGTGGAAAGAAGTGGTATAGCAGAAAGATGTCTGCTCTTTAGCTCTGTTCCTCCTGAACAATACCAGTGACATTAAGAGACACTCGGCCCTCTACTATTTATTAGAGGGTAGAGACGTGGTCTCAATAGGGGGAAACCAAGAAAAAGATGCCCAAATAGTCAGGTTCACTCAGGTCTTTGAAAATTACTGAACTCAGTGCCTTAAACCAAGCTTCAGATTCTTCTGTTCCGGGTTCCAGCAAGACTCCTATAATCTCCACACAGTCACCACAGTGTCAGGGTTCCCTTAGCTTCAGTTCATTTCTCCATCTAAGGTGGAACCCAAACTAATCATTGTCTGCATCACTCATTTTGATTGCAGTACTCAAGTTGGCACACTGAGTTTGATATTTTAGGCCCCATGGAGTGCTGCAATGGCCAGAGGTAAGTTAGAATACTCATCTCTAGGAAACATCAAAATGAATGAGCCAGTGTATTAGCAGATTATAGATTACAGTAAGGGAAATCTAAAAGAAGTACCCAAACGCTTCAGCTAGCAACAAAGGAGGAATGTGGTGTGTGTGCACGTGTGTGCAACATGCACCCACCCCAAGTGTATAATGCAGGCTTCTGTTCATCCCTTTTGACTGTGCCTGCTTTCTTTGCTTCATATTCTTTCTTTCGTCCCATCTTTCTCTTGTAACCAAGTCTCCTGGTAGGCAAGGGGGTCCCACCACTTTGGCTGGAACCAGACGCTTGTTAGATGTCATGATTATCTGCGTAGTGACACTTAGCGCATGTGAGAGGGCTCGTGGAGCGTGTTACTCTCCTTTAGAGCTCCTCTGTTAATTAGGAAGCCCTCCGATTTTCTGTGAATGCAGGTCACTATCGACAGCTCGTGTTTTTGATGCTTTGCCTGTGACAGTTGTTGGGCTGCCCTTCCAGGAGCTGGCAGGATTGTCCAGACTCTGACAGTGTCAGAGAATTCAGTCACCACAGCCGATTCACTGCAAGTTACAGGAAGGTCGCAGTCTACTTCCCCATAGCCTTGAATATACATTCACATTCAGCTGCAAAATAGCTCCAATTTCAGAACTCTCTGCCTTCTCTCCCCTCTTCCTTGCACTTCTCTTTCCCATCCTCTTTTCCTTCTCTTTGCTCCCTCTGGTACCCTTCCCCCATACTGGTCTTTGCTATGGAAAATGGACACACTTCTGAGAAAGGGAACTCAGGCTTATAGGCAGCCCATCTGCTTTTCATCGCAACAGCAGTGACTGTGGAACAGAAACTGGACCCCACCCCAGCTCCTTTCTCTCTCCGTGTGTGTGTATGTGTGTGTGTGTGTGTGTGTGTGTGCGAAGCGTGTGCGCGCGCGCACGCACGCGAGTGTATGCGTGAATTCTGATTGTGTGTGTGTGTGCATGTGTGTGAGTGCGAGTGTATGTGAGTTCCGATTGTTTGTATGTATGTGTACATGTGTGTGAGTGTGAATGTATGCGAGAGTTCTGATTGTGTGTGTGTGTGAGCAGCTGCACCTGGTGAGGCTGAGGTCAAGTATATACTTCTACTATGGTTCACATATTTTTCTCTTAAGGGAAGGGGACTTTGGAGGGGCAGTAAAAAGGGGAAGGAAGGGAAGAAAGCATAACAGCTTTCTTGCAGTAAAAATGCAAGCAGGGCTGAAATTAGACTATCCCTCTCCTTGGAAGAGCTCAGGGTGGGATGTGCACATTCAGGGGGCACTGCCTACGGCCATGGAATGTGAGTTTACATACTCTTGCTTGGGATGTGACCAAAAGTGAACTGGGTATTTCAACCTGAATAGGAAAAACGATTTGCATACACATGTCACCAGCAACAAGGTAACGCTGTGGGAAGAACAAACAGGACAAGAAACACGGCTCCAAGGAATCTCAGTTGCCTAAACAGCCCCTTCTCCCTGGAGGCTGCAGCATATGCATGGGACTCTGGCTTTGCAGCAGCTACCTTATGACATGCCACAGGCTGGGATGTGGCAAGGTGCCACAGGCATCATACAAACCCTGGATTTGCATGGCTCAGCATCTATACTTGCCACAGCAAAGCAGTTATGGCAAGGGTGCTCAGGGTGCCACTAGCTGTATCCTAGAGCCAGGCCTCTGTGGACATTATTGCTGTCCACTTTTAGACAGTAGTCCCAGGGAAACCTCTGTGCCTTTACGCTGTGAGAAACCCCACAACTGTATGAGCCAGGGCAGGCTCCTCATCTTTTAGATCCTGCCTGTGAGAGAAGAGCAAACCTAGACTCAGAAAATAACAGGAAAAGTAGCAAAACCTGATCAATTTGTGTAAAGAGAAACCTCCCTCCAATGTCATGAAGCCGCCAGATACGAGTTCTTAGGAAGCTGTCCCAGCGGCCCAGACAGGAGAAACCACACCTGCTACTCTCCAGTGAGAGAGGAGACGTCGCCTTTCTTTGGGGACTGTCAAGCAGTATCTATCATACTAGCAGTGCCTCCTGTGGACATTAAGACGAGCTCAGCCCAGAGAGGGTCAGGGTTTTCCTAAGGTCACACAATAATTACAAGCTCTCCATACATGCCCCTTTACCAAAAGGAGGGCTTTTCCTTCTCACAGGATCTGTTTTCAACTCGCAAAGGAGGAAAGACATTGCTCATTTCAGTGTTTCTCTCCCCAGCTTTCTTTTTCCAATCTTCTGCTGCTGTTCTGGTTCCCTTCTCCATCAAAAGGAAAAGGGGGAAAAAACTTAACAGGAGACACTTGTGGTATATCCAGGGACCCACTTTGACATGTACCCAAAGACCCCTAAGAACTTTCTAGCAGCACAGAAAGAGTGGATTTGGCTGAATGACTGCCACGGCAACTGTTGGGGTGGAGCGGGTGACTGCAATGGGGGCTCTCGGGATCCTTCCTTGTTCTGTAGGTGGACCACGACTCACTTCCAGGAGCAACTTGGTACTTGTTCTATTCTCTCCCACACACATCCCAGGTCTACCAGCCCACTTTGCCTGTCTCCAAGCAGCAAAGGTTGAGCTGCCTTCTCACACAAAGAGGAAGAAAGGGGGCTGGGTTGTAGAATTTACTTCATGCGCATATATCCAGTTAAGTGCTGAAGTGAGAAGCTCAAAGAGCTGGGTCCGGGCCAGTGTAGACACATGCAGAAGATGGTTCTAAAGACTCACCTATCCAAGCTACTCAAAGAAAATGGGTGCAGCTGGCTTAGGAAAACCCAGACCTTCCCCCTTCCCAAGCATGGGCGCCCAGCAGTGGGCATGAGTGAGTTTCTCAGGCTTTTAAATGAGGACACGGAAAGCCAGCTCAGAAATAGGAGCTGTTTTTCAAGAAGGCTCTGATCACAATTGATGGCAAGCAATTGACATAAGGACCCAGACTTAGAATGACAGCTACAGTTTGCATCTGAAAACCCCCACAGGCTTAGCATAAACAGTTCTCAGCAGGTGGCACTGTTTCCGAAGGTTATAGGACTTGGGTCAGTTTCTCAACCTGTGGGTCACAACCCTTGGGGGGGGGGTCACCTAAGACCATCCGAAAACACAGCTATTTACATTACAACTCACAGCAGTAGCAAAATTACAGTTATGAAGTAGCAAGGAAAATACCTTTATGGTTGGGATCACCACAACATGAAGGTCATGGCCTCCAAAAGGCTGAGAACCACTGACTTAGGGTCTATGATGGTCATAGACTGCTAGGGGCAGACCCTGAGCTTTACAATCCAAGAAAGTACCATGAAAAAAAGGTAACTGGCGCTTAACTACCTCCATATATATATATATATATATATATATATATATATATATATATATATATAATTTTTTCCTATTTTCTTATTTTACATATCCATCACAGTTCTCTCTCCCTCCCTCCCATAACCCCCCCGCACCCCCATCCTATTCCCCACCCACTCCACAGGGAGAGTGATGCCTTCCAGGAGCGATCATCAAAATCTATCCAATTTAGCCATTTGCAGTAGGGACTAGGCCCTCCCTCCTGCCTCTAGGCTAAGGGAGTATCCCTCCATGGGGAATGTGCTCCCAAAGTCCTTTCAGGAACCAGGGATACACCCTGGTTCCACTGTCAGAGGTCCCTTAGACTGCCCTGGCCTTCTAACTAAGACCCATGTTCAGAGGATCTGAGTCAGTCCAATGCTGGTTTCCCAGCTATCAGTCTGGGGTCCATGAGCTCCCCCTTGTTCAGGTCAGCTGTGTCTGTGGGTTTCTGTAGCCTGAAACTAGCTCCTTTTCTTGAGCAATAGCATGAATGCTATCTATCACAAGCAGCCCGAGATGCATTCTGTATGTTCCAGATCTGGACACTGCTGTGCCCTTTCCTTGCTAACAGATATGGAAGCAGAGCAAATTTATATTTAATTTTAAGATAACTTCTTTCTGAATGAAAAAATACTTGGAAAATGCAAAGTTAATGCAAGCAACCCTCCTATAAACCCAAGCTGGCTGCTGATGAGCCCAGAGCTCTGTGAACAGTGAAGCTGCCTGCCTTCAGTCTTCAAGTTGCTTGCCACAGGCAGGAGCGGGAGAGCCTAAGTCACATAATTTTAACCTTTTACGCATGTAACGATCTACTTAATATAATATTTTGTCTTTAGAAAGTGCAAGATGATTTGATATTCTGAAACCTATATTTTGCAAGTTAATTAGCCAAGCTCCTCATGCTAACTTTGGCTGGGCCACACTGCACCTCCAGCCAGGCTTTTGGGTGGCTGCACCCCTTGCCATTACACACTAAGATTGTTGCACACATGGATGGGATGAAGAAAAGTCAGCAAGAGGAACAGTGCAGCGGGCAGGTGTGTTTTTGCCATCCGTATGGAAATCTCAAATGGAGATAATCTGTTCTCAGGACCTTCAGGAAGGCTATAACTAATAGAACATCCCAATCCTAATCAACACTAGATATTTAAAAATGAATACAGAACTGGGTAGAAGGGAAGCTGAACAAGGAAGTCCAAACTCAAGGTCACAAAGCTACAAGTCTTAGCTGGTTAGGTTAGCCTTATTTTCTGATAGTCAATCCAGCTTTACAACAGTCACTGTTCGTTTCTCACTCCCTTTTTGTGAGCAGTGCAATGCAAAAAGCTGGTTTATCAGTGACGCTGCCATCTGCCATTCAAACTAAAGGGTACAGAAAGGTTGAGACTAGAAACTTATGAACCCTTTACGGAAGATATGAGGCAGGTGACACCAACCAACCAAACAACCAACCAACCAAATAAATAAATAAATAAATAAATAAATAAATAAATAAATAGGGCTATTCCTAACTCTATCCACCTCATAATTTCTGACTCTAAAGATCATGTGACGTGGTTTCCCAATCTCTAGAATGAGGTCTAGGTCTGGAGCATCACCATGGTCTTGACCTGACTAACTGGTTAGGAACTGGGTCTGTGTACATCGGTTCCTTCCTCCTTCCCCTATTACTTTTTGCTTTGGTTTTAAAGACATAGTAATGCCTATCATTCACTTCATTATAGAGAAGCATTAAAATATCCTGAAAGAGTTTGTCTCAGTTGCTGTTAAAAAGAACATTTCTTCTTTTTCTTCTAAAAACACAAGGAGTGAATCTGGCTAATTCATCAAAACCTGTGAAAGATGGGTTCTCTGATTTAACTCAACAATTTCTCCAAGAATCCTGTCTATCAGAAGGGAGAATCCTAATCTCTATGGAGTGTGGGAAATGCCGATGCTTTCTCCCTGAATCCTCCCCTCTGTCCTTGGCAATCAGTTACATGATTTGACAGCATTTAAAAATGACAGTACTTGAGGTAATAGGACAATGCCATAACAGGATTACAGCAAATGTGAAAGAAAGGACACACGTAGGTACTGTCATTTAGGTAATGTCATCTATGATCAGTTTGTGTTTCATTTTTTGCTGACACACAAGTCAGTATCACTTAGACAATTCACTGCAAACCCGCTATGGCTGCAACAGTTGCATATTGGATTAACTGCAGGAGAATCTGGTGGAACTTTCCATCTTTGGTTGATGTGGATATAGTAACAATAAGATCTTACACTAATGACCAAAGAGTACAAACTAGCCCAAAGTTACTACCAACATAAATGATTTTATCTTTGGACAAAGAAAGAAAAAACGTCGGTGGTAGGGGTCACAAACCGTAGGAGACCCAGAATCTAGACATCCAACTAGACTCACACAGAAGGAGCTGGGCCTGGCCCAAAACAGCCCAGTTGCCAACGAGGTTCCTGCTAACCACATCTTTTCTCACCCAAACTCCTTGATGCCACTTAGCTCGTGGCTCACTGGAATCTTCGGAGCACCAGCCATTCAATCCAGGCTTACCTGCTTTCTAACTCACCTCTGCCACTGGAAGCTTTATCCATACCTACCAAGTCTTCTAGGAGCCATTGTTCCCTGGCAGTAAGCACATGGCTGCCCTGCATGACACTGAAACAGCTTCCTCTGTCCAGCTGACCAACCACAAACCAAAGCTCATTTTCCCAACACCCGTCTAAACCTGACTAGAAGGGGAAGCAATGAAAGAGGCTTAAAAGAAGTTCCAATGTTTTAAATACAAAAGGAGTTAAGATTTTTTTCTAGAACATTCTGGGACACTAGGTTATCCTTTTTCTTTGTTAGTTAGCTAATCTCTAGAGACTCAGGTCCCTTTTCTTTTCAACTGCCTATCTATCATCCTCTTCAACTCTTCTTTTATTACATTCCAATAATTCATTCAAACTCAGGCTAGCCTATCCACCCAAATGGATGCTATCAGAGAGTATATAAGGATATGGATTTTTGGTACCTGCCTTGCTTCATAACACATCATCATAGTAAATCCCTCCATGAGGAACTATCCAGGCCCTGAGCACCTCTCCAGCATAAGGCACTGGAGGACACGGATGAGACCTACAAGGAGTTGATGTAATGGGTTGTAACTACCAAACCTCAGGCCCGACCCTTTGCATCCACAAGAGTGACATGCACACTCCCTGTATTGATTGTAACAGTTGGATGCAGTCTCCTATAGTATTCAGCTCATCTTCTAGAATGGACAAGTGAACAGGAGAGAACCCACTCCATGAACCTTCAGTTTGGTTCCCCGGGACTGCCACTGTAACTCCTGCTCAGAACATTCTCACAGCATACCATGATCTGCAGGATGGAGACCAACTCCCGCACTCGCCATTTCAGAGTTCCAGAATTCATGTCCAAATTGCTATTCTGAATCCACCAATGAAAATAGTCTGCTCAAGTGAAAAAAAAATTTCTTCTATCCTCATTTCCTTTCTGGCTTTTCTTCTTTCTCTCCAACTTTCTAGAATGTTGAACATGCTTCAAAGTCTTGCTGAGGGTCATCAACTGAGCAAGAAGATGGGCCCTTGCAGAGCATTTGTGAACCCCTCCTTCCCTTACAGCTCAGCTTTCCCTTGCTGTGGCCTCTCTGCCTCTGATCAAGTACATGTCTTCTCAGCCTGTTACTTAGTGCTGGGACTTCTACTTGTTTTTATTTTATTCCCCAGTAAAAGCATAGCATCTGATATGACACCCAAGGAATGCAACGAACTACACTTTACTGCTCTTCCTAGTGTCATTTCTGTTCAGAATGGTAATTCCAACCTTCTTAGTTCCCACAAGCAGTCCCTGTCCGATATCTGCTTGAACTTCCAGATAAAAAAGGCAAGTGGCAGTAACAAGTTATGCTACACAAAGATTAGCTGACTACCCACCCTCACTCAACAGCCACCCCACACCCTGGGGAAGAGCAAATGTGAAGTTCCTGGGCCAGCCAGACCATGTACAGTGAAATGAAGTCTGACTTGAGGATTAACCTCCAACACAGCATTTTCTTTATGTGAAGCCCAACTTCAGGGCTGCCCAGCTCTGCCGATGTGTGTCAACTGTGCATATCTGTATCTACAAAGAAGTGAGGTCTACATGAGCATGTCCTGAACACAAAACCACAAAGAATGGGTTTCTCTTGTTTGTTTTTGTTTTGTTGAGACAGTGTCTTGCTATGTAGCCCTAGCTAGCCTGGAATTGCTATGTTATGTAGATCAGTTGCCCTAGAACTGAAGGCAATCTTTAGGCCTTACTGTTGGGATAGTAAGAAGTGAACCACCAAACCCAACTCTAAAAACGCAAGCAGCAAACACACACATTCTTGTTCCATAGCAGCTACAGGGTCTGGTAAGAGGAGGTCCTGGTAGACCCTATGGCTGTGGATAATTTAACAGTTGTTGGAAATGTTATATGATAGAGTGAGTGCCCATAGTAAAGCACCCTAGGTGTCTTTAGTCAACCATGAGAGCCAAGACCTAGAACCAGGAGAGGGCCAGGTAGCACACAGCACACCTTCCGCAGAGCTTTTCCACCTTAGTAGACCCAAATCTACAAAACCCTTAGCATTCATCTAGGTTTGCCAAATAAATGCATGAAGTCCAGACACCACATGTATGCCCATTGCACTGGAAACTGCAGGAGAGACAGTTTGGGGAAGAAGGTGAATGTTAAAAACAAAAACTCTCACTTTTAGGAAACCAACTGGGAGTTTCTGAGCTAGCATCAAACAATAGATATGACTGAGCTAGATACGCTCTCTTTCTCTTTTGGTGAAGCCCACTGTGATCCCAAGAAATAAATGTCCTGTCGATCTCTTTTACACACACACACACACACACACACACACACACACACACTTACTTCTTAGGAGTGCACATCTCTGCTCCCATAGCCCAACCCAGCCTACCTCTTTCATGTAGTTAGTGGTGTCTGTGGTACCTCCTCAGAACCCAGACAGCATCCTATTCTTAGATTCCTTCAGAAAATCCAAACAGTCAATAGACATCAAGCAGCCTGTCATGCTACTCCTACTATTAGTTTTCTTTTGTCCATTTTATAGAGGCGAAATTTGTATACAATGAGTCATTTGTTTTAGTGTACAGTCTGATGAACTCTGCTATATAGCCATGTAAGCACTACCAAAATCCAGACATAGGACATTTCCACTGCTCTAAAAAAGGTTCCTCATGACCACAATCCCCACCTCTTTGTAATTCATGATCTGCTTCCTACCAACATTGTTTTGAATCTTCCAGAATTTTATAGAAATGAAATCATACAGGCTGTCACCTTTCATATCTAACCTCTTTTTCACTGAGCAGAATGATTTTCAGATTCAACATATGGTTAAATATATTACGATTTCACCCTTTTATTGTTAAGGTGTAGGCATCATATGACAGTTCACCTACTGATTGACATTTGAGTTGTTACCACTTTCAACTATAATGATCATGTCACAATAAATACCTTGCCTGTGTATTAAATTTACAAGCGCAAGTGCATATACCTTTGTATCCCTTAAATAAATATGCCTGAGGAATTTTGAAAACATAGAAAAGTTGTGGGCTTGAGAGTTCAGGGAACCCCATTTTGTCATCCTCTGCCTGCCCCATTTCCACCCCATTCCCTGAGGAGCTCAACTCCTGAGACTGTGCTCCAGCCATCTGGTAATCTCAACAAGCGAATGCCCCCTTCCTTCAAGCAGAAACCTCCCAATACACTAAGGAAATGATGGGTACAGAGCCCAAAGCAGCTGCATAGTAGACATCCTTTGGGCCACATGTAGCCATTTAAAAATGAGAGCCCTAAGAGCCCCTGTCAGGCCAAAGGAGAGGTGGCTGGTGTGTCCCATTAGCAGGAAAGTTAAACTGAGGATCCTAGGGAGATTTGCTTTGTCAAAGGCCTGGAAAAGACAGAAAACATCAAGTTTTCTGCCGCTGCCCAGTATTGTGGATGGGAAAGAACCGGCACAGAACCCCGGGGCACCTGCTTCCCTTCCTTCATCGGCTACAGCAGCGCAGGGCCCTGAGAGGGCTAGGGCCTCAGGACCAGAGCTGCAAAGGCCCCACTGCTGTGGTGGAGGCGGATGACGGGAAAGTGGTGTGGGGATCAAATGGAGTGTGGATAAAGGGGAGGGAAGCCATTTTAAACAGAAATAACTCAAGAAGAAGCAGCTGAAGGGAACAGAAGGGAAACGGCTGGCCATAAACAGGGGCGGGGAGGGGGTGTGCAGAGGCGAGGCGTAGGTGCACTAGCTACAACACCGGGGGCAGGAAATGACGCTCTTGCTTGTCATCTGCACGTTCCTCTACACTGGCCAGTGATTAAGGCCACATCTCCTTGTCCTACTTGAGCCTAGGCACCCACTGTAAACAAGCAGGTTGGGATAAATTATGTCTAACGCCCTGATGTCTTATAAACTATGTGCCATTTGCAGAGATGAGAAAATAGGGAGAGAAGAGTAGACATGGCCCAGAGCTAGCCAAGATGAGACATGTAATGTGAAGAAAAGTGTTCGTTCCATGTGCCTAACCTCCAGTTGACACAGCCAGACTTGGGGCAATGCCGCCTGGCTCTGTGGTGACAAACAACTCGTCTCACTCCTAATGACTCACCACAAACTTGGTTCTTCAATGATAAAATAAAACAAGACTGGTCTGTAAAAGAGAAATAATAATTGTGACTGCTTCATAGGGTCATTAGGAAAATAAAACCAGTCCAATTTATAAAGTATGCCGGACAAGGAGTAAGAAAGCTCTGAGCTTGTGAAATAAAATGCAAAGCTCCTGGTATTTATGACTTACACATCAGCAGAAACAAGGTTCGCAACCTTCTCCCAACAGCAAATGTGGATCCACGGACAAGGGAGAGAAGGTCAGTGATTCAAGGCTACTGGGACAACATCAAACGGGAATGCAGACTGCAGCACAGCAGAGGGAACCTGAGAGCAGGTGCATGAGACAGACAGGTCACACGGAAACTGGATGGGCAGTGACAAGATGTGGAAACAGAGACAAAGGATCTCCACCTTCTTTACAGTTTAGGGAGGGATGCTCTACTCAACCAAAAAGGCATACAAACCATATTATTCTGAATGAGAAATAGAATCCTGTTCTCCATTGGCAAAAGCCTTTAGAAAGAAGCCAGTTAAGCAAACAGCCACAGACCTAGCTACCCAGCCATTCATCTCCCATCCTGCCCACAGGGGCCAAACCCTTCTGTGGGGCCTGTGATAAAGCAACTGTTAGCCTGCAATAGGCCAGCTCCAAAGGTTTATCAGCCCTGGTGCATTGTGTCTACGAACACATGGTGCCTGCCCTTTCCAGTCAAGGCTATTTCTTACCTGCTAGGGCTTTGAATTGGGAACTTGCTCATGCACACCTGAGGCAGAGATCAGTCACATCCTTACAAAGAGTTGCCAAACCCTGCTTCACTTACTTCCTTATACCAGAGACATAGGTAGGCTCCATCAGAGCCCAACACCCTAGACACAAGTTCAGGTTCAGCTCAGTCAGTGGGCATAGTCATGGTGTTTTCTGAGTGGGGTGTAGACATTATGTGTACTCAGACCCTGTGGTTTGAGTTCGGGGTTTCCCTGAAAGGGAAAATGTTTGAAAGCAACCCAGAATTTGCATGTACAGATATAAGGTGCCAAGTGAATTCCCTCCTACACAGAGAGAGGTAACTTGATACCCTCTCCCAGCACAGAGTTCATGCCACATGGGAGCCTGAGGCAGAGTACACACACGTGAGAGCAAAGTTAAGGCCAACTCTCAATAGAACTTTCCTGTCTTCAAGGCTGTTTCCATCTTTTTAGAATATTTTTAAGACACCTACAAAGCATACCGTAGATGTGGGAATATTGCAACAAAAGGACTAAACCAAAGGGAGAGGTCAGAGTCCTTCCCCCGACACGAACACTGGGTGACTAAGGCTTTAGGGAGGGGTAGCAAGCAGACACAAGACTGAAAGCCACAAATGGAAGCTCCATGAAGGACTAAACGAAGGCAGCTGGGACTTGGTTGTGGGAACCCTGAACACCTAGACTGGGGAGGTTCTAGGGACAGAGAAACGCAGGACCTTTGCAAGTGGCTCCAATAACCGTTTAGAGAATTCCTGGCCAGTGGCTGTGCAAAGTCAGAGACAAGGGACCAAGGCAAGAGTTGAGGATCTAAGAGGCTGGCAAGGGGGCAGTGGTTAGTCCTATGAAGCAGGCCTACAGAGCAGTAACAGAGTACTGGGCTGGGGAGTTTCATAGTGTCTGCTATTGCCCTCTGGACAGCTCTGGGCACAGCAAAAATGTTTCCCTAACAGCTGCTCCTAGGAAAGCAGGGAGAGTATCCGTCTTCCCCAAGAAGCTAAATTGAGCCAATCTCCTTCTGGAAGATAGCCAGCCAGTAGCCTTTCACTTTCTGGGTGCCAACATGAGCTTCTCTGTGCTAACAAGAGAACTTGAAGTTAGCTCCACCTCCGACCTCCATCCCTGTCTGAAATGCCAATTTCTATAAAACAAACAACCATGAGACACAAATGAGTAGCACTGACCAGGGTTACTCCCGAGTCTGGTTCCAGAGGCACTGTAATTCTCAGATGAAGATTAGTGGTCCCCCCACCCCCACGCCCCAGCACTGAGTACGCCAGAGAATACAACTGGCACCTGTTGGCCAGCCAGTCCTAACTGAGCAGCATCCTCTACAAATCTAGAGATGAGTCTTTCCTTGCAGCCTTCTCTTGCTCTACTGACATCCTTTTGTAGGGTGGTTAATGACCTGTAAATGCTCAATGATCTAGAGAAACAGTCCATGAAAAGGCATACCACTGTGTGTGTGTGGGGGGGGGAGGGATTTTTATAAAAATGAAATCAGTTAAATGCTCTGCCTTATAAACTTAGATTTGTTCAAGACTATAAATAATTAGTGTTGAAGTGTATCTAAGAAGCCGGAGTCAATCCCTAAAACTTGCTGTCAGCTTTGCAATGCATGAGAGGGATGCATCAGAGAGCTCCAAAGTGAGGACTCAAGCACCAGCACTGAGATTAAATTAGAATGTCATAGGCAGACAAATTCGTAGCTGCAACATCAAGAATGGGCTGGAAACTTGATCAGCGCTCACCCACTGCCACATCCTATAATGGTAATGATAATGACTATTATGATGATGATCATAATAATAATGGCTTCCACTGGATGGCACTTTGCAGCTTGCAGGGCAATTTAACAACATTTATTTCCCTTGAAGCCCTTCCAGACCAATCTACTTTTCCCTTTCTCTGAGTGACCACCTTACTATCAACATGAATTTCCCCCCAAAGACTCTGGTGTGACAGAGATTGCTATGCACAGAACTAGGGAATACCATGAAGGTAAGGGACCTGGAGAGCCATGGGGCAAACCCTAAAGAGATGGGTCTGGTCCTTTGGAAGAGTACACTCTGGGCAGGGCTGGCACACCCAAAGTCCTGGTAGATGGGCAGGGGGAGAACAGAGTTGGACTCTAAGCAAGGCAGGCCTCTGGGGACATGGGTGTGAGGCTCCTTGAGGGAACACCACAGCCCTGGGCAGAGAGGTGGTAGGTATAGATAATGCCCACAGTGATAACCAGAGGCCCCTGGAAGAAGAGGCCTTGGACATTTCAGGATGGGCACAAGGACAGCTTGCAGGAGGATCAACGTGCTCCAAAGACTCCGCCCTACCCAAGACCCCTATCAGTGCCAAACAAATACATAGAACACACACCCAGAATGGGTTGGGCAAGAGGGGGTCCCTTTAAGGTTATGGGATGTGCCTTGAGAAGGTAGAGCGGTCCCAGTCTCCAAGCATTGCATGACCCTGGTACCAGGAAAGCAACAGGCTGCTTCAGGCCTACGTCTTTTCCTAGAAGTGGGCTGGCACACTTGCAACCCAGTCACTGCTGGCGCTTGATCCTCTCAGATTTCAAAAGCAAAGAGGTGTAGAACACTGGGCCAAGCTGAACAGAAGGGATCGGATCTCACACCTACTCATCAACACATAGGATCTGGGAGCCACTGAAGAATGGAAGAGGCCGGAAGGCAATGAGGCCATCTTATGAGCGCAAGGGTGCTCGGAGTCACCCCACTGTTAGCCAAGAATAAGAAATATTTGAGACGACTGGAGATTCTGTTGCTCGAGAAAGCCTCTCGAATTCATATCCTAATATTCACCTCATACATGCAGTTGAACTGTAGACCTGTCCAGCTTACTCACAAGGTACCACTCCCTGCTAGGGCAGGACGCAGCTGTGTGGGGAGCAAGATGGGGGCAGTGCCTCTTTCCATGCCCCCCGCTCTGTCCACACACACACGGACAGGCACTGGGAGTGTTCTCCAGCTCACCTACCTTTCTTGGGGTGGCTTCTCTGATGTAGCCCCTGGTTCTCAGTTTACCAGGGCTTCCGTTACCTTTTCCATCTTTGGGATAGAAGCCAATGAGCTGGAGAACAGTGTCTGGCCAGGCACAGCCCAGGTCAACCAGACACAGGGAGAGTAGGCAGGGTTCTTCAGTGGGCTTCCGGAGCCCAGGCATGTCTGTATTCCTGCCCTGCCATACACTCTTCGTTCCATGCTTGAGGCTGAAGTAAAACAAAACAAACACCCTGCTGGGAGGGGCTTGGTGATCTATGTCACTCAGGGAGAGGGGCCTGACACACATTTTTCCCCTAGGAACAAGAAGGGAAGTGAGTTTTCCATTTTATATATAGGAGCCCAAGCTCCAACCTGAGTCCAGCAGGTGAAAAGTCAGATCGACTATTTTGGAGACCAAGCTCCTTTGTGTTCTACCCTTTCCCCCCTCGGGACCCTGGCTAAACTGTAATTCCACTTGGACCCAAGCAGGCCTGGAACTCAGAGAATTCAACCTGCCTCTGTCCCCTAGTGCTGGGACTAAAAACACGCACTACCAGGGGAGTCTTGCCTTCTTCACCAGCCCCAGGAGCATAAGCCCCCAGGTCCAAAGGGTCACAGAACGACCGTGGTGTAGAGAGGTGACATTTTCTAAAGATGCTCAGCACTCTGGCAACTTAGTTTTCTCTCTTCTCCTAGCCCATGAGCAACAGACTCAAAGGCCCAGGTACACCTCCAGCAGCTGGCAGGCGTCAAGCAGGACTATGAAGGGTACAGAGCAAGCGCCAATCTGCCTGTTCCCAGGGCAGGCCAGCCTGGGCGAGCCCCTTCAGCCAGGGCACCCCCCCATCACAGGCTGTTTACCCCAGCTGGCTTTTGTCTCTGGCCCGCCCTGCTGCAGCTCCCTTCCCTCCCTCTCTTGCTTTCTGTCCTCTGCCCAGGCCTGCCTAAGGCTGCTTGCCAAAGTGATTGCATGTCAGGGCTATGCCCGGGGCACTGAGGGCCGCAGCTCCCAGTGTCCTGCTGTCCGGGATGCCTGATAATGGTCTGAGGGTGGAAATGTTGCCCCCGGGAATGAAAATCCCCAAGACCAGCATGGGTGAATGGAGGACAGGGCAGACAAGGTTCCTGGAGACTAGTTCCCAAGGACTTCTGCCTCTGACTCCTCCACCCCAGGAACCACACCTGTGTGGGCTGACAGACATGCCTTCCCAGCAGGGCAGGGAGTGGCTGGTGGCCTGGCCAGCACAATCACCCAGGCAGTATGGGCATCAGAGCAAGAATCCTGTGCAAAAGCAGGGACAGAGTGGGGCCCTTTGAGGCAGGGAAGAAGCTACACTAATACTCCCTGGGAATGAAGATCAGGATGGTCTGCTGCCTGTCCCTTTCAGATGGCCCCTTGGAGAGGTTAAACTGGTGGCCTGCACAGCACAGCTGGAGATCAGGACCAGCACACTCTCCTCCAAGCCTTGGCAGTACAGTATGCTGAGCATTCCCAGGGTGGGCAGGCATCCTCTGTTAGCGCGCGTGCTACCTGGCTGTGAACTCTGAGGAGCTGTTTCATCTCTGTGCCTCAGTTTCTTAATCAATGAAATGTGTGTGCTGGTGTTATGCCAAACCGCCCATGGTTGCTTTGGGACTGTCTATGAAGCCAAGCCCAGAGCAGGAGCCCCACAGTCCCTGGAACTCAGGAACAAAGCTGGGTGTGATGTTTGCCCTTTGGGGCTCTTCACCCTCATCCAGGGAAGACCTGAATGGACTAGTCCATCCTGTGGTGAACTAATCCAAAACTGGAGGTGTTCACCTGCTCTGGGGACCCTTCCTAAATAAGATGCCTCTGCAACATCGCCCCAAACCATATATGTTTGTAGAGAGTTCTCCATGAAATCTGTTTTGTGCTCACTTCCAGCTATTAACTAGGAGATGCTATCTTTATTCTGCTTGTGCTCAATGGCAGCCAATTCTGTACATGTGAATTAGGGGTCCCAGGGAGTCTGGGACATTTGGAAAATGAAGGACCCTTCTGTCGTATGACTAATGACACATTAATTCCAAATGTTTGTTATGTGTTCTCCTGAGGTGCTAGCTTAAGTGACAAACTCAGGCCTTTCTGAGCGCCACTGTGCCTTCCACAACCAAGTGTTCACCTCACACACAAGCTTGGGGAGAGGAGCAGGCAGAAAAGTTAAACTTGCTTATACTTTCCAGTTAACTTGTTAATGAAGAGGGAAGGAGTATTAAGAACCTTTTATACTCCTTGTGTCAAATCTCAGACTAGTGGAGCTGGGGGCAGAGGGGTTAAGACTAAGGCCAGAGCACCAGAGACGCTGGAGACCTGGCAGCTCTGCATGTCATGCTCAGGCCTGTCAGAATCATAGACATTTGTGTAGACACTCACCCAAGCACCCTCGCAGAGGAAGATGGACTTAGGTTCCATCATCCCCTTCAATCTCTCATCCTGAGTTTTCCAGAGTACCCAGAACTCTGGATGAACAGGAGGTGTGCTGTACTCCAAAGCCAGAGCTTACAGCAAGCCAGCTCTGGCACGACAGGCTGCGAGTGAATAGAAAAATGAGTTCTAGGGAAAAGCCTCAGCCTGGTCCCATCAGAGTAACTCCTTTGTGGCACCCTGGTGCAGTGCAGAGGCCTTGACGGTATGGATGCAAGTTTGGCCACTGCACTCCATAAGCTTCCTAATTTTCCCCTGGGTTGCCTCCCTACAGCATCTTCATCAGACAAAAAGCCCCCCTTCACAACGAATCATGCTTCCTTATTCTAAGAAAGTGGCCATTTAAAATGTTTTCTAGCCTGGTGTCAAGTCATATACCTGTCACCTTAGTACTAGGGAGGCAGAGGCAGGAGGATGCCAACTTCAAAACTACTTAGTAATAAGATCTTGTCCCACAAATCATTTATAAACATGGCATTCTTTTGTATATGGCACAAAATTCTTGACACATTATTGAAACTTTGTTTTTGAATTGCCATCATCAGAAAAAAAAGGAAGGAAGGAAGGAAACACAAATTTGGCTCTGATTATGGTAACACAAAGGGGCAGAATGCACTCAACAGACAAAGGAATTCTGTGGTCACCAGGAAGTACCATAAGGAGATACTTAATCTTTAAGGGAGTTGAGTTTCATGGGGATAAAAAGAGACAGGGAAGGAGCAAAAAAGAACACCATGGTTTCCCCAACACCTACCTTCTGTCTTCCAGGGCCCAAGCCTATGTAGGATGGATAGCTACTGGCTTGGAATATAACCAAGGTGTCTGTCATCCTAATGCATGGTATGTATGTTTCAAGTCTGGAGGCCAGTAACGAAGGAGTTTGTGTACACCTGGCCACACCAGGACTCACTCACTGCAAACCTGAATGCTCCTCTCCTTGGAGGGTGATAACAGTCAATTAGATTGTGCCGGCCCCACCCTGAAGCTCAGCAGTATCCACTCCTAGGAGGACCAGGACAGACTGAAAGCTGAAGGACAGCTAGCTGCAAGGGAGCCTGGCTCACCCAGGGTCCCTGAAGCAGTCATTAAAGGCCCCTCATAACACCACCCCAGCCCAGACAGCCATTCCAAGAACTGAAACTGTGCCCACTTGGGGACAAAGAGCTCTCCCTGGACTCTGTCCTCCACTGACTCCCAGGTTCACCTGCCTGTGGATTGCTCTGGTCTGGCACAAGCAGCCATGGAACTTGGGTCTAAGCATTAATTCCTGATGCCACTGGCTATTTCCACGTTCGGAAGCCTCCGTGGATTCAACACCTAGCAGCTGCTAGCTCAGAACTGAGAAACCTGGATTGACATCACCCTTGTCTATGGAAACCTACTTTGTGAGGACTAACTGAACCTGTGTAGAAGGTCTGAAAGACAACATGCAAATTTAGGACCTGTTGATGGAATATTCTGGATCTTTTGTCAGAGTATAATTACTTTTTGTATCTTTTTTTCAATTAGACAATAATTTATATTTATCTAAGCCTCCTGAAGCTGATGACAGTAATTTGTCTGAAAACCAAAATCTTACACACACTTAAACCTGCCAACCCACTCTCCCAAAGAGGGAGCTGTAAAAAAGAAAACTTCAGACCAGCTGGGCTGGCAGACCTACACTAATGCTCTGCTTGAAATGGAGGCTCAGCCTGGACGCCAGGGAGGTCAAGTTCACAGCGAAAAGTAAAGGGATGAACAGGTCCGCTCAAAGAACCAGGGCCTCCCCTCCACGCTGTGGCAAGAAAAGGTGAGGCCTAAATCGGGTACTGAGGAGCTCACTGTGCCTTTCCGAGTCTGCCCTTCCGCAGCTGCTTTGGGACTGTGGTGGTAAAAACCCTGATGTTCTGTTGTGTCCTCAAACCCTAGAAGATCCGATTGCATCCTCTCCCCTGCTTTTCCCAGCAGTGAGCAACTGCCGCACCTTCACTACTCTGACCCGTTAGAATCTATCATCTACCCAAACCCAGCAAAGCCTGCAGCTGTGACAAAGCAGACGTGCCATTGGCCTTGTCTGGACCTCAGGTGCCTTTCTCCTGCTTCCTCACAAGACAGCACAAGAGGTGAGAAGAAACACACCATGCATTTCCCCCGTCTTCATTATTTACAGCATGATGGTTCTTAGGTGGGACACACTGGATTTTTCATAAACCCAAACTGTCGGATGGCTGGCAAGAAGGGAAGGAACTGAGAAGTTGCTTCAAGGTTGTCCTTTAAGAGTTCCAATCTTCCAGATTTTTCCAAGTGCCTGCTGCGGTAATAACAGCCCCAAAGGAACACAATGCTTTGTCAGGACTTGCAGGTGAGACAGGCTGGGGCAGCTGTCAGCTTGGGGAAATCACTCATCAGTGAGAGCTGCCTTCAGCTGGACAAACACCGCACTGTGGGCACCAGGAACAGCGGCTTTCCTGTCTTGCCTCAGAGGCCAGACCAGCCTTCCCTTTCTTCCCTCCCACATGCTCCTACCCCTCCTTCAGTTTCCTGAGCTCTTTGGAGGACAGGGAGCCCTCTCCATCACTAACGCCCCTTCCCACTAGCCACATCTCTCAGTCAAGACGGCCACTTTGCAATGAGGGTGGGTAAATAACCACCCCCAGCCCACACACACCGTAGTCTATAGGCAGGGCTAATTCTACCTGAGTGAGGGAGCAAAACGATGACGAACAGAACATCACGCAACCGGCACACACATTTGCTAGACGCTGTGGGGTGGAGTGGTGAGATTTGACAAATAACCCAAATAGGTCTTTTGCTGGATGTGGGACACTACAGTAGGCTTGACAGTGCAAGTGACACCAGATGGTCTGAAAAGACCAAGAATGACTCAGAGACCACTAATTGCTATTAACACCTTGGGATCCTGCCTTTTCAGCCATCAGTTGACACACAGAGAGAAGTAAGAACAACTAGGCCCAAAGTAGCTTGTGGGACTTTGAATGCTAGCTCTCCCTCCGTCCGAGGGCAGGTGCTAGCTAGGGGCTGGAATTCCGGCCTCTCCGTGAAGCTCCTTGAAACAGGTGCAGTCTAAGCTGTGTGTCTGTCTTACACCACGGGGCTCTGCCAGTGGCTTCTGTCCTACTCCTGTAAAATCTCCTGAACCGACAACAGCCTCCAGGATACATTGGCTTCAAGTGCTACCAGATAAACCTAAGGATACCAGCAAGCAGACCCAGCAAGGTGACAAAGACCTCACCAAACTGTGTCTTGGTGTTTTCAGCCTTAGCTGGTCCTCTACACCCCAGGAAAACTACACAAACACAGCACTCCAAACACATCTGTGTCCATCTCTCGGAGGACTGAGTATGTGCTCCTGCCAAGCACCCTTCTAAATTGTGAAGGCAGATTTACCACCAACGAGTGAGTGCTTCCCATGCTTTCTTTCTTCTCGACACCAGATAAATATCCATTTTTCTGTCCACAACCTCAAACAATGTCTGTAATGCTGAGATTTACACATGTGTACTTACAAACGTTATTTCATTATATCCGCCACAAAACAACCTTTCTGCCTAAACATTCAATTAATGTAATTAAATTGCTACCTGATGGCATTAGCTAATTTAACTTGGGATCCATACTATTGAAGAGCATGTGCCTTTTAACACCCTGACTGGAAAGGCATGTGATGAACAGGGCTATAAACATGTTGGCGTAACTGAGCTGTTTAAAAATAAATTAGCAAACTATAAAAATAAACAGTAACATACATATGTACTCAATTATGAACCAACTCTAATTTTTGTTCTGAAATACTGTCTTTGACCTTGGTCATAAACAAGCACTATTAAAAAAACATAATATCCCCACAGACAGGAGGTCAATAATTAAATGGTCACCCAGTTCAGTACAATGCAAAACAAGACACCAAAAGAAAGGGAGAGAGAAAGCAAAGCGGGATCAAAGAAAAGCAAGTTTGTCATCCTCGAAAGGACGGGGAAACGTTTACAGCACCCTTAAGCTGCTTGGGCTTGCTAACACAAAGCTGCTTTCTGCACAGCCAACAGAGTTTAAAAACCTGGCTGAGTACTTTTGCATTTCCAAATGATTTGCAATCTCTCAAGAAAAGAGGGAAAAAACTGCTTCCAAATGCAGCTGTTGCAACAGCTCTCTGTCTACACTGTGCACTGGGTCACGCCTGGCCTCCTCCCCACCTGAACGAGCTCGCCATTCTGACTCTACCACTACCTCTGAGTCCTGAGCTTTTCAAAGACATATGGAAGAAATGTGGAGCCCATCGTCCAAATAGCACCAGACAGAAAATGGGGAGGGGGCAAAAATCAAGCTGTTGAAGCTGTACCCGAGACATGTTTCCATGCTAATCCAATACTCCATAACAAAGGGCAGCTTACCACAGGACACTGAACTATGGGTTATTGTTACAGTTACTAAAGCAAACACAACAAAATTTCACAGAAGACACAGTACATGCACAGCCTTCTATAAGCTTTAAAAACACATGGGTCTTCAGAGTTAGTTGCCAAGCACAGATATACCCCAACTTAGCAAGACAGTGCAACGCTCCCTTCCCCCAAAGACATGATAAAACTAGAGTTCTCATTGTCCTTTATTTCACAAACACAAGCAATTGAACAACAGCTACTAGGTTCTTCATCTCAAAGAACCAGCCCAAAACACTGGTAACCTGAGGGTTTGTCTGCCCTCCCTTAAACAAGAACAAATAAGACCAATGGATATAAGAAGCCACATTTGGTTCTGAATGCAAAAGCTGGATGGAGAAGATCTAGGAAGAGATTCCTGAGTGCACAGGCTTCCAACGCAGGCCAGGGTCCCTTCAGGAGCAAGAGCAGTCCCAGAAGTGCAAACAGGACAGGACATCACGTAGACACAGCTGCTGCTATGCCTCGGGCATCCTCAACAGGCGTTTCTGAAGGACGGAGAAGGCAAGGCCAGGGAATGGCATGCTGTGGCACAGCATTTTGCTCTCCTCCTGTCGGTGGAAGAAGTAACTGCTGAACAAGGAATAAAATTTACCTCAGCCACCACAGAAAACTGGCCTCAAAGCACAGTTGTGAGAATGAACATGGCAGGAAAAACTATGTCAAGATGCACCCCAAGACTTAGGTACTTGCCTAAGTAGGACTCTGGGAAAGACTGTCATTAGATCTCCTAGCCTGGCTCCCGGAAGCCTGAGCCCTTCTGTGAGCCCTCCTTTGGGTCACCTCTGATTCTAAGTATTCTTTCTGTGTTTTGACAACTTAGCAATGTGGAAGCAGATAGACAGACAGAAAACCAAGGCTGAAATGAAGGATGCAGAAGTTGAACTGCTGTGTTGCAGGTCTTTCTCGAGACAAAGAAGGAAAGTACTGCCCTGCCAGCCCTTAAACATGGAGGCTTCTGCAAAAGAAAAGGTGGCCTGGACAGAAACAAGGACTCCTCCGTTTCTCATTGAGTCTAAAGAGTTGAGCTGAGGTCAGAACAAAGAAGCAATTTGTTTGACTACGGTCCTTGCAAATTACCCCCACATCATTTCCTTGATCTCAGCTTTGGCTGGCTTGGGCGTTGTGAAGATTCCAAGAATTATTTTACTTTTTCATGAGCGGGCTCTCACTCTCCTTCAAGGGGAATCAGTCTGCCAGCCACGTCTTTTTAGGAACTGGGAATGGAGGAGGATCTGTGGAAGGAGATTAAGAGGTCTCCTCACAAAACCTCAGGCCCACGCTGACCAGGCCTGAGCACAGTGCAAAGATACCACCAGGAAGGCTTTGGCATCGAGGCACAGTGGCAGTCTGCCTTTCCTGAAGAACTCCTGCTAGCATTTGGCTGAAATCATCTGAGCTGCAAGCAGTGGACAGAAGGAGATCTCCCAACAGCTCCATCTGAAGGTCAGTTTCTTTCTCGCACAGCCCTCTGGGAAAAGAGGCAGCAGTGTAGGCCTGCGCTGAGGAGGATGGGTCCTAGACATGTCCACACACCCTCATGCCTCCTATGGTCTCCCTTGCTCATCCTAAGAAAGTCTGGTCCAACCCCCCCAGTCACCAAGTCAGACATCTCAGGGTCCGCTTTGACTCTTCTTCCTCTCATTCCCCTAACACAACCCCTTAACAAGTCCTGTTAGTTTTATCCTCAAACTCTGTCCAGAATCCAACCCCTTCTCACATCACACCCCCACTCTGTTGGCCTAAGCACCCACCACCTTGCCTAGATTATGCTTGACTGCCTCTGCAGCCTAAGTAGTCTTCTCAGCATCCTAGTCATGTGATGTCACTTTCCTCTAGTGATTTCCACTTCCCTTCAGTCAATGCCAAAACCCACACAAACAGCTACTCTCTATCTCCCAGGCCTCAGTTGCCACTCACCTCTGATGTTCCTTCATACTCCTCAAAAGAGCCCTGCGACCAGGCTAACTACACAGAGAGCTTGTCTACCTTTATTCTGTCTGGAAATTTCCTCAGACCCACAGAGCTGGTTTCCTCACAGGATGGGCCTTCCCTAGCCATCCTATCTATCAGCCATCTACCTACCACACACACCTTCTCTCTCTCTTCCTCACCTTATTTTTCTTCAAGGCACTGACATAGTAAACAATGCACGTGTTTATTTACATAGGGTATGTCTTTCCCAGCTAAAATAAGAATGCCCCCAAAGGGCAAGAATGTCTTTTAGGCTTTGACCACTGCTGTATGCCTAACTCCAGGAACAGTTCCCTCTGCATGGCAGGTGTTCAAAATATTTGTTGAAAAATGAATGAGGGAACCTTCACCATTCCAAACTGCCAGGAGGCTGTTCAATGCTGCGTCTATAAAACTGTCAGGCAGCCCAACCTGGGGCACTTACTTGGCTTTGGAGTTTGGTTTGGAGCCAAATTCCATTTTCCCCACAGGCCCCAGGGCCTAGAGGGAAGAGCATTTTGCATTATAATATAAATGAAGGGGTTCCTCTGGTTTGAGGAAAGGGGAAAGTGGGAGGGCGGGCGGGTGGCAGCAAAGATCAAATGTAGGTCTGTTCCTTGCAGTTTAGAGGGGCCATTGGAGGGAGAAAGGTTGCTTAGAAACTTAGGAAAGGTTTGACTTCAACGCATGTGTCCCATGTGGGTCCCATGTGGGTCCCATGTGGGTCCTGTGGCCCATGCCTCCCCTTGCAGCCTTGCATCTCCAGTCACACTGAGAGGCCATGCTCACACAATGCTGCACAGAAGACACTGGCCAGATCAAACCCTGAGATGCCATTGGTGCCTTTAGACTCTCCTGGAAGGGTTGAAGGACTAAGACAGGAACAAGGTGAAAAGACCAGATCTCTACCAGAGCGCCAGGAAGCATCCAGAATGTCTACAGTGCCCTTACCCACCTTGGCATACACTTTGACTGGTAAATAAATGCCCCTTCGTGGGCAATAACAAGGAGAAATCTGAATAGAAAGAAGTTGCCAGTTTGGAAAAGAATACCATTTAATGTGACTCACTCTACCCCCTTGCCATTAAAACACTTAAAGATGCTATTCCTGCAGACAGAAAGTGCCAACGGCTGCTCATTAACATGCTAATATTTCTCTCATTTCCAGCAGTTTCACTTTCCCTTTCTCTTTTTTTTTGGGGGGGGGAAGGGGCCAGGGGTGCGGGTGCTGTTTTAAGTTAACATAGGTAATCTAATTCAAAACTGAACACTTAAAGAACACAACTCGACAAAACTCTATTAATGACAACCATCACTTCTGTTGCAGTTTCATGAAAACAGGCATCATTCAGTTGCTGTGTTTTTCCCAAGCCACAGAAAAGTTGTGCTAGGTTGAAATGCAGTAGGCAAAGCTTATGATGTAAGGTGTAAGGGGAGAAGCATGTTTGTTATTCTCCAGCTTTGCCCTCTTTCCTGTAAAAGCAGGCATGGATGGCAAGCACATGGGAGAACAGAGTTCTCGTCCACAATTAAAAGATCAATGTGCTCATGGGACTCATGACCCTCAGTCAAATGTGCAGGCACAGTCACCAAGTGGCCCCAACAACGGGGATGCAGATAAACCGTTCAAAGACCAAGTAGAGGGAGCGTCACAGGACTGACTGAGCCAAGCACAGAGCGACTCCTCCCAGCGTCACAGGAACTCTAAAATGGGAATGTGTGCAGACGCTCCATCCTACCTTTCAAAAAGCGGCAGAGCACCAAAGTCAAGGAGCCAGGAAGGACCTGTTGTGCTCGCCCACCCGAGATGACTGTCAAGAGGAGGCCTTCGTAGTTCTGATGGGATGATTCAGAGATCACTCATATCTCAACCTACTGCTATGGTACTGCTGAAGGTGGCAACCTAATGCCCAAGAAAACCCATGACCTTCAGAACTGGTGTGGCTGAGTTCTGCTAAGAAACCCAAACAAGCTGCTTGGCCTCCCTTGGCCTGTGCACTTTTAGCCTTTCTGGCTCCAAGTCTTGGTCTCAGGCAGAGAGGCTTTGCCTTCTTCACTCCAGCACTGCCCCACACACATCCAGCTCTCAAGTGAGAAAGTTTGCATTGGTAAGGGAGTCTGCTGACCCATTCACCTCCCTTTCCAGAACCATCACACTTGACATACAGTAAGTGCCCCACAAGACAAATGGAAGGAACTGGCTGACAGGATTAGATGAGGTGGTGTCTCCTCTAGGTTCTAACTTCTTAGGTCTCAAGAGAGCTCAAGCTCCCAGTAACTACATGCAGCTCATCCCATTTAAATTGGCTCCGATGACATAATTGTGGGGGCACCCTTATGTTACTTGAAGTTGGTTCAAAGTCTAGCGATAGTCAGAGTCTGATGAAGATGTTCTCTTCTGGATTCTCATCTATGAGTCACCTTTAACAGGGGCAGGAGAACAAGCAGGTTTTATATTACAATACACACCTAAAGTGAATTAACAACCACAACCACATTGCCCACATACATGACACCCTCTTGGAGAACACAGGAGAAAAGGAGCTTTAATTCATAGATGTGGCAGAGACTAATCTCATCCAAAACTTGACACCCAGACCTGCTTCTAACAAATCATGCTGGACCAGCCATTACTCACCCCAGGAGAGGGCAGGCAGGGCAGCTGTTTGGGTTTAGGCAAGGCATTGGGGGGGGGGGGGAACCCAGGTTATAAATGCCACTTCCCCAGAACTTTACTAAGAGCACCTCTGCCTGACAGTAGTGATGATCTCCTATGCCTCGCTACAAAGAAGGCTTCCACACTGGGCCACACTTGGGTTCCTAGTTTGAAACCATTGGCCCACTTTGTCAGCCCATTTTGAGGGAGGACAGTATCAAATCTTGAAGAACAAGTTGTCTAAAACTGCAACTAAATTTGGCTGGTTTTTCATTAGTTGGTCTGGCTGACTCTTTATACAACATGACATAGAGTAAGTGAATTCGGTTGCTGAGAGGATTTCCCTACTTAAACATAAAAGGAGACAGACAGAGGGCTTTGAAACAGAGACCAGAGCCTCTCGGGGCTACCTGAAGGAGGCCACATACAGTCCCTTCCAAGCCCAGGCCATTCTCCCTGCCATAAGAGGCAGCTTTGGGGCTATGGACAAGATGAGCTGTGCTTCCTACACCCTCCAAACCTCCAACTATGTGCTCCCTTTAGTCCCCAGAAGCCGTACCCCAGACCCCAGGTGACTAAGGGCAGGTGTTGCAAGCTACTTAGCCATAGAGTTAAGCTCACCAAGATGTCATCTCCCAGACCCCAGGTGACTAAGGGCAGGTGCTGCAAGCTACTTAGCCATAGAGTTAAGCCCACCAAGATGTCATCTCCATTCCAAATCTCTCCATTTGAAGAGACACAGGGACTAAACAGGGAAACGACTATCCCAGCTCACTCCTTCCAGTGACAGGGAATCAGGATATTCAAATCAAAGCTAGGCCTCCAATCCATCTACCTGAGTAAATTACAAACAACACCAAATATGAGTCAGGACTATCTATGTGGGGTGGCACAAAAATACAAAATTATAGCAACAATAAAAATAAAAACAGGATCTCTGTCCTCTACAAAGGCTATGCACAATCTAGAGAGGACAATCTTGACACTGTGAAGCATTGTAAACATCCCGAGGTATCTTTTTTTCTAATCCCAGGGAAGCCCCTCTTCAACGGGCAAGCTGGTGATAAACTCAAATTTTGGCCAAGTCCCAGCCCAAGACTCCTATTATCTAAATGACCTGTGAAAATACAGCAGGCTCTGGACCTGTGGAGCCAGGCCATCCCATCTCTCTGGAACAGCCCTGCACTTGTAGGCAAGGGGAAGGCTATCTGGAGCACACAGAAGGGCCAATGTAGACTCAAGGGGTTCCTAGTAACTCCTGATCACCCCACAGCTCAGCTTCTCCATTTCTGCTCCCGAATGGATACTTGAGGCAGAAGTTCCCAAGTCACCCAGCCCACTGTGAGGTCATCCTGTGGGGATCAGACTCATCACAAGGCTGAGCAAGATGGGAAGAGAGCAAATCTGAGAAAGATCCCATGGAGGGATGGCCTCCAGGCTCCCCTTGGGGCAGGGTACCCAGGGTCCTTGAAGTCAGAGGGCAGGTGGCCCTCCTCACCATTTCAGTTAATCTGTCTTCATCAAACAGTACAAACAAGGGAGACAGGACTTGAAAAGCCAGCCTTGTGGCTATAGGCCTGCGATTACTCACGCCACGGCTGTGTGCTCTGAAATGCTTTCCCATGCCTGTAATGCTTTTCCTATCATCCTACACACTCATGGTCACCTCTCCTCACCCCGGCACACAAAAAAGATGCACTTACTCCATGCATTTAGGCTTTGTTGTACCATTAAACACAATGACCAACTCCTGTTGTTTTAACACGGGCTTTGTTGGAAGTGAAAAGACTTGGCCTTGCTGGCTCCTGGGGAATCTGGGCTCTGCCTCTCCAAAACCTTTGTTCTCCACGTCAGCAGAAAGTTATGAACAAGTCTCCCCCGAGCTGAGTTACAGCACAGACAAGAAAGGCCACTCTGTATTTCTCCATCTCCGTGAAGTTGTCACCAGCAGAGCAGCCAAGGAAGAGGCACCTTTGGAGACAGGACCATAATTCTCCTCCTTCCCGAGAAGTGGAGGGATGGGTAGGGCAGGAAAACCAAGTTCATATGGACTAGGCCACAGAGGGGCTACCAGGAGGGAACAACTCTTATCCAACTGTAGTGACCAATGAAGGAGACCCAGGATTCCTGTGGACATCAAGCCGAGCAAAGGTCCCCAGCCAACAGTAGGTTATCAAAACACAAGTGGGATCTAAGAGTGCAGAGAGGGGGACACAGGAAACACTCAGGTGGCTTGCCACTGCAGTCTACCATCATCTGACCAGTGTGCGAAGAACAGCTCTGAGGAAGTAGCAGGTTCTAAAGAGGGTTGTAAATAAGAACAGATCTACGAGTTCAATTCAGGGAAGAGGGTTACTCAAGAAGATGCAGGCAGCGACTAGAGCAAAGAATTCTGAAATATGCGGGGTTTTTAGGCCCATGCTGATGAAGAGATACTTTGTCTTCTCTGGAATGCAGAGGAAATGGGTTTAAAATGAAGCATGAGGGATTGAAGGTAGACAAAAGGAAGGATTTCCTGCTATTGAGAGATGTCTTTAAAAATAGAACTGTATGGTTAGGAAGAGGTCAGGCTGGCTGAGTCTTCTGCTTCAGAAAAAAAATAAACCCTTCACTCCTGCACCTCAATCTTTCCCAGATGCTCAGCAGTCTGAAGAAGAGAGACAACCTGCCAGGAGATATGCTGTGTGAGCGAACATCAGACTGCCAACACTAGAGAGATCCCAAAGCATCAGGTGAGAAACTCTGCCTGCAACAGGACAGAGCAAACAGGGAGGAGGAGGGGATGCCAGACTACGCAGAACAAACTAGCATCTTTCTGGGTTACTCATGAATGCTCCAAACTGCACTGCCAGAGCAAAGCTCACAGCTAGCAAAGGGCCGAGCCATCACACACCGAAGGCCACACAAGATGAAGTACCATTGCTGGTTCCTGCTGGATACAGGGGTGTGAGCTGGGGCAGCCAGAATGAAACCAAAGTGTGGAGATCTAGCACTGGGTTACATCTTTATCTGCCTGGCAAGAGTCTGTCTGTCCACCTCTCCCTTCAACCTGCCTAGGTCGATGTAAGAGTGTGTGTGTGTGTGTGTGTGTGTGTGTGTGTGTGTGTGTGTGAGAGAGAGAGAGAGAGAGAGAGAGAGAGAGAGAGAGAGAGAGAGAGAGAGGCATCTGTGACTGAAACCCAGGGACGACGACAACAACAACAATAACAAAAGCCTTTCCCTGAAAGTGCAGACAGAACTTTTAAAAACTGTTTAAAAAGAATTACTGAGATTTAGCTATCTTAATCTAAGAAAGAAGCCCAAATGTTCTCTACCCAGATCCCATCCATCAAGCCCAGGCCTGCAGTCATCTCTTCTTGTCCCAGCTGTGGTCTTCTGGGCTCCCATCCTGCATAGACATTACAGACAAGGAAAGAATCAAATCTGACTATGGTCTCACACAGCCCACTATCTGAAATAGACCCAAACATTACTGCTGGGTACCAAGTTGTTCAAAGTATCCGCCTTGTGAGGGGCTGGATGTAGCTCAGACTTCTCATTATGCCTGTAAGAGGAATCCATCTGGCCTGAACCACCACAGCTTAACTAAGGAGAAGAATCAGAACTAGGGACCAGATGAAACCTGGGTGGAAAAGTCATGAAAATACCACACGACATGGGGGACACAAGGCAAATCTCACCAGATCTGTAGACCTCATCGCACACCAGACTGGGTGAAGGAGACAGAGGAGGCCTTGAAAGACTGTTTAAGGCAGTGAGAGTCTATCCTTCATTATGGAGTTCCACTTGAAACGGCATTCAGAGCCAAATGGAGTAGCGGATGTCAGTTACCCTGGCCAGTGCCCCAGATCTGAGTCTCTGGCCAGCCACAGCTACAAAAGAACACACTATCTCAAAAGCCAAAACAAATCAAACTTTTCTTTAAGACAGGGATATCATCATGCAGCCATGGCTAGCCTAGACGATGTAGATCAGGCTGACCTCAAACTTGCAGTGATCTGCCTGCCTCTGCTTCCTAAGCCAATATGTATGCATGTATGTATGTATGTATGTACATGTATATGTATAACACATTGAAGTCCACCCAGATTCAAAATAGAGAGGGAGCCACAGGTATATATGTGGGAGGGACATCCCAAGACCCAGTACTTACCATGCAAGATGATCTGAGCAGACTCCATGCACATGCCCATTTAGAGTGTAAAGATTATAAGGCTAGCATCAAGGTGAGACCTATCACCACAGTAAGCATCACAGAGGAAAGTGGGATTTTCACCCTCAACATTTGCAGAGTACAAGGCGTCCCTGACAGGTAGTATCAAGCTAAAACGCTCCTTTTAACCAAATGCATCAAAGAACACTTTTAAATACAGATATTAACAAGGGGTTGGGGTGAGAAATGCAGCAAGAAACATAACTTAAGGAATATGCATTCTCCACCTATAGGCATCAGCATCGTTAAGGCATTTCATGCTTTTGGGGTTTCTTTGTTTGTTTGTTTTTTGTTTTTAATTTCTTTAACCCCAAATGGAGAAACATAAAACAGAACATTACACCTGCCAGGTGCTGGACCCTGGAAGTCAGTACATCAGACTTTCAATGACGTGAAAGTTAAAGATTTAAAAAACGTGTTGGAACACTCACTCTATGCAATGCCAAAAATGTGTCTATAGCTTGTAAGGAGAGATGAGTGTGGGGCATAGCAGGAGAAAGACAGCATGCACATGCTAAAGAGGAACTAAGGTCCTTACTGGCTTTCTTCCCTTGCTTCCTCCTTCTTTCTTGTGGAGGAAATTGCTACTGAAATATGACATGCTTTGCCACACCAAGAAATTAATCACTAAAGATAGTGAGGCTGGAACCACTGGAACCCTGGAGACTCCCAGGGCCAGCTCAGCTTGCTCATGAGGTTGGGAGCAGCTAGGCACTGGGACACACCTACTCGGTCCCAGTCTCTAGGTCACATCCTATTTGCTACTCCAGGAATTATAAAATCCCACAGAAAGCAAATAGAATCCTTTTGCTTGGCCCTATCACTTGCTTTTTGCTGGGTCCTATCATTTGTCAAGCATGATTTAGGAATTAATGGCTATGCCTGGCTAACTCTCTCTTGCACCTACTTATTCTCCTCTCTCTTTCACAAGTCATGTCAGTGAAGCATGGCTGTTCTTAATAATTCTCCCTAAATTCTCATGCATAGCTATAGCAAATCTGCTCCGAAGTGTATGTCATACCCATACCACTCTTCTTTCTCCTCTTTTTTCAGTTTTTTTTTTTTTTTTTTTTTTTTTTTTTTTTTTTTTTGAGACAGGGCTTCTCTGTTTAACAGCTCTGGCTGTCCTGGAACTATCTCTATAGACCAGGCTGGCCTTGAACTCATAGAGACCCTCCTGGCTAAACGTATGTTATATAATGTGGAATCTTCTTATCGAAACTGAACAATTCAAAAGCCAACAACCTTGTAATGTACTTCACTTGCACACCCTATGGATAGGAGCCCCTCAAAACTTAGAGTTATTTACGCACGACTATTAAAGTTTCCCTCAAAAGTTCCCAGGCAAACGGGTGCCTGCTTCATTCTCGCCCTCACAATAAACTCTTCTGCAGGTTTTGTTTATTTTGAAGAAACATTTCACTTTTTTTTTCAAGACATGAGGTGTGAATGATGCAAAACAGTATTTGGATATGTAAACTAAGTTATTTGCATAATGCATTCCTAATCAGTGAGTATAAAATCCTGCACTCTGAATTCTTAAAAATCTAGATCATAAAAATAAAGAGCATTGCCCTTTGATGGAGTACTATACACATTTGCATTCTGTTTGTGAGAAGGAAAAATTATTCACACAGAGTTTTGTGAAAAATTTTAAGTGTCTTTGATGTGCACTGTTATACTCCAAGTCTGCCTCAACATAGGAAGCATAAAGGTCTCAAACTCTCAGGCACAGGACAGAACACCAAGGAGAGCAGAAAAACATTTGCATCACAAAAAAGCAGATGTTCCCTCACCCTATCAGGGTTGGTCTGCCTGCTGACCGGAAGGGAGCTATGCAGCCCACTTTCACACCACCTTGCTTGCCAGTTAAGCCAGAAACAATCTACAGTCTTCTCCCATGGTTTTTAGTGGCACTGGCAGGAGAGATTAAACCTTTCTTTATAGAAAAACCAGCAAGGAAATGGTGTGAAACAATGAAGACAAAAAAATTACTCCAGCTTTGTACTTTGTAAATTCCCTGTCAATCAAGCATAGTGATAAAACTGAGTTTGAAAAACAATGTGTCTGAACCTTTTGGGAAGGAATGGAACAGGACCAAAGGAAAAGGAGGGGTAGCCTACAGGTCAACAGCATCCCTAGTACCTGAGCCATGTGGTAGGGAGGCCAGTAATACAAAAGGTTAACCAGTTCCCCAGTCTCCCAAGAGTCACGTCAATGCTAAAAAATCCCAGATGGCCACAGGAGAACACAGGCAAGAAACATGTATGTACACACACACCACTGATCCTTGAGGGTGCCAGGTTACATTTGCACAGCAGCTGCTCCCTATTGTCTACTGCCAGTGAAGCCAAACCAGCCTAAAATTTAATTTAATCTGCTGTAAGCCCAAGTGTCAGGCACTTAGATGGCAGCTAAAAGCGCCACTCAGATAACTGAATGACACTTGCTAATAATAGCTTCTGCATGAAGCAAGCAGGAGCAGACATTTTGTGTAGCTGGCAGGACCTAGGCCTGGGAGGACTTGTGAGCTTTCAGCTTCCCTTTAGTTCTACCTGCTGCCCACACCAGCTTGTGGCTGTACCAATCCTACCTGCCACTAGCTGCTGCAAACTCTTGACTCACTTCTCTGAACCTGCTTCCTTGGAGTGTGTGTGGTCTTAGACTCTGTCTCTCCAGTGTCATGGCTCCAAAGCCCTGTCTTCATCAGTATGCCTGGCTCCAAGACTCCAAGGAAAGAGGCACTGACCTGAGCCAGCCCCACCGCCCCCAGCTCTTCCACAGAAACACCACAGATGGCAAGGGACTCTCTTTTCTTCTAGGAAAATGGACTCCATGATAGCATGGGCACGGACCCCAGGAGCCACGCTGTTCCCTCCCTTCCCCCTTAAAAATGACCTTTATGAACACCAGACTGAGCTTCCAATCCCTTCCTGATCCTGAACCCAAACCCTTGTCAAAGCAAAGCAGATCTCACCACCTCCCACCCCACCCCCCCATACAGACAAACAGCCAGCAGGGCATAAGCCAGTCCCCACTTGTACCCCGCCCCCAGCCTCACCTTACCCACAATCCTCTGCCTGCTGGACTAGTTAAGTTGATCCCCTACATCACATTATTTCATCAGTAAATACTTCAATATGTAATGTTTTAAAAGAAGGGCTTCCCCCCCCCTCTTAATTAAGCACAACCACAAAACCATTACCACACCTAGAAACAATAATAAAGTGACGATACTTCCTTATCAAATAGGGCAGAACAACTCTAAACTCAAACCCACTTTTTCCCATCTGAGTATACTTTGGAGGACCCCAACCACCCACATTCAAGTCTGAAGCTGCCAAGGAAAGCATTCAGAAAGCCGGTGTCTCAAAGTGTGGCCACCCCTGTTTACAGCCACCTGTGACATCAGCCCCACCCACCCATCCACCCCCCTCTTGCAGTCTTGTGCCCACTTGGGGCTGAATATCCCCACCAGGATCCTCACTTGCCTAACTCCCCACTACGCCCTGCGAATGCATCAGCGGAGCAGGCTCACTCCCAGTGTTCACAACTGGTATTTATTTTCCTTCTAAGACCATGTCCTCTTAGACAACTCTGCACAGAATTCATTCACAGAGCATGTCTTAGATCTACCGCTGACTAGATGTGTCAGTTATGTTCCAAATGGGTTTTCACAGGTCAAGGTTCTGCAGGCAAGAGCAAATACTATTTTTAGACAGGATAAGGTCACAATGCTTTTAGAGACAGTGAGGTCTACAATAAAACCTATTGATCAGCCTTTGGAACTAGTGCCCAGAGACACAGACTGAAACAAAAATGGCCTGGCCATTTTCTCTGTAGCCATGTTGGGTAAAATCACATAGGACTTAATATCTTTCAGGATGTACAGTAAGGAAGGATTATTAACCAAACACAGAGACTGCTCACAGGAAACACACCTTGGAGAGGGACTCCAGGGTCACCCTTCACAACTTAGGAGAGGTCAGGAGGCCTTCTCCTGGGCCATGCCCTGACACTTAAACTAGGTCTCTCAACCAGGTGGGTGTGAAAGACAAACTCAAACGAAAGGCTGGTCCAAGCTGGATTGAGGAAAAGTGATATCTTCATGGGAATGTTACAAAATCTTCCAAACGGACTTAACCATATCATAACAACGTCAAAGGCCCTACCTCCACATCTGACTGGCTGAGAGACTGATTGATAATAGATACTATGGCCATACCACCGTGAACCCATCTGATCTCACCTAGTGACAGACAGACCGGTGTGTGTGAGTGTGTGTGTGTATGTGTGTGTGTGTGTATGCTGGTGTGTGTGTGTGTGTGTGTATGTGTGTGTGTGTGTATGCTGGTGTGTGTGAGTGTGTGTGTGTATGCTGGTGTGTGTGTGTGTATGCTGGTGTGTGTATGCTGGTGTGTGTGTGTGTGTATGCTGGTGTGTGTGTGTGTGTCCTGGTATATGCTGGTGTGTGTGAGATCTTGGGGTAACACTGTTGATCTGTTTGGGGATTTTTCTAAAACACACAGTGAGTCTTTCATAGGTGTGCTACACCTATGAAAACATCATTTCCAGGTGAAACTTGAGAGTTAAAATTTAGAAATACACAAACAGAAGCCCAAGAAAATGAAACCACACACACACACACACACACACACACACACACACACACACACATACACACATGCATGTGACAACCAGCCAAACCCAAAAGTTGCTGAGTTTACCAAATTGAAACAACAGCACTGAATGATTTACTGAAGTCAACAGGAGCCTTAAGCAAAGCTACTGATTTAGTAGCTTAGATCTCAGAGTTCTACTGCAAGGTCAGTCAATCAGAGTGCTCATCAACACCTGTCCTTATCAAATGTGCTCTATTATTGTGGAAACTTGGAACCCCAAGAACTAGTGTGAAAATTGAAGGTTTCTTCATTTATCATTTACTCCTCTTTCACAGTCCAGCTCGAAAATAAAATATGCCATGGTAAACATAATCCATATATCACATATGACACAGCTGACCCCATCAGTGTGCCAGGCCTGGCCCAGCAGCAGATCCCCACCTTAAAAAGCTCAGCTGAGACATCTGCATGGTGAGGGGCAGGGCAGGAGAAAGAACCCGAGCTTTGAAATCCCAAGATTCATACATTGTTGCTGTCTTTTTGGCATGAATGCTACTACACATTTGTGTGGCCTGTTATCTTCCCTAGGTTTGGGGGGGGGCTTATTTTATTTTTTTATTTTTGTCAGAGATAGAAAAGCATTCCAAATCTCAAATAGCTTACAAAACCCTTACAGAACACATCTAAGGGAAAAAATCATAAATTAAAGAGGTAATAATTTAAATAAAATACTTTTTATTGAAGTTAGAGAACTCAACTGTGTCTGTGTCCTACAAGAAACATGTATTTCAAAATCGGCCCATTTCCCCCTGACTCTGAGGGAGCTATAAAGGAAAGTTTCAGGCAACCATACCCAAAGGACAACTGCAAACGATCCTGTTCGGGATACTCCTGGAAGCATTGCCTTACCTGTGGCTTAATGACATATATAAATGCCATTTCCTGGACAGGGTAGAAGGTAGACTCGTCCACACTAAAAGTCAATTGTAAACAGTGTTTTAAAAGATGGACTGCAAGATCACGTGTCCTAGAACAGGCCATATGCTTTTACCTACATGAAGAATTAAAAAAAGAACAGTTCCCCTCAACTTATGCTGTCTTCCCACAATAACAGAGGGTGAGTTCTTCTAAACACGTTGCATCGGATGCCTTTAACAAGCAAGAATGTGAAACTCCAAGAACTCAGCATATGCAGGCTGTGTCCACATAGAGAAGCCAGCTTTTGGGGAAGGAAGGAGCAAAATACCACTGAATTCAACCAGTTAATTGAATTTAAAATACCTGCTTGTTTGAATGCAAGTGACTTATTTTTTTTAAGTGTATTTCTATTTTGATATAGTTAGAGTTGCCAAAAAAAAAAAAAAAGCAAGCTTGAAGAAAGTACACATTATATTCTTTGGAGTCTATCAAAAAACCAGCTTGCAGAGCTGTGTAAGGTGGAAAGTTTTGTAGATTATCAGCGTTCTGTTATGCTGTGTTTCACTTTTGCTTTCAGCAATTTGAAAGATGCCTGGAAGTATTCTGCCGCCGCCAAAGCTCCCACCTTTAAGGCAAATCAAGAAATGCTCAGCTCTGTGTATGTGAGACTCACTCAGCAAGTCAATTCCAGGGAGGAGGCAGGAAAGTGGTGGTGACGGTGGGCTGATAGCTCATGCCAAGCCAGTCCCAAATACCTGATTTACAGATGAAAAAGAACAAGATGCCAACATGTGATTAGAGAGGCTAGAAGGAAGGTGCAGAGTTCAGAGTTCAGCTCCCTGCATCATGGGCAGCTCCTAGCAGCCTTTAACTCCAGCTCCTGGGAGGCCTAGATCCCCCGACCTCAGAGAACACCTTCAGTGTGTGCACATACCCACATGCAGACACAGGAAGATCACTTAAAAACAAACAACTTCTTTTTAATCTTTTGGGGAAATAGGTGTGATAAGAGCCCAGGTTCCCCTGGCATAGTTCAACCAGGATCAGCGCTCAGACACCCTGGTTATCTAGTCCAGTGTCTCTTTTTGTTTTGACTTATTTACATTTATTTTACACAAACGAGTATCTTACCTATTTATTTTGCATGTATGAATCTTATCATGCATGTGCACCATGCGCATGCCTGTTAGATCCCCTGCAATTAGGGTTATGTACGGCTGTGAATACGGGCTGGGTGCTGGAAATCAAACCAGGGCTCTGGATGACTCAGAACATGGGTGCTGCATACTTGGCAAGAACACAATTGCTCTTAACCACTGAGCCCATTCTCCAGCCCCCGATGTCTGTTAATATCATTAGAAGTTAATACTTCCTGTCTAGAAAAAGCTACAATGCCCAAAAGACCTCAGATCACCATGACCCCTTAGCAAGTCTTGGTAATTTTCCCATTGCTTTCATGGAAAGGCAAATATCTGACTGCAAAACCTTTGTTGGTTTTTGTATGGCTGTCTTCTTACTTTAAGTTTATCCTAACTGAGGTCCCCCCTTCTCATGACGGACAGACTTATTTCCTAACAGAGGGTCACTGAGGGGAAGAGGGAAGGCGGCTTTTTTTCTATAACAAGGATTTCATACACCAGGTGCAGAATAGCCATGGTTCCTCTTACCAGTGACTTCTGCAAAATCCAGACAGGATCGAATTCCAAAGTGGGTGACTGAGTCAAATGCAGAATCCCATATTTGTAAGTGATGTGTTCCAGCAGACAGCTACTAGGTGGTTATATTTTGTACTTTCTTCCCCAAAAGATTCTTAAATAATTTCCACTTTTCCAAAGGCTTTCAACTTTGGGCTGTACCCATGCCAAATCCTCTATGCATCTAATCAAACAATGAACCAGACAAAGCACCACGTGTTCACCCTTTACCATTCGGAACGTGTACATTAATTACCTCAGATTTGTCTCCTATGTCTTCCCCCGCCCTCCTTCTTTCCAAGACAGCAGTCCTCAAAAGCGTCCGCAAAACAAAAATGTATGGGGTAATTAAATGGATATTTATAATTAGAACTTAATAATTTGCATCGGGGACAAATGAGCTCTGATTTTAATCTGCAGTGCATTTAGATTAGCCCGAAGATAGTGTAATTTGATGGTTTATAGGCCCTCCTCTCAGGTTATGAAACAATACCAAGCCTTCAAATGCATCCTGTCTGTGTCAGGAGCCTGTTCAGAAAAAGATGCAATGAAAATGTTTGACAATGTGAAAGCAGCCATAAATTACATGACAACTGTGTAAAAGTCATGATGAGACAAATAAAGGACTGACCTATAATGCACCTGACTCATCGTGACACACGCGACTCCCTGCACTAATGCCTGCACGGCCAACGAGTTCCTAAGCGGGAAACTACTTAGCGCCAGGAACACTGTAAATTATCACTAGTCAACAGCATTGATTTTTAGTCGACATTTCAATCAGGTTGGAATAGAAACACTACCCAGTTCATCCAGCGGCCTCCTAGCCAGTCCACAGCCCCTCTGAGGTCTCCACCGTCATGGCTTTGTTAAATCTCCATTGTGTTCACCATTCAATATTTATTGTGGTTTTGCCACATCCAGGCACTTGGCTTGAAGGGCCTGCATCTTGGAATGTTAAATACATGCTTACCTTTAAGGAAGGCAGAACCAAAAACAGGGGGAGGAAAGAAAAAGGGAAAGAAACAAAGGCCACCATCAGAGATCTGGCCTGATTTTTAGGGAATAAAAGGAAAACAGTAGGAAAGAGGGTGTTCTGAAGTGATGGGCATTCCTTCTAGCATTTTCCTTCCAGCCTAGAAGTCCCAACAAACAAAACCAAGAGTTGCTCTTCTGGAGCAATCTTGGAGCCCCACTGAGTTCCTGAACCCTGGTACACAGATACAAGAGAGAGGAAGTGAAGAGGGCAGGAGCAGGTGTCCTTGAGCAGAAGCCACTGAGGGTGCACACACTGCCAATCAGTAGAACTGAACTGGAGGCATGGGGGTCCACCAGTCTCCACTGTCAGCATCAACTCATGGGATCCCCTGGATGCAAACCAAAGGCAACATTATGGTGGTGGATCTGAGGTGGAGCAGAGCTTTCCAAACAACAGCACTCCCTTCTGCCAGCCGTCCAACCCCAGGGAGTCTCCACACATAGTAGGTTCTAGTAGGTTCTTCTAAACAAGGGCAACTGTGTGAATGAATGGGAACCTGAAGAAAATACCATTTGGTTTGCAGATACATTAAGTAATCTAAAAGAAACCTCAGGTCTTGCTTCTCAAATGCTAATGTTAATAGTGTCAGAGCTTTGTGTGGGACAACTGGGAGAGGGCTAGGTGAGGCTAAAAAATTGCCTCAGGAAAGCCGGAGATGAACTGGGTGGACTTGTTGACTCTAGTTTCCAGTCAAAACTTCCCCTTCATCTCCTTGCTTGCTTTCCTGACTTGCCTAACCATGACAAACTTCAGTCAGAAACAAAGCCTCCTTGAAGCAGGTTAATGCCTCCAGCACCAGGTCTCCCCAGTAGCCATCTCTCTCTCTCTCTCTCTCTCTCTCACACACACACACACACACACACACACACACACACACACAGGAGAGCGTGCATGCACATACTGTAATTCTGACTCTACATACCCACCTGTTTGAAAAAGAAACAAATGTAAGGAGACAATCAGAACTGCAGAAGGTCAGACTTCAAATGTTTGGTTTCTTGATCATTCCACTATTATCTCCTAACCAAGTCACACAACAACAGTTAATAAGTTCTCATCCTTCTCCTCCTCCTTTACGAGACTGTCACTGAATGTCTGGCTCCTGGGTAGATGTGAAGCAAGGACTTCAAAGCAGTGCTCCCACACAGTCCTCCCAGAGACTACAGAGCAGACTCCCCTTTGCCAGAAAACTGGAAAACCTTGACCACAGAACAGCAGGCACCATGTGTCTGACAGCAGAGCCTCCCTGCCCCCCCTCCCCGCCCTGGGAGGTAGGTGTCCACCCCACTGCAGACAGCTGTGATGTTACTGAGATAACCCAAGTGATACAGCTCTCCACTGAAGGACTGCATCTTAAGTAGTTATGGGTAGTCGAGGAAGTTGCCCAGAACTAATGGCACCAATAGGCGCACTTCAGACACAGGGCCACAGCAGCAACTCTCAAGCACAGGGTTCGTATGAGTTCTTCCTGACCTGTCCCACTGACCCTTGAGTATCAGAACATGAGGTTTCACATAGAGGTTAAATGACTTGCCAAAGTCTCTAACCAGTTGGTGGTGAAGCAGAAATGTGACCGGGTATGACTGCCTATATCCATCACACATCCAGGAATCTACTCCCCCTAAAACAACAGGTGTCTATGAAGAGTAAAATCCCATGCACTGTGGGGACATCCCTGAGGCCCCATCACATCACTGACGTACCCTGACCTGGGAATCCCTCTCCATGGGCTCATATAAGAAGGACTCTGCCTGGCCTGGCCTTTGCCCTCCCATACCACACCTCCTCATCTCACACCTGCAGAACCACCCGAGACCCCAGTGCTAACCATGAGCTACGGCCGTAACAGTGACTGGTCTTTATCAAGTGTTCTACACCAAGCCCAACAACTTTATCCATCTTCACTGGGTGTTGGCCCCACCAGGAGGTGGGTCCTATAGCTTTCCTCACCTTATAGTTGGGGTACTGAAGCCTGAAGAGACAAAATCTGCTCAAGGTTACACAAGTAGAAATGATAATTTCTCTACATCTTCCATGTACGGTGTTTTATGTGCTCAGATGCTAAAGAAGAAAAGAAAGAAGATGAAACACATTTTCAAGGGCTATTTACCCTTTGGGTCCTTCTCTTTCTTACCAATTCAGTTACGAAGACATCCTGATGGAACACAATCAGACTGCATCTGAGACTGAGTTTTGTGGGTGGCTACTGAAGAGTCCACAGGTCCCCAAATTTTCCCAATTTCTTTTTAATTCATCTCCCTATGAGGCTAGGGATAGAAACATGGTTTCATCTCATTCTATAGGAATATTTGAAATTATGTCTTTGCAAGAATATGATGAGGACCAAAAAAAAAAAAAAAATGTGTGTGTGTGTGAACAGCGAACAGCATTTCAGACAGGTCCCTGGTGTTCCCTAGCTGGAATTGTACAAGCCCAGCCCCAGCCCCAGCAGCGCCTCTGGTGGGAACTAGAACATGCATCCTGCCAGCACATAGCAGGGAAATTCAATTACCTCCCTGACTGGTGGCAGGAGGGCCACGCAGCACATTAAAAGACCTAAAAATGTCAGGGAATGATTGGGCTGGTCGCTCATGCTTCCAACACTCATATGTGGAATGTGGAATGTCACAATAAGCTAAGAACACAGAAACAGACCAAAAAAGATAAGATAATCAGAACAAAGCCAGTCCCAACACATAGGTTTGCCATCAGCCCTGTGTGGGAAGTGCTGGGCTGCCAGCATGGGCACATTTCCCATCCTGGGACTCTCTCTGGACCTCTCTTTAGATTTTCTTCCTCAGCCACCAAGATATTAATTCACAGGTGCTTTCCCACAAGTTCAACTTCAACCATTAAGACAAAAAATGTTCCACCAATATCCTACCTGCACATGCAGGCCCACTAGACACGCCCTAGCCAGCAGCACCCAGGAGCTTACACATGCTGGCCTCCCCAGCACATACAACCCTTTGGATCTTAGGCCCTCTGGGCACCGGTGTTATCACAAGTCTTTTTTCCCCCAATGGCAAGCCAGGAAAGATCATAGAACCCAAGTATGTAGCCAAAAGACTAGCCCCAACTGGTTTGGGGGGGGGCGGGAATCAAGCTCTGTGTGTGTGTGTGTGTGTGTGTGTGTGTGTGTGTGTGTGTCTTTTGCCTTTGGCCAAAAGACCTAAGAGCATTTGATGTACAGTCAGCAGGTATTTAGACAAGAAAGAAAGAAGTGCGGGGGGGGGGGGGGGGTGAATTTGGAGAAACACTGAAAAGGCTTCACTGCACTGGGGTCCTGACACGCTCTCATCTAAAGCCTGGCCTTCAGCCAAGTTCATCTGTTAATGGACAGCCACAATCCAGCCCTGCCCCTCCCCCACCTCCCCTGCCCTCCCCAAGTCTTCTCTATTCTCCTACCTCTTTGGGGCTCCTAAAAACTAGACATCGATTATGTCTGCACTTTTCCCTTTCTATTCAAGATAAACAAAGTGCTTAAGTTCAGGACGCACCCTGGGACCCTTGACAAAACAATCTATCATTCTGTCTGCTGAACCAGTCTGGCTACACCATAGCCAGGGAAGCAAGGCTCCCAACGTACAATTTTCCCTTTGTGCTCGCTCACTCTCACCACTAACCTTTTCTTTACCACCTTCTCCAGAGCAGATGGACTTGACCACTGTTGCTTAAGCCCCTCCTGGCAACCTCAGACACTGAAGAAAAGAAGGAAGACCTTGACGCCCCTCCCCCTCTGCCATCCTACACACACCCCATCCCTCAGACTCACACCCTCTCCACTGTCACCCAGGAAATAAATGAAAGGCAGGAACTGCCCCTTCCTTCACTCCCTGAAAAAAATGTTTTAAGTGAGTTTTGTTTTAAATCATATCCATTAATTTACCCGGACTTGCAATTAAATGCAAGTACACTTTTTACAACCAGTACGGAATGTATTAATTATAACTACAAATGGTCAAATGAGAGCACAGTCTCTCCTAAAAATATTAATAAAATGTATAATAAATAATATTAATGAAACAAAAATAGATTCATAAGCCTTGGCCTGGGCTTTTATTATTTTGCAAAAGGGGAAGTGCAGCCCACGAAGCTTGTTCCACACACTTTGGCAGAACTCTGTCCAGCCACCACCATTAAACTCTAAAGAGTATGTTTTGGCCACTCTCTGGATTAGGGGGCGGGGAAGGATGCTGGGCCACCGTGAGAAGCTGGTGGTTCTTCTATCCAAGACAGGGTTAGAAACACTCAACCAAGAAAAGCCAGGCCAAACCGGTTCACCTTCTAAGCCAGGCCCAGCTAACTGTTCAGGTGGTTCCCACCCCATCCACCACATGGACAAATGAAAGCCCCAGAACCCAAGTCAATGGTCTTAGTTAATTAGAGTCTCGGGTTTGGCATCAGCATCTTGCTCAAAGCACCCCACCCTGCACTAGCATTGGAAGCCACCTTTTGTCTCTACCACTGTCCCAGCAACCTGCCCTCACCACCCCATGGCTCAGTCCAGCACACCCTGCCCCGCCCCTCCCCCAACCCAACACACCCACAGAACAATTGAATCTAATTAAGATGAGGAAGAAATTTGCATTTTCCTTTCATTGTACCCCTAGTAATCACACAAGTTCTTCAAATTTTGAGAATTTTGTTCCCCTGCTAATTATTTCCCTAGTTTTGCATTTCAAGGCACAAAGACAGCCTATCTCCATGGTGGTCTATTAATAGTTCAAAGTTTTGCACTCAGAAGGTAGGCTGCCCCCCCCCACTTTTAAATGATTCTCTCATTTCCAGTTTTGTTTAAAAAAAAATGCTTTGGGGGTGGTTAATTGTGGGTTTTGTTTTGAGTTTGTTTTGTTGGGTCTCTTTTTTTTTGTATTGTCTTCTTTTGGTGACAATGGTATTATTAATATTTCTTCAAAACAACAGTGTCCGCATCATTCTGCATATTAGAATTTGATCTTACAATAGTTACTGTCTGCCTGGCTTACTGATTTATAGAACTCCAGCATATAAAGAAGAAGAGAGAGAGAAAAAATTCCTTGGCACAAGTGTATGTTTGCTGATCAAATTTCAGATCATGTGTTGTTCATTATTATGACTTTACTGGAAATCAGTTTGCCACAGTGAAATAAATGATTTATTTAGTACACCTTCTACCCCTTTGCTCCCTTTTAGGGCTTTGAAAAAAAAAAGTTTTTTTTTTTTAGGTATATTTAAAAACATTGGATTAAAGCAATGTTTCAACATCTATAAATTCTCTCAAAATACATTTTGGAGCAGCTTATGCAAAGCCACACATGATTTTTAAAGAGTTAATGAGACTGTCCTACCAACAAAATTTAATGGTGATTTAAGAAATTCTAATATTTTTCACTTACTTCCTGCAGAATCATTTGTGTACTTGACATTTATGCAGTTTCTCCATTACATAACAATCTACCCTGGGTACACTAGATCATGCCAATCTAGTAGAAGGAAATTTGCACTCCATATAAGCAGAAGTTTCTAGTCGGTTTTGACTTACCATTATGTTTCAATGTAAAGTGTTATTATAGCCGGGTGGAAAACACAGCTACTCCACACTCACGTTTTAACTCTAATACTGTCATCTTTCTTACTGCTTCTAGGGCTGTCAGTATTTACATTCCTGGAAGTTAAATAAACCTACATGGCAAAACTCCTGGATAGACTGAATAATAAGGCTGTGGTGACTGAACTGTTTACTCTTTACCTTGTTAGGTTCCCATTCTTGTAAAGTTTGGGAGAGACACAGAGAGAAGGAATGAAGGGGGCTGGAGAGAAGGAAAGGGAGAAAAAGAAAGGAGGGACGTTCACACACTGGCTCCCACATGTCACAAAGACCTGTCTACCCACAGCCAACAGTACCAAAGCAGGGCGTCAAAGTTACCCATGCCCATTTTGTTTTGGTTTCTTTTCCAAAATACTAGGTCACCTGAACAGCCCCTCTCCTGTCCCCTCTCACCCCAACATAACAATATGAAGGGTTTTTTTTTTTGTCCATTTTCAAATAGCAAATTATCCATTAGATTTCATCATATCTTAGTAAAGCAATTACATCAAGAAAATGATAGCGCGTGTGGAATCAATTATGCATGCAGTTGGCCGGAGACCAAAGGCTGTGAAGTCGGAGAGGGCAGAATCGTTCGACACACACAAATAAGAAGCCCCTGCATCTCACAGATGGACCCCATCAGTTCATCTTACTGCCTAAAAAGTTCATGCACTTAATAATTTATTTGTGTTCTGGATACTGTTTCCCAGCTGAATATTAACAACTTTGAACTGCAGCATGCTTTTAGCATGGTATGGATGGAAGTCACAGTAGGGCGAGGCTAGAGCCCTCAGAGGTTAAAATTATAGTTGTGTTTCTTACACTTTCCATCACAATTTATTTTCTTTCATTAAACATTCCTTTTAATCAAAATATCAGTGTCCATATTCTGATTCTGCTTGTTAACCAGCGGTAGACTCATAAACCAAAGACAAACCTCAATAATACAGCAAAACCAACACCAAAATCACAGGCTCTCAAAACTCGGAAACCATTAGTTAACACCTTGTTTTCCCAAGCAAGGCTGTCATATGCCTGGAGAAAGGCACAGGGGCTAGAAGACACAGTGGAGCTCAGAAGACTCACTGGACCTCCCAGATGAAAAAGCATCCTAGCCCAGTTCCCAGACACAGCCGAGGTGCAGTTGTTTATTCAAAAGCAACCAAAGCACCATTCCAAAGGTTGGTAGCTTTCTCCCTTCGAAAGGGGAACCTGAAGGATGTCACAGGACTAAAGTATGCAGGCCTCCCTGCTATCAAACCACTAACAATGGAGCTGCCCAACAGCCTCTGGGGAGGACAGAGACAGTCAATCCATACTGCTGTGAGTTTCTGGATGTGCCTCAATCACACACTTAAATTTTACAGTCTTCTTCCCAAATGAGAACAATTTCCAGCTAACACGTCCACAAACTGTACTTAACGTTAAAAGAAAACGGATAAAACATATGTAATTACTCAAGGTTAGACTTCTAATTCCTCAATCCACTAAAGGAAACTTGGCAAGAAGATGCATCATTTTGCTCCCTTCTACTGGGGCATCTGAGGAGGGGAGCCACTGAGGCAGCTAATACACAAAACATGATCAAAAGTGATTAACAACAGCTTCATATGCAAATTGCATTAATGAAGGAGTGCAAAGTCATCATGTAAATTAAATATGTCAAATCTCTTGGTGAACTTTCAATCTTGAGAAGAAAAAACACTGCTTTAATTTTTTTACATCATCAATTTTGCAAGATTGAAAATCTAAGAATCTTGGTGTTACAAACAATTTTCACCTTTTTTTTCTCCTTCAGCAGGCTGACAGGCCAGCCTGATGTGCACCGAATGTACATGTTAATAGGCCAATCAAAAATGCAAAACAATTCGCAATTACTGGAAGGACCTAATGGTCATTAGAATTTACAACTAGGTAATGAACTGAAGTCTGCCCACACCATGCATATTCATAAAGCAATTTAGCCTTTGAAGATTAAAGAAGTGCTTAAAATTCAAATGAGCTTTAGCAAATTATCAGTAAGATTCATCCAAAAAGCAAAGGGTTTTTCTTCCTATGATTTCCTCATTTTTTTAATGCAAAATTGTTATATCTTCCAGACTGAGCTTAAACTAAACAGAGAGCCTCCAGTCAAGCCAAAGGGGCTAAGAGACAGACAGAGGCTGCAAACATCGTTATGGACTTTGTTCATAAAACTAAGCCCTTAAGAGCCAAACGTATCTCTAAACATGGTAATTTATCAAAAACAGCCCAGAGTTGCTCATAGGCAACACTACACAGTCCTCCAGCAGCACAGATTACCACGCGTCCCATCCCCCCACCCCCGCCCTCCCAGAAAGCCTTTTCCCCCTCAAGTTGCCTCTTCTGTATAAACATCCACTGTGGTAGAAAAACAGCTTTTTCATGGCTTGGAGTGGCATGCCTGTTAGAAGTCTCTGCTTCCAAAGGAAAGAGAGTAAGAAGGGAAAGAAACGGAAGGGGAAGCAGGGAACACCGTCTGGTTTACTTGTGGGAGCCAACGTCCTGTCCTTTGGTATTTGTAGTCCCGACTGCCCCCATACTGCACGGGCAGCACTTAATTCAAGAAGGAAGGGTCATGCAGACATCAGGTGACATTCAGAAAGTTGTATGTGCACCCAGCAGCAGCCCACCCCAGTCAGTGAAAAGTATCGTGGGAATTTGGATTTTCATGCTTCCCAATTACCCATCTGGAGAAGCCTCTCCTTGCATGCTGACACCTCACTAACCTTCCGACATTTAAAAAGGCATAGTGGCAGAATTCCCAATGCATCGCTCTTCCCACACCCCAAATAACCACCGAAGATGTAAGTATGTTCGAGTCCTACCCCAGCTGGTGGACAAGCCACTCTGAGAATAGCAGCTTTCAAAGGACCACATGTCATGCTGAGAGCTCCACTACTAGTCCCCAGAGGATCTGTGATGTAGACTTCCTTAAACTATCGAAAAATATTACAGTAATAACTCCTGTCTGCCACTCTTCCCTCACCCTACGACTCATCCCCATCTCAGGCTTTCCAAGTAGTCCATCTTACCAAAAATGTGGGTGCATTATGAAGTAAAAACTAGAGTGGGGTGAGAAACCTCAGGGTCTCCTCCTGGTTCCCTGACTCTCACATTGGCAGGCCCAGCTTTCCTGTGAGCCACATTTTATGTTTATCAGAAAGGATAGGGCACGGGGCTGGATGGACCTTTCATCCACAACCATCTGTGTGAACCACAAGTCCACAGTCCTGACCAATTCTGTTTGACGCTAACGTTACTCTACGTGGGTAGAATTCAGTGAGTGCTGATATGGGATGTGACAGGGTAAATCAGTATTAGATTAAAGACAAAAGTTTAGAGATTGATGCTATGTTGCAGAGCAAATGGGACTTGAAGGCCAAATTTTCCCCTAACTGCCTTGGAGTTGTTTTTTCCTACCATCCTTCTGCTGGCCAGTCACACAAGAGAATGAAATATATACAGGACTTGGGATAGTCCTCTTTAAATACAATACCTGTATACTTAATATATAGCAATTAACTTGTGGTCAGGAGTCTGCAGGCAGCAGGCTGCCCCATACAGATAGCAGGGGAGGAGGGCCCAGAGTGAGGACAAGCACAAAGGACAGGTCCAACGACAATGCCTGCTGTCGGCAGCTGAATTATTTTTATACAGGAATTTTTATCTCTATTGTACAAACAAGTACGTGTCTGTGCTGACTTGTTAAGTAATCCACTTGTATGTAGAATAAGGTTTTTTTCCCCCTGCTTGCTACCAGTCACACAGCTCCAAGATCAGAAGAAATACATGGTCTTTGAAGCTGCTCAAATGTTTTAGTTAAAAGGACAGCAGTTGTTTTCAAAGATCCAAGAGTATCTTTATCAGAATTAAATTTTTCCTTATTGATTTTTCCCCTTAACATAACAAAAACATAACATGAGAAGGTTACGATTTATTATTAAAAATTTTCAGCCTTGAAATCATTCTTCAATAGTCAGTGCTCACTTTTAAATGTAAAAGAATATTTTTTTTTAAATCTTAAGGTGGAATGAAGTAGGAGAAACTCCTGAGATTTAAATTTTAACACCTGTTAATGCATTGTTTCAACTGTAAACTCAAAGGATTTTTGGCTGGGGCAGGGGTTAAAATAGGCAGTTTTTAAAAAATGGTTTGTTGTGGCTGGCCCCTTAAATGTAAGCAGGTCATGAAATCGTGGTGTACCTGGAGTCTGAATGGGGGAGGCTATTCCCTTTTGTCCAACAACATGTCCTGTCTTTGAAACATAAAGACCAGATTCAGCAAGTCAAGCACTGTGCTCCCACAAGGTAAGAATTTTATTTCCCTAAAAATTATCAGATGTGATCTTCTTTCTTCGTCATTCTTGAATGCATCATCAAGAAAATGAACAACCATGAACGTAAAATTCAGTGTCTGTGCCTAGAAGGCGTCCCTGTGTTTTAGAAAGTTCAAAAGGAATATGAAAGAAGGGGCGGGGGAGGGGGCAGCACCTGTGTTTGTGTATTCTCAAGCACCTCTTCGGTTTCTTGAGGACAGTTATTGATTTTAATGGGTGGGTTTACCTCTATCTAAAGGCAACATCAAAATGTAGGTGTAATTGTTCTTCACCAATGCTAATGACAGTGAGGGCACAAACAAAAACTCACTGTGAGTGGCCAGAGGTCCTCAGGTATCCCCTTTTTTCAACATACCTGCTCCAGGGACCCACTGGGAATTGCCTGGTAGAGACCGATCCGGCTCTGAACAGCATGCTGCCTACCCTATCCACTAAAGGGTGTGCAAAGTGTCTTTCTCACCTCTTTTACACAAGTTTCCCCCAGATCATCTCACCTCTAGGTGAGTATAATTCCTTGCTTAGCACTCTAAGAACTTGGAATTTACCTATCTAGGTAGATCCTAAGGGGGATGAAAGGAAGAAGCAGGGGAAGCCAGGGAAGGCCCAGCCTAACTCTGGTGCACACGTCAGCTGCACTTAGTACATTGCCTTAGAGGAGCTGCCTGCCCGAGTAACCCTTCCAGCAGGGTTACATCAGACCTGCTGGGTCTCTGGGGTGACTCAGAGATGAGACACCTCAGCTCCCTTGTCGACAAAGTTATAATTCGACAGTTCTGGCAGCTTATTTTTCCAAGTGTTTTGTTTCAGGAAACATGTGTATTTTTCTTCATATGTTTGGTGGATTTACCACAACTGGTTCTGACAGCTGTTGATTCTGTTAAATGAACGCATTATAAAAATTCTCTATAAAACCTCAAGCAATAGCAAACTCAAATATAATAGAAAAATATTTTAATGGAATTCTGATTGAGGTTTTTTTAAAAGTAGCATAAGTAAAGGTATAGAAGTCCTTAAATCAGCACTCTCTCTCTCTCTCTCTCTCTCTGTGTGTGTGTGTGTGTGAGAGAGAGAGAGAGAGAGTTTGAGTGAGTGTGAATGAGTGTATATGAGTGTGTGGGGGGTATGTGTTATGGGTGGGAAGGATGTTGCAAATCACCAAATATTTACACTGTAGTCCCTTTGTTGGAATCACATACTTTTAACAGCAAAAGCTGGAATTGTGGCTATTTAAAATTTTTAAATATTCAAACACCAGTAATTAACCATATGAAACAAATTATGTAGCATTTCTCCATACCAGCACATTAAAAAAAAAACCTAACTGGTGGTGGATTGGGGGTGGCGGATTTGGGGAGCCATCTCTGAGAGAAGAGGATAATGTTTTCATTTTGCTCTAGATCAAAGGAGAACAAGATGAGAATGTGGTATGGCCAGCATCCCTCCATAGCTGTCTTTCACACTGGGCTATCTAACTTTACACAATCCCAGACTAGCTGCATATTAAGCTAGCTGTGTACAGCTTTATTATGGTGCAGTGGTGGAGAAGCATTAATATTCTGACTCTACATCTGACAGGGCATTTACATGCGCCCATCTGAGCGGCACCTGAGAGCCCCTCCAAGGTGCAGTAACTGTGCGCCTATTGTAAAGGCAAATGAAGCTCACCTATTCCCTGCTGGGATCAGAAGTGACCTCGCCACCCCCCATGCCTCAAATCCTTCCCTTGCCAACCTAACTCAATGCCATCGCAGAATGACGAATGAGCTCAGAAACAGACCCCAAGTTACTAACCCTGCTAAGAACAGCAAAATCCTTTGCTGAATGTTTTAAAAATGCATAGGGAGTACAGCTGGCCAGGAAAAAGCAGAGAGACAGATTCCATCGAACCCAATATGGAGTATGTTACATTCTAAAACTGATTAGAAATACAGTCTGATGTTTACTGGCTTCAAATTGAGTTTGGCATCAAGCACACTGGCTTTAATAAGGCTGGCATTTTATTATTATTATTATTATTATTATTATTATTATTATTATTATTATTTTAAATTTGCCTTGGGTTCCAGAGAACACATGTGGAAAGCTACAGAATTCTTATTCGTCAGGTTACATTTCCTTGAAATTAAGTTTGTGACAGAAAATGACTCCAGTAGCAATAATATGGTTCGTGCTCAAATTAATTAGGTCATTGTTATAAAAACTACATGGCAAATTACAAAGGTAAATTTACAGATATTGGCCAGTGCTCCATGCCCTGGCCGTAAAAGGGAAAAGCAGTTTAATAGTGCTGATTTACCTGGACCACAAAAGGAACAGAGGAAAGGTACAACGGTCAATTTTCTATTTGTGTTACAAATAAAAATACTGGTCATTCTCCATTAAGTTATATAGTCTGAACATATTTTATGAACTTTACTAATGTCCTCCAAATCGACACATAAAAGTCTGTTTGATTTGAAATATTAAAAATGGGCCTTACATTTAAAACTATATTTTATCTTTGAAGTAACAACACTGCTGACATAGCCATGACCCAAATGAAACCTGAACTAGCAGAAGGTACTAAAGATCCTTGGTGATTAAATCTCACGCTACATTGTGGCAAGGTGCCAGAGTCAGTCCATCTTGGTGCTGGGTGTTTTTACTGAACGCAGCCAGTACTGCTATATGTAAAGATAGACAGAGCCTTGAAGTGAAGCCCGTCAAATGATCGCTTTGTGTAATAAAGGATGCAAACAAACCAACCAAGGTAGGGCAGACTAACAACACCCAGTGACATCTTCCGTGGGCCTTCCTTCTCCCTCCAGTCTTCTATTTTCCCCACAAGAAAGCCAAACTGTGTCAGTGACAGTCATGCAAAACCACATTTGCCTCTTTTCCTTTATTAAATACCACCAGTAAGACATCATGAAAATCTAAAATCTGTATCCCATGTTTGTTATGTACCCCAATTTAGCTCTCCCATATTGGCCAAACACAGAAGCTACAGTGTGAAGTTAATGACTTTCCTGAACTCTAAAATGTGCCATTAATACGAATCCAACTGGCCTCTTCTCTGAGCTGAAGGTGCCTGTCCTGACCCAGCTGACATTTCTACACCTAGCTATGTTTTCCAGCCCATGGACAGCCACAATCAAACGCCACATTTCCTGGGAGAAAGGTGTGCAAAACATAGTCCAGATCTTCTAAACAGGAACAGTGCAAAACCTGCTCCCAACAAGGACAGTTGATTCGAGAAATTACAGCACTTGGGGTTTTTGTTTATTTGTTTTAGTTTTCACAGAATAAACACACAGAAAGGGAAGAAAACTTTGTCTCCTCTGCTCCTATTCTTGCAGTGAATACATATTTGTGTTTCCAATAAAAGGCCATTTTTACATTAACTGTCTGTAACAGCAGGAGACAGAAGAAGAAGCACAATCCCCACATCACACACAGGATGCTCTCCATATCACGTGGATCTATTCTCAAAACTATTATTTCTGAAAGACCCCAGGAAGATGCACAGTACCTCTTTTCTGCACCCAGAGGGTGACGACATCACAGGGACTTTGAGACCTTTGGGGTCCTCTACATTTTAGATTTTGTTTTTCTTTTTTGGCTATCCAAAGTAAATTTAGCAACCATGAGGGCCACCCTGTTTAATTAAGCTTTCAAAAGTCCTCTGACAATGCCAACCATTGTAGGACACTTCTGTAGCTCAATCACACAATCACTGTGTCGGTTCTATTTACAATGTGTCTTAGAGTTTCTCAGACATTGTACTTTGACAAAACATCCAAGCTGCCAGTCCACAACCTTTCCCTGTCTTATTTACAAATACAGCTTGTATACAGTAACCCAGTTCCACCTACATGAGTTTGTGGGTAGAGGCCTCACAAATACTGCCTCCCTATGAAAATGCTCGGTATTTGTTACAAAACAACATTCTCTGCTCTACAGATTCTGAGTTAAATAAAAACGTTTGCCAATACATTTGTTTTTTAAAGCATGGTGCTTTCTGGTTTTTGCTGATACACTGAAGATTGACTTCAGAGATTAATATTATTTTATTCAGAATCATACAAATAAAGAGAAATGAAAAATAAGCAGTCATAAGATACTGTCATTTATAGTCTCATTTACAATTAACATACAAACACTTCCTCTAATTCAGTCTAGGCTAGGAAAGAATGAAAATGGGTACAAAGAGAAAGGGGAAGTTAGTTCTGTAAATTCTGAAAAGAGTGAGTATGGCACTTGGTTTACCTGTAAGTAAAATGCTAATGCAGTTGCTTTTAATATTTCCCTACCCATTAGAGGCTGTCTTGCATATCATTAGCCAGATCAGTTGTTGTATCTGGGCAGATAGTGCCAAACACCCCAGTGAAAATACCTGTATTCTAGATGTTAGAGTAAACAACAATGTTCCATCAGGAGCAGCAGGCTTCTGCCCTGCATCTTAGCACACTGCTTTCCTATTCTGTTTAAAAGCTAACTTTATGATAGGCGAATCTTATTTTAAAGATTCCCGTGTGCAATGAGCAAAACTTCAAGACTGACACTGTGAGATAATGTTTGGGTCCCTTTCTGTAAAAGAATAACAGTTTTATACTCACTAATCCTCAATTAACATTCTACTCATCATAAAATAAAAGTCTCAAAATATATAAAGCTCCATGGGTGAAAGGCCGCTCCTATCTGTTGATGGGTTTTGATATGTATATTGATGAACTGGACCACACAAGATAAGCTGCTAATAGCTAGTTAAATGAATACTGTTCAATAGTCTCTGTGGATCATAATCATATAAGGCTCTGAATATCTTAAAAAATTGGAAAGGCAGCTTGCTCACGACATTGGATATAGGTAACACATGTGCATATATGAGAATGCACAGCCATCTAGTCATCAGGTAAAAACAACCTGCAAAAAAACCCAGTCAGCTTTGGGAGACCTGAGCATAGCCCATTCCACATAAAGTGCTATTTTACTGCAGCTCTTAAGAATTTTGCCATCCTGTTTCAAAGTCCCCAAATTCTAGGCTTTACCTAGGAAGATTTCATTCCTTCTTCCTGCCTGTAAAATGGCATAGACCACACAGTGACCCCCAATCTAACTTATGTCACTTTCATAAAGTCTTTCCTACTCAGCATGCTTAAATGACTGTCTTTCATGTAGTTTCCAAGCATATTCTTGTAGACATTCATAAGCATATTTCTTCCCCAGTAGAGACCACTGCTTTCTCTTTATGACACACAGTTCAACTGTCTACTGAGGGGCTACTGTTGGGAACCGTGGTAGACTGGATATAGGGAAATCAGTCGGGAGGACAGTCATCTTTCCAGAACTTTGCTTCAGAGACACCCAAGGTCCAGAGTATCATAATTTATGTGCAATGGTGGAACATTAATTTCACTATAGGAAACAATTCATTAAAGTGAATCACAAGAAGCCATGACTCTAGTTACTGACATCTTACTTTGAGATGTGACCATGCTATTTATGCTCAGCCAATACCAAGGTAAGCACAGGTGATTAAGCACAATGAAAAGAATCAAGATGTTGCAATTATCCCTGCATGAAAGGTTTACCTCACCTGGATTGCATGTATATACTCAATGAGTATCTGAGACGCCTTAGATAGCTTTCCATTATGGAGAAACAATGTACTTATTCCCCCCTAGAAAATATATTTCAAATTTGAACATTTTTTTCTTTCTTTCTTTTTGGCTTCTTTAGACTCTCCCATCACACTAGTTTTGAAATATCACAGGATCATTATGACAAGCAGCAAGTTAAGGACTATTTCTTTCCCTGCACATCCATGTCGAGTCACAAGTACAAAAGTAAAAGGTTCTAACTATTTATAAGGCTTTCCCTGGCCTTCAGATCTGTCTTCTAAATCCAGAGGCCCTGATTTTCAAACTGGCTAACCTGAAACTGAAAACCTGCTTAGGCCTTCAGTGCTTTAATTCTCAACTGACAGACACTGTGTTTTGTCTTTTAAAGGAGCAGCTCGATATGTAAATATGATGTTACATCATACAAGCCTTACTCCATATTTGGTGATTTAGCAAGGCTTTGGATCTCCAAATCCCCTTCCGCCTGCTCTTGCTTCATTAATCATGCCTTACATTTTCCTTCTAGTCACAAGACAGCACATGGAAATGGTCATTGCCATATCCTACGGGGCAGGGGGCGGCAGAGACAAATATCTTAACCTACATGTCTCAAAGGCTAAATGTGGAAGCTTCTAGAACACACTACACAAGCAGCTTTCCTCGGCAGCAGAGTCCTTATTTCACTACAGAAAAAGAAAAAAGAGAATGTTCCACTTGATCTTAATGATCACATGCCAGATTGGGGGGGGGTATGAAGGGGGTGAGGGTTATGCCATATAACCCTCCCCCATCACTGATGGTCTGACTCTATGGTTCAACCATTTCAAACACGAGCTCCAATAAGCCCTGTGACTGTCTACATTGCTTTTCCAAAAATGAACAAACCTGCTTTTGTAGGGTGGGGGCAGTGCAGAGAAGGGACTGTCTCCCAGATGTGGCAGGCCTGTCACCACAGAATCTGCTTTTGCTTTGTCTGACGTGCTAAAGCAAACAGTGTTTTAAGAGCCACTGCCTAGTGTTGCTGTTTACCACTAGAGCAGGGAATTAAAGTCCCTCTGTTAGCTTTTAATTCCATTTCCCTGGAGCTGCTGAGAAACCCGAACACCTAGCTACCTTCTTGGTAAAATTAACGGAAAGAGAGGCAGCTATTAAATATGTGCATGCGTTTTTTTTCCCAAGCAAATTTTTACATTAGGCTAGAGAGGAAACAGAGGAGTCGGTACTGGACATTTGTAAGGGTGACATGTGGTTGTGTAAACCATAAACAAAATCAAGATACATCTGTCAAAACCACATCAGACACAAGAGAGAGCACTGAGAAGCATTTATCACTGAGCTGAGGAGGCAGGCTGCAGGGAGCAACCATTCCTGTCAAACCAACCTTTTGAAATTTCCAACATGCCCTTAAACTTTTCGAGTAAGCATGTCTGTGCGCTTCAGCAACTGCCCTCTCTACTCTGGCCTGGCCAGTCGAAAATGGCATCTTAAAGTCAAGGTCACAGTGTCATCCCACCACGGGCTGTGTTTAATTACAGCCCCACACAGGCTGACAGCCAGTATGGATCCAAGGCTAGCCCTGGAACTCAGTTAACTCTTTCCAGCCCTTCAGACAAGTCATTGACTCAACTACAACTGCCTGTATGGTTACCTTTCGTCATATATACATCCCCAAGACCAGAAGTGGTCACTGGAGACTGAGCTGGGTGTAGTAAGGTTCAACACTTTAAAATGAGAAGGCAAGCAGAGGGAAGAAGAAAGCTTTGGAAGTGTCAGAGCCAGGCAGAGGATGTCAAGTGTTTAACTTTCCCACCTACATCTGACTCAATAAGGTGGGGGAAAAATTTATTGTCGGGGTTCTGGACAGAAGCAACAGGAATGATAATTAACATCACAAGACTGTCACGGACAGTCACACGGAGAAATACAGACAGCACTCCACCATGCCTTCCTGCCTTCCTACAATACCTCTGCAAACGAAAAGAAAACATGCAAACAGCTTTTCTCCTTGCTTCTCGGTTACCTGCTATGTGTTCCTGTTTGGGGCAAATTCCTCTAGATGACGTTGATAAACAATCGTCATCCTCTGGCGTGACCTGGATGCCAACCTCCACAGGATTGGATGCCTTTTTCATCTCAATTGGTGAAGGGGAAGGTGGCTTATCCACAGCTTTTTCTAAGCAGAGGCTGCCATTGCATTGTTTCCGTTTGTGCTCAATGAAAATAAGAATGTCCCCCAATGGGAAGTTCATCTGGCACTGCCCACAGGTGAGGAGGTCATGGTCCCCTTCTGGAGCTCCCAATGGGCCGTGATCTGGTTCATCATCTGTGAGAATGGCTTCAAGAGGTTCGGCTGTAGTTGAAAAAACAAAAACACAATTTTTAGAGAACCAGTGTGGAGAGAAAAGGGAGGATATACATTCTCAATTCTACCCCCACCCCACCACGGCAATCTCCATAAGACACCCCACAAATTGGACATAGGCAATGTGCAATGTGGAGGGTATCAATAATCAAGTAAATTGATCAGTGAGGGTGACCATCATGTTCTAAAGGAAATCCCTCCAACTTGAATAACTTCAGAGAACACACACACACACACACACACACACACACACACACACACACACACACTATAATTTACTATATATTTTTTAATGTGACTTTAATAGTTAACACAAGAAATGTAAAGAAAACTTAAGATAATAAATATGAGAAAAACATGAACTGAAACCAAATGTGTTTCCTTCCATACAGTAAGTTGTCTGTTGTGCCCAGGGTTAGAGGGGAGTAAGCACACAGACTGTGTGTGAGTGTGTGTACTGACTGTACATACAAGGCCTCACAAGGGAGAAGGCTTCTACACCACACAGGACTGTGCCACACTTACATCAAAGACGTCAGGAAGTGACTGCATCCACCTAACTAACCATCCCCACGCAGGGAATCTCATACTGCCAAAATCTCTCTGTCCTCATCCTCAGCTACTCCACAAAATCAAAGGAATATCAAATTTCCTGGCACTTCTCAAACACACTCACTAATGGGATACTTCTGAGTAGTTAAGAAAATAAGCCAACTAGTATGATTTGATTTTTTTTTCATTCTGAGGAAAATATTGTCTAAAATATTCTGAACATGTTGGTTCTTAGTGGTTTCCATGACATAAGATCAGAGTGGACTCCCAAGCTCCACACTTTAGAGGGCTGGGCATCCTTTCCTCAGAGTTGAGATGCTTCATCTAATGTAGTCAAAGTTGACTCATTTTCTGAGTGAGCTCCAAACGCTTCATTACGGGATATTTCTGCACACACAATCACCAGCGTGTGTTATAACAAGGTAGACATGCCTTTCTTTCCCGTCTGCTTTTTTGGTTTTTTTTTTTTTTTTCTCTCTTTTTTTTTTTAACTCTGCACTCTATTTCAGCAGCTTCTATTATTTTTTTTAACCATGCAAGTGGAGAAAGGGGAGCTGGGAAATGTTGTTTACACCATCTTAAAATACTAATTTTTTTTTAAAAAAATGTACAAAATACAAAACATGTCCAGGATGCCACCAGTTAATAAAGTGAAGCAGAAAATGTACAAGTCTTAAACAGTTAATCAGTCTGACCTTCTTTAGCAAGCTGCCAATTTCACATTTAATGAACTTAAAGCCACAGAGAATCAAAAAATAGATTTTAATTTGAGTGTAGAATATTGGAACAGATTTTGATAAAGTGCAAAAATCCAGCGAACTCAGGTTAAATTTATTTCAACCCTACCCAGGTTGAATATTGAGGGGGAAGATCTGGAGTAACTCCCAGATGTGCTGGGTGAAATAATATTAAGAGTCCTGCCTAAGCCGCACCTGTGCTCAAGTAGGACATGTCATAATTCCTCGCCTTTGGTACTGCCTCCTAATTGAACATAAGGTCACCACAAGAATATGAAGGTTATCTCTCTACTAATGAAGACAGCAAAGCAAGCACTTAAATGTTTCTTTGCCCAACATCCTGATCAAAAGACAAATACAGAATGCACAAGTATGCCTTTCAGATAAAGGAGGCAAACGGAAGTGCTTCTCATTGTCTTCCAGTCATTTTTCAACTGCATTTGCTTTCATTTTGACCAAGTGAGGAGTGGGAAGTCGTGATCCATGATTCCTGCTATTCAAATTAAATATTTTAAATGAACATTGGCAATTGTGTCCCTTTTTGCTGCTGTTGTTTAGCTACAAGTTCTGGGGTTAAGAGACTGTGAGGCTCAGGGAGAGATTTTGTTCTATTAATGGTAGAACGTTTTTGCAAATCCTATCATCAGGATTCATTTGGGGTTTTATTGTTGTTGTTGTTGCTGCTGCTGCTTTCATTCCCTGACGGATTTCAGAATCTAGGAACAGTGTTAGGAGCAAAGGGGATACTCTCTTAGATATCAAATAGTTAAAGGTAATTTGGTACAAAACAGACTTAGTTAAAGTCTTCTAAACGTAGTGACTGAACTGATTTACAATCCAAACCAGGAAATGAAGTGGTAATTCACAGGTTGCTGATTACACCTCCACATCTCACCTAATTAATTTTATAGGAGGCAAAGTTCTTGAAAATAACAAGATGATCAAATGTACAGATATAAAACCTGTAACCTCAACATTTTCTATGCTCTTAATGTAAATTACTACTAATTAACAAGAAATATTCTAATATTCGAAATACATCTAACATCGGTTTACCTGAAAAACATTTGGCTAGCTGTGTTCAGAGAAATAGCAAAACGTGTTTTTATTATTGCTTCTGCATTATTTTTTAAAAAAAATCAGACCAAATGGGCACAAAGAAAATATGAAAATACAATTCTCTTGCTGCAGCCTACTGATTTGCATTGACATCCTGTCTCAGTGGCAACCAACATTTCCTTTCTGGGCATCAGATAATTTCTCTGTATTTTAATGCAAATTCCTCATTCCCTAAAAACATTTCTAACCTCAGCCATTTTACCCCCTCCCTTCAATTCAACTCCATCCTAATTCTCTCCTACAATACCACCCTTTCTAAGCTCAGGCCTAACTCTGTACAAAGCGGGGAGTCCTCGATTGAAGTGGAAGGGAGTGAATAAATAATCACAATAATTAGCCGCGAATTCTACCTACAAGGGGAGGAAGACAAGATGAAATGCTTCTGCTTTTACCAAGACAGACTGTGTCCCAGCGACCGCAGATCGAGACATATTTATATATTTGTATTTATTTCTCTCTTCCCCTCCCCCGCCACCCCATTGCAAACACTTAAAGAGGGGTCAAAATCCTTGTAAGAAATGTTGGGAGAAGGTAAGAAAGCCAGAGCTGCTGGTGAAGGGGGAAGGGCAAATGGGAGCTGTGTCAAGTTTGCTTTCCAAGTGGATTTTCTTAACACGATAAAGCAAACGTAGGCTGAAAAATCAGAGAGGCAAAGCAAAGAAACAAAAGCAAAGCCAAGGGCTACAGGCCGGGGGACCAGGGGCCGGGGCCCTACGGGAGTAGGCAGCTTAGAAAGTAAAGTTGGGCTCCCGGGCTCCCTGGTACAAAGCGAGCAGCCTCCTTCCTGGCTGCAAGCTCAGGCCCTGCACAGCGAACACGTGCAGCAGTTACCCGCAGCCGGAGCTTGGAGGCGGCGGGTGGCCCCAGGATTCGGCTGCTGCCTCCACGCCCATCCAGGCCGGCTACCGCCGAGTGCCGGTTCCCTGAACCCGCCAGTTGGTGAAAAAAGGAAGTAAGGTTTGGAAAACTGAGCTGAATAATCTCAAGTCTTGGCTTCATCCCGCACACCCACAGCGCGGGTCCTGAAATTCATTCTGTGTGCACAGGCTAACACTTTTACTTTGGAAGATCTGTGCAAATGTGTTTCGTCCGCAATTCCGGGGACCGTGTGCGCGCCAGGCGGCGACCGCGGTTATTCATTATTAATGACGCTGCTAGCCCGCATCATTATGATGATAACTATTACTATTGTTGTGATTTCGGGCTTCCAGGCGAGAGCTGCAGGAGGCGGGGAGGGGGAGCGTAGGGGTTGCCAAGCCGTCCGGTAAGCCTGTGGTGGCCGCCGAGACCTGTGCTGTGCGCGGGGATGGGGGTGGAAAAAAGTGATCCTAGAGGCCAAGGACAAACTTGCCATATCCCTGCTCTCGGCCAGCTCAAAGCTCCAGAGCGCACTCCCCCTTCCTGGATAACAAAAATGCCTTCCCTGAAAGCACCCTAAAGTGCACCGGGCTCCGCGCAGGGAGCTGCCGGATCTCCTTGCACGTGGGGGGGGGGGGTCGGCTGCGCGCCCGGCGCTTCTCCACGGCCCCAGCCAAACGCATTTTTTTTAAGTAAAAAAAATAAAGAACAAAGACCTAAGGGGTAATGGGGGGTGGAGAAAGGGAATTCTGCCTAACCGTTCGTTGCCCCCCCACCCCCACTCTCCCAACGTTCTTCCCTCCCCCGCCAAGAAATGCCGGGCAGCGGATGGGGGAGGCTCTGGTACAGGTTCAAGTTCGCTGAGCTTTTCTTGATCTTGTTCTGCCTCCTAGCGACCAAATGGCTCATTCAGTCCACGTAGCTGAGGACGAGTGTTGGGGAGGGGGTTTCCTAAGGACCCGGGAGGTTCCTGCCCTCTGAGCACCCAGAAAATGAAAGAAGTGATTCCTGCACATACCCCTCCAACTGCCCTCCTACTCCAGTGTCCCTCCCCGGGACAGCAGAGACTAATCCTCCCAGCCTGGAGAGTCCCAGAAGGGACCCAAGTAGGAGGAGAGTAGTGAGCAGCTCCGACTGCGCCTCCCAGACTGTCCCTTGCGCCCCCATTGCATCCTTCCAACTGTCCCAAAGTCCCGGCTTTCCCGAGTCCTGCGAACACTGCCCTTCCTTCCCGCCGGTACCTGGCCGGGCTGTAACTTCACACCGTCGCGCGCCGCGTCTGCTCTGTATCCGGCGCGGCCGGTGGGAGTGGGGGCGGGGGAGAGCGACGAGGGAGAGATGCGCGGGGGTGGGGAGAGGGAGGGCCCCGCAACGTGCCAGGGCGGGGGAGCTTCCGAAGTGTGTGACAAGTTCCTCGGCCGGGGGGGGGGGATCCCAATGAGCACCCCTCCCTGAACAAATGCAGAAGAGAACTTAGGGGGTCCCTTCAAGCTTTCGTCAAAAATTAAGAGTCACGAATGAGAGAAGGATTTGATGGAGGGGGGGGCATGCTTTCCTTACTGAACTCAAACTTTCCTAAGTGCCCACCATCCGCCTCTCCAAGCACACCTTCTGGTGGAGTTCGTCAACACCGCCACTAGCAATTTACATAAACTCACAGAAGCCCCTGACCAAGACAGGCCCAGAGTATAGGACAAGAACCCAAAAATGGGCCTCTCTGAGTCCGGGGACCCTGCACCCCAAAACGCACACTCAACACACTTCTTACCTGCCCTGTTCCCCCCTCAACCTAGCCAGGCAACTGCTTTGGTCCAGGAGGCTACTGGTCAGATTGGGAGGGGGGCAGGGAAAGCACGTGTTAAGCTCCCCGCCGCCCAAAGAGTACCCCGGGTGTAATGGAGGGGAATCATCAGAACTCGCCTTTACAGTTGCTCTGCAAAATAAAAATGTTTTGCAAAACCGAATTTCATCCAGCAGCTTTCGCTGTCTGGGAGGTCGGAGGGAAGGCTAGGCATTGTGTTAGGGGCGGACCGGAGCGCAGGCCGGGCTGGCCAAGTCGCGGCGTGGCCTGACGCGGTGCCTGGCGGGTGGGCGGCGAGCGCCGGGTGGGCGATCCCGACTCCAGACTGGGGTGCGGCGAGGTCGAGCGAGGCCCAGCCGCTGCGGCCGCCTGCTCCGGGGCTGCCGCGGCGCGCTCGGTCCTCTGTCTGTTTGTTGGCAGGAGGCTCCCGCACACGCGGTGCTTGTAAACATTCAGACACGAGATTTTTCCCAATCAAAATCCACTTCCACTTTTTTTGAAAATCTTCCAAAAAATAGTAAGAGGAGGGAGTTCCTCGCTCCCTCTCCAAGCCGCCAGCGCTCTAAGTTTGCAACTTGAAGGGGTTTTGAGGAAGGGGGTGTGAAGGGTTTTTTTTCTTCTTCTTCTTCTTTTTTTTTTTTCTTTTTTCTCTATTAAAGATTGTGGAATTTCTTCAGGGGTGGGGGATGTGGAAGAATCCCAGAAAAGCGGTGAAAAATACGACTGGAGGAACATTTGGTTTCTTTTGGGGGGGCAAGAAAATGTACATTCTTTAGCGTTACTTTTTTTTTTTAACGGCGTCTTCGCCTCATCTCCTCCAGAGCTCAGCCAGGAGGGGCGGGCAAAGGCAACCCGCCGGCGGCTGCTCGTGCGCCCTCCCTCCCTCTACCGCGTGCCCCGAGCCGCCTCCTCACTCGGCCCTTGCTCCTGCCCTTCCGCGGCGGCGGCGGCGCAGGAGGGCAAGCGCGAGGAGCCCGCACAAAAGGCGGCGGGACAAACACCCACCTCTGGCCGAAACAAAAGACGGTAGAGCCGGGCGCGACTCCGACCCTTCCCGGTCACCCGGCTCTCCCCGCCGCTGCAGCCCCTCTCCGGACTCGGCTGCCTGGGAAGTACCGGGGTCCCCTCTACGGTCCCACTTTCGTACTATTGTGAGGGGTGACTACTTTGCTCCTACTGCACACTTGACCGTGCACACATTGGTGTCCTAAGGCCAGTCTCACCTCTTTTCTCCCCAGGAATTGTTTTTTAGACTTGACGCCCTCCCTACCCCCTCCATTTTCCTACAGTGAAGTGGAAACAACCCCCCTTTCCTTCCAGCTCCCACCCCCAGGTTTGCATGTGAGTTGTTCGCATCCTTAGCATTGTTCATTATTTTTGCAAAACTGGGGTAGAAATCATTGCATTCCTTTTTGAAAGAAGAAATAAAGCGGCGGAGAGGAGGAAAGAGGAGGAGTCAAATTTTTTTATATATATAAAATTAAAAGGTGCGTGCCGTCTTAAAAGTGCACACACGGTTCTCGTTCGAGAGATCTGGGGCTTTTTCCCCTTTAATATCTTTTTACCCCAACTAACGAAGATTTTTCACCTGAATTTTTTTTTAATGCATGCACACACCCTTCTCAACCTCACTTTTGCTTAGCGTCCTGCGCTCCCTCGTGATTATTAATAATTATTATTACTATTATTGGGTTACTTACGCGAGAATTCCCGTTTGCTTAAGTGCTGGGGTTTGCCTTGCTTGCGGCGAGACATGGTGGGCTGCGGGGCGGGCGGGTGGCGGCGGCGGCGGCTTGCGGACGACGGCTCGGTTCACATCGGGAGAGCCGGGTTAGAAAGAAGGAGACTCCAGAGAAAATATCTTCATCAGTGCCTTTTGACATCCAAAATAAATTAGAAATAATACAAAGATGGCGCAGGGAAGATGAATTGTGGGAGAGCCGTCATGGCTTTTTTTTTTTTAAGCAAAAAAAAAAAAAGAGAGAGAGAGAGAGAGAGAGAAGAGAGAGATAGAGGGAGAGAGAGAGAGATGAAAAAAATGGCAAAAGCCCCCCTGAGCTGCAAGTTCAAGTGCGGACGTGACGTCCCTGCGAACTTGAACGTCAGGAGTCTGGATGGACAGAGACACACAAAACATGGGCAGGGCGAGCAGGAGAGAAGGGGAGGAGGGAAGGGGAAGCTCACACCAATGGACACACATCAGGGGCTGGACATGAAAAAGAGACCAGGACAAGCCAATGGCCAGTGCGGGGCGGGGGAGGTGTGGGGCGGGGGGCTCCGCAGACGCCAGACGCGGCCCCTGGGGGAGGGGCGGACGGAGGGGAGGGGGCTCTGGGGCGGCTGGCTCACCAGTGGCCGCAGCGAGCGCCGCGGCGGTGGCGTGGCCGGGAGAGAAGAAAGGGGTGGCGGGGTGGGGGGGAGGAGTGAGGGGGAGCAAGACTTGCTCCCTGCTCCACTCCCCCCTGCACACACACACACTCACCGACCCTAAAATGAAAAATTATTTGGGAGGGGGGAAGTGAGCAAGAGTGCTCCAGGACGCTGCAGCCCAGAGCCGGGGAGGCGCGGGCGGAGAGAAACCAGGTAGAGTGGGTCCCCGGACACCCTCCTCCATGCGCACACCTACTTCCCCTCCCAGCCAGCGGACGCTGAGGGTTGGAGTGCAAGCCCCGAGCCCGCGGCAGCGCTCTGGAAACTTTGCCCAAGGAAAGCTAGGAAAGAAAAAAAATCACCCGAAGTTGAGAGCTGAGCCTGCAAGTTAGAGCTCGGCAGCGGGCGAGGGGAGGCGGGAGGGAGCGAGCGGAGGAGCGAAATCCAGTCCAAGTTTGGAGGGTCGCCGGTCCGGAAGGCCAGCTCTGGGGCCTGAGGGAGCAGAAGCCGCCAGGAGGGAGGGGGTTGGGGCAAGGCCGGCGGCGCAGGCCTAGGCTCAAGGGCTGAGAGCGCGCCCCCAAGGCCAAGTCAGGGACTCGGAATCTGAGCGACCCAACTAGCGATCGGGTCTGAATGCCACCCACAGAAACCCTGAGTCCCCAGCCACCAAGGGTCGCAGAATGAGAGGCAGAGATACAAAGCTCGAGAAGACAGATTCCGGGTGCGTTCCAGTCCCCAGAGTGGAGCACTCGGGGCCGGGGCTCGTGGCACCCAGGCGTCCACCTCAGAGCTATCGTCGGCCAGAGGACAAAGCACGGGTAGCCCCCAGATCCCCAGTCTCTGAGAACCTGCTCCCGACGCTGCGGGAGGTCCTTCAGCCTGATTCCAGGGAGGGACACACCCCCTCCCACTTCAGGGCAAATGCAAAAGCACTGAGCAAAGGGAAGGAAAATGTTTCTTGCGAACAGAACACAATTGTTCCTCAGCTGTTACTCGAGGAAAGAGAAAATAGGGAAAGGAATGGAACTGGCTAGCAGGAGCAGCCGGGAGGCCACTGTGGTGAGGCCCTCGGGTCGCGGCCGCGCTCCCCAGGCGCCAGCAGCCACCGCGTACACGCGGGAGCCCGAAGCCCCCTCTGGGCCCTCTGAAGCCCTTCCCTGGAATTAGGAAAGACCTGTTGGAAATAAACCCCTGTCTCTTTAATGCACACACGCGCGCGCGCTGCCGCTGTCAAAAAGCGGGCTTCACTCTGGCGTGGGATACTTTCAGTTTTACGTAAAATGTACAGCAACAGCACCCCCTGCGATTGGAAAGTTTATTCAGAAACGTGCTGCAAAGTCCCTTGGCGTCTCCCGCCTCCCAGCCTCCCAGCCTGCCTGCACCACCCTGCAGCCGCCGCAGTCGCCGCCGCCGCAGCAGCAGCTAGGGAGACGGCTCTCCGAGTCCAAATCTAGCAGCGCCCAGGCGGGGGCGGGGGATGGACAGAGTCCCCGGGAGGCGCGGAGGGCGCAGGGTGGACACCCGAGCTGCAGGTGGACATCTGTGAGTCTCTGCAGAGCCAGGAACCTTCCTCCCCTCTCCTCCAGCGGCTGCACCCAGCGTCCCTGCACCCCTCCTCCGAGAGGTGTCGTTTCCGTAAATTCACCCACCCGGCCGGGGATTGTATTGTTTTAAGGCAGGGCCCTGGGCTTGGCATGCGCTCGCCCACCTCCCAGCCTCACCAGCTTATGTCTGTTTATTCCTGTGTGTTAGGAAAGTTTTAAACCTATTAGAAAATGGCTTGCCTGATTCGGGGAAGCTTCGTACCCCTCTGTGGAAGAAACACAGGTTTTGGTGCCTAACGTTAAGGAAAGCTGCGGCTAGACTGGGGGCGGAGGGGGGGACGTTTCTCTCTAGCTGGTTTTTCTGCGCGGGGGAGGGGGGCGGGGAGGTTGGATCTCGTATTCTGTTTGAGGAGCAGGAAGACTTTATTGCCGTAACTGCAGGACACCGTTTCCCCTTTTCACTGAGTTCTTCAGAGCCGGTCAGCACCTCTTCCTCGGGTTTTTTTTTTTTTTTTTTTTTTTTGCTTATTAAACCAGCCTTAGAATCACCAAGTGAATGTCGCCGCGGGGAGTGGCAGGGAAGGCGGGACACAGAGGTGAACCTCTGGGGGAGATAGGTGAGATCAGAGTAAAAGAAAGCGCAACCTGGAGGCCTTGGGAAAATAAATAAATAAATAAATGCCCCTGCAGGTAACAATAGTGAAGCCAGGCTCATTCAGAACCGGCTGGGCAGATTTGAATCTTGTTCTCATCCATAAAAGTCCATACAGAAAGGAGACAGATACGTGGACAAATTGTGCTGTAGAAGTATATGCTGTGTATGTGTGATTTATTTATAATGGTGTGTATAAAGCTTTTCAGGCTTGGCTGTAGTGTAAAAAGTAATGACTTTATTACCTCTGAAAGGTTCTGTGGTTCACATTTAACAGTCTTCTGAATTACAATTCATTACACAATCGTGTGCTCTCTAAAACCGGCACCCTATCAGGGCCGCTATCTGTGGTTATTCCCAATAAATAACTGGCAGCGTTTTATTGATTTTCTTTAAAAAAAATCATAGGAAATTAAGCACTTAGTTACAAGTAGGTCTGCTGTTACTGCACTTGTTTCAGATTCCAGGAGGTTCCTTCGGAAGCCACGTCTTAAAACATACATTTAAAAAGCCAGTTGCAGCTGCTTGCCTGGGTTCAGAGGTAAGCAGCAACGTTTCCACGATTAACATATATTTAATTTCTTCATCATAAAATGCCCAGGGTGAAATGGGACTTGCCATCCTCTCCCGCCCCTCCCCCAACCAGATTTCACCCAGCCCAGAAAACCAGGGCTGTGCATAGGCATTTGATCTGTCCTAGCCAGCCCCCCTTGGGGTCCCCGGTGCTCGCGGGTACCGGTGATGCCCCTCCCTGAATGTTCACTCCAGCGCGAAGGTGGGGGAGGGGAAGTTTATATGAGTGTTTAAAGAAGTAAAAACGTGGCGTTCTAAGAGATTTGAAAATATTACATAAGTACTGATTAATGATGCAGGTGGTGTTGTGGAGCGGGGTGAAAGGTCACTTTAAATGTGCATACTTGGGTACACAATAAGTATATTTACCCTTCCAGAAGTGGCTTTTAGAAAGTAATAAATTATGGCAACGTTAGAATTATTTTCTAGCTGTTCAGTTAACTTCGTTGTGGTTGTAGCTGCTTGTATTGAGAGACCTCGGTGGGCTCTTTCCCAACCTTTAGTGACGACAGTGCATAAACCCTAGGCCAGCAGACGACCCCTCCCCTTCCCTCCTCACCCCCTTTTATCTTGCCGGCGGAGGAGACTCCCCATACTTCCTGCAGTATATATTCTGCCTCTGATCTCCGTACTTAATAGCCAAGTCCTGGTTTATGGTTTATAATGTGTTGACAAGTTTTCTAACAGACTTTCTGGAATAATGCACATATATTCACGTCGTTTAGAAACCCACCGTATTTTTAAAGTCGAGTAGATCTATACCCTAATGTAGAGAGAGGGTGTAAATCATAGAGGGTTCCATAGTCCTTTCAGTAGTTTTCGGTATGAAGTATGAGCCGCGTGGCCTCCAGACGTAACCTTTTTGAAAAAAAGACAGTGCTTTTATTTTATGGTGTAAAGTGCTTTTAGCTTCGGGGCTCTGAACGTGAATGTGGTCAACAAACAGCTCCAAGAGGGAGGCTTAATACAGCCCCAGCCCTCCAGTGAGTATCTCCTGACACCGGGGACTCTCTGTGAGCTGGAAAAGGAAGAGTTAAAAGGTCTGTCTCAATGGAAACTACAAGATTAAAATAAAATATTCACTGTCTGCCTTTAGGGTGAAACACTTTTATAGACAAAATAAATAAATGAGTACTGAATGATTAAAAATGCATTCCGTCCCATCTTGCTTTTTACTTCATCCTTTTTCCTTCTTTTTATTATTTTTGTTGCCTAATTGGCAGAACAGAATAATAGAGACTGGGCAGTCATCTTTTGGCTTGAACCCTACACTCAGCACAGGTTTCAAATCTAGGGCTGTGGAAGGTGGGCTACTAGCTGGAGGGTTGTTAGACAATGCGTTTGAGCAGAGGCTGTGTTTTAGTAGCGAAGTGAGCCAGCATCTTTGCCCCCTGCTGCCTGTGTGACCGGAAGCCTGGAGACCTAAAGAGGCTCCCTAGAGTAGACAGTATCTATCCCTTCCTGGAAGACTAGGCTCTTCCTCTGGAGTGATCATGGAAGACACAGGTTCCCCCATCTTGAGACAGTCATCACTCTGATATCTTTCTTCAGTGGCTGCCTGGGTTTCTGGGGGGGGGGGGGGAGGCTGGCAGGTTGCTTCATACATCCGGATGCACCTATAGGAAAGGAAAGGAAGGGAAGGGAAGGGAAGGGAAGGGAAGGGAAGGGAAGGGAAGGGAAGGGAAGGGAAGGGAAGGGAAGGGAAGGGAAGGAAAAAGCAAGGGAAAGAAAGGACTCGGTCTGCCCTTGGACAAGACTGCTGTGTGTTGAGTCAATCATGCATGAGGAAGGGGAGCAATGGTCTCAGTTAAGGGCTCCTCTCAAAAGACATGAAGTTCTGGTTAGAACATTCTTAACATCCTAGCCTTTGCACAAAAGATGCATAGGTAAAAGCTGACTGTCAATGACTGCACTGTGCTAGTGATCCCTGGTACAATACTCAGGACACTGTAAGTGCTCCAGAAACAGTCTCTGAGTGAATGAGCTAACTAACTACAAATCCTCTTACCACACCCATGAAACCAATTCATAACCATCCAAACTGTATTAATTTCCCCAGAAACCAATAAGGCTTTGTGAGGCAGTCCTACATGAGAATGCATTTAAGTCTTAAAGTGATTCCTACCAAGGACAGCTCAAAGGATCATCCCATATATCTAGCAGCTGAACAATTAACAATACAGTGGAATGAATATGTGTATCAATCTTCCAAATTGGCCAGTATCAAAAACCCAGGATCAAAAGATACCTTTTTCTCTTGACATTTCTTTTTGGATAGATAACAGTCTACTTCAGGAAAAAATATGTTGGACTTTATTCTCTACCCTCTCCCCACAAATCTTGTACTGCTACAAGAACACTATTTTTTCAATATGTGTTTTTCATATCCAAACTTTAAAACAACTTTCGCCTATTTGCTTCCTTTTTTCTTCTTTTTTGTAAACAAAAGGAAAAGCAACAAACACACACACACACACACACACACACACACACACACACACACATCTGGCCTGACATTTTGTACAGCAAGTTTCAGCCCAGTGTGATTTAAAACAATGTGAGTTAAAAACCTCTTAAAATTTGGGTTTATAATGGAAACGCTGACAGACTCTTAATTATAGCAGCCTCGCCAGACACTGCTATAATGAAATAGTTGTGCTTTCATTACTATGAGGCACTATAGTTAAGGGTCTGTCAGTGTTTCTATTATAAACCCCAAGTTTAAGAGGTTTATAACTTGGGCTGTTTAAATGGCACTGGGTGGAATTCAAGTTATCAGTCCAGATGTGAAGTTGTTTTATAAAAGGCAAAATAACTCAGCTGTGGAAGGTTCTGGATCTCTCTCTCTCTCTCTTTCTCTCTCTCTGAATTGCAAAAAAAATGATTTTTAGTAGTTTCAGATGGTCTTACTGCCAACTTCTAGCTATGACTTCACTGTCTGAAAGGGAATTTTATAGGCAGTCCTTTATTTGGACAAGAACTCATTGCTATTCTTGTTTTTGTTATTTTATTGTCTTAGTGTGTGTATGTATGAATTTATGGTGTGTACATGCATGTGCATACATAAAAAATTAATACTACATATACACACACACATAGAGATGCTGAGTGATGGTGGCACATGCCTTTAATCCTAGCACTCTAGAGATAGAGGCAGGCAGATCTCTGAGTTGGAGGGCAGGCAGGGCTACAAATACAAAGCAAGTTCCAGCACAGCCAGAACTACAAAGAGAAACTTTGTCTCAAAATATAAAAACAAACAACAATTAAAAAAAATCAAGGGGCTAGAGAGATGGTTCAGCAACTAAGAGCACTGGCTGCTCTTCCAGAGAACCCAGCACCTATATGACAGTTAGTATCTGTCAATAATTTCAGTCATGGCTTGTGATATCCTCACAGAGACATACATACAGGTAAACCACCAATGAACATAAAATAAAAATAAATTTATAAAAAGAGACACATACAGGTATAATTCTAATTCTGTGTTACAATTTGAAGAGGAAAAAAGCACCTGATGCTCTCATCTACCAACCAACTGTGCAGGAAAAATTAAAGAGCTGGTATTTCAAAATATATTTTTACTTTTAATTGACACAGAGTAATTTACGTGTTTATGGGATACAATGTGGTATATCAATACTTGTATATATTATGCAGTGATCAGATAGGGGTAATTGCCATATCTGTAACCTCTGACATATTTCTTTGTGTTTGAAACACTCAAATTCTCTCTTAAATTAATTTTTGTCAACCATTTTTATCCACTGTAGTTATCCTCCCATCCAACTGTACCCCACATCTACCAACAATTTCTGCATCCTTCTTGTGTCCATCACCCCTTTCCCAGGCTCTGTAAGCACTAGCCTCACGACTACTTCTCTGACCAATGTTTAGTCTCTGCATATAAGTGAGGTTATGCTGCATTTGCCTTCCTTTGTCTGGCTTATTTTGCTTAACAAAAAGTCCTCTAGTTCCAAGTTGCACAATGACGGAGTTTTGTTCCTTTGTGGCTAAATTATATTCCGCTTTCCATATCTTAGCTATCATACACAATCTACATTAAACATACAAGTGCAAATGTTATTAACATTTATTTCAGAAATATTGATGCCTTCCTGGTATCAACTAGTCTGTTCAGAAAACAGTATCTAGAGGGTCTAGAGGCTGACCTAGTGGCACATGCCTTTAACCCCAGTTATTTGTTAGATGAAGGCAGGATGACCACAACATAGAAGCCAACTTGGTAGCTTAGAAAGACGTTGTCTCAAAATAGGATTTTTAAGTGTCTGGAAATATACATTAGCAGTAGACTTGCTTACTAAATGTGAGGCCTTGTGTGGGGTTTACTCTCTAGTACCACAAGAAAGATGGGGAGTGCCATTTGTGAAATCAACTCTGGATTCTATGCTTAGCTTTGTCAACAGATTGAAAAGGGGTGTGCCTTGGATTAACTAAAGAAGCAGAATGAAGTATGTATTATTAATCCAATGTATCATCACTACAATATGTAACTAGTGCTTATTAATGATGCTGTGGCTAATGACAGTTCTGCACAAGAAAAAGCAAAGATGACAGTGGCCATAACACTGGTGTGATGATGGTGTTGGTGACAGAGACGGAGGTCATGATGGTGACGAGGAGAATGATGTGGCTGTAGTGGAGATAAATGGTGGTGGTGGTGGTGGTGGTGGCTAGGGTAATAATGATGGTGTGGTGGGGGAGGTGGGAGTAGTGCTGGTAAGGGTGACAGTGGTAGAAATGGTGATGAGTGATGGAGGAGGTGGTGGTGGCAGAGATGCAGGTGGTCCTGGTGGGAAGTGGTACCTATGATGTGTCTATACTTAATATATCCATCAGTAGGTAGTAGAAATGGGATTGAAGATGAAGTAAAAAGTTCAAGTGTTTGCATTTGCAGTTTTAGTTGCTTTAGCAAAGCCTTTCCAGCAGGCAGATTAGCTGAAAGTAAATTTTTGATGTGTTCAGCTCTGAACCAGCCCCAAGATGGTCCATCCATTAGGTCACTGGCTTCTCACAGAAAGGCCCTAACTTAGATGGCAACCACACCTGCCTGTGAAAGCTTTTCACTTCCCCAAGAGCATCCCTTTTCTCTGCTTGCCCTGCTATGCAGACTGCCAAATCAGACGGGTGCCGTCCTGCCTCAGTTATTCTCACTCCACAACAGCTTCTGTTGATCTCCACGGGGATCAGCTGAGTGACAAAAGAGAGGAGGACACCCTGACACTTCAGCTGGCTCAAGTGCCTTCTCTGCCTGACTCTTCTTTTGTTTTGTTTGTTTGTCTGTCTGTTTTTTGAGACAGGCTCTCACAATTCATTTTAGCCGTCCTGCAACTCACTTTGTCGACCAGGCTGGCCTCAAACTCAGAGAGATCCACCTGCCATCATGCCCCAGCACCCCTGGCCTCCACTGGTTTCTTACAAATGCCAGTAATGCCTAGTCCATAGCCTTGACAGATACATGGCAACTACTCCTACAGGCCATTGGCTAGCTGGGCCCATGCTGACAGCTTTTCTAGAATCCCCTCTCTCTCTCCCTCGTAGTCATAGGTCATTTTATTTTCTTTTTCCTGCTAAATTCAGCAAAGGGAATTTTTCTGGTAGAAAGTGTCTGTCCCCTCTTTGCTGTTCTTTGACAGCTTGGTAAAGAATAAACCAAACTCCCTGTTCTCCCATTCCTGATTATGTAACAATCTGCCCTTTCTCTCTCCCTCTTTAAAAAATGTCTCTGCAGAAGATCGGTTATCTAAACCCCTAGGTTCCCACAAAATTAAAAATCTGCTCCTAACAGTTGTACTTGTTTTCTGGACGGAGGACAGCACTGAGCAAACAAGAGACACACTCGCTGCCTAGGGTGGCTTTTATTTTTAAAGTACTAAGAAACACAAACATGCCGTGTAAGATTCACTGTCACACGTGCCAAAGCCGTACTAATGAATGCCATTAGCACTGCTTTGGGTGGCCGGAGCTTCATGCCACAGACTCAAACAGCTCTAAACTTCCATCAGCAATCTTTGTGGAGCAAGCCAGCTCTGCTCACTTGTGATACCAGATGTTTCCTTTTTGTCAAGACAGCTCGATTTTCCAGAAATGAGAATATAATGTGAATATTGGCATTTGGGCGTACAGAGCTATGTTAACCTATTGTTTCCATGACTTTTACGATGTCATCAAATAGCTAGTCACTTGGGGAGTGTTGGATGATTGGTTTTTGCTTTTGAGACAGGCTCTCAAGTGGTCCAAGACAGCCTGTGACTTACTATAATATCTGAGGGTAGCCATGACCCTCCTACCCAAGCCTCTCAAATGATGAGTTGATAGGCATATGCCACCACACTAGCCAGCAGCTTTTGAGAAATGGGATTTCTGTACTCTGGTTTGCTTTAAAGGCAGTGTGAAAGACTGTCCCTGACACACTTTTGTGACAGCATCATTCTGAAGTTTTTCTGTTTCCGTTCCTTAACCAGGAACAGAGGTATCCAATATATCTTGAAAAAAGGCAGTGAATTCTAAAAGTGCAAGTTGTTTGCTGCCGTGGGAAAGAACATGAAAACATAGAGCAGAAGGTTGTATCACTGTACTTTTTAAACAGTTTGGAAGGACGGGTCTTTTGTACTGCTGTCCAGATCACAGACCATAAATTGTGTGTGTTTGTACCTAGCAGAGACAGATAAGTGTCTCCAAGTATTCATGGAATTACTTCCATCATACAAGCCACTGACTTGCCCAAATTCTGAGTTGTCTGTTCTTATGAAAGCCTGTGAATTTCCCCACTCCTCCCAGCAGAGTAGGATGCCTTTGCCATGTCTACCCCTACACCTCCCAGCACAGAGTAGAACATCAGGAAAATATCTAACATAAAAAATAAAACTTTTGTTTTGTGTGGGTTTTTTTTTTGTTTGTTGTTGTTTTGTTTTTTTGTTTTTGTTTTTTTGGGGTTTTTTTTGTTTTTTTTTTGTTTGTTTGTTTTTTTTTTTTTTGGTTTGGTTTTTTTTTTTTTTTTTTTTTTTTTTTTTTTTTTGAGACAGGGTTTCTGTGTAGCTCTGGCTGTCCTGGAACTAAATCTGCAGTCCAGGCTGGCCAGGAACTTATAGAGATCTGCCTGCCTCTACCCCTCAAATGCTGGGATTAAAGGTGTGCGCCATCACTGCCTGGCTAAAAATAAAACTTTTGCAAAATTATTTCCTTGGATTCTCAAGAGGTTTAGAGTATCCTACTACAGATAAAATATCTTTTTCATTGTTGTTTATTCTTTGATTTTGGAATTAAATTAACTATTGATGCAGCCAAATGCTGAGTGAGGCTCAGTCAGTAGCCTGAAGCTCTAGAAACACCTCCTTGGATGGTATCAAGGCTTGTACCACCCGGTTCTCAGCCAAGGACCAGACTGGGCTCCGGTAAAGTAACCCTTGTCCCACCCATTCCGAAACAGATTTTTTGGGGGGAAGTGAGACTGTCTTAAGTAGCAAGGAAAATATCAGTATGTGCTATTCAAAGGTGACTGATAATCATAATCTTCTAAAATCTTGAATCTTGAACTCAGAGCTTGATTATAAATGTGATAAAACATAGATCATATCACACTTCCAGAAGTAAGCCAGCCTCTGACAGCAAGTGTATTAGAGGGGATGCATGTACATTGATTATTTTCATAGTAAATATGTAAAAGAGCTTTGCTCAAGATTGTAGGTCTTTTGTACTTATGTTGATTTAAGGATTCTAAAAAGTTTTAAAAAATACTTATTCAAAAATATTTATTTTCTTTTAGCCTGGCAGTAGTGGCATACACACCTTTAAAATCCCAGCACTTGGGAGGCAGAGGTAAGGGGATCTCTGTGAGGCCAGCCTGGTCTACAGAGCTCCTTCCAGAACAGCCAGGGGTAGACAGAGATACCCTGTCTCAGGGGGAAAAAATATTTTATAAGTCAACACTCCTAAAGCAAAGATATTATCAGGCTGAGAAACAACCTGAAACCATAAAGGAAGGACTCTTTAAAACAAGTGCTGTGACTTTGGCTTCAGCATTTCAGGGACCTTCTCTTGTGGCCGCTGATCTGCACACACACCGGTTTCAGAGGTTTCCGTCTCTTCAGTGCCGAGGCCAGACTTGTATGCTCAGCTCTTTTATCCTCAGCAGCACTGACACCATATCTGGTTTGTAGAAACAACCCAAATTAATACACTTATGACAATACTGTAAAAGCTCCCTACTTCCATTTTTTAAATATTCTAAAAGGAAGAAAATACTCACTAGGAAAGCTGAAAGAGGCAAAAGTGTCCATGAGTTCACTTGGTACCCTTTCTAAATTTTTTCAGGATGATAGATTAATCAACAATTTTTAAACTACATATTAATTCTGGTGTGTGTGTGTGGGTGTGTGTGTGTATGTTTCAGTGTGAGACCAAACAGCCAAAAGTGGGGGAAGTTGCACTATAAGCAAAGATGATGGCTATAGTTCTTTAACGAGAATTTTCCTAGCTAGAATAACAGACAGATGCATCACCTCACAGTACATTGAAAGGTAGACTCCAAGCACACACACTGAGATGACTAATGTGTGGTGAGAGAACCCTTATGCTTTTAGTTCAGACATTTATGTCACCGTGGATTATTGATAGCGCATAGTATTTTTACTACACGGTATCTTTATTACAAAAACTCTAATTGCAGGAAAAGTCATTTTACCCTCTTAGTTTTGATAGGTGTGCCCACAGAAAGTGGGCAACCCCACAACCACTGAGGATGTTTGCTGGTACCAGCCCTGGGACCAGTGGTCTCGCCCTTAAAGCAGGGAAGAAATTAAGCACAGAGACTCGGAATAAAATAAGGATGGGAATTTGATAAAGATTAGAAGAATCAAGGTGCAGCCCTGTGTGCACATCATGTGTGCAGACATTACCCACTAAAAAATGATAGGAACTAAAGTCCCTGATGAAACAGCATGTTGCCTCAGTCCTGCTCTTGACTTGGAGGGGAAAAAAAAGATTTCTCTGAGTGTGATTTTAATTATGATGCCACTTTGCTGGTAATCTCCTCACGACAGCAAACAGAATAACAAAACTCTGGTATTCAGATCTAACAGGCCTGAGAGTCCAGACCATGATGAACAGTTTCCACCAAGAAGGTCAAAAGGGCTGGAAAAAGAGGTGTATCAAAGGTATCCATGGAACTCAGAGCCAATAAAAATGAAGCTATTCTCTTCTGAGACCTAATTAACTTTTATATCCAAAGGTACACTGCACATTTGTTCATTGCTTATGAAGAGGACTGAAAAATATATGTGCCATGGCTTTTAAATGATCTATTGAGTGGCGTTCCCCTGTAAGAATGCCTCTGTTCTTCACAGGCATTCAGTGGGTAAGTCTATGCTAATTTTTTCCCAAAACATTAAGCATTTTCTTATATACATTTTCAGAAAATCAGACTTGGTCTCTATAACTTGCAGAAAATTCCCTTCAAAATCCTAAAACAAAACCAAACAAAAGTGTTCAGGGAACAAATTTTATGCTACGGGCTTTGGAAGGATTGGTCTCCGATTAGAATCACTGTTTCTATATGATCCTTTTTCATGTTTTAAAGGAGGATATATATTTTTCTGTTACCTTTCCTGACTGTAAAGCAATCACAGGAGCCTGCAGGAGGCATCATAAATATGCAAATTCCTACAAGATGACTGTTTCCAGTGGCTGTGCTTCCAAGGAGTGAAAGAAGCAAAGAGCTGAGCTGCCTATGTCCAAGTAATTCGCATGTTGGTGGTGCCCCCTGCTGCAATCACAGGTTGTCCAAGACAAGGAAAATAAAATTCTGAAGCATTTAGTTCTGGTCGAGATGTGAAATAAATGCCCACTGCCCCCTGCCCCAGGAGCAGCCATGCCCAAGTCTGGAGTCTCCCCACTGGCCAGAATCCCAATTTAGTCATTTCCCCAATCTAAGTTTGAATTTTTCATTTTTATCTCAAAACCTATTAATGTGGAGGTTACATAGAGATTTTCTCAAAAGCAAGAAAATATTAAGATCCAAGGCATCATTTTTAAAGAATGAAATGTGTAAGGAGTCTTTTCCCAGTTACTGAAAGATAATACATTGTGAATTAGAAGACTAGAATGCGGTTGACTAGGACATTAGGGAGGAAAGGGAAAAGTTAGTGTTAACAGCATGTAAAGCCATTACACAGTTTCAAATGGCTTTATTTATTAAAGGAAAATTTTGTGGGCCATTAGCTCAGAGTGTGGACTGGACATTTTAAGATTCAAAATAAAATGAAATGAAATAAATATATGAAACAAGCAAGTTACCAACATAGGAAAACTAGTGGTTCTATAGTCACTCTTTACAGATTTTCTTATTAAGATGGGAGACTGACAGAGCAGAATAACACGGTACAATTCAGACCTGTGACGGTCTATTGAATACATAATATGCATTTTTAAATTGCCTGAATATATATTCACATGACAGAATCTAATGGGTTTAGGAGGAGTCCTTGCTCTTGATCAAATCATAAAAACTGTTATAAACTTGTCTATCATATTAAATCACATACATTTCTATCAAAATTGTTTTTTGTCTTCTTGTTTAAATACTACAGTTGGAACAGATAAAAGGAGATTAAACCTGCACGCAAAACAATCACAGTTCCATGTGCACTGGGGGTCTGGATTACAGCTATCAAAGCAAGCCTGGACTTCAGACACCTAACTTTGCCTGTGGACTCCCCTCAGCCTTCCTGCAATGTCCCAACTGGTTATTTTTTGCTATCTGTTTCAGAACTGTAAGCATTCTCCGAGCGTAAACACTTCTCGGGGCCGATGTGCTGGAGTCTGAATTTCAGTTGAGCTCTGTATCTCGTTTCCATACCCAGATCTTCACAGTCAGAGCAAGGCGGAGGACTGAGGAAATTACCCCATCATTTCAGCAATGAGCCTGCTTTTATCGGCTTCACCCAGAAATTTTGTAGCCTGTCTGTTGAGCTCTGGACCTCAGAGCCATGGGGAATGAAAGGGAAAGGAATTGCTGACCACTCCCAGGCAGAATTAATTAGAAATAGATCTTGGTACTAAAGCATTTCATCTTTCCCCACTCAGAATCCACACAAGCACCCTCATGACTATATGTGATGAAGGGATTTGCAACCCACCCACTCTGGGTCTGTTTTGCTACAGAAAGTGAACTGTTTGGGAAAGACGGTGTACAAACAGCAGTGGGAATGGAAGCCCTTCTTACAGAACCCCAGTACATATGTTCTGTCACGAACCTTCTAGACCCTCACTACAACCATTCAATCTATTGAATCAAGAGACTGTTTGATCTTATCTGCATTTGTGAGCTGACTGACAACCTGCTTGGGCTGCATATTAAATCATCTATAGTAGCTGTATCAAGCTGAGATGATCTGTTAATTCTAAATTTATTAACCCTTGGAGTGCAGTCATCAAGTTTAATCTAGTGTAGCCCACATTTATTCTACAAGACTAAATCCTTCTGTAAGATATGGTGGTGCTGTAGGTTAAAAACAGCTAATGCGGGTTTCCTCATGATAATCTGAGGAGAGTGACTGTCTGAAAATGCTAGTGTGTCTACTGGGGCAGGTTGGCCCCTGTCTTTCTCCTGAAGATTTGTCTATAAGAGGAAAGATTTCTACAACCTTCTCAAAAAAAAAAAAAAAAAAAAAAAAAAAAAGAAAAGAAAAGAAAAAGAAAAAAGAAAAAAAAAGAAAAAAGAAAGGAAAGGCAGAACGGCAGAAAGGAGAAAGCTTCTGACAGACAGAGAGTTAGGGTCCCAAGGCCAGAAAGGGATACAGAGTGCCCTGGCTGTATCACCTACAATGTAACAGATGCAGAATATAACGCCAAAGGTAACACACCCAGCCAAAACCACCAACAAAATTTCTGCAGGGAGTCAAACTTCAGACTCAGTAAAGACCACCTATTTTGCACTGAAAGATTATTCAGTCTTTCCTGGAAAGAATTCTGAGCAACACAAACGACAAGTAGCTCTGCGAAAGAAAGAAAGGAAGGAAGGAAGGAAGGAAGGAAGGAAGGAAGGAAGAAAGAAAAAAAAGGTCATTTAATATGTTAATCTGGTGTTCGGAATATATATATAGATACATATGTATGTATATGTATAAGTATATACGTATATATATGTACACATGTATATCTTCAAGATATATATTTCTTCCACCTGCCCATTATTGATGTTATCAACATATCCATAGCTTTTCTTTCATACACAAACTGCTAGGCATGCTCTCTTTTTTGGTAACCACGTGCCTGATATCTCTCTAATGTAGCCTAATAACAATTTTAGCATTCAGATGAAGCGATTTCATTCTGTGACTGCCTTTTCTATTAGATTTGATTTTGAGAAGCCCCAGTGGGTGCCTTCGAGGCAGAGATCTATCTGCAAGGCTGCTACCGACTCAATAGCAGCCTGAGCTAACCTTGACCTTTCCCGAGACCCTGCTCCATCTGGTGCCAGCCTGCTTTCCAGCACCTCCCCTCCCCTTCTTGCTTCATAGTCAACATTGATCAAGGCAGAACTGAGAGCTTAGTCTCCTGGAAGGGCTGGGCAGACTCAGGAGGACAGTACATCTCAGTATATGGAAATGATCAAGCTTCTTATGCAATCATAAATCTACATAGGAGTCTTGTGATTTGATATTTCATTCACCTCCAAAGATTTTTTTCTCCCTCCCAACAGGGATTTATAAGCTCAGTGAGAGCTCCCGGACAACGGCTTTCCCCAACACCTGGAAATTATCAAGCTTGCTGCTCACTGAGTGATGCTAACAGCTCCGACGCTGCAAATTCATTTTTAACAACTCACTGGCTTTTATCTAGGATTTGTGTGTGTGTGTGTGTGTGTGTGTGTGTGTGTGTGTATGTGCACGCTCACACATACGTACACGTGCCTTTCTTTAAGAAACTACCAAAGCAACGCATAATATCAAAGACACCCAAATCAAATCTGACTTAAATATCTCCACCTCCACACCCATCCCCATTTTGTGTTTGGAGACAGATCAGGTTTTCTCAGTCTATTCTGTCCCCATTCTAAATCATTAAGAAGGGAGAGAGAAAGAGATAAGGAGGGGCCACCAGAGAGAGAGGTAGCTGATAGATAACCTTGGCTCCCACCTCTCCCCGCCTGGGCCGCATCCCTCTTGCCCACAGACACACAATGTGGCGTTCTGCATCCACACCGCCCACTGGAGCACACGACTGCCTCCTGCACCTCAATCCCTCTTCCCTCCTCTTCTCTGCACCAGGGGCTGGGTGGCAAGAGGCTGACAGAGGGGGAGTCACGTGGGCAGCCCGTGGGCAGCAGTGGCAGCAGCTCAAGAGAAATTGACTGACTGGCCGCTTGGGCGCATTTCAATATATGGAAATGACCAGAGGCTTCCGCGATAAATCAACGCTCAACACTTTGTCATTTGTCTAGTTCTGCTTCATTTTCCTATTTCCCCCTTCTCGCAGAGGCTTGTTTTGTTGCTTTTTGCCCTGCTGCATGCATCTCTTCTCACCTAACCTACACCTTCTCCAAATCTTACCCACCTTTCCAGCTGCCCCCCCACGCATCCCCTTCTGTTCTGTCTCCGCTGTAATTGGAAACATCCGGTCGGCGATCCCCCCCCACTCCATTCCGTGTGTGTGTGTGTGTGTGTGTGTGTGTGTGTGTGTGTGTGTGTGTACACATACATACATACATACATGCATACATACATACATATGTATATTAAACAAGAGGTACCCAGGATGTTCTCACATAATCCCGAGACCTGGAGCTCAACATTCTTATAATAAAGAAAGAAGGGGAGGAGGTAGGCTGTATTCCCATCGCCTTTCCCCACCCTGTTCCCATCTTCCAGGAGTTTCCTCAGCAAGCTTAAAGACTATCCGAAGCAACTTGTGACATGAAATGCTCAGGATCACACTTGGTGGACACCCAGAAGAAATGAGGGAGCTGGGGGGTGGGGTGGGGGGCGCAGGTTTGAAGGATCCTGCTGGGCTGTTGCTGCTGGTCCGGGTGCCCTCCACCTCACCCTGCCCAGCGCCTCGGGTCTTTTTTTTTTTTTTTTTTTTTTTTTTAAACTAAAGCTGTGTCCCCGCAATCTGCAATTACTCTGTTGTTTCTCAAGAGCTCGGCACAGCCTGGATTCCGTGGTGCGTGTAAAAAAGCAAAATTAACAAAACCCCACCACCGCGTTCTTGCTTTTGTTGGGGGGGGGCTGTGAGGGATGGGGACTACTTTTTTTTTTTTTAAGTTGTGTTCAGAAGCAAACACTAGCTTCCTCCACCCTCTAGCAGCTCCTACTTGGGATTTCTAATCTTTCAACTTTTATCCTTCTCTTGTCCATTGGGCAGCCTCTCCCTTTTCTTTCTCTTGGATCTGGGAACAATAGGCATGTAAAGGGTCAGTGGGCATCACCCTATAAAGCTCAGAACCTAATTAATTTTATTAAAGGAGGATCTGTTTATGCAATATGACAGCCTGGGGGAATTAACCATTTGAAGACCCAGACGCAGGCTGTTCAGACATCAGAGTTCCTCCCTGCTCGCTGAATAAGCTTACACTTCCTGCCCCATTTGACCCTGGGCCGCACTGGGATCTGAGTAGGCGCCCCTTCTAGCAAGTTAGTCCTGACCTGCAGTTTCTGGTCAACTAGAGAACTCAGAAGATGCATACGTTCCCCACCTGCCAGCTGAAGTGCTCACCCCCTGACAGCTGGTGGCAGTGACCACTTAAAATGTGTCACTTTTGGGAAGGGGTTGGATCTTTGGCTCTTCAAGAGGACCTTTGGTGCTCTGGAATATTCTACTTGGAAATCCAATTGAGTGAAATCCAATAGGCTTCCTCGTGAGCAAAGGAAAATATAACTGCTTAAGTTATTATTTTTTTATTTTTTTCTGCCATTCTGGTAATTTGAAATACATTTTTAATAACCTCCTGAAAAAATTTAATAGTTCAGACATATTGTTCTTTGACTTAATATCCCTGTGCCTTCCTTAATTGCCAAAACAAAGTTTATTTCATTTGCTAAGGCTAACTTTATACCTCCTAGGAATTCTAATGTCATAGTCTTGTGTATGTTTTGTATGTGTGTAGTGTGTGTGTGTGTGTGTGTGTGTGTGTGTGTGTTTATCATCACCTTGGATTTTGTTCAACAGGGATGTAGAAATGTATAGCATATGTATAGAAATAGATATGATAAAATATTCAAACGCTTTCTGAAGGCTTGAAAATAACCCCCTCTCTTATGGAATTTGTTTTGATTTAGATCTATAGATAGTAAAAAGAATGAAAGAAACTGTGAATTACACCGAATATAAGATGTTTATCACTTTAATATTACACTTCCTAGCTTCTACATCACAGAGCTTTAGAACAGTCCCCAAACTTTCTGGAAGAGCTCTGCCTGGTACAGTCTGAGTTTTATCTGAAAAGACCTGCCAGCACATGCCAGCTAAAAATGAGTGTCAATTAATAATAATAAAAATGCTCCCTTATTTCTACACTTGTGTAATTTAACAGGTTTGGAGAAGAACATAGGATGACAACAGTTGTGAGGACATTGCGATACATGTGACTGTAACAGCTTTCCTTCAACGACGCCAAGCCTTCCTAAAATAGAATGGCTTAACATTTCTTTTTTATATTAAAAGTCCAATCTATACTTCACATAAAATGCTTTTTATCACAAAATATTTGTCTCTAACAAAATGAACTTTTTTGAAGCAAATTCTCCCTGCTTCTCGCAGCCCTCCCTACCCCAATCTTCTTTTCAACTGCCCCTCCCCCACAGGGGTTGCTTTGAACACTGGAATAAAAATAATCACTTTTGAAAGACTGAACATTCAAGAATACCCTGTTTTCCAATATTGCTAACAAAATTCAATTTTCAAACTGCTCTCTGATGGAACCAAGCAAACTGGGGGACTTACACTGATATTTCTAAGTGCAGTTTGTTGCTTTAAAAACATATTGTACTGATTAATAAAAATGTGAAATAATTTGAGTTACAAATTTTGAACTACAGATCGCCATCTGCTCAAATGGGGAAAAACCAAAAATTACCGAATATATTTTCCCACCTCTCCCTTTTTCCATGATAACATAAACAACATTCCTGAATAATTAAAAAAAGAAACTGATTACACTGGCTGCATTTTTATAGTTCAACAAGTGCTTGCTGAGTCCACCTTCTCCAATGTGCAATTGTGTTTTTTTCTTAATTACTTGCATATGTTTTATCAGAAGATTCAGGCCCTGATGTTTTTCCTGTTATTGTGCAAATCTGTTTGGCACTTTGGGAACTATAGCCTCTGGGTGGAGATGCCAATGCAGAACACCACTGGGCAGTTGCTCTTAGTACTAGCTAACAACTATGTCACAGACGTATGAGAACATTTAATGTCCTGGGGGGAGTGAAATAAGAAGAAAGCCCACAAAACCAGGTTTTGATGAAAAAGTATAAGCCACCAAAAAGATATTTAACCACAGAGATGTATGACAAACAAATTAGGGAGGAAGAAAGTAGTTAATTAGATGTACTGTCCATGGCTGTCAACAGAAGTTGATGATCACATGCCCAGTGGAATTCACTACTCTACTCACAGAACTGGGGAATTCGCAAAGATGCACTATGTCCCTGGCTTTCAAACAAAGATGATAAACCAGAAGCCATTGGAACAAGGTGTCTCATCAGGAGATCCAACAGATGAATGAGTAACATGCAAAGTAGTGCCACTGGAATCAAACCAGAGTCTGTGAGCATGCTGGGCAAGTGCTCTACCAGGGAGCTACCTCCCAATCCCCAAGCAAGTGGATTGTTCCATAGTCTTAAGAATAATGAAATCCATTTATATTGGTCAAAGTGCATGATCCCTCATGTTTCTTTCTGAAGGCCTGAGCTAGGGCATGGGTCAGGGAAATGTCTTTGTTTGATTGATTGGTTTTTGTAGGGAAACACACACTGTCACCATGAACCAAAAACCAACACTTCACTGTAGTGACTGCATCAGTTACACTGTGCCCGGGAGAGGAAGAGTGGCCTGAAGTGGCATGCTGTCAAGTCCACCATATTTCATGTCCAGCTTCTGTTTAGGTAAAAGAGGGAATGCAGGTGACTTGGGAGACTTGAAATGTAGTGTGAAGCAGAAGAAAGCATTTTGGAAGGAAAGATGGCACAAGTTTGGGTAGACCTGGAATGTCACCCTTCACTGTCTGCCTGATCTCCAGACAACAAGAAACAAGAAGTTCTGGAGGAGGGTTGATAGGTGACAAGCTCTTTGGAAAAATGAAACCTGGAAGCACTTTGGAGAATGGCTCGGGGCAAGTTGCTCTCTGCCAGTCAACCTATTTTTCTATCAGCTAATCTGCAGAAATGGACCATATGCAAATACACTGACTGAGACCTTGCCGGGTGGAGGGGTAGGGAGTGGGGAGTGGGAGAGGGTTCGGGGATACACAGCAGCTTTCTCCTTCATAATTGAAGACAGTGGTTCTGACAGTGGCTTCTGTTTACATACACAGATGGTTGAGTTTTGGAGTCTTCTTATATAAACCCTATTTTTTAAATGTGTCTGTCTTTGAAATCTTTAGGTCTAAGAATGAAATCCACTTTTCCCTGTGTCAGAGTAAAAGTTTTTACCAACCTTCATGCCTTCTCTTGACTCAATTTGCTGAAAGCTAAGACCCAAATTCATAAGAGGCCACTCTGCCTCTAAGAATAAACATTAGAAGGTATCTAAGCCTTTTAACCACACAACCATGTTTATTCAGAACCATTGTATCTACAGCCTTTCTCTGAACTCTCTTTTGGAAACTAAACCAAAACACAGATTTAAAAAAAAAAAAAAAAAAAAAAAAAAAAGACGAATAACACACACAATTGTGTATTTTAAAATATTCTAAAATCGAATGATGATTAAGATTGTCCATGCAGTGAGTTTTCTGGAAAGACAAAGCTAAGTTTTGTAAATTAAAACAAAACAAAACAAAAAACCTTTAAAATGAGAGTCTGTCTTTACAGGGACAACGAAAACAACTCAAGGAGCTTTTTTTTTTTTTTTTTTTTTTTTTTTTTTTTTCTTTTTAAACATGTGTTTGTGGGTTTTATCTGCATTTATGTCTGTGTACCATGTGCATATCCAGTGATGGAGGAGACCAGAAAAAGGCATGGGAGCTCTTAGGACTGCCGTTATAAATGTGATGTGGGTGCTGAGAATCCCACCCAGATCCTCTGGAAGAGCAACCAGTGCTTCTAAATGCTGAGTGATCCCTCCCAAGGCGTCAGGTGTGACATTCCAAAATTTATTTTCCTCTTCTAGCTCTGCAGAAAACAAGCCTGAAAAATGGGACCCCACGCTGCATTTCAAATAGCCTCTTGTCTATTAGAGAAATGACCTGTATTCTTGCAAAAGCTGCCAACATTGTTTTAACATGGGTCTGCTGATATTCCACTCTGAAGGCCCTAATTTAAAAACTAAAACTTGTATCTTGCATGCTAAAACCGCTACAGGCTGAGTCTTGTCTAATAGGAGGAGACTTCGTTCCCAGCCCTGGACAGGGAACACAAGGTGCCATTTAGGGGTGGAGCTGAGACTGGCGGGCTGGCTGCACGTGTGTTAGAGGTGGACAGACAAGAAAACCGAGCTCAAGCTCTTTCCTCCTCAGTGATCGCAGGCTAGAGCCTCTGTCCCTTCATTCTCTTGAGAGTGAAGATTGCTTTGACATTTTGAGTGAAGAAAGTCTCAAGACACTCATGAATTTTTCATACAGGATTTAACTGAAGGACGAATTTATGTGAGATTTCTGCAAAATAGTTGCTATTACAATGTTTACCACTGCTATCTGTTCCTCTGTTAAATGTTTGTTTTGGCTATTTAAAATCCTCTTAGGCAGGGTGTGGTGGCAGTACCTTTAATCCCAGCACTGAGCAGACAGAGGCAAAAAGGATCTCTGTGAGTTCCAGGCCAGCCTGGTCTCTATATCGAGTTCTGGGCCAGCCAAGGCTACATAGTGAGAGCCTGTCTAAAATAATCAATCAATCAATCAATTTTTAAAAAAAAAAACCTCTCAACAAGAATCAAAATATATGGATTCCCAATTATTTAAGCACATATCCATATGAGTATAAGCAAATTTATGGAATACATAAACATACAGCATGTCTACTTTCACTAATATGGGTCATCCATCTGACTTCATAGAAATACTGTGAAAAACAAAATCAAATGTCTACTTCTTAATCACTCCATTGCAATTTGCTTGTTTTTATATATAAGTCACTAAGTCAAACATCAGAAAGAAAACATTTAATTCAGCTTACACATCACATCTACCACAATATCTCAGAAAATGCAAAAGAGTTGCTGCTCCAGAAAATCTTTGGTCTAAACCCTGGACAGCCAACTCCACTTAATCTAGCTGCTACTCAAGAGAAGCCACAGCCTTGCTGAAGACTTAACTCTTCAGCCTAGGTCTGTTCCCCTTGCTAGCTGTGCTTCCAATGTTTTATCTTACAGATAATGTCTAGTTAAATGTGAAAACCGATTATTCCCTTGAGTTCCTCTTGTTAAAATTACGGACCCATAACTGTTGCTTTTCATCCTTGGCAAGAATTAAAAAGAATCAACTTAAAAATGTTGACGCTCTCTATCTAAGAAACAAGTTTAATAGTTTACACTGTGTGCCAATTTGAATGTGATGACTGCTCCGAGATCTGTAAGCATTCATTAGCTTAGTTTCCTCCTGTTAGCTTGCAATAAAAATAATAATATTTGCCATTTACTAGGGACTTTTCACCCTCAAAGTGCTTTACAGGCATCAAGTGGTTTATTTATTAATAATCTATGTTTCTGCTTAATAAAACTAGAATTCTATTTACAATCAAAGGGAAAATTAGAGAACATCCCACTTGCAAAGGTAAGAGGAGCTGAGAACAGGCTATGGGATTGCTTGTTGGGTTAGCCCTCACCATTATTTTCAATAACTTTCTGCTGGCCAATAAAAACCTGCCGGGCAGTGCTATATAAGAAGTCTATTTCATGTCTGACTGTTTCCCTGACTTGGGGGAGTAAGTTATTTTGAATTTTACTCTCATGCAAAAGGAAACTTGGTTTCCCATGCCGAAGACTGGATACCAAAGAGATCTCTTCTGTTTATAGAAATGCGGCAGCAGCTCCTGGGCCACAGGGGAAGAAAGAACCCCTTGGGTACCAGTACAGGTTCTGTTCTGTCCCAACCAGATCAGGAACTGCAAACAGATAGGAAGCCAGGCAAGATATTTCTCTTTGTGTCTTGGCTCTGTTTTTAGGACATTGGGTGGCTATAGCTCTAGCCCTAAGCTAGGTAGGTGACTTCCACAGGGGAAAGAATTTTCACTGGAGGTTGGGGGGGTGAAGCTTAAGTGGCCTGCACAGACTCATGGGTACCCCTAATACATCTATCTCCACCTTGTTTTACAAACTGCTCTTCTCAAGACAGGCTGTTCCCAGAAAACTCATGTTTAATGGGAGCTACTTAGGATTCTGCATTGACTTTTCCCATACAGCTCTCCTAGGAGGATATCTGGAATGTTTGCTGGTATCTAGAAACCTTTGAGGCAGAATAGAATAAAAGGAAGGTAGAAGTTAGTTCATGCAGAGGCTTAAAATGCCTCACTGTTCTGCCTTGGACACGTGGACACCTGCAGCTGGGCACCAAGGAAGCTGTGCTGCTCCCTGTGACTGAGGACTGTGGCCAGAAGAGGGTGTGTTGCCTTGGCAGCACTGGTTTGGACAGTGTCTTTTCTTACATGCGTGCCCCTTTTGGATGAAGCATCCTTTCCCTCTTCTCCACTGAGTTTGACTCGTCTGTCTCGCTAACGTTTCTGATATCATATGCTTCTTTATCTGATGTAAACGGGGTCCTGCAAACACCGCCATTGCTATAATTAAGCACAGTTTTCAAAGATCTCTAAACTGATCAGAGGCGCAAGGACAGAAGAGCCTGACCCTGTGAGTAAATTATTTCAAACCCAATAACACCCTGACTCGGGGACATTTAAAAACACACGTGACGTGCAAACTCTCTGAGCAGGATCCTGTTTGACAGAATGACTTGTACACCTCCCACTCTGATGAGTGCAAAGAGTAGATAAGTTTACATGTTAATTTGGGTCTTTCTAGTGCTTGGACAGAAGTTCTGGAGGCAGAAATAGGCCTTGTGATTCACCTTTAGTTTAAAGGTGCTAATTTCTGCCTTCTTGGTGCCTGTGTAACACTGTGTCCCCATCTTTGCATGGAGCACAACCTTTTGGTGACAGAGAAGCAGAGGACAGAGGAGGCAGAGCACATGTGTCCCTCAGACACACCCAGTGGCAAGGCACTGAGAAATGGTTTGCAGGATATCTGCAGGCAAGCCAGAGTGGGGTGGGTGCCTGCCACTTCCCAGTTCCTTCTGTCCAACACTACTGATGCCTATCTCCCATAATCCACATGGGCCCTTCACTCACCCATCCTGGATGGACAGAAACCAAAGGTTCCCATTAGCAGCCCCACCTCTGCTCTGGAAAAGCCATTTGCTGGCCTAGTCCTCATCTGAAAGCAGATAAACAGAGCTGTAGAGTCGGCCAGGACTGGGAACAAAATCGAAATTCAATCACTTTTTTACATGTTGTGAAATAATGGCAATAAATTAAATAATCAAAATATTTAACTGCCTAAACTGGCTTCTGCCACGGGTGCAGTTTGCTTCTTTTCACAAGGAAGGATGCTTTACATACCAATAGGTATTTTTAAAATTATCTCAATGTCTATTTAAACATGCTGCACCAGGAAGGTCTTCTAGGTTTTTTTTCAGTTAAAATTAATATTTGCTAATAAAAGAACTGTCGAGACTTGGGAATAAATACTCATTTATGTACTCAAAAGAACAGAGTGTTTCCCGTTTTCAGTACCTGGTGTCCAACTGCCCCGCTAGTCTGTTACCCCACACAACCCAGATCCGGACATCAAACTGGACATGATGAAGGGCCACCTTTGCTCAAGGAGCCCAGACTCTTCACCTCACAAATGCTGTGCGCCTGAAAAAACAAAAACGGTGTGTGGGCTGGGTTCCACGTTTACGCATAAAGTTTAAGGTGTTGGCTATGAGAGTGACTGTCCGAAGGCGATCGTAGCATAATCCGGGAGAATGGAGAATGGAAGCCTCCAGAGGAAAATCCCACAGTCACACCTACTAAATTTTCTTATCTATTTCAGGCATAAATGGACCCTAAAATTCTGTGGCTTCGAGAGCAGAGTGGAGACGGCAGCACTGCGAGCGAAGCCGAGACTCTTACGTACGGTGACCTGGAAGTCTGGATTAGGTGTGAGGCTGACTTGGGCGGCTTGACGATCACAGTTCAAATCAAACATTGCCGAGGGGAAGGGAGTCAGTGATGCGCCATGGCAGGAGTTCTCTCCAAGACACCATTCAACATTTTAGCTTTGACCTCCAGCAGCCTTCATGCGCCCCTTCTGCTCCCCTTGTTTACCTCAGGAATGCCCATACAATAATTGAAAAAAAGAAAAAAACCCTGAGATTTGTGTGATGCTTTTCAAGGATTACCAAGTCAATTACTGAAGCAGAAAAATAAAAAGAAAATAGTCGAATGTCACATGCTAGGGCACATTCAATTCAAGCAGCTCCCAGGGAGTTCAGATTCTCTCTGCATGGTGAACAGTGTGTCCTTACACGTTGCTGGCAAGCCCACAGCAGTTTAAGGCAATATGTTTGGTCAGCAGGTGTAGACCCCAAATGAACAGTGGCTTAAGACCTGGAGAGTAAGGGACAACAATGTACGGAAATGAAAGCGCATTCTTGTACTATTATTTAAGATTCTACATATATGAGATACAGAATGAACGAATGGGAATTAGTTTAAAATCCCTGCCAAAGCAGGGCCTGCTGTCTCGAGGCAATCTCAAGCTTTAGTAGTTCAGACAGCTTCTCTGGCTGACAATTAATATTAATGGGTAGATTTCACAATGTGGCATTATCACACGGGAGATGGGTGGGCACACCATCTGGGTTTTGGCAGGTATTAGATGTAATCAAAGGGATTACTTGGCTTAGGGAAAAATAGAAAACCCTGGGTTTGTTTAGTCTCTTTACTCTTTTGTTTGGACCCGGCTCTAGGGGCGCTCACCTATTTTCTCCCATGTTCATTATTGGTGGTCAGGAACATCTGGGAAAGGGGACACACACACACTCAAAAGGGGTGGACAACCTGGAAGACAGCTAGTGTGTGGACCTGTGCCCTACTTTCCTTTCTCACTTGAAATTCACTATTTGTTCAGTGTCTACTGTGGGCAAGGGGCCCTGCCAGGATACCTAAGGAGCCCATGCCTCAAATAGATTAGTGACCACAAATCTATTTCTGGATACTTCCAAATAGGTGAAGGGCACAGTGAATCTTCAGGATTCTACAGGGTTTCTCCATCATCTCTGTTCCCTCCCCACCGTTGACCCCCCACCATCAATGAAGGCATACCTGTTACTTCTGCTATTAGGAAGCAGAATATACCTTGGATTTCAAAAAATAATCTTATAATTGTATTGCTAATTGCAAGCATTCAAAGCACTAGGCAGGGAGACCTACCAAAGACACACATTCATCTGCAATAAAAATAAACAGAGCTGCTGGCCACTTTACATCCTTGGAGACAGGTGGGCAGGCAGTCCCTCAGGCACCAGAGGGTGCTGGTGGGTCCTGCTGACAACTTTGAATTTTGTTTCAACTTTGCTCTGATGATGGGTACAGAACAGACTTGCCACCTAACACTCTCCAAACCCGGAAATGCAATTCTAATGCCCCAATTTCCCTACCCAGAATTCTCCTGCCCCACCTCAGCATAAGATACTTTGCCCCCTTAAGAGGAAGAGCTGCCAAAGCCCCGGAGTTAGGCCAACCTCCCTGCTTCCACATGAACACAGAGCTGCACAAGATCCCAAGTTCTGACAAGTTGTTCTCAGGAACCTCATGTGTAGGTCGGGTATACTTCGCTACTTAATAGACAAAGGTGATTACACACTGAAAATTCTCTAAAAATAGATCAATGATGGGGTAGTCCCGTTTGCAAGAACAGCAGGATTTGATAAGGGCCTGTCTCCTTTCCCCTGTGTACCCATGTGACCTAACCCTAAATCCACACTTCTCTTGCCAGCCAGACACTGAACTCAGAGGTGGGGTTTCCTTCTTCACCCAGCAGCTTCTGGGTGTATTTTCAGGTGCAACAGTCACATGCTTCATGTTTTATGTGAATCTTTAAAAATTTTTACTATTAACAACAGAACGGCAAATTCAGCTGCTCAGATCAGCTTGAACTCATAAAGCCTACAGTAATGGTCACTAGCCACTGTGATTTCTTAAATTCGACTCCGGCTCAACAACCACATGTGGCTAGTAGTTACCCTCTTGGACAGTGAAACTACAGGTCAATTCCATCACCACAGCAAGCTCAGTTGTACTGCATGGCCAGTAGGTGTGTGGGCCAGAGAGAACAGCTAGTTACCCTGGGTCCGGAAGAGCCTGCCCCTGCTGAGGGGATCCAGAGCCAGGTGTCCACTAGCTTCCAGTCTCCTCTTGTCCGCAGGATCAGGAAAAAAAAAAAAAAAAAAAAAAAACATCGACAGCGTAAATTTTCAGAAAATTTATCATCACCACCACCATCATCATCACTAAGGGCTGACCAGGAAGGGGTGAGTTTATAGTCCTGTGCCCTAGAAAGAAACTTGCATGGAGGGGACAAGTGGATGCCTGGCTAGGCACCGCCTGCGTCCAGTGTTCTCTCGCCTCATCCTTTGCACCAGGGCGAACCTCAGGACAAAGGCTCAGGCGGCAGCTGTCCAGCTCAGCGCTCAGGGACGGCCACGGCCACCCGGGGCGCCTCCATCCCCAGCGCGGGAGGCCGGACACCCGCCTTTGTCTGCCCCGTCGCAGTGGTCTGGGTCCGCATGAAGAGGGCGCCATCGTGCGGCCAGAGTTAGGTACTGCAGGGCCGGTAGCAAAGCGGGATGAACCGCCCAGTTGAACCACAAGGATGTTGGTGTCAGCATGGTGGCTACTAAGTTGGCTGTAAAGATGCTGTATAGTATGGGTATTACGTGTTGTGTAAATATAGAAGTACTTCTAACAAAGGAAACTGAGCCAAATCCTGAAGAAAAGGAGGAAATGGACATACTTGTCTATGGATGGTGAAGAAACAGTATCTACAGTCATGACTGAAAACACATGCTAACATGGTTGCTCGACTCCTCATGGGATTCTTTGGAATATCATAAAAGAGCCCGACCCCAGTACTGCCCGAGGACCTATGGAAACTGTCTATAACACAGGGGGATCAGAGTGTCTCTCAATTCTTAGCACAATTTGTGCCACAGCTGCACACACAGTTCCCAAACTAACGCACTTACTGTTTAAAATAAGAAATATGTCTGAGGCATATGTGGTGTAAAAATGTTGGGGCTCTGTCCTCTGGGAACAGGGATGGTATGGCCTGTTACAGAAATGAAGTTAAACTGCACTTTAAGGGGCACTGGGAGTTTCTCTAGTTTCTAGACTATGCAGTAGGCAAAGCTTCTTAGGTAGCTTTGGTAAAGAACCTTCCACCTTCTGCCATACTCACCTGGGAAAGAACAACAGAAGGGGTGCTTTATTCTGGCTTGTTGGTGAAGGCAGGGATAGAATCCACTTGCTCAGAAGGAACCCTTTAGTCCCGAGCCTGTTCTAAAAGGCAACTCTGCCCTCCAGCATGGGTGCACAGCATTCCAACCCATGCAGCTCAGGGTGCACACAGTGAGAATTGGTTACATTAAATTACTGTCAGTCTCTAGAGCCTTGGCTCTGTTATATATATATGCAGAACTGGGCATTCAAGAGAAGGGTCCTTCATGGCCTCCAGGAATTACATCTGGCCGAGGCACACACACTGGACCAGCAGAGACCCTACAGGCAGAGGCCACACATCACTACTTTGTGACTGCCCCAGGGCAAGGAGGGTGTCTGGTGTTGTGTTGGTGTTGACTGAACTTTAAAAACAACTTTCTGTTGTTTGCCTGTAACCTACTGAGACCTGGAAAATATCGAGGCATGAGCAACACCCTGTAGTTGGGCTGCAAGGAATATGGACAATATGGCTACCTTAGGAACCAAACCTGTCCTAATCCTAAGGAAAATTGTATGAACACAGAGGGAACAACCCAGATCCTGAGGGCAGAGAGACAAAGCTTTGGGAAAGCCTCACTCTGGAGAGAGAATGTGGCAGGCCAGTAAGCCATGGCCTCAGGTTGAAAAGAGAGGAGTATATAGATGACATCACAATTGTGGTCTGCATGTGCACATTTAGAAACCCATTTGTCTTCTTGCTTGGCGCATAGGGTCTGATTTGGGAAGCAGGCAAGTTAAGGCTGTTCTGTCATGGTTTTGTCCCCAGACATGATTCTGGCCCTACATCTCTAATGCGTCTCTGAAGATGATCATGAGAGGGTAGGCATGCTCCTCCTACCCCCACCCCACGTGAGGGGAAGCTAGGTAGATATAACCAGGGACCACATGAGGCATGACACAAGTTAACTGGTTTCCCTATTTCCTCTTTAGAACTTAGGTCAGGTGTAAACCTTCCATGGTCTCTGCTCCTGCCCTGAGGTCTTACTCAGACCCACCTTGAGTGTCCATGGCTAGGTTTCCAATGCGACATACATAAAAGAGCAGTAAGTAGCTCACTCCCTAAGAAAATATGCCCAGCCAACTGAAATATAGTTGTCCCTGGGGACTGGGGACAGCTCAGTTGTTAGGAGATTGCCCTGCACATCCAGAGGACTTAAGTTCATTCCCCAGTACCCACATTGGGCAGCTCACAACTGCCTGCAACTCTAGCTCCAGGGTATCAGGCGCCCTCTTCTGGCCTCTGCAAGCACCTGCACACACATGCACAAACCCACAAAACTGTCTAGTGCTCTGACTACTCAGAATGAAGCAGTGAACTCATTGTTATCAGGGATAGAAACCTCAGAGAAATCCCTGCCAGGTGGGCTTGCTTGCTTGACTTGCCACAGCTAAGCACTTTTCTACAAGACTTTTGTCTTGTCAGGAGAAAAACAAAATTGTCCCTCAAAACGACCAGGAATTTGTTCAAGGAAGCCCTATGGATACCAAAATGCAAGGGTATTTAAGTCTCATAGAAAACATGGTGTAGTATTTGCATTCTCTTCCAAATATCAAGATTACTTTGATACCCAAGACAATGTGAAGGCTTTGTAGGTAAGTATTACATGCTAGCCTTTAGGAAATAATGACAAGGGAAAGTCTTCCTGGTACAGACAGTTTTTAAACTCTTTTCAATTCACAATTGGTTGCCTCCATAGATGCAGGACCTGTGGATGTGGAGGGCTGGCTGCACGTGTATCCTACAGCACTTGTGAGACTGAGAACACACAGCAGATCCTGACTCCGTGTCTGTTGTTAAAGTGTCCGCATGGGCAGACAGTCTTTGCCATTTGTTTTTTCTGGGATCCCCTATAACCTAACAAGGAGCAGTGTCTCTCAATCACCCCAGAGGTGTCCATACCGCGGCGTTTGGTGACCTGTTCAGTCTCTATCGTTGATTCTTCTCCTGAGGCTTGTTCAGCATGTCGGGAACCAGGCAGCCTTTACGGCTGCTGCTTACCCCATGGCTTCTCTCTCTCTGTCTCTGTCTCTGTCTGTCTGTCTGTCTCTCTCTCTCTCTCTCTCTCTCTCTCTCTCTCTCTCTCTCTCTCTCTGACAACCCCAAGACCACAATGAAGAAGGAGACAGTTGTCATGGGCTCCTAGAGGAAGTCTTTGGCCTTCTTGCCTCATCCTCCCAGTGGGGAAGTCCTTTATCCTCTCCATGGGGACAGCCATGATGTTTCCAAGCCTTGCTTGCGGTTCCCCTTGGGCTGCTGGCTCGGGGGAGGCAGAGGTTGGTGAGAATTAATTGTGAAGTGCATTGAGAGGCACAAATGGAAACCAGTCCCGCGGCGGAAAGATTATTACTATTGGCAATTTGGGTTTTCTGAAATAGCTCTCAGGATCTGACGGTGGCAGCCCAAACCCCAGAGGTGAGCACAAGGCTGATGGATTTTCAGAATGGCCCCGTTTCACTACAGCCTTCAGCTTTCCCTCTCTCACGGCCCAAGGCCAGCAAAGCAGAGAGGGCCCTCGGGCTGGGGAGCACCGTCTCCTCCAAAGGCTGCAGTGGGAAGGGCACGGAAGACTGACCCCCCACGTTCTTGAGAGAAGGTCCCCAGACTTCTCGGAATGACTCCTTCTCACTTCAGCGTCCCTGTCCCTGCCTGAAATGGCAGGTGACCTAAGAGGGAGCGGTGTGCGAATTGATTTGGAGGCGATCAATGGCTCGGGGCGCGGCCTGGCTCGCTGCCGTGTCACTGATCTCCGAATCGATTCACACACCATTCTTCCTCTACACACCTGCCATGTCAGATGGAGAGGGACGCATGAAGTGAGAACAACATTCTGTGTTCATTAGGCCACCGCAGTACCCCCATCCCATCCCACCCCCGCCCCTTCTCCCAGCTCTCCACAAATGCCAGCCCACCACCCTACTTCATCCAGGCGGGAGGAGACAAGGTCTTGGAGGCAAGGGAGCTGGCCAGGCCCTTGACCTGAGCCACAGCTAACAACTTCGCCTTCTCCATAGAACTTGGCCTTGCAGGCAGTTCTGTGTTCGTTTCCTTTCCTCAGAGACCTTGGTGGACCCGTTTACTGTGGACCAAGACAGTCGGTGGGCCCACGGGCCTTGCCTCGCCTTTTGAATCGTGACCAGGGCAACCTACTAGTGCCCACTAACCCAACACATACAGAGAGCGATCATAGTCTTGAGAGGCTCCTGGTAGCTTCGGATGATGAACACCCACTAACAGATCCCTGCTAGCAACTCAGAGTTTTGTACAAATATGGTCGCCAAGCACAGCATTTCACGGTGAGCCTTTCTTACTCTATGTAAAGCTTTTGGACCTGTACTCAGAGTAGACCCATTTGTCCCCTTGGTTACAGTAGGCTATGTCAAGCTCCCACGCAACTTTTAGGGGTTGTCATAGACTGAGTAATGCTGGACAACACCATCTCATTCCAATTTCCATCCTCTGTGGGCATTGCAGAGCAAAATGGACATTGTGGATGTGGCTAAGGACTTGAGAATGGAACACTTATCCTGACTTGGCTGCAAAAGGCTCAAACAGTCAGAAGCGTCCTTACAAGAGAGAGGCAGGAGAGAGCTAGAGCAGAAGTAGCCATGGGAGGTAAGTTCAGAGTGAGAGACATCTGAAGGTTGGTGGTAAGGCTGCAAGCCAAGGGATGCAGGCAACATCCAGAAGAAATCAGACGTTGGCCCTTTGGTCAGAGCTCTGACTTCCAAACCCAAGGGATGCTATGACTGTCTGAAACCCCTATACCGGTGGCCATTTGTTACAGTAGCACTGGAAAACTGACACAAGGCCTACAAAACACGTTTTAATTTCTTTCCAGAAGGAAAAATTAATTCTAGGTCAAGGAAAATGCTCAATGTGACAAAAAAGTTGTAAAATGAGATTTTAATTTTTTTTTAGGGAGTGTGTAGCTGGTCCCCTCCTCTAGCAGTTCTGGACGTCACAGAACACATCTATCTGAATTATTCATTGGCTACCAGTCTTGAAGCAGCCATTCTATAAATCTTTCAAAAACAAAACAAACAAACAAAAACCAAAAACCAAACAAACAAAAAACCCTCAACATTTCTGAATGATTTGGAAGTACAAATAAACTGACTTTCCGAAGTCCAGCAAATGACATATAGATCCAGGAGGCTGGGTCTGTGGCCCATGTCTCCAGAAACAGCCTCTTCAAGATCTCCGATGTTTCTCCCTTCGTCGGGGAAGATGTCTTCCATCTACAAAGCTCTCTGGGAGCTGTCTAGATGACTCTGAAGCTAAATAAATTGCAAGTTGTTTTTTTTTTTTCTTTTTTAAGTTCTTTCCTCCAGCTTTTGCCTGCCCCCAAGACACCAAAGCAAGATTCTCCCACAGGCAGAGGACCAAAGTGATTCCTCTCAGCAAACTCTTTGACTTACGGTCCAGGTTCTGACACGTTCCTCTGCCAACAGCAAATAAGTGAGAACGTTTCCAGTGAGCGGCAGCACTTGTCGTTTGTAGAAGGGAGTGTCAGCCTGAAATAGTGGCCAACTGTTTTAATGTTATAAGCAAGAATTTCAGGCCAACGGCAGCCAAGTGGGCTATTCTTAGATGTGTATAGGAGGCTGAGAGGTCCCTGTGTGGGTTGTCGTTAGGGATTTAAGACTTTGGAGTGGTTCTTGAAACCATTTAGAGACATACAAGCCCCTGCTCATTCATCGCAAGTGCCCCACGCCCAGAAGACCCGATGGTCCACCTGCCGCAATAACTCAGGGACTGGCATGAGCTGATCCTGTCATTCCCGTTATCAGTGGCTGCCTTCCTACAGCACTGTATTTACCCACGGCTGGCATCCTAAGTGGCACTTGTGCATTACCTTTGGATGGATCATCACTGTGACACTACCTGTGTCCTTCTGAAGGCCTCAGAGGTCTACAGGATGGCAAACCTCCTACCCCTCTTATTTTTATGTGTATGGATGCTTTGCCTTGTGTGTTGCTTGCATGCAGTGCCAACAGTGACCAGAAGAGGGCATCAGATCCCCTGGAACTGGAGTTATAGAAGCCTGTGAGCTGTCACGAGGGTGCTGGGATTCAAACCTTGGTCCTCTGCAAGAGTAGCCAGTGCTCTTAACTACTGAGCCATCTCTCCAGCCCCAATTCCCCCGCTAGACTTTCAGTCATTCTTGCCTAGTTTTCCTCACACCTCACTGGTGTCTTTCCTTTCTCCTTTACTCACCCCTCCTGCTCACACAGACCTCCAAAGTTGAAGTATCTCAGGGCTGTGTTTTGTTTTTTTCAGGTTCCTTCCTCATATGATCTTATGAATCTCCGAGGTGTCTGACACCTCTACTCCACAATCACTATCAAATGCCCCCTTCAGCTTTGCCCTCCTTCCTGAGTTCTGACCCATACCCAGACGACACTTAGCAGCTCCCCGGACACCCATACTGCTTCAGATCCTTCATGAGTTTACCCTTCCAGACTGAACTGCATTTCCCAGAATCCTCCTTCAAGAGACTTTCCAGTTGAGGTGGGCAACTAAAGAGATCTCGGGGGAGATTCGGGAGTGTGAAGGGACAGTGGCAGCCTCTTTGTCCCTGGTGGCTTGTGTGGCTGACTGCTGGCTTCACTTCATTCAGTGGAGCCAATTGATCTGTTTGGTCACTGGTCTTGAAACAGCCACCCCTACCCCTTGATCTTCCTTCGGTGCCTTAGAACCCCGAGTCAAGAACACATGTTTAGCTTGTTGGCAGAGTGCCAGCTGTCCTGCTTCCCGGGTTGAACTCTAGTGAAGTATGTCTGAAAGGCATCTTATCTTGAGCATCATGTGATCCAAAGAGAGCTGATCCAAGAACAGTCCATCTCAGCAATGGCTGGAGAGAAATGGCACGTGAATCCGATTGCTGAACCTGGTAGCTGTCTCCAGCCTTCTCTGCATTCTGATGTTTCTTACCATCTCTACTGCAGCCACCCCCGTCTCCCATCTACACAGCTGCTCTGTCTACAATAGCACAACATGCACACAACACCAAGTCAAACCTTCCTAGGGTTGATCAGAGCCATTCCTCCTCGGCTTTTAAAGCCCCAGTGATTCCCATTGTAACCAAGGTGTTGCTCCCACTGCCCCGAGGAAGTCCTCCACAGCATTTTGTCCCACGGCTCTCTCGGAGCCTCGGACCTGCTGACTGTCTTTAGGTACTTGTGCTCTTGGGCAAGCCTGTGCACACCATGGCACCACCTGTCCCTCTCCAGACGCCAAATGCTCCCGCTTCACTGTTCAAGCCTCTCTTGAGATGCTGGCACACACAGAGGCCTTCTCCATGCCCTCTTACACAGTGACCACACCATCCCGTCTGTCTTTTTCATAGATCTCATAGTGCTTGAACTTATATTGATTTAACCCTTTTTATTTGTTTCTAGAATGTCACGTCTGCTTTGGAAGGAAGATTCTTTGGTGCATGGCCGAGTCCCAGGAGAATGAAGCAGCCCTCCTTGTGGTGGCTGTGTGTCAGCTGTCCATTGTGACAGCAATTACCTGAGATAAATAACTTACATAATTGTCTTTACTTCTTTCTTTTCTTCTCTCTTTTCTTTTCTTTTCTTTCTTTCTTTCTTTTTTTTTTTTTTTTTTTTTTTTTTTTTTGTTTGTTTTTGTTTTTCAAGACAGGGTTTCTCAGTGTAGCCTTGGCTCTCCTAGAACTCAACTTTGTAGACCAGGCTGGCCTCAAACTCACCCTCCTGAGTACCCCACCACCAGCAGCTCTTTCTCATCTTTCAATGATCATTTACTTACCTAAGAATCACGCCATCTTCAGAGTCCTCCATAGTGCCTCATACAAGGCTAGGAACATGGTGGTAGGCTGTGGGTAGTTCATCAGAGGTGAGGTAGTGACAGAAATCACTGCTGGCAGTCTTTGCACCCATGTGGTCCCTGTCTTTCCCTTTTGGCTTTTCCTTCTTTGTCCTTAAAGCAATGCCTAAGAACACTGAACCAGATACACACAGTTCTAGGCTGAGCTGTAGAACTCTGAATCAGGGCCTGTTTTTGGCCTAGGTTTTTGAAAAGCTGAGATTGAAGGGGGTGCTCAGTCCAGTTAATATGAAAGCAAGCCTGGCATAACCAGTCAGGAGTGGTGAAGAACACCCCAGTGTGCCCAGCTTCCCCCTGTGACTCCCATATCCCCCAAAACTGGAGAGTGATCACCGGACGTGAACTTCAGGCCTCTACACACAAGAGCCTGAGCACACACAAGCAAGCACTCATACACATGCACACTACACACACACACATACACACCAAAAAAAAAAATAAGACAAAAGAAATAGTTTGTCTTCTAGCCCCAGGATGAGCCTTTGGGTCACTGTCATGGCTGAAGTCCTTTAGAAGGCTTGTCATTTGCAAAATAAAGGCAGAAAAATGAACAAAGCTGCTAGTCTTTTTAGAGACACCGTGTTCCCAATAGCCAGCTCTCTGAGATGGGCTGTGGATCTGATCTCACTGAAGATCCCTTCAGAATGGCTTGATGGTTTGTGAATGAGAGGGTTCCTTCATAGTAGACGTGCCTGTTTGAGGCTCATGATGCCTTTGGGGACATCAAGACCTCCCAAAGTATTCACCAGCACCTCCTAGGACCATCCCTAGCAAAGCATCCGAATAACAGATAACATAACGTGCAGTCAAATGCTGCTGCCTAAGCCAGGTTACTAATGTTTCAGTCTAGGCTGAGCATCTCCTCGGGGTAGCTGGGCAGTGGCTGTATGTATCACTTTTGCAACAGGGAAGTCATTGAGTACTTCAAAAACAATGTCATTTCCTTAGCTGTGCAGACTAGCTCACCTCATCTATTCCACTGGGTGTCTACGGGGTCACAGGGCAGGTGATGAGGCTTTGCATTCATTGAGGGTTAAAATCACTACGGGAGGCTATGGGGACCCGCTGTTTAGAAGATCCCCACCCTCTGTCTAATTGCTCACAAATGTGTTAGAAAGGTGAATATAATGGTTGGCCTGAAAAGAAGTGCCCGAAATGGTTGTTGGGAGAGGAATAGCAGGAGAAAGAATTTGAATCTATTCTGGGGACCATAAAGGCTGACATTCCCTGTCTTCTCTTTATCAGGGTTGAAGAACACAGAAGCTCACAAGAGATATTAGAGATGGTGCTACGGGTGGAATAGTGACCCCCAATTAACTTCACGTTCTAATGTCTGATGCATTAGAATGTGATCCTATTTTTAAACAGGATCATTCCTGATGTAATTAGGTAAGATGAGGTCATACTGGAGTAGAACTGGCCCTCAATCTAAACGGCCCATATCATTTTATAAAGGAGAAATTCACACATATGCACACACACACACATAGTGTCACATGACTGTACAGTCAGACACCTATTATCTAAAGCAGACAACACATCACCAGCACCTGAAGCAGGCCTTTCCTTGAGAGAACACAGAAGTGGTCCTGCGGATGCCTTGAGTTTGGGCTCCAGTCACCAGAACTGAGGCAATAATTTCCCAGTGTGAAGTAGCCAGGCTCTGGCCTTTGCGATGGCAGCCATAGCAACTGCGCAGTTGATGGCAGTCAACACCTCATTTCAGAGCAGGGAATGCAGCTTGGGAATCCCCCACACGAAGCCACTATTTGGCCCTTAGTGAGGTGTCCTTTATCCATATGCCCTTCTCTCTCTCATTCCCCCATCTCTCTCTTTTTATCCTTCTTTCTTGTCACTACAAAGTGAGCAGGCTTACTCCACCATGCCACTGTGTGTCCCTGCTGAAACATACCGCCTCACCACAGGCCACCGTGTGGTCCCACCATCACGTACTGCCTCACCACAGGCCCAAAGGTAACAGAGCCGAACAACCAGGGGACCAAAGCCTCTGAAAGAGTGAACCAAACTAACCTTCTCTGATGTTGTGCTCTGTCCTGTTGGTAGATCACGTGGCAAGGAACCAAATGTGTCTTCTGGGTCAATCCTGCCAAAAGAGATTACCCTGCCAACAACCACTTGAGTGAGATTGCAAGTGGATCCACTCCAGTTAATCCTCAACTTTGTCCCCAGCCAGCATCTTTTGGGGATTCACCAAAACCAAATACAGATTATCAACCTCAGAGAGAGTAAAATAATAAGAACCATTACTTATCAATATATGTCAAGAGGTAGCCATTATAACAAGCAAGACAGGATTATATTTATAAGGAACAAGACGAGAAAATGCCGTGTATTTGGAGAATTCTAGAACACTGACTTATAAACAACAAATTTTGTGAGTATGAATTATCTGTATATATTTATTTGACAAGTTCCCTAAGAACTTCTCCTGGGTTAAATGTTCTTTAAAAAAAATAATGGATTTATTTACTTTATGTGTAGGAATGTTTGCCTACTTGTATGTATTTGCACCACATGTATGCCTGATGTTTCTGGAGGTCAGAAGGAGGCATCACAAATCCTAGAATTGGAATTACAGATGGTTGTGAACTGCCATGTGGGTGTTGGGAACTGAACCTGGGTCTTTTGCCATCTGTCCACTCTTATTTGTATACATCCCCTACTTCTACTGGTTGAGATGGTTTATTCCTTTATACACCTGCCTTTTGTTGAGGCCAGCATCCTCTTCTGTTTAACCTAGTCACCCTAACACTTGGCATGGCATGTAGAGTCAGTGGGAGCAAGTGTTTGCCGAATGAAATTCCAGCTGTTACATGTTTTCAGAATTTCTATCAGACTTTTGCTCCATTAAGAAATGCCATTGTTAATCTGGCTGTACTCCCAAAAGGAACCTTGCAACGAATGGCATTCTGATAAACAGAGGACTGCAGAGGCAGAGAGATGAGCAAGAAATGAATTATGCTCTTCAGCTCTATTGCTTCAGAGTTGTTAAAAGTGGATGAGTGTAACTTGGTGTGGGTTTGCTCCATTATGGATTGTTGATAACATGGGAACTGTGAGAGCATCTGATTATTCCAGAGGGCATTTGAAGGCATCCAAAAGGCATATAAAAATATCTTTATGTGCGGCATACAAAAATATCTTTAATAACTACTACAAAAATTCCACAAACCTGTGGCTTCATTTATTTAGCCAATGACTTCCTGCTTTGCCATTTCCTACGGGGCCTTGGACAAATTCCTTCTCACATCTGGACCTAGGAACTACGATTTCTAAGCAGGAAGTGAAGTGGTCAGACATTGTGTTCTCTAATTTCTACTTCATGTTGCCAGCACTCTGAGCACTGTGACACAGACTGAGATGTCCTGATAATTTAGATCCATAGCAGATCTGGGTTTGAATCTCAGGTCTGTAAGTCAGTAATCTACCCTCTTGTCTGAAAGCCTCAGGGCTCCCAAATGTAAGGGGACCCTTGAAAGCCTAAAGCATTTACCCCTCCACAACAAAACAACCCTAAAAGATAGCCATGAGCAATACACCAACTACACAATGGGGAAATACAAAAGGGAAGCCAAGATATTGGATCAACTTTTCTGAAAGTTCCGTTCTGGTTGGGGTTAACTATCAAGCCAATTCTCACCCAATCTTGCTTAATATAAACATATAAACATACAGTATTTCATCATATGGCATTTTCCCAAATGTTTTGCCACTTAGCCTATATGCCCCAGCCTAGCACTGGCTCTCCCAGCCATAGTATCTGGGGAAAGTTGACTTTTTAGCTTGCTTTGGCTGCCCTGTAATTTCATTCTTCCCTTTCATTCCTGGATTTTCTCTTTTCTTCTCAAACAAGGCGCCTCCTTTGGCTTTGACCAAGTCTTTCGTGTTCCCCGAATTTCTCTTCAAAATCATTCCTAACACTTCCCGTTCCCCAACACAAATAGTTCCTGCTCACTCATTGTCCTACGCTGACTCACCTCTGGCTCCAATTAGAGTAATATTTATTTTTCCCTTTTGAGAATCTCTGTAGCTTCAGAAATGAGGCAGCCCAGATCGTGTTAAAAGCCGTTTATTATGGTCACAGAAAATCTGCTCTGACAAGATCCAGCTCGACAAGATTGTGTCCTGGAGATCCTTCCTTCATTTTAGCTGTCATCTCACTTTCTAGGTCATGTCATTGCCTGGTATCTGAAGTGTTGTCTGTTGATGTATATTTGAAAGAGATGAAGGAGTAGAATGTGGGGTAAGTGCCTTGTGGCCCTGGAATGTAGTATAGTCTCTTCTAATTTCAGCGAAGGACACGCTGCCATTTGCTGAAGAAGGAAGAGAAGCCAATACAACTGTTTTGCAGACAGTAGTTGCTTTTGACATTTCTTTCTTTTTCTGTTGTTGTTTTACTTCTTTTAGACAGCCAACAGCAGCCCAAAGACAATGATGGAAGCATATTTATTAATAGCGGGGGCAGATCAAACCTTGAGAAAAGTGAATGTGAGTGTGTCCTGGGGTCTTCCAGAATACAGACAGTGTGGAAGAGTTTGGGGCCAGGAGGACATAAGAATACCCCTACTCTCTTAGGATGGAGCCAGTCACCCCCAGGTCAGTACACCTTGGGGTGGCCTTCACACACTTCCCTTATGGCAAGTCTAGCTTGTCATCACTTTGTAATGACGTCTATTTGCTGAATGATTCCAGTTACCATCATGTCATGAAAACGTGTGACAGGTGCTACCACACCCTTCACAGACACACTGAAACCCAAGTGCCATTCTTTCTTCTTAGTAGTTTTTGAAATTAAAATATAAATGCAATACTTCCCCTGCTTTCCTCTTTCCAACTCTTTGCATGAACCCTCTCCCCCACCGCCTCTCTTGTTCATGACCTCTTTTTTTAATTGTTATTACATGGATACATGTATGTGTGTATTACTAAGTATATAAATATAGCCTCCTGAGTCTGTATAATTTAACTTGTGTATTTTTTTCAAGGATTTGGTATTGGATAACTCACTGGGGCAGAGACCCTTCCTTGGGGAAGACTCTTTCTCCCACTCTCAGAATTCCTTAGTTGCCTGTAGTTCTTTGTCTATGTTTGAGGCCATGAGATTTCCCTCTTCCATGTTAGCATGTCTTGTTTAGTCAGCCATATTGATGAGAATTCATGGGTGTAGCCTTTCTGACATTTCTAGGAGATGGATTCTCACAGCAGATTCCCTGCTCCTAGGGCTCTTACAATCCTCCTACCTCCTCTTCAGCTATGATCCTGAGATGTTTCTTTGATGGGGTGGGGGTGTCTAAGGTCTGTTCCTACTATATGCATTGACAACAGGGAAACTGAGATTGGTTGAGCCTAAATAGCTCTCTCAGAGCAAGTACCAAGAAAGTAAAGGGCAGAGCTAGTATATGAACCAAGGCAGTCTGGTTCAGAGTCCAGGTGCCGAGCTAACAAGGCAACGTTCTTCAAAAGATCACAGTGGCTACTACAATAATACACATATGTTAAATGACTCTTCCTGGCAAGCTATAGTTGCCAAATGAACAGTCCCCATTATTATGAAGCTGGCTAGATATTTATGTTTAAATTAATGACCTGGTTTGGGGTAATGAGTTATGAATCACTTATTTAACCCAAACTCAAAAATTCTACATATAAAAAAATTATTTCTTTCACTCAACAAGTCTTTATTAAGGGCCAACTTCTGGGTTCCTTGCAGTGGACAAGGTTCCAAGGAAAAGAAGCCTGTGGGGTCTTGTGAAGGAGGTGCCAGTTGTAGAGAAGATGAGCAAGGAGACATCACCATCCACTGTGATGTGACCAGCAAGAAGACAGACTCACGCTATGGGAGATACCCACTATGCCCATCACCAGGAAACAAGCAAGAGAGATGCTGCTCAGGCATGGAGAGACAGCTGCCACAAGTAGATGAGGCAGCTCAAGGCCTATCTCTCTACTGAGCAAGGAAGGAGGAAGGGAGTCTGATACCTGGAATTTCACTCATTCATTTATTCATTGGCTATGGCATCAAAGCAGCATGCTGCCACTCTAGCAGAGTGCTATGGTTTAGATTTGCATATCCCATTTATGCTGCCGCAACCTTTGGGTCTACGCCTATGGCTCTAGGAGGTCAGATCTAGTGGAAGGATGGTCTAGGCCATTTGGAAATGCTCTCAAAGGAGATCTGGGGATTTCATCTTGTTCTCTTTTGTTTCCCAGAATCTGTAAGGCAAACAGATTTCTTTGCCAAATGTCCCTACCATGACACATTGTTTTGTCACAGACCCAAAAGCAATGGGACAACTGACCACAGGTTGAAATTCCCAAAACCATTAGTCAAAATAAACCTTTCCTCTTTTCAGGTTGATTATTTCAGGTGTTTTGTTGCAGCCTAGAAAAGTGATGAATCGATAAAAATATTTTTTCCACCTGAGTATATGCTCCATCAACTGTGGGTTCAAGGCCAGATCCTCAAATGGAATAACCTAGTCTTACCACATGCACAAAACAGTTTCTGATCTCTAGTTAAACAATTTAGACTAGTTAGACACTGGTTGCCCTTCCTTCCTCCCATCCTTCCTTCCTTCCTTCCTTCCTTCCTTCCTTCCTTCCTTCCTTCCTTCCATCAGAAGAAGAATCTGCCCACTGCCTCTGTGCTACCCACGGGTCACTGCTGGCAATCCTAGGCATACCTCCAGCCTCTGCACCCACTGCCCTGTTCTAGGCTTTCACTTTGATTATGTCCATTCTGTCCTCACCTTTTTAATTACATCTGCAAAAATTGCTTCCAGACAAAGTCACATGCAGAGATTCCAGTGGTGCCTGACGTTACTCTGGGGTTTGTATGGAACCCAGTACAGCAGGAGATGCCATCAGACCTATGCTCGGTTCCCTTTGGTTGTAAAAACAGCTCATAGGACCCGCTCACTTTGATGAAAACAACTCACTGAACCTGAGTCATTTTTTAAAAGGTTCATTTATTTTTATTTTACATGGATGAGTTTTTGCCTGCATGTGCACAGTGTGCAGTGCCCTTAAAAGGTCAAATGAAGACATTGGATTCCCTAACATTGGAGTCATAGAGAGTTTTGAACAATCACAGGAGTACTAGAAACCAAGCTCAGGTCCTCTGCAAGAGCGGTAAGTATCTAACCACTGAGTCTCTCCAGCCCCCGTGGCTTTTGTTTTTAAGACTAAGGCCAACCAATAACCAACACACACCATTCTTTTTCTGTTCCTTCTTTAAAAATTCAATTTATAATCACTTACAATAAAAGCTTTTGAAAGCTATTTTCTTTTTTAAAATGAATAAGCACATGCAAGACGTGGCCTCAACTGTGTAAAAGAATAAATATGGAGATGTACATAGAGACAAAGTAATAATAGCAATGGTAAACAAAGCTTGAGCTTGATGCTCTGCAGGCCCTATTCCCAGCTCTTCAGGCCCTCTGAGCCTCACTATAGACAGCCTGTGGAGGTCTTAGCTCCCCAGCATCACTACTTCCAAGAGTTGGCTGATCTGCTATATATTTATTTAGTGTGGCAATACAGTACTCGCAAATCAGGGGAAAGAGCTGCATGTGAATTTTTAATATAGCAAATAATATTTAATATAATAAAGTAGAAACAAAATCATAAATATGCTCTTTAAATAAACCCATGCATTTTTTTGTGTTATTGTATATTAGTTTTTGACCTGATCCAAATCTTGCCCAAACATAAACTATTTTCTTCAAGAAAGTTCTCTGGGGCCAGGCGATGGTGGCACATTCCTTTAATCCCAGCACTCAGGAGGCAGAGACTGGTGGATCTCTGTGAGTTAGAGGCCAGCCTGGTCTACAAAATGAGTTCCAGGACAGGCTCCAAACAGAGAAACCCTGTCTCCAAAAACCAACAAAAGAAAAAGAAAAAGGTTCTCTGGGATGGAGAAGTAGCTCAGTAGTTAAGATCACCCATTGTTCTTCCAGAGGACCTGGGTTTGATTCCCTGCATCCATATAGGGACCCATAATCATTTGCAAGTCCTGTCCCAGGGGATCTTACACTCTCTTCTGGCCTCCGAGGCACCAGGTACACATATATGATATACAGACATACATGCAGGCAATACACCCAGGAAACAAATAATTTCCTTGACGAAGGAAGAGGAGGAGAGGAGAGGGAGGAGGAACTAATGAGGCTGTGTTCAGGTTGTTGCAGGGAAAGGGTTAAAAGTCACTCAGCTCTTCATGGGGAATAGTAGCTTGTTCTTCAAGAACCACAGAGCACTTCCTGCCTCCTCACAGGGGAGGAATAGAAAACGGGAGGCTTCAGAGACAAATTATCCCAGTGAAAGCTGCTTAGAATGGGGGTGACAATAACTGAAAGATGAGAACAAGTGTCTGAAATGTTTGCAGAGATGAGTATGATTTATCACAGAGTGCTAAGCGCAGACATGGACTTGTAGCTGCAGATGTCCCCACATCTGTATGACCTTTGGAGCATCAGGAAAACTTCTCCTTAGTAGGTCTGAATGGAGATGGTGCTGGTTTATGTTTCACTTTCTCACACATACCTTTCAATTTTCTTTGTTTCAGGTTCTGATTCATCTTCAGGGGTATGTGTGAAGCAAGGCCTAGAAAGGAGACTGAATCTATACATTGGGAAGTCAATCTGGATTTTCATGTATGGGGGCGTGAGAGACCTCCTCATGTGAGATGGCTTTTCCTCTTGATCTGTTGTCTAAGAGGCCAAGGAGCAAAAAGAACGTATTCCCATGACTTCATTGCTATCACAGTTAGTTTTAAGTTTCTGTCTTTGCAGTATTTTCTTCTCGTATAGCTCATTTTTCTCACCACTCTGCTACAGAATATGAGACGGGCACCAGGCAAAAGAGATAAAGGCTTCTATAAGAGCTGCTGCTCTTTGGTGTGGAAACTTGGAGTTTACACTTCTTTGAGTTTTGTTTTTGTGTGCCCATGCTTCTTTCTTTTATTTTTAATTTAGCAGCCAAGAATTCAAGAGTTAAGACTGATAAATCTGCACAAAGATTATCTCACCTACCCAAGTGTGGGAGAAAACATGAGTCCAGAATAAATTGCTTTTCTCAAAATGGACTTTTCTGGCTTGATTTGTCCTGGGAACAAAGCTAAAAGGTAGGTGGGGCTTCCCACTCCAACATCTGCATCTTGATTCCCTGGGAGGTCAGACACTGGGGATGCCCCGAACACTGTATGGACGAAGTGAGGACTTTGGCTTCTCTCAAAATAGAGGGCAGGAGTCAGGCATTGCATGGGTTGCTGGAGCATCTGCCATATCCTCAAGCCCCAGTTGGGCATAGCATGCAAACAGGAAGACCCAAAACCCTGCACCTCAACCCTGGGGAATTAAAATCTAATGCACATGTCTTGGGTGTTTTAGAGACGTCATACTGTCCACAGGTAAAATTATTTTAGGTGTAAAAACATAAATCCCAACAAGTGTGCTAAGTTTGCACATTATACATGGCTTTTGGTGTGTGAGTACTTCTGGCCTCACTGTGGTCCATGAGTGTGCAAGGTACAAGCAGAAGCCACAATCCAACATGGGATGCTAAGCTGACTATCAAGGAAGGCCACTGAATCACTCCCACTCCATGCATCTCTTCAGAGTGTTCTGTTTCAACTCAACATCCTTAAATTCCCAGGTCAGTCAGAAACCCCTCCAAGTTTCTTTCCATCTCTGAGCTCCTCAACATCCCCATCCCCGATCTTCACAAATCATGCCTAATAACCAGAAGCCAGTTCTGAAATATTGTTTGTTTAAAATTTTAAATTGCAATTTAACTGCACACGCCATGGGATCATGGACCAAAAGCCCAAATGGAGAATAATAATTTTTTTAACACAGCGCTGGGTAAGAATGACCTTGTGAAAATGTATTTTGCACATGTTCCATTGCTGGATTTCTGCTGCTATTCTTTTTTTTTTTTTAATGGAAGCCATCATTTTAGGAGGTAATATAGTAACCCCAGTTAATTCATATGCCACTGCTCAATTGGAGACTGAAAGCTGAAGGCCACAAGGTTGTGTTTAATGGAAAAAAGCTTTTTAACAAAAAGCCAGAAGACCTCTCTTCTAAGATGAACCACACCAGTGCCTCTATGAGGGAGTGAGCAAGTTGCTTAGCCAGCTTGGATCTCCGTCCCCTCATCTCTGAAATGGGTGTAGTAGTGCCAACCAAACATATGTAGTGTTCTTCCAGGGATAACAAGCAGCGAACACAGCAGCCCACTGTGGACCCAGATCACAGGATATTTGCTATTGGTCATGTTTTAGCCACAGAAGCATTTTGTCCATGCCATCTTCAGATACTGGGCAGCCAGGCTTGGTTCAGAGGAGCCCAGTGCAAAGTGTGGGCTTAATTCCTGACTGTGCTATTTAGAAGCTGAGTGACCTCAGGCAAATCTCACAGCCTCTCTGCTCTTGATCAACTCATCTGCAAAGTGGAACTGTCATATCCATCTCTTGGGTTGCTTTGTGTCATAAATGAGGTAAGGGGTCTAAATATTCTCCATAACTTCATCAATAATTCTTGTGGCTAAATGTCTAATATGTGGTTACCATCTTAGTCCATTTGTGTGGCCCTCATAGAATATCGAAGACTGACCAGTTTATCACAGCCACTCCCTCCCCGGGATGTGTTGTCACATGGATCTGGAGGCTGGAAAGTCCAAACTTGAGGTATTAGGATCTGGGGAAAGTCTTCTGAGAAGCTGCACTGTCCCGTGGAATAAAGGCAAGAGATCACACACAGAGAACCAGAGAGGAACACATGGCCTCAGTCACTAATCCATCCATGAGTGTGGAGCCCACACATCTACACCTCATGACACAGCTGTGGAATGGAGTGAAGGAAACCCTGAGTGAGTGGAATCCTGAGTGAATGTGTATTTTGACATGGGCATGGTCTTTGGAGGATTCCAAGGCCAATTAACCCATAGGCAATTGGCAAAACAATTACCAATATGGCCAGACTCAAGAGGAATGGCAAAGCTTTCTTTGGGAGTTTGTAAAGTTTGGGAGTTGTGTAAAGACTAGCAATTGCAGCTTCTCCTTCTGGGTCTCTAGCCCAAGACTGTTCACCTACAGAGACCTCCTACAGAGACTAGCCAACTCCTGCCTCTGTGCTGTACCTAATAAACACGCTGAAGTTCCAAGGGAGGGCACAGCGTTAGCAGAGCTCTACCTGATCCCAGCCTCCCTATGGATGCGTCTGTGTCTGTTCTTCCTGCATCCCCTTGATGCTCCTAGCCAGAGCTCTGGTCTACAGGGCTGGGCAGGCTGTACTATGGATTAGGGTTGGAACACAAGCATTATTGGGGACACATGCAAACCACAGAACTTGCTGTGGTGGCCTACCTCTCTACTTTCCATGACCTTAGATGTGTTCTTCATGTAACAGCACATGTTCGTCATGTGTATAGGCACCAACTAGGAAGAACTGATAATGCTGATAATTTCCCCACTTCGGATGTGCCAAAGTGTGCCTGTGTGACTGTATAGTTTACATGGGTGGATGAATTAGATCTCTTATATCTGTTCTTTAAAAAAGCCCCAAGTAGTCAGATTAGAACAGACCTTGTCCTCATTCACTGTAATACATACCAGAAAGTTGTGAGAGTGATCTTAGAGGTTTCAGTAGGGGACAAAGAGGGAGACCAGGAGCCAGTGTGAAAAGTGAGTTGGGAACAAAGAAGTGGGGTGGCAGCAAGTGACAGTGAGCCTCTGCTCTAACAAGACTGCCTGGGGAGGGGAGGGCAAAGGAGGGCTGCCTCTAAAGGGGAGATCTGGGCATTCACAGGCCCAGAGGAAGACCCAGTCAGTCAGATGCAATGGCTGGCGCTACATGAAAGTGAGGGAGAACTGACCGACCATCCAGGTGCGGAAGGCAAATGGCCTATAACAAAACATCATTAACCAAGAAGCTCTTAACATCCGGCTTCTCTCTCTCTCTCTCTCTCTCTCTCTCTCTCTCTCTCTCTCTCTCTCTCTCTCTCTCTCTCTCTCTCTCGGTGTGTGTGTGTGTGTGTGTGTGTGTGTGTGTGTGTGTCTCATGGCTCTAGAACCTGGAGGTCTACAGATTGGGTCTGTAAGACCCTCACTATGGCTCCTGTGGTTTAGATTGGGTGGGTTAGAGTTTTTATTGCTGTTGTTAGTTTGGGGTTTTTCTTTTGTTTTGTTTTGGTTGGATTGGGTTGAGTGTGGTTTGGATTTTTTTCAAGACAAGGTATCCTTTGTAGCCCTGGCTGGCCTGAAACTCACAGAGATCCACCTGTCTCAGTCTACTGAGTGCTGGGATTAAAGACATACACCACCATCCATCTTAGATTGGATGTTCTGTGAGGTCCTGTGCCATGGTCCTTGTGGTTTATCTCCTTGCTCTTTTTGTGATGAGAGAAACAAGTCATCTTTCTGGTTTCTGGGCCTGTTTTTTTTTTTCTAAATAAGGGCACCAGTTCCCATTATAAAGGCTCTTGCAGAGAAGGAAAAAGCTAAGCTCATTCTGGAGGCAGGATGCAGGAAAATGAAGTTCTACCATGAAAGTAAGGAACACAGAATAGTTCAATTATCTGCCATGGAGACTAAGAAAGAGGACCACCAAGGACACTCACTATGGTTTCTAGACAAATCAAAGGCCTGGGTGAGATTAGCAGTGAGAATTGGTGTCTCTAACATAAGCTGTTTGCGGCCTTCCTGTGGAAATCCAATATCCACACTTCTTTCCTCAACGCCTTATTCCATGGACTTCCCTGTTCCCTTACCCTCCTCTTAGGTCACACTGTGCAGATTTAATTTGTATCCTGTGCCTTGTTAGCACAACTCATGCTGTTCAGCCCCTAGATTAGGCTTCCTTTTGCTTCCTACCCTGGCCAGGCCTCCAGGAATTGTTCAATTGGCCTCCAAAACCCACTGTTGAGTTCCTCTCACCTCAATCCTTTATTTCTTGCCTGTTCCCTGCTCTATCATGTGGATCCCTGCCCCCCATCACTCCACAGAAGCTACCAAAGGCATTACAATGCCCTTGTAGCTATCAAATATCAGAATAAGGGTCAGCTCTCTCTCACTTGACTACTCCTGACTTTTTATAACACATATTGAGCTATAACTCATAAACCACATAAGATACCAGTTTAAATTGTACAGCTAGTACATTCCCATTTTAGCATATTCAGAGTAGGCAGCCACTTTGCCTGGAATGGTCTTTCCTGTCCTCCTCTATATCATGAAGTAATAAGGATCAGAAAAAACAGATAGGCTGAATAGATGTTTATTCAGGGAGAAATAACTTACAACAGAGACAGATGAACATCAGCAGGTTCCTGTCCCTGATGCTTCCGGATGCTCTCTGTCTCTGTCCAGCAAGCATGAAAGCACTCCAGGAACTCTGCCTCAGACCTAGTTCCCCCAGGTCATGTCCGTACCTGTCCCCACCCCCAATGAACACGGTCAATGCAATAGGTGCAGACAGGGTGAATATCTCACTACACCTCTATCTAGTGAAGTATTAACCAGCAAGCAAGACTAATGTCGTCCCCAAACTTACACAATTCTCTTTTCCATGATTCTTTGCAAATACATCCCTTAAATCCTTCTTTCCCAAGACCTTAAGTGAATCAATTAAAGCAGACACAGAGCCCATACACAGTACCCTTTGATAAATATTTATTGACTTACAACAAATGAATGGTGCAGAATTTAGGAAAATAAGAACTTTAAGAACCATAGTCTCTACATGGCATTAACAAAAGAGCTTCCAAGCTCTAGCTCCCCTGAAATAATATCTTCTTTTTGAAGGCTACAATAAAATACTTACTATGTTAAAGTGTGTATAGTATTTAGTTTTTGCTATTTAAAAGTATATAACCCAATGTCATTCATGACATGCATTTCAAGCTGTACACTCCTCAGCTCTATCTATATTCAAAACTTTTCCCTCATCCTCAGCCAGCACTGACTTAAAAACCAAACAATGCTACCTTTTCTCCCAACATTGTTCCAAGCTCTGGTAACCTTTATCCAACTTTCTGTGTCTATGAATCTCCCCTTTCTAGGTAACACATATAAGTGGACTCATTCAGTGTTTGACCTTTTGTGTTTGTCTCGCTTTACCAAGCATAATATTTTCGAAGTCTGTAGCATTTACCACAATTATATTCTTTTTATGCCTTAACAGTGCCATTGTGTGATTATGCCACATATTGTTTATTCATATGTTGGTGGACACTTGGGACACTTTAGCTGCCTTTCAGTTTCTGTGAATAATGCTATCGTTATCAGTGATACACAAATGTCCATCTGCGTATCTGCTTTCCATTGTTTTGCTTGTTTTTGTGTCTAGGGGTGGAATCCCTGGGTTATCCTATGTTAACTGATAAAGGCACTGCCAGCTGTTTTCCACATGGGTGCAGCAAGGTTGCAGCTTCCCACATCCTCACCAACATACATTATCTTCTTCTAAAATAGTACGCCTTCTTAGTGGGGGGGAGACATTTCTCTATTGACTAGTAATGGTGAAGTTCTTCTTGTGGGCTTTTGTATCTCTTCCTTGAAAGCCAGCCTGTCTACTTCTTTGTCCATTTTGGAATTGGCTTGTTCATTTTTTAATTGTTAATAGTGACTTCCTTTTAAAAAGTGTCCAGGAAACACAAGTATAGAAATGACCCCAAATCAGCTCACATTGGTTAAGAAACAGAAATCCAGTCTGAAATCTGCTGTAACTTTTATATAATTTTCTCTATGCCACTTTTATTAGGTTTTGGAATTTTCTAAGATCACAAACAATACCACATGTTACCATGGCCTTAGCTGCCCACCAGAACTCAATGGTAAGACCCCACTCTTGCTGAAGATGCCACACATTTTGGTCAATGGTCACGAGAAAAATTTAGTTGGCATTAGCCAGGAAGCTTCCTGCCTGCTGGCTAACTTTCGTAGTAGCAGAAGGTGCCATGAAGGCTTCTGGAGAGGAAGAGTCACCAATAATGACTGGCATAGCATGATGTGCCCACTAGTGCAATAGTGGCCTAACTGTTACAGTAGTAACCAACCACGTTCTTACAACATCTAAGGCCCACTCCAGAGGACAAACTGCATGTCTGGTACTATAAGTCTGTCTGGGGAGTGCATAGGCTCAACAGGTCAACCTAATACCATTTTGGCAGTGGACATAGTATCAGACTGCCCTCTAAATTTATTTCCCTATATCCATAGATTAGACTAGTACTCACACCTCATCAGAAAAGTTTCTTTGTATAGTAGATGGTAGTTAATGCAGAAACTCACAATTGGTGAAGTGCAGAGAAAAGAGTGTCTATGGGACATCTATATCACACCCTACCCTAACAAAGGACTGTCACAGAAGAGGTTGGAAGATTAAAGAGCCAGGTATTTGGGAGAACTGGGATGAAACAATGTCTTCTGGGCATGACAGGTCCACTATACTTAGGAAATCATAGCTGCTGTGTATGCACAAGATAAATCCAGTCAATATTCCAGCATAGATTGGTGAGGGGCTCACAAGACCCCACTCCTCCTTGAGGAGCTATTATCCCAATCTATGTGAAGTATGGGAACATCCCAGAATAATTAAGATATAGGTTGTCAATTCTCTCAGGACTCACTATAACTCGAGATAATAGAAATTAGTCCTCAGTGTGGATTGAATCAGTTTTCTTTAAAGGTGTGGTCCATGGTGGGCCTACCATGCTTCAGTAGATGCCCACACACAGGAGATACAGGCAGCACAAATTGAACTTGATGGGTTAGTTTTAAAAAATTCAGGAGTATGTGAAGTTAGGAGGCAGGAGATCTGGGAGGATTTGGAGGGAGTAGAGGGGAATACATTGTATGTTTATATGAAATTTTCAAAGAATTAACAAAAATATTATATTAAAAAATTAGTTGGATGTAGGGCCAGCATGATATCTCAGCAGGTAAAGATACTGGCCCCAAGGCTGATAGCCTGAACTCACAACATGAAAGGAAAAAGCCAGCTTCTGCAAGCTGTCCCCTGACATCCACACACAGGCTGAGGCATACATACATGCACACAAACAAAAACACACACAATGAATAATTGTAAAAGAAAAAAAAAATAATTGGAACAGACTTCCAGGCAATAGCTTAGAGTACTAAACTGTGCACAGTATTAGGACACCCAGGAATAATCAGAAAGCAGGATGAAGTCTAAGTTCACTCAGGATTCAATATAACTTGAAACCATAGAAATAGATCCTTATCATGGATTGACTTTTTTCTCATCTCTTGTCCCCACCCCATAGATTTACCTGGCATTCTAATTCCCAGAACCTTAGCTGGAGATAAGATTTTTTCCTTCCTTAAGGTAATCTAATAAAAACAAGCACATGCAGGGGGCATCCACAACACAGCTACTATCCTTAACAAAAAGGAGATACTTGGACGCAGATATGGAAGGAAAGGTCCATGGGAAGATGAAGGCAAAGTACATCACTTTGCATGGCTTCATCCTGAAAGCCTGACTGGAATGATGAGGGAACGAAGAAAGGAAAGATACACAGACATACAGACAGAAAAGCTGGTGTCAGGAGGGTTGCATTCAGTCTGATGGAGGGCACCAACTGTGCAACCTGGAACCAACAAATTTATTTCAAACAGCCAAATTAGGGAGGGGGATTTACTGTATACAGATGAGCAAGAAGGCAAGGTTAGGTGATAAGAGGTCTCTGGGATGTAGCACTCTCAGGTGACAGTCGTCTGGAAGGAGAAAGCTGTGGGGGCAGCTAGGTTTTGTACAAGTTCATCAATAATTCATAAATGCTTGTACTTGGACCAGAGGACAGATTTGCTGTTTCGGGTGTCTGAGGCATTGGGGTCCTTGAAATGTCTGTGCCCAATCTGACAATACACATTCATTCAGGACTTCATCTGCTCCTTTCACATTCACCCAAGGTGTGCCCACCACTCCCCACAGAGCAGAGAACTGCTCTTGTCTGCATATTGCCCACAAACACTTGCACATCCACGGAGATGCCCACCCTGACATCAGCAAGCTGAGTGGCAGTCAGTGAAATTCTACAACTACATTAGTGCAAGACACAGTGATCGGAGATGTCATTCTGTAAATATGTTTCTCTTATTGGTTAATGAATAAAGCCCTGTTGGCCAATGGGAAAGCAAGATAGGTGGGACTAGGAGACAAGGAGGATTTGGAGAGAGGTAGGAGGAGATTCAACATGTAGAGACATGAGAGAGCAGAGATTGGGACCCTCTCTCCAGTAAGATAGGACCACGTGGAAACACTTAGATTGATAGAAATGGGTTAGTATTTAAGACAGAGCTAGCCGATAAGAAATGTAGTAACAGGCCAACAGCTTTATATCTAATACAGTGTCTCTGTGTGTTATTTGGGGCTGACACGGCTGTGGGACCAGGCTGGTGGAAAACTGCTGGTAACAACACAGAGCTACTACCAGGTGCAAATGCGGCATCGTGTCTCCATTGTATGCACCCCACCTTTCTCCAGAAAGGTTCAGGGTCTGAAAATCATAGAGAAAATTAAAAGGGGACAGTAGAGAGAGAAAAAAATGTTTTCCTTCCTTCCTCCCTTCATCCCTTCTTCCTTTCCTTCCTTCCTTTCTTGGTTTGTTTTGGTTTTTGTTTTTTTGCTTTGTTTTGTTTTTGAGACAGGGTCTGTCTGTGTAGCACTGGCTGTCCTGGAACTCACTTTATAGGCCAGGCTGGTCTTTAACTCACAAAGATTCACCACTTTCACCTCCTGAGTGCTAGGATTAAAGGCATGTGCCACCACATCTGGCTGGGTTTCTTTGAAGCTACTGCTTAGGAATAAAAGTGGCCTGTGATTACCATTTTTATTACTAGAAAAAATTAGTGGTTTCCATATTTTATTAAATACAAGGCAAGTGTTTTTATAACATTGGTTTGAAGCCATTGACTTCATATCCCTTTACTCAGCTCTATAATTGCTCAGAGATATCAAAAACAAGATACCTTTAATAAAACAAACCAGATGTGGGTGCAAAGACGTTCGAGGTTCAAGCTGTGGCGACAATACACCCTCTTTGTTCTGTCATCTCAGCACTGTCCCTTAGCTCCCCCACCCCCACCGCCCATCCCCAACCCCCTCCCCCAACGCTTGTTTGCCTGCTTCTTTCTCCATCCCTCTATTTTCCTATTCTGTGTCATGTGTAATGCTTACGAAGGGTCAGTTCCACCCAGCATGGTTCTCATGGCAACTCAAATCACCATCCGCAGCAACTACAAGAAGTAGGGAAATTATAGGATGCATTCTTCCAAGGTAGTTACAGAGACAGACTATGTCATACACATCCTGAAGACTCAGACTTGGTCAACACTTGACAAGAATGAAGCCATGACTCCTGGGTCTGTGTCTGGTCCAAGGTAGCCAGTATCCTGGGATGGTTAAGTCATTTCTCTGCTGAAAACTGGCTCTTCTCTGTCAGAAGAAAAAAAAATGAAACCCTCCCACTGACCAAGAAGGCAATTGCTCAGAGTCCTTCTACCTTTCTGCTCTCCCTCCTGAGCTGGAGATTTCATGATGCCTCACAGGGTGGAGCGTCAGTTGAGAGAAATCTCTCTTTGGCACTCACATGGCTTCAGACACATGTGAGTCTTATTTTTTTGAAGAGCTTTTTAATAAAAACAAGTTCACTGGGATGTTTCTGTAGGTGTATTGTTTTATTGTGCTGGATAAATTTATCGTGAATAGCCTTTACCAAAACATACTGCTAGCCGTGCCTATATTGGTTTTAATTGTGTGTGTATGATGGGGTATGTATGGCCACAGAGCATTTGTAGGAGTCAGAATTGTGTAATCTAGTCTATCTTTAAGGCTGCTATGTTTGCATGGCAAGTGCCTTTGCTCACTGAACCATCTTACCAGCTTATTTACATTTGCAGTTTTTACAGACACACCTTTTTCTCTCTCAAGAAAATGAAAGTATTTAAGAGGCCAAGTGTACTATAATGTCATGGTATAGATGGGCCTTTGGCAAATGTGTGTCAAGTATAACCACTTAGCATATGATGCCTGCGCTCTTCACCCTTGTCTTCACTGTCCCTATCCAAATGGTGCATGCTGGATGCATGTCCCCGTCATTTTAGTAACAGAGTCCTTCTGCCAGACACACCCATACTCTTGTTGGCCTGGCAAAGTACATGACTCATTGTCAATGGGCAACCTGGTTAGCTTGACTTCTTGTCCTCTCCTTGCTAGTGTGGCTGTAGGCAAACCGCCTAGCATCTCAATGCATTCAACAGCATTTATTGTATCTCTACCTTGTACCAGGCAATAAGATAGCAAGATAAGAGAAGGTTCCGATCTTAAAGAAGTTTCAACTTTAGTGGGAGGAAAATAAAGGCAGAAAGTGAAGGAAAAAAAAAAGAATAAAAGAGAAAAGGACAAGAAAAGGAGTCTGGGGTGGCTTAACTTTTGAAAGAAAACAGGATTTAATTTATTTCATATCAACATCATCAAAAAAAGGGCACAAGTGAATGTCCTCCCCCTGGGCCAACTCCTGCTTCCTGTTTCTAGGGAACTTCCTTTTCATCATCCCTAGAAGTACCAGAGCATTGGAAGTAGCTGTGGCTGCAAAGTGAGGCAGGCGGGTTCTGCTTACAAATCAGGGATGCCGGGAGGCAGGCTAAGGGAACATGTAGGTATCCAATCCATAAACGTTTGCTTTTTAAAGTACTTATTTTTGCTCGTTATTCTTAGAAGTCTCTATTACAAGAGAAACTCACTTTTGTTAAAGAAGGAGGCAGTAAAAAGTCAGAAAACATGATCCCGCCACCGAGGCAACCACTGTCAACAGCTTTATTGGCGTAGATTACTTCCCTCCAACTAAAAGCACACACTCATCCCAGTTCATAAAAGCGGGATTATACTGCTGCCTTGTTCTGACACCTGTTTCTTTCTACGTGGGAAGACAAATTTTTATTTTAGACACATTAATAAAAATAGCTCTTGCTGGGCATGGTGGTATATGCCTTTAATCCCAGCACTTGGGAGGCAGAGGTAGATGGATCTCTGAGTTCGAGGCCAGCCTCAAAAGCTACACCCTGTCTCAAAACAAAACAAACAACAACAAAAAATATCTCTGATGTGTGGACTTAAATGGGTCTATAGTAATTACTCCCAGTGGCCCACCTTGTAGAACAAAACAAGTCGATTTCAATGAATGGAATGTTCCATCCCTATCTTCAGGGAACTAACTATGTTGAGAAAAAAAGGAAATATATTGAATTTGGAAATACACTTGTTTTGTCCATCAGTGTTTTGAGAATCCTGGACCTTATTGCAGCTAATCTCATCCAGAACTGAGAGCCAGGAAGAAGAATATGTTTAATGACTACCACTCCCCTAATCCCCCCAACAAAACCAAGTATGCTTGCCAGGAAGGAATCCCATCTCACCGGGAACTGTATCCCACTTTTTAAATTAGGAATATGGAATGTCATTCTTCCCAAGCTAGGAGTTTTTACTGAATAAAAATACACAGTACAGCATTTCAATAGTAAAAATGCTTCATTTTGTGAGTAGCAAAGAAAAAAAAAGTAGAAAAGAAAAAAAAAAAGACGTGAGTAATCTAAACCATTTTTCATGTGTGACAACCAAGAGCCACTGCCATCCACTGATGGATCTGTCTGTGCAACCACAAAGAACTTTGGAAATTTTCTAGAAAGGCGCAACTCAGGCCCACCATTACACCTTGGCTCCTACTTGAGAAGAGAGACTGAAGCAGCCCTGTACCTCCTTGAGCTGCCATGGCTCCCTTTCTTTATATATCCAAAGTTACAGCTCTTTATATGGATGTCTCATTAGTTGGGTGGTAGAGGTAACAGTCACTGAAGGGTAATGGGAGCCTATTCTCAGACCCAGTGGCAGGCTTTGTGACCTGTGTGGGGATATGGGTGGGAAAGAAGGACAATTCAGAGCATCATCCCCACACATCATGTTGAAGACAGTGCCAGCTGGCTGCATCCATGTGGAATCAATTGTATTTTTGGTGTTTGTCTTTAATCTTAGAGAACTGGAATCCTCCGGGATGGGTTTTCATTCCCTCTGGTCCTAAATTAGAGAAGTCCTCCATCTGCATTACAGCAGCTTGCTGGGAGTTCAACTTCATACCTTCACTCGGTAAATTATGCATCTATCTAAGAGCAGAAGCCGAGGGTGCAGCACTATGCGCTGCTTATGCACTGGGGCCTAGGGAGGATGCGAAGATCTCATACCTGCTATTGAAAAGTCATCATCAGGGGAACTCTCCCTTCACCCTGCCCAATGGAAGAAGGTTCCAGGTGACCAGGCCACCTTCTGGAAACATCTGATCTAGAAACTGAAACAACTCAGAGGTCACAAGGACAGAAAAGATTTAGTAAACACTTTTCACCACCATAGTAAGCATAAAGCTTGAGTCTGGCCCTCTTGCCAGGAAAATGGTGCATCCCTGGCTGACTACTTACATGGCCTTTTGATCCTGTAGGGTACCAGTGGCAACCACCAACTGTTTTCTGTCATTCCACAGCATTCTTAGGGCAGATGCCTTGGAGGTTCCATCTTTAAGTATTGGTACTATACTTAACATGATTCGTTTACCCACTGCCCAGGATGTTAGTAGTATTAGCTATTATTGGGCAATGGAGGCTTAGTTAGAATAAATGAAGAAGTGTACATAATGATTAGTTTACCAAACAAGGCTTCCACAGAGTCATATTCTATTAATTGCCATAATTCAAGCCACTCCCTGGGGTTAAGTGTAGATTTTCCCAGAGTATGGCTATTTCAATAGCAGACATTATCTTCACTCTCTTCTTTTTGGCCAAAGTCTGTGATAATCATTCATTCAACACATGTATATCGAGCACACACCATGTGCAGGGCCCTGTGTTGCATGTGGGGAACATACACTGAAAAGGTAGGCAGATCTTGATCTCCTGGAAGGAGATTATGAACCATAAAAATTTCGGTTTACATGGAAGGGAAAAGAGAACGATAAATTTGGAAAGAAAACTCTGCACTGCCCTCTTATTTACAAATCAGGCTTCTGGTGCTGGCAATGTTACAGCAGGTAAAGGCACCTGCCACCAAGCCTTATGACCTGAGTTCAATCCCAGGGCTCCACATAGTGTACAGAAAGAACATTCTCCCCCAAGTTGTTCTCTGATCTCTACACATGAGATAATGCATGAGCTCCCTCCCTCTCCCTCCCCCCTACACAAGCAAATGTAATTTTTTATTTTTTATTTATTTTATTATTTTATATGTTGATCCCAGTTCCCTCTCCCTCCCTCTTTCCCTCTTACCCTCTTTCCCCCCTCACATGCACCCTGACCACCCTCCCTTCCCATCCTCCCTCCCCAATTCCACATGTAGGGCAATGCCATCCAGGTGGGGTCATGTAGATCTGTCAAGTCATTTGAAGTAGGGACTAGGACTTCTCTCCTGTCTCTAGGTTAAGGCAGTATCCCTCCATGGGGGATGTGTCCACAAGGTCCTTTTGTGCACCAGGGATACATCCTGGCTCCACTGTCTGAGGTCCCTTACACTGCTCAGTCCTTCTGGCTGAGACCCATATTCAGGGGATCTGAGTCAGTCCCATGCTGGATTCCCAGCTATCAGTCTGGGGGCCCGTTATTTCCTCCTTGTTCAGGTCAGCTGTCTCTATGTGCTTCTGCAAGGGTAGGAATAGAAGATAAGAGAGAGATAGAGAGAGAGAGACAGAGAGAGAGAACATAAAAGAGGGAGCCATTATTGGTTTGAAGAGAAAACTGAACCTAAAGAAAGGTCTAGAGACCTACAAGACTGCCGCCTACTAACAATTTGAGCAAATGTAATTTTTAAAATTAAGAAAAAACTAGCCTTCTAGCCAGGTGTGGTGGCACATCCCTTTACTCCTAGCACCTGGGAATTGGAGGCAAGGGTTTTGTGAGATCAAGTCCAAAAAGGGATATAGAGTGATATCCTGTCTCAAATATAAGTAAATAATAAATAAATGAATATAAAATAAAGCCAGCCTCTGAGACAGGGAGCTGTGTGGTCCTGTGGTTGACTGACTTATGCAAAAGACTTTGACCTCATTTTGAAACACTTTTTGCTATTGGTCAGTAGAAAGGTGGGCTTGAAGAGATTGTTGTTGTTTTATTTTTCTAGTTATCATATTGTCTTTTATGCCATGACAGAAAAGGGTTAATAACCAGGAGAGCAGAAGGCCTGGCATTTCAATCCTGTCACCACAGAGTGCCTATTAAGTTGCCACCTGCCCAGAGTCCAGCACCAGATTCTCTATGTGTGTCCACTCTTGGCAGGACCCTGGCACATACCACGCATAACAGGGACTGCAGCCTGAGAGCCATGCTGACAGTGGGACTAGGCTTTGGGGGACACTTCTTGTGTGACACAGAGACGAAGAGGCTGGTATGAGTCTAAGGTGAATTTCCATTTCCCTTAGAGCTGGTGCTCTGAAAAACGCTGCTGGGAGGCTTTGTATGGTGAGCAGGTCATTTATTAGGAGGGACTACATTGTGTGAGCAAAGAAAGAGATAGATATCTTAACAATGATGTAATGGGTGATAGACACTCCTCTAGTTGCTGTGAAAAGGCAATAAAATGTGAGTTGTTACCAAAAGACACACACACTCACCCACTTGGGGACATGCCACCCCAACTATGTTGCAAGGAAACTCACTGTGATGACTTTGGTCTCTCTAGTTACCATGACATCGTTAAAATTAGAGCTTATGCTTTGGGTTGTTGAGTGACACCCACTTGAACACACCAGAATTATAAAGTGTTGCACCAGCAGGGGTCAGGTCCCTCAGAGTGGGATGGGTGCTTTAGGCAGTGTGTCTGTTAGGCAGGGATCCTCTCCCAAGCCCTGGCCATCTCTGCAGGAATTCTCAGACCAGGAATCCTATAGAAGCTTCCTCTGTAAAAGCACTGGAATCTAGTCACTGGGTTTCCTCTGTTTGAAGCTGAGCCTTTGGGAAGCTTCTCCGACTTCCTGTGCCCTAAGCTGGGGCACATGCCGTGTGATTGTGCACTGAATGAGACACTGACGCTGTAGTGGGACCAGGGGGCTCTGCATCACCAAGCAGAGACAGGAACGGCCTATTGGTTTGAGGCTCAGCTTTCTTTCCTTTAAATGAGAGCCTTGCTCCAATGCTCAGGCCACGAAGCAGAATGACTTGAAGTATTTTAAGTGAAGTGGATTACAGATACAAGAAACTGTTCTTCTGAATACATTAGAGAACTATTTAAATGCTTCAATGTACTGAGAATAGAGTGGAGTGAGGGGTAGAGAAAAGGCTCAGGGGTTAGCAGCACCTTTTGTTCTCACCAAGGACATGGGTTTGGTTACCAGCACCCACATGGTGACTCAAACCACCCTAATTCAGTCTCAGGGTGTCTGACCCCTTTCTCTGGCCTCTGAGTCATCATCCATTCCTTGCCCATGACTGAGGGGCTCTACCTTGGGGTTTCTGTTGCTGTGGAGAGACACAATGACCAGAACAACTCTTATAAGGAAAACATTTAATTGGGGCAATGGCTTAGGGTTTCAGAGGTTCAGTCCATTTCCATGACAGAGAACATGGCTGCATGCAGACAGATGTGGTGCTGGAGCTGAGAGCACCACATCTTGCAGGCAACAGGAAGTCAGCTGACTGTCACACTGAGGGAAGCTTGAGCAAAAGAGACCTCAAAGCCCCTCCCACAGAGACACACTTCCTCCAACAAGGCCACACCTCCTTAATAGTGCCACTCCCTCTGGGGACCATTTTCTTTCAAACCACCAGACTTCTCGTGTGCTCACCGTCCCTAAAAGCAACTCAGAAAAGGGAAAGCTAAGATGAGTGTTCACCAAGTCCTGTCTGACCCTTTCTGCCCCACAGCCTCTGATGTCAGCCCTCTTATTTCAATACAAGTTTTCAGAATCCTGTATAAGGACAACAGGTCCAGGCAGGCAGCAGCAAACTGCCATTGTCATTGGGTTGAGATTTGAGGGCTACCATGGGAACAGGAGAAAAGACAGTTTTTTTCTCCAGGCTTCCTGCTACTCATCTTTAGGAGTTAAACAATGCATATTCAACCTTGTCCCCTTGAAATCAGTCCCTACACCCCTCCAGGCTCTCCAACTGCAAACATGCAAGAACCCTGCTTCGAGAGTGCCAGTGGATAGATAGCTCAAATCCCACTGAACACACGCTGGGGGAGAAGGCAGGTCTTCAAGATGCTTTCTTGATGAATGAAGAGGGGAAGAAGGCTGAAGCATTTTGAATACTAGCACTTCCCACTAAGCTACAAACCTTGCCATTATTAATTGGCAAAACAAATCCTCCATGCCCCTAGGTGTGTGAGCCTTACACAAGAGCAACTATGACTACTGTGCTCTTTTCCATCAAGTTACCGAAGATGAAATGAATTTTGAAACAATGTCCCTGGTGGATTGGGCATTCAGCTGCTTAACGAGGCGCTTTATAAGGACTCCCGTTTATTACTTCTAGAAGTTCAGCCAGGTCCTCCTGATACTACAGAGCTATCCTGGTCACATCTCCATCATCCTAAAGGGCAGACACACCATGCCTAACAGCTGGTCCTTGTTGTAGCTTGAGCCAGATGGTGTGGAATGCTTCTGAAAGTTCCCACCAAGCCGGAAGTCAAGTCAGAGGTGTGTGTGTGTGTGTGTGTGTGTGTGTGTGTGTGTGTGTGTGCGTGCAGAAAGGATGGGTGACCCATTATTGCGTGGCATACCAGATTAAAGAAGGGTTACATCTAAGGTGCCATTTCTTTTTCAGATGAGGTTAAATGACCAAAATCCTGAAAGCCTCCCTGTCCAGAGTGTTTGTGCCTGACAGTGTGGGTCATATTCTGAAATGCTCTTGGTAAGTGTCTAGGTGTGGAGGCATCACATATGTCTTGCTAAGAACAGGCATGTTTTCATACCAGAAAGGCCCTGTACCTTTTTAAAGTGTCATTCTTCCTTTGGGGCTATTTCAGAGGCAAAATTGGGAGCCTTTTAACTAAACTGTACTTTTTAGTCTCAATTATTAGTGCCCAGATTTGTCAGTGTGCAAGTCAGAATACTCAAAGTTACCCCCAGGAAGCCACCTGTTTAGGTGTCTGGAAATAGAGAAAGCCCATTTCACAGTTGAAAAAAAGAAAAGAAAAGGCATAGAATAGTCATACCCATGCTGTCTACTCATCTCTGCTGGTCTACAGTCTGGCAGGCTGGGCGATGACTCTTCCCCAGCTGGCTGCAGGATGGCCCCTCTAGCAGCAGAGAACTCCATCCACTGACACTCAAAATTCTCCTATTAGGGCATAATCCCTTTAGTTTCAGCTTTGATCCCTGTTAAAATGCAAATATCTCTGGGTGGTTCGACACCCAAACTGTTATCTGTCCTTCAGAGTCCAGAGCAGCAAGGAGCCCAGCCCACTGAACCAGGCTCAGAGGCAACTCTGGGAGCCAGGGGCAGATGGAGGGTGAAGGGAAGGCACTGAAGGATGGAAAAACAAACGACTTCTTTGTGCTACACGACAACAGGATCTGAAACCAGGAGTTACATTCTGTCCGAGCAGCGCAGCATAAATTCATGTTGAAACTCTTCCACCAGAAGAAAGCTTTAGTGAACAATGGGACAAGCTACCATTCTCTGGTAATTCAAATGTGAAGGCCTGTTCAGCAGTAAAATATAATGGGTAATCCTCAGGGTCTGGCGTTTCTGCTCTAACTTTAACTAAGGGAAAAAGTTTAGCCTTGTTAAAGCTATTATCTGCTCCTAAATTGCATAGTATATAAAATGTAAATGTGATCACACCACTCTTAAATTATTATAACAATACGCCATTCTGTTTTCTTCCCCTTGACATTTACAAAATTCATTTGGAAGAGTGGGCTCTACCTCACAGAGATTAGTGATAAATCATGTATTTTTAATGAATATCAATAGGAGAAACCCCATGACATAGCCCACCATCTAATTTGATTAAACTGTGCTTAAGGCAACACCACCTCTCCGGCTGGGGAATCGCTCCATAATGACTTTGTGAGCATTATTGCAGGCTGTTTTAATGATTTAATGAACTGCCTCTATATTTAGTTCAATAGCCTTAAAATGATTAGTGTTTAAGAAAAATTAGCTCACTTTGATTTGATTCTATTTGATGGTAAGTTTAAATAACCTAACCCTTCAAAACACAGTGGAAAAAAAAACTCTAGAATCCCAGCCAGCTAACTGCTAGAAAACATTATGACCATCATTAATAACCGTTCATTTATATTTAGCTGCAGTATCCGGCCTGACATGCTCATCCAACGATCTGAGCTGGAGGAGCAAGGGCAGAGGCGGCATTTCATCTCCCCCCTGCATAACAGGAAAGGGACATAGCGGAGACAGAAGCAAGAGTCTGGATCTGGTACATTGGGTCATAAGGACTTTTCGCTAGCTCAAGTCCAAAGTGAGTATCTGTCTACGTATGGGAGAAGTTCTAGGCTTCTAAATGAGTGTGTGTGGGGGGGGGGCGGAATTGGTAGGAGCTTTTGTGCCAAGCTGCCCTGCTGTGGTGTGGGCAGCCAGCATGGTGAGGGTAGAGTGCTGTGGTCAGGAAGCTCTGAGGACACCCTGCCTGAGAGTCACGGAGGATTGCTGAAAGAGGAGGCAGATGGCATTTCAAACAAGGGTAAGTGATCTGAGAGTTGGCGTGACACAGCAGAGACCACAGTCAACTCCTAACTACAAAGCAAAGAATGTTAGTTAGCAAGAAAACACAAGTCAATTCTGTCTTACCCCCAGGTGACCACTGAATATCCACACCCTAAACAGAGATTAAAGGCAGCATCAAGAAGCCTAGTGGTGCCCTTAACCTGAAAGTGTCCTGGCCTTGCGGGTAACAGTGTCAAGAATGTGTCAGCAGAAAGCCAGGAGGGGTGGAACACACCTGTGATGCCAGCACTCAGGCCAGCCTGGGATGTATAGTGAGACCCTGTCTTTAAAAAAGAAAGGGGAGTGAAGGAGGAAGGAAGGAGGAGGAAGGGAGGGAGGGAGAATTGGAGGGGAGAGAAGAGAGGCCATCATTACAGAAAACTATACTGCACGGCATCCTGACCACGTGTGTGCTTGCATATACGCCCTAGCATCAGGGGACAGTGAGTACCCTCATTTTCAGCAAAGGAGCTCAGAGGCCAAGCAGCTTGGGCACAGTGATACAGCTAAGGGGACCCATTTGAAACTGATTTGTTTGTCATTCTGGTTATACAGCTCTGCCAGGTAGCCTCAGCCTCCAGTTGCTGCCATGTGGCATGCCAGGTGAGTGCTGTAGGACAAATAGGGACCAGCATAAGGAGATGGATGTCAGAACAGGTTGGTAAGTACCCACTGCTACCCAATGAAGCTGCTTACCCAAGTGGTCATTACTCAGAGCTGCAGCTGTGGATTCCTGGGCCTTGAGGGCAAGAATGCAATCCACTACCCATCGCCACTCCATGACTTTGAAAACGGGGAAACATTTCTAAGTGAACCATTGTCAGCCGCCAACAAATTCCCATGTCTCTTGATGTCTATGTCTGAGACACTTTCGCTTTTCTCTAGCTGTCTGTTAGTGTCTGTCCCTCTTCGTCCACTCTCCTCCTGCCTCTGCATATACAACAGCACCTATGTGTGTCTATGTGCCATACTCACTTGTGTGACCCACAGATGGTATTCATTTCATGGTATTTATGATCTATGTGTGGATGCTGAGAAACACAGGCATGAATGAAATGGGGTCCTCATGGCTATGTACAAGAGGGAGTTAAGTGTCCCCAGAGAACAGGACTGTTCCAGACAATTATACACAACATCCCGGGACCCTAACCCCCCTTTGTCTTGAGGAAAATCCTGACAAGCCAACATTTTTTCAGAGTTCTCACTGCAAAGTGGCACCCTCTCCTTGGTGTCACCATCCCATAGCACAGAGCCATCTCTTTTCCTTCCCACCAGTTCCCACCAGGCATGTGCATTCTAATCCCTCAACATTATGACATCGTTCACACTCAAGATCCATGCAGTTGAGTTACAGAACACATCTCGTAATGTTTTCAGTAAGTTTAGGATCTTGTACCTGGCCGTATTCCCGGCTACAGGCTGGACACGCCTGCTTGGCCCTTTCTTCTCTTCTACCACACCAGGGCCCTCCAGCAGATTCGTGTGTGACTTAATGCAAAGAACTAAAGATTACACCCACATCCTCCCCCATGGAAGTTGGAGTTTTTACCCGACCCCCGCGTTGAAGAGAATCAGGCCATGGGTTCAGGACATTTCTTGATGACAGGGTGGCAGGTTCTTCTGTGTGGAAGGAATGAAGGAAGCTGTCTGGGAAATGGGGAGTTAACAGACACAGTCCATGTCAAAGCATCACTGAAGTTCAGTCCGCCATTTTCTCCATGCAATGTTGCCAGTGCAGCCCTGTTCTCAAGTGAAAGAGTACTGGGTTTTAAACAGAACTGTCTGGTTTTCAAAAGTTAAAACAAAACAAACACAGCCCACTGTGGTAATCAGTGCCCCCAGAGAACACTCAGGACCCTGCAGGCTTTGCCAGGCCAGCTCTCAGCCACAGGTTTTCACTGCCCTCAGGGCCACCTTAGCCTAAGAGGCCATCTCTTCAGGCATTCAGAAGCACTGTGCTGGTCACTAAAATAAGCATGTTGTGTCACTGAGGCAAACCTAGACAACTCTAGATGCTTCTACCAATAACTCTGTAACCTGCTCAGATCCTAACTTGACGAAAAAGGGAAGAAAAAGGAAAAACCCAGGCTGTGCACATGCGATATCCAGTTGGAATTAAAAATCAGTGGACCTACATTTGGCTCTCCTGACTCTGTTTTTTGAGCACCATGTTCTTGAACCAACCAGTGCTGCCTGAGAATCCTGACCCCACTCAGCATCTGCTTCTGCCCTGCCTCAGAGTTTCCGATAACCACAAATCCGGTCACCTTAACGGGAAGGGGGAAGTTTCTGCAGAAGACAGAGATTGAAATTTAGAGTTGCTTTATGGGAAAGCGGCAGACCATGGTTTTCTTAGGGTGAGGAATCCCACAAATTTTCCACTTTAAATTCCATCTTTTCCTGGCAAGTAGAAAGACTGAAAACTGGGGGAAGAAGATAGATAGTTTTGGACCCAAAAGGGAAAAATCTCAACAGGTTTTTTGTATGTGCAAAGCCACTTGAAATTGAGTATGTGTCAACACAGATTTAATTAACTCCCAGCCAAGACCTATTGGAAATGATCCCAGAAAGTTGGGACAAAGGAGAAGGTGTTAATTTCTCAGCAGGAGAGAAAGTGCCTTTTAACTGCACTGGATTATGTCTGGGGGCTGGAGCCCTGCATCTGCAGATATCTGCACTGGATTATGTCTGGGGGGCTGGAGCTTTGCATCTGCAGATATGTGCACTGGATTATGTCTGGGGGCTGGAGCCTTGCATCTGCAGATATATGCACTGGATTATGTCTGGGGGCTGGAGCCCTGCATCTGCAGATATCTGCACTGGATTAAGGTTGAGGGGGCTAGAGACCTGCATCTGCAGATATCTGCACTGGATTAAGGTTGGGGGGGCTAGAGACCTGCATCTGCAGATATATGCACTGGATTATGTCTGGGAGTTAGAGCCCTGCATCTGCAGATATCTGCACTGGATTATGTCTGGGGGATGGAGCTTTGCATCTGCAGATATGTGCACTGGTTTAAGGTTGAGGGATGGAGACGTTCTCTAGATGATCTGCACTGTGTTATAATTTAGGGGCTGGTAATGGACCTGTGCATCTGCAGATAATCTTCTTCAGATGGGCTGAATACAGCTGGATGTACAAATCAACAAGTCAGTCCCCACTTCTGATGAAGAAGATACAGGGTACCCCCTCACAGTGGCTACCACAAGCACTTTCCAGTTATGAACGTACAGTGCATCCCTGAATTCTGATTCCAAACAGGACAATGCTAAGGTGTCCTCAAAACTTGACATTTAGGTTAACCCCCTAGCTGCAAAATTTAAAATCACACATTGGTATAGTTGCCTTTCTATGAGACAAAGTCAGGGGGATGTCAGGAAGCTTCCAAATCCAACTGATAGTGGTAAACCCTGATCAGGACCAAGCTTGGAGAGCCACATGGATCTACAAAGTGCAAATACCACATACTAGCCAAGCATTTGGCATAAATAGGGTGGTTACCATAAATTTCAAACTGCCTCTAAATAATGGAGGATAGTTGAATGGATAGGCAGATAGGTAGATAGACTGAAACAATTTCAAGGTGCTAGTTGTAATAAAATGATCAGGATAAATTTTGGTGAAGCACAATTTGGTGACTATAAGTCAATTACAAGATGCTTTATTGGGTAGAAGCCTGGCACATGGATGGGAAGTCTGAAGATGGAGACTGACCTTTATTCACTGATGTTCAAGTTGGGGAATTGCTGAAGTCTGGGGTTGTGACCTTCTGTTTCCTGGAGAAATAAGGTGGGTGACTCACACACTGTGGGGCAGACAAGATTATGTTTTTAATAGTCCACGTCTCTATGCCAGGGTTCCAGGCTCATCAAGCAACCTTCTCAGGACAAATCTGTCTCTCTAGCCACATGGTACTCAGGAAGGACTAGACAGGAAGTAGGGGCAACCCAGTGATTAGAATACATAGAGAAGATGGTGCGGTAAATCCCCATTTGTTTGCTACCAACTCTGATCCTGTTACCTTCCCTTTTTAAAGTTAAAATGCTTTCTCTATGTCCACCTCTGTTCTGAGTGTTTGGAGGTATTAAAACACTCTCCATGTCTTTTAAGACCTACCAATGTATTTGGTAAAATAAAACTTGATACACAAACAATTAGAAAATAATATATGATAAACAGTAATTGAGAATTAGATGGGGAGAAGCAGATAGTGCCTACATGAAAGCTGGGAGACCAGCATAGCCCTTGGGCACTAGGGCTGTGATACTAGCAACCATGTCCTTTAAGTTTACTTCATCACCAATGATCTAATTTAACGCCCCTGGTAACCAGCTGAATCAGTGTGCCACTCCCATTACAGACAGGACACTTCTTCAGTGTCTTACATCCAGGTTTCTGCTTCCAAGGCCTAGGGAACTTCCAGAATACCCAGCTGAGAAGGGGAGGGAAGTAGGAGACACTGAGAATCTTTACTGAGGAGACATGAGCCGGTCTCTGGTGTTATGAGAAGTTGTGTGGAAGAGACAAAGAGAAGAGATTGGTGATGCACAAGACACAGGCTCTTCCCAGAGGTTTCTGGGGTGTCTCAAGATGTCGAACATCAGTCTCTGCCAGAAACAGCTAGTTTCCCTTGGACAGGTCCTTAGGAACCTCTGGTACCACACAAACCTGCCCAGGTTGGTCCTTCTACTATCATAAGCCCCCCACCCTAATCAGACCGAGTATGTTAATCCACACCGTACCATCCATTCCTCAAGAATGGATCCTAAAATGAATCTTTTATGCTAATTGGAAGTTCAACTGCCGATGTCGACAATAACAGCAAAACCTATGAGGGTGTCCAATGGTGCTTGCCAGGTCTTTCCTCAGAACGCCTCTTGTGTAGGAGTTTAAAGCACCCCATAGCACCTGCACAGTTCAGTGAATTGCTTGTCTTCTCTTTGCCCTAATTTCCTCATCCAGAAAACAAGAAGAAGAATAGTTCCTGTTTGATACATTTGTCATGAGTATTCAGTTCATTAAAGTTGTGAAGTGTTTAGACATGCTTAGCGGGCTGTCAGTAGTACTACAGCTGGGATGGATAAAAGTCAAGCCGTCTGTGGCAGAAACAGGGCTGGGCACGGAAGCTGACCTTAACTTGCTCAGTCTCAGAAGGTGAGAAAATGGCTGATGGTTTCTCTTTTATATCCAATGGGGCTTGGGAGGATCTATGGGAAGGCCTCCTTTGACAACCTAAACTTTGTTCCACCTGCTTTTATAGTGTCTTATGCTTTAACAGAATGAGGAGCAAAGTTATTTTTGGTGTGTCTGGAGATAAATCCAAAATGCCCCCAAAGCACTAAAATTAACTTCTCCGAAGTGTCCCACCGTCAATCAATGTGTGTTTACACAGACTCGGAGAGAGAAGGAGGCACAAAGCATACATACCGCAAGCTTGGTTGAAACAACTTTCTGGAGGCTGAGGGAGGTGCCCAGAGCTTGACAAATGCATTGTTTTAAACAGTGTACTCCCCTGCTCTCCCCAGCTGGGCCTGAGGAAATGAAGAAAAGCTAGGGGTGAGGAGGAGCATGTCTTCAAACAGGTAGAGAAAGAAAAACGTCCCTTCCTGAGAGCCTTGGGGGACAGTCACTGCTGTAGCCAGCTCAGTAAGGAGCTCAGCCCTCAGAGCCCCACCCTTGACTTTTGTCTCAGGGTGAATGTTCACCTGACTCTCCCCTTGTCAAATCCCACTCCTCGTCTGTTTCAGGGTCCAGTAGCAATAGTGGGGTGTGCTCCCTTACAGCCTGTCTTACTCTGTCCTTCCATGTATCCAGGGTGAGAGAAAGCTACGTGTGGACGAGTCAATCCCACAGGGTCTGAGACGTCTTCTCGAAGCAGCACTTTTATTTGCTGAGGAGGCTGGTGCAGAGAGAAGAGCGGGGACTGACACAAGATGAGGCAGCAAATGCTTCCAACGCGGATTTAATTTAGACACTCATGTGAGTATGCATTCTTCAGCTAGGGAGTTTGGCAAATAGTTCTGAGTATCTATGATGTCAACACCAGACCAGGGAGACAGGCCAGCCTCACCCACAGAGCTTTTGCTCAGCAGCAAATGATGGCTTCCACACTGAGGCAAAGACCTGGGCTCCAAAGTGAGTTTTGGGACAGCCAGGACTACTACACAGAGAAACCTTGTCTCGAAACAAACAAACAAACAAACAAACAAAAAGACCTGGGTTCTTTCACCTTGTCTCACAGCTGCTATTTGGACACAGAGTCTGACACTACACATGTATGAAAGGTGAAGGGTGCTTCACTTATACAAGAACAGCAACAAGCCACACACTTTAACCCATCTGATGACAATAAAAGATGGAAACTCACATCAATAAATATTGACTCAAATAACAATTCAAAGCAGCACCGTCTTTCCACATAGAGAAAACGCACACACTCGGACGTCAGAACGCCCTGGGTCTGAATTTCTAGTGGTGCTGTGTGAGAAGGTGGCCTCCCTGGGCTCCAGTTCCTCGTCTTTAGGAAGATGGTGAGAGTCCTGCTTCCGAAGGTTAAGTTACAGATTAGTGAACACAGCCCATTTTCCACAGAGCCTGGAGACACGCTGTCCTCAGAGCATGGACAGCAGCTTCTTCCCTGTGGCCCCTCTTCCCTCTTCTGCAGTCAGCACAGGTAGCTCAGGGGCCAGCACCTGGGCCGAACTGGTGGAAGGACCTAGTGAAATCATGGGGTAGGGAGGTCACAGTTTTCCTTGCATTTCCTGGGATCACTTTTTTCCAGGATGCTAATTTCTTCACACTTACTAGTAAGTACTGAAATCTGCCCCCATGTGGTAATGACACACAGCACTAGCATCAGCGCACGACAATCCAGAATGGTCTCTAAAACCATTTCTTCACCTGTGTTTGATTAACCTGCAGTGGTGCCTCTGACCTAATCACAACAGACATATTTCTCAATAGAAACATTAAACAGGAACAACTATGAACAAAGTTAATAAGTAGAACTGTATAGCATAGAGGTTAATCTCAGCTGCACATTGAAATCATACACATATATGCACACACACACATATGCACACACATACTCACACATACACATACATACTCATATGCATATTTACACATACACACTTATGCATACATATGTACACAATCAAATACATATACACATGCACATATACACATACCTTAAGCATGTTGAGCCTTAGTCTCGGGGAAAGGTTCTGAATAAGAAGAATTTTGCTTGGTCTCCAGAGGTTGTTATAAGTGGCCAGGACTCTGAATCAGCTTTTAAAACCATTTGAACTTGACCAGTACAGACACTGACTGTCTCTTAAACACATTTCTCCTGGGAGTCTCTACCCTCTCCACAGAGATATGTCCTTGCTCAAAATGGTTTTGATCTCCTCTTAGGGAATTTCCTTCAAACACATGTCATGCATTTTGGAATATTCAATACTAGCAAATTTTTGTCTTTTGACAGTATGTTTGAGTTCGAACAAAAATCCTAAAGTAATTCCCAAACCCAGCAAGCTGAATATGTTAGGCCATTTTGCAGGGTAAGCTGGGTAAGACCATTTTTGGTCATAAGCAACATATGGCCAAGGGGATGGATTTGTCTCGTGCGTCTCATAATTGACACAAAAGGCAATTCCAAAAGAGGGCCACAAACATTTTTATTAGTAGCAGCTGTATTGGAGCCTGTGTGCTGCTCCCCAATGTACCGTCTCTTAAAGACAATGTTCATCTGGACATGGGAGGGCTGATGGGAATATTAAAAACCTGACTCGTTACTTGAGGGTCAAACCTGCATTTAGAAGAGCTGGGAGGGGGTGCTGGTGGGAAGGGTGAAGAGCAGCCTCTCTGGGTTTTATTCTCCTTTGTTGATCATCCTGCAGGGTCAGATCCGGCTTTCTGCCTCTAGGAGGGAAGACTCATGCCTGGGTAGCAGGGTGACAGCTGCTTAGGAGTGTAGAACATCGCTGCTAAAGGCACCGATCTTTTCTACTCTGGAAACTTTGTGATGAGGTGAGATGAGTAAATATAGCACTGTGAATTCTGTTTGTCCTCCAAACCCTCATAAGAAATTCTACCTGGTGAAGACACCAGACAATGTGAAGACAAATAGTAAATCACAAATCAACTGGACTTCATTTCCAGCTCAAATACTTCGCAGCTACTTCCTTTTCCAGGCAGAGATTTTATTCCACTCCTTTCCCTCACCCCCTTAATCTATGTGAGCATTGCCCACCTCTCCCCCAATCTAATGTGAGTATTGCCCACCTCTCCCTCACCCCCTCAATCTAATGTGAGCATTGCCCACTATGCCCCACCCTCACCCCACCCTTGTGGAGTTCTCTGTCTCTGGGAAGGTCTTTCTTGACTAGTGTTCCAAGGAACACTAGTTTGACAGTTCCACATGTTCACCAAGTCTGTGACTACTTGTTGAGAACCTGTCATGTTTCAAACTCAGGTTTTATGGGGCTAGAAGATTCTCTTCAAGGGACAGAACATGCCACTGAGAGTACAAAGTTAGGTGGAGACATTGGAAGGGTCCTGGCAAGCGTCAGCTCCATTGTGGATGTCCTATGCTCTCTCTTCTGCTTACTGGCCCTGCTCTGGGCTGTGAGTAAGGGATCAAGGGAGTCCTGCCATGGGAAGTTGACATTTGGAAGGGTTAGACTTGAGGATGCAGACCAAGAGAATTTGAAAGAAACAGTTCCGTCCATTTGAGAATCAAGGAGCTAAACAAAGAGTTTCCTTTATTTTAGGGATTTTCAATGATGCTAAAATGCTAGAGTGTCCTTGACTCCATCAAGAGAATCCCATTTCACCTTTCCCATGCTTATCTGTCATAGAGTTTTTCTCTGTGGACTGCAGTGTAAACCCGTTCTGGGGAACCCCACTCTAAGGATGGCCTGCCTGACACATCCTCATGTGCCATCAGCTGTGTCACAGGTCATAAAACCAGGTCCCCTTCCTGCTTAGGAAGGTGTTTGGTTTCTGTGCTAAAGAAATTTCTTAGCCCTTCTCATTATTATACTTTACTGGCTCCCTTTCCCGGGTTTTAGGCATTCTGAACACTTATCTTCTCTTAACATTTCAGGCTGCATATCTCAAAATACATGTTTCCAAAGACCTCCAATCAGACCCTGGGTTCTGCGTAGCCCAGGTTCCTCTTAAAGTAACAAGAATTCACCTTATGAAGGATTCCCAAATTAGAAATACTAAATACCAGCACACCTTGTAGGCCCAAACTCATCCGCTATTCTCAGAGACCTCAACAAAGTCGGCATTTGGGGTCCTAAATCTGCCTTCACACCTCTGTGTAACCCCTCCACCAGGGTGAGAAGGCGCTTGTGGCGAGAGCCTGGCTTTCCAGGGGTAAGAATTATATTTGTCTCGGGTGCTGGCTCCAGAGACATCTGTGGTGGCAGCGCATCCAGCTCCGACTCAGGAGCTAACTTTAGCAGCAGAGTCTGCATCTGCTGGCGGAGTTTGACACAGCATATGTTTTCCAAAGCAGCCCTTCCCAATAGCTGACTCCCTTCTCATGCGAGGACATTTAATATATCCTGAGCACTAATCATCCCCTCCCCTTTCCAAACATTTAAGCTATTTTTAATTTCATCAGCTTTAACAAGCAGTCCTGTCTGGAGCCCATCTTTTGATTTCAAAATAAATAAAAAAAGATTTTCTGTGACTCAGATTGGGTCTCACCTCCGTGCTGACTGGTAAACTGACCATACCGGCTCTCATATGTCCCCAGACACTCTTATTAACCCCTTAACCTCTTGAAGTCCACAGGAACCACCAACACAGCGGCCTTAAAATGCATCCACAACGGCTTTGACAGTTCTGCTTTCTTAAGTGCTGCCTCATCCCTCCCATGGTGTGTGGGTTGGGCTCTGAGTTACCCTTCTAACAGAACACGGAGGAGCAATCTGGCTTCTGAGGTTTGTTCTATGGATGGTTTGTTCTATGGAAAGTCATTTGCCATATCATAAAGACACTTGGGAAGATGTGTAGAGTTGGTCACATATGAAGGGACAGAGGCCTCCTGGCACAACAAAGAACTAAGGGTCAGGCCTATGGCCATTGACATAACATCTTGGAAGTGGAACCTTATCCAGGCAAGCCGTCAGATATTGATGCCCTCACTTTATCTCCTGTGACTCTGGGACAGAAATGTCTAGCTATGCTGCTCCCAAATCCCTACCCAACCACATGAGATAATAAGTATTTCTATCGTTTTAAGCCAGTAAGGGTTGTGGTGATTAGTTATGCAGCAATGGATAGCACAACCATTCTCTGGGATCTTATACGGTGATGCAACTGTACTGGCTGATATTCTTGACTCCTCTGTCTGCAGCAGTTAAACCAATAGCCTAGGAGTGGAATTATTTGAATAATATGAAGGATACACACAGACTTTGTCCTGTGGGTAAAATTAAAGCCTGTTACTGTGGAGATATTAACTTCCCTTAGCCCCAGGGCCTGCTTGCTCAACACCGTGGCAGTGAGATGCATCCACGGCATTCCAAGTTCAAATCTTTGTTCTTTCTACATGCCAAGAAACTGCTCCAGCTTGCTCGCCTCCCAGGCTCCTCTCTGTGCTCCCACAGGACCTCCACCCATGCTGCCATTGCTGTGGAGTCACAATCCCCAAGCTCTGCCATTGTCACCCTTCACTAGATTATCTATCTCACAGCCACCCTCCCCAGTCTCGTTTCCTATAGAGTCTGTAGGCAGACCCAAGGCCTCCCATCTGTAGGGAGGATGCTAGCATTAGGGTGCGAATGTTCAGGTAGCAGCCAGCACACCAGAGAAGAAAGAACAATGCCTTTCTGACTTTGTTCTTCGCTGCCATGGTGTTAGTGAGCTTCTCATTGTTGTGACGATGTCAGAGAGACATGGTTTATAGAAGGAAGGACTTATTTTCATTTTTTAAAGATTTTTATTTATATCAGTATTTGCCTGCATGTATGGGCACCATGTGATTGCAGTGCCCTCAGAGGCCAGACGAGAGTGGCAGATACCCTGGCACTGGAGTCACAGACAGTTGTATGTGGGTACTAGGAATTGAACCTGGGATCTCTAGAAGAGCGGTCCATACTCTTAACTACTGAGCCACTGAGCCATCTTTCGAGCCCCAGGAAGGATTTATTCTTGTCTCACAGTTTCAGAGGTTTTGACCCATGGCCCGCTGGGTTCATTGCTATGGACCTGTGGTGACAGTGACAGATCGTGGCAGAAGGCTTTGGTCAGACAAAGCTGCACCTGGTAACAGCCGGGTAGCAGAAAGAGGGGAGTGCACAGGGACAGGGCCTGTTTCCCTCAAAGCCACAACCTCCTGGCCCATCTCCTGCTCTTTATCACCTCCTCACAGTACCATCACCCAGAGAGATTAGAGCTCTGCATTACTGTCTTTCCAAAAGGCATCAACTGGCGTTCAATCCTTTAACACATGGACCTTTGGGACATTTTATATCCCAACCATAAAATGCTGATTTTGTTGTGTTTTCAAGGCTGGGGATCAAAGCTAAGCATGCCAGGTAAGCTCTCTACCACTGAACTACGCCCCCAGGGCATAGATCCCCTGGCCAAACCCCCTGAGTCTTTATTGTAGAATTTGGCCAGTCATACTGAACACTTTGTTCTCCAAAGTAGATTCTCTCCCAGACCTACCAGTTCCTCCTCTATTTCTGGTGATTCTCTGGGCAGAAAGATCAATCGTCATTATTTATCCCACTTATTTTTCTAAAAAGCTTTTGGTCCACATAACTCTTTCTATACAGAAACTCTCAAGTGTTAATTTTAATAGCTCTATTTCTAGAATATTTTATATCTAAGACAACTATTTATGTGTGCATACACTTATTGGGGGTTGCTAAGCAGTGTCCCCTGCTGGCCTCTTTTTGGAAGGAACAATAGTTACATTTGCAAAGCACAACATCTTCACCTTTTCAGGCTTCTCCCCAGTACACTGTGCAGCACCCAAACTCTGCAGGGTGCTGGAGCACAATGGGGTGCTTTGGTCAGCTTTGGGAAATGCAAGAGTTTGGTGTTTCTGTACTCTGTCTTCTTGGAGCTTAAATTTAGCATATGATTCTCATTGTGTGGCACCAAAATAAAGACCTGGATCATTCCCCAAGGGTCAGGTTTAAAAGAAACGCTGGACAAATGGCTATCTGTGGTGCCTATTAGTATACCAAGGTGCATGCTGGCCTCCAGGCTTTCTCAGCATCACAAATCCTTGTCACAGAGCCCATGCTGGTACCCTGGTCCTCTAGGCTCTTCCCATCCTCCCCCTCTACCCCCAGCTTCTCATCTCCAATTAACTCTACTATTTCGGCTGTCTCTTGGTCCTCTCCTTTGTTTTCCTCTCTTGGCCCATTTCCTTGCTCATCTCTTTCTCTCCTTTCATGGTACTGCCCAGTCTGCTAGCCATATTCAATTCACTTCTTTCTCTTTGCTGTTCTAGACTCTTCCAGATGCCCGGCTGTATTCTCCTTCTTATATACAATAAAAACTTTCCCTTCAAGTATACCTTGTGGTAGTCATGTCCTCAGCTTATCCACCAAGCTCTGTCTTCTGAAGTGTCCCATGGACCACTATTTCACAGAGCACTTATAAAATGCTGGATGAGACCCATTCCCAAAGAAAGAAAAAAATATGGCCTCTGATTTGCTCTCTGCCCTGGTACATTCAGTTTTAATTTGCTCCCCAAAAGTCTTCAAAATGTCCCTGGAAATTGTTAAAGGATATAGGTCTGGGGTTCTGAAAAACTAAACTTTTTGACTTATTCATTCTGCAAGGGCAGAAAGAACATGAATATTCAGTGGACATGTTGTGGGTAAATCAAACTCAAATTTACTCCTGGTCATTAAACTAACATCAAATCTCCTACCCCAAGCTCCGAACTGAGAGCCTGGAATTTCTAGGTAAGGAATCATGAAAGCAAAGGCCTTTACTCTACCCCACCCTTTAAAAAAAATTAAAAGCCAACATAAAGGCACTGGAATGAGGAACGGTGGGAAATGAGGAGGGCAGGGAGAGAGGAAGAAAAACTTTATTCTTTCAACATTGACCCATTTTGTTCAGGTCTAACAACTCAGAAGCAGCAGAGTCATTGAAACAGGATTGTAAAACTATAACACTCCTCAATTACTTCTTGTTGGCCAGACAAGCAAACCTATTATTTGACAATGCATCATGCTCCAAGATAGTAAACTTTATCATACAGAGGTCATGAGAAAAAGACCACAGGTGCAGTTTGCTAACCTCCACTAGATAATTTTTCACAGTTCTCATCCAAGCACTGTAAAAGCACAAAAGATATGTTATCTGCGGGTTCGGTTTATTATAACGTGTGGGTGAAATGCCCTATAAAACCACTTACTAGGTAACTGTTGCGCATTTCTCCGTGCAGAAAGTCAAATCAGTAAAACATCTTTTTGACAGTGTCTCTGTAAGTGTCAGAAATAGGAGGATGTGCTCTTAAAGGAGAGATAGGCCATTATTTATCATCCCCTCACTTTCCCACACGCACACAAGACCCCCATCGCCTCTGTGCATGCCAGAGACACTCAAAAGAATCCTTCTTTGTTGTGTTGCTTCTTTTACAGCTGAGTATTTCATGGCAGAACTGTTACTAGAGAGACCTGCAAACAGCATTAACTTGGGGCACTAGAGGCGCCAGTATTTCAAGTCTCACCCTCACAGGGTTCCCCTTGGGGTCATTATATTGACTAAGACCCAAGAAACACAAAATAAAAGGTGATGGATTCCCTCAGCAAATGTTCTCGAGAGTCACAGATTTAATATTACCGCCTAGGAGAGGTCGTCGAAGTGTAGCTCAGGTTGTTCTATGAGCTTACCTCTTGTTCACATAGTGATGTCTTCATGAGCCACAGAGCACTTCAGGGGAAGGAATGTCCTGCATGATTAAATTCCAGCATGTATAATGACATCCCAGGAATCTCAGGGTTCACAATCCCCAAAGGGAAAGGTGAGTTAAAGAGAGTATCAGACAGGCAGTCCCTCCCAGAATGCAACTCTCTTAAGAATTCTTCCAACAGTTCAACAGGTCTCAGCTCCTTGTCCATTCAAGCTAAGGAATCATTTTCTAGAGTGATACTCCAACAGTAGTGATTTGAAAAAGAAACCCACATAACTTGGAGGTTATTTGTATCCCCATGAAAATCTGCTGGGTATTAAGGGACTTAGTGTTCCTCAAATAAAATAAGGGCCTGTGAAAGGATCAAAAGCAACAGAACACACAATTGTACAAAACGGTGACTGTAATTAATAACAAAGTATTATTCTTGAGAATGGATGAGAGAATGGGTTATAAGTCTTCTCACCACAGAAAATGCTATGTATTTGAGATAAATACATGTTAGTTTGCTCAGTATAACCATTCCAACTAGGTTGACAAAGTAGCCTAGTTGATATCTTTTATTATTAACATATTTTTCAATGATCCTTTGGGAATTTCACATCATGTATTGCAATCCCACTGATTGTCCAATCCCTCAGTATCTACCCTTCACCCATGTAGTGTCCACCCCAAAGAACTTAAAAGAAATACAAATAAGATAAAAATAAAAAAAAACAAAGAAAAATGCAAATAAGACTATTAATTAAAACACGGTCAAAACAAGCAATCAAACAAAAATATTAAAAAACAAGCCCACTTTGTTTCATCTTTCCTGACTTCTCACCGCCTCTTCGTTGTCTTAGTGGGACTGGGAGCTGCTGTGCATCACGCAGTGTGCCTTTCTGTCCACACAGCTGTACTCGAAAGTGTTCATTGTGCAGTGCGTGGTTGATCCTCCGGTCCAAGGGTTTTGGCTTCTGGTACACCACCAGCACTGGATCCTCAGTGAAACTCCTCTCTGATATCCTGCACTTGCCCTGGTCAGAGAGATCCTGCAGCTAATGGTTCCACAGGAACAGTCCCCTCACACGCGCTAGCCGGTCATAGAGGGGGTGGATGTTAGGAAGTGGCCACTCAAAGCCCTGAACGTGTGTCCAGGTGGTAACCAGGTAGTTCTTACTGGGCCTCATGCTATGGTCTTGGGATGTACTCCCTGCAGGTGGCGGAATACTAGTATCCTTTAGAACTGCGCTAAAAAATCAACTCAAGGAAGTGAAAATATAAGCCAAAAAAATTTTATAGCCACACAAAGCCTCATTTTCAAATGTTTTCTAACCATGTCAAAAAGACCTCTAGGTCTCTGTAGTGTGAGCCTCATAGGCTCAACATTCAATTATACGACAAATATGGGCTAGGTGTGCAGAAAACAGGAGTAAATGACCAAGCACATGGTCTCGGAGCCTCAGCTGGGGCGCTGACTGAAGCTGAGTTCCCCTCTGCAGTGTTATTCACAGTGTCATTCATTGTACCTGAATGCTTGTCTGGTTAAAGGGATGGAACTCTCCATTTTCCTCCCTATGGTCACTTTGGTGTGTTTGGGCTTCCTTGAAACTTGGCAGCTGCATCCCAAAGGCAAGCACTGTGAGAGAAAGAGGCAGGCAGAAGTGCACACCCTTAGTGACCTATCAATTTTACTAAGCTGTTAGTTGATGAGCTCAAAAGGGTCCACCTAGGTCAAGAAGATTAGCCATAGGCTGCTCTCCTGTCCCCCCCCCCCCTCTATCTGAGACAGCATCTTTGCGCTGTCTAGGTTGGCTTCAAACTCTCAGTATTTCTGCAGGTTTGCAGGTACCAACTTGTGAAATTAATACAAACGGCCACACAGGATAGAGATGACCATTGTGGCCTGTGATAGGTTGAGCTGTGTCCCTTCACTCCAGAATTACCCAGGATCTGAGAATGTGACCTTGTTAGAAAAAGAAAAGGTCTTCACGGTGCAATGAAGTTAAGATCAGGTGTACTGGCTTAGAGCGCACCCTAAATCCAATGACTAGAGTCCTTATTTTAAAAAGGGTTTGACACATGAATACAGGGAAAACACAGAAACTAGAGTGACACTGAATGCCAGAAGCCACCTAGGAGCCCAAAGAGACCTCAGAGTCTCCTCTCCCAGAGATTCAGAGGGAGCCTGACTGTGTCCACAGTGACGTTGACCTCCAGGGCTGTAAGAATACATCAATATTTTAAAGTACTGGGTTTTTGATAGTCAGTATGGCAGCCCTCAGAACTACACGAGGTCCCTCTTTTGGAGTCTGCCATCACCATAGTTTGTTGCATGAGGATTGGAGGGACAGTCTTGAAATATAACTCCAGGAGGTAGAGCCAGTCCAGGGGCTGGGTTCTGATTCCAGGGTGCTCCGTGCAGAGCAGACAGGTGCTGCCTGCCCAGCACCAGCTGGGTCTGAAGGTGGCGGGCGCTATAGCTAACAAGGCTGAGCTGGAACCAGAGACACAGGTGTTGCTGACAAGTCAGAACCTCTGTACCACCACTTTGCCTGTGAGGGATGGGGGGGGCGCGTCAGGCGACCCATGCCTCTGTGCTTTAATTATTTATAGTGTGCAGTCTAAAGTGGTGCTCAACTGGCCTAATGCTTGGGTGACTGAATCAAAAAGGAGATATCTGAGCTTATGTGGAGGGCTTCTAAAAGACTTCTCTGGAGTTTACAGCTGGAGGGAAGACCCGTTCCCCCCACTTTCTGATAGACTAACGAACCTCTCTAAATCTCCTTCTGAGACCCCAAAAGCATCCGCCAGTTGCGTTTTCATCCAAGAGCCAAAATGAGCACGAGTTTTGTGGCTGGCACAGATGAGATCACAAATTTGTTAGTAAACTGTTCTACCCGCTAATATTCCCGACAACTCTCTCATGGTGGTAGGCAAAGGTCCCTGATCAGCCCAATGCCAATTAAAAGTGAGCAGACATCTCACTCAGCCCAGGGTTTCTGCGACGCTCAGAGTGGATTCCAAACAGTCCTGGGGTTCTCGTGGATGCTTTATTCCATCTTTGCTAAATGGATGCTCTTTTAGATTTTCTGTGTACGACTCTAACCCTTCTCTGTAAAGCTCAAAAATAAATTTTATCTCAGTTTTGTGGGCCTCTCTGCTTTCCCTCCACACCCCATGGTAGGGCACTCATTAATTTAGATTTCCTGGGAACCCTGGTCCCTCCTGGCCAGGGCTGTAAAGAAATCCCATTAAAGATAATGAATTTTTTCCCTAAACTTTTTGGGTTGATAGTTTTGCTGAGAGGAGCAGAGGGACAGAATCTTCTCCATGAGATACTCAGCTGAGACCATGGTGGATGAGCCCAGGAGAAGGGAATGATGGGGGAGGAACGAAGGACTCCCGGGGGAGAAAAGATCCAAGGAGAAGGGAGAGAAAACGGTGATGAGGAAGAAAGAGACAAAGATGCCTCGCTGCCATGAAACCATGGAGGTTCTAGAAGAGCATCATAGGTTTCAGGAGCAGGCAAACCGAAAACAGCACACAGGCAGGATGCTCGGGTTGGGAAGCAGGTCTTGGAGTCCAGAAATGCAGGAAGGAACAGACCATTGCAGCCCCACAGAGCCTGCTGCAGAAATGCAGGAAGGAACAGACCATTGCAGCCCCACAGAGCCTGCTGCAGAAATGCAGGAAGGAACAGACCATTGCAGCCCCAGAGAGCCTGCTGCAGAAATGCAGGAAGGAACAGACCATTGCAGCCCCAGAGAGCCTGCTGCAGAAATGCAGGAAGGAACAGACCATTGCAGCCCCAGAGAGCTTGCTCCAGAAATGCAGGAAGAAACAGACCATTGCAGCCCCACAGGCCTGCTGTAGATCCCAGCCCCTGTTTTCATACTTACCCTCCCATGAAAACTGGACTACAGGAAAAAGTGGCAGTGGGGATCCACACCCTCCTATATGACTCTCTAAATAAAGATAAGTTGGTAGTGGAAGATGAAGTAATTTTCCAGATGTACTTTAATAGAAATGTGAACCATTTTTTCAACTTATGGAGAGAAACAAAGTTAATAAATAAAACTAACATTTAGTGTACACCAAGATTCATGTTAAAGATCTTATGTACCTTAGTTCTTAGTTTACTTAATTTTCACAAAACCTTTATTAGGGTCTCACTATTGTCATCATGTCCATTTTTAGATTTAAAAACAAAGAAACAGAATTGCCTAAGGCAACTCTGGGCTAGGATTTGAACTAGGAAGTTACCAGCCTACTCTCTGGACCCTCTGTCTGCTGCCTCATCATCTAAGCTAGTGTAAAGAACATTAAAAGGTAAAGCATCACCAGGAGAATTCGGCCCACAGAATAAAGTAAGCAGGGCTCACTGGAACTCACAGAGCCTGAAGTAGCAACCACGGGGCCGGCATGGGTCTGAGCCAGGCACTCTGTGTATGTTATGATTGTTAGTTTGGTGTATGTGTGGGACTCCAAACAGTGGGAGTAGCGGTGTCTCTGACTCTTTTGCTTGCTCTTGGAACCCTTTCTTCCTACTGGGTTGCCTGGTCCAGCCTTGATATGAGGGTTTCTACCTAGTCTTATGGCATCTTGTTATGCCTTGCTTGGTTGTTATCCCTGGGAGACCTGTTCCTTTTTGAAGGGAAGCAGAGGAGGAATGGGCCTGGGAGAGAAAGAAGGTATGAGGCGGGTAGAACTGGGAGGGGGCGGAGGGAGGGGAAACTAAGGTTGGAATGTATTGTATGAGAGAAGAATAAATAAAAAGGAAGAAAAGAGATAAAATATTCCAAGTTAAGGAAGTGGATTGCGAGCATCTAGCCTCTAGACCAGTACACTGCAGAGCAGAGGTATACGATGACTGCTTCAAACTGGATGGACTTTAGTAATGATTAGTTTTAACTGGGGAAACCGAGGCAGTAGAGATGGTTTGTTGTTGTGCTTAATATTGTCCGTCAGTTTGACAGGCTATGGAGACACATGGAATCTCTAGACATGTCTGTGAAAATGTTCTATCTTGTGTTAATTAAGATGGACAGACCCATCCCAAATCTAAGCAACATGGACTGGGGGTTCTGGACTGAGTTAAATAGAGAAAGCTTCCTGACTGCAGATGCAATGTGTCTAGCTGTTTCACACTCCTGTCGCCATGACTTCCCTCTCTGATGGACTGTACCCTTCAACTCAAACCCAAGATTTGCACTTCCTTCCTTGAGTTGCTTTTATTGGATATTTTGTCATAGTAACAAGACAGTAACTAACACATTTGCCCGGGGTTACATAAACTACCAGAGTGAATCCTGGCTTGTTGCAAAGCTGACCAATGTATCCATAGGACTCATCTTCCAAATTAACCAGCAGCACTGTCAACCCAACATGCATGTACAGAAGCACTGGCCAGTGTGCCCCCTTGGAAAAGATGATCCCTAAGGATGAGCTGGTCACAGTGGCCCACAGAGCAGCTCTGGAGAGGGACAGCATTTTTACTCTCCCCATTTGTACATGTAGACTCCAAAGTCCAGGTCTGTGGTTGTTGAGAACACGAAGGAAAAGACTGGATGAGCTGACCCTCCAGGGGCTGCAGAGTTTATCAGAACAAACGATAGAGGAACTGAAGTTGCAAAGAGAGTTGAGCATGAAAACGACTTCTTACCTGTGTAACAAAACAACCAAACCTTTCCTTGGATCCCTTTATGGCAGATTAAGAAGGCTTCGGGGACCCTGACTTACCTGTCACTAACATTTGCATTTCACACCACAGAAACCCTTTAGATTAACGACCTCCCTATCCGCACAATATTCTTGTCTTAATCGTCAAGTTGTATGTATTGCCAATCCCACTAAGATTAAAGAGGAAAGAATATCTGGCACGAAATTTTGCTAATGACTGACAAAGACATAAAACCTTGCTGCAATAAATTAACATGTGTCTCTTAATATGGACCTACTGATTTACTTGAGGTAAAATGGCCCTGGAACCACACACCTGGGCATCGTCAGACCCTCCTCTGAAGTAGTGGGTTTTATATTTATGCTAGCTGCAGTGAACCCTGAGGACAGCCATCTGGTACTGCAAGTACCAATTGCCCTGAAGTGGAAAGTGGCATTTCTGTAATGCTGCCATCAGTAATCCTGAAGGCAGTGTGCAGAGGAGAAGGCCCCTCCCAGGGCCCATCACCACCACCCAGCAGCCCCCCCCAGCCCACCCACTCCCCTTTCTAGTTTTCATGCATTTTTTTAACCTAGTTTGTAGATATTGCATGCCTTGAAAGAGAGTGCCAAGTTCTCTGACTAAGGCAGCATGGCAGGTAGAACAGCCAGGCCCCTGAGCATGAGGATGGTGACCCTCCCCGGACTACCAGTCCCATCCAAAACCTAGCTCTGCTACTTGCTATACCTGTGGCAGACCTCTCTATACCTCCCTTCTTCATCTGTTAGCCAAAAGGGGATAATTGTACCTGCAAAAATCACTTCAAACAGCTCCTGGCAGAGAGAGGGAGGGAGACAGGCATCCAAAGGAAGTCTCAAGGCTAGACTTTCTTCCTTCTAAGTTTTCAGCCCAGACCTCAAGTCAGAAAAAGAGCTGGCCCTCAGTGTACACCTTTACAAGCAACTCCGAAGAATATGACCTTAGCAAGCTGTCACTCTACTGAATCTGAGTGAAGCAAGGCTATCGAGCACAGAGTTATCTCCCTTGCTAGCCGGCATCTCCTCTCTTCCATGGTTACAGGCTCTCCCAAGCAGTGGCCTTGCAAACACAGATTTACCCCATTTAACCTACAGCATGAAACAGACTTTAGGTGAAGAGTTCTATAGGCTAGGTCCTCAAATGCACCAAACTCAAGCTCAGAATCTTTATCTAGATTAATTTACTCTGTCCCACAATAATGAGAATTCCTGATCTCCTCCCTGCCCATCTCCCCAGGGAGAGTAGACTATTCAAGCCATCTCCTCTAGATTGAGAAAGCCTGGCATCCCCCTACTCCCCTCCTCCTTTCCTCTACCTCCAAAGGGATATTGATGCTTGGGCAAAGGAACACTTTAGCATCTTCAAGTTTGTAAGCTAAAAGCATAGTTTCACATAAGACATCTAGTGAGACTTCTGTGACAAAGAGGAGCTCACTGAACCAGCCATAAGAACTCCGGTGAGTAGGAGGTGACAGGACATGTCTGAGGTAGAGCTTCCCTTATGAGGTTATTTTTAAAACACATTTTAAACACCTGTCTATTAAAAGTGAACATGACATACTCGTGCACCCATATGTGTGTGTGTATATATGCCCATACACATGTGAACACACATGCTCACCCTTCTACACACATGAATGAAAAGACAAGCTGGCAAGGCGATTAGTGCATTAAGTCACTTACCTCAATGTCTCACACAGAGTTTTATTTCTGGAACTGATTCTCACAGATTACATTCTGATGTGATGCTCCACGCTCGATCTGGGGTATTTTGCCCATTTGTCCACCCTACAATCGCACTCACTGCTGTCCCGTACACATAACACACACCTATCCTCCCAACCACATTGCTGTGGCTCCTTGGCTAGGAGCACATCACTGAAGGTCTATGAGGAGAGTGAAGAAATACGATCCCTGGAGACGCAGCAGGAAGAACAGGAATGCCATTCCTCACTGAGTCTCCACAGTACTGCCCCTCCTACAGTGCATTCTTGTTTATGAACCAAGTAATTTTTTTAAGGCCACAATAAAACATGGTTTTGTGATCACATTGTGGTAGGCAAAATTCTAGGACACACACCCTCTAGTAAACATGTCTTGTATAACTTGCTTCTCTGCTGCAAGTAATATCTACAAACTAGGTAAAAAAAAAAAATGCACGAAAACTAGAAAGGGGAGTGGGTGGGCTGGGGGGGGCTGCTGGGTGGTGGTGATGGGCCCTGGGAGGTGCCTTCTCCTCTGCACACTGCCTTGAAAGAGAGTGCCAAGTTCTCTAAGGCAGCACGGCAGGTAGAACAGCCAGGCCCCTGAGCATGAGGATGGTGACCTTCCTTATAGTATGTGAATTTTGCAGATGTGATTAGGTCACTAATCAGTTGGGTTTGAGTTCATCAAAAGAGATACTACCTCAAGTGGGCCTGGGCTAATCTCAAAAGTTCCTAAAAGGGGTAGGAGGCAGCAGCAGATGCTGCCCTGGTATAGAGCAGAGGGTCTTAATGTGAACTGCCTATGGAAGACACCATGCAGCTAAGGCCTAAGAACAGACTTAGGCACTGAAAGTAACCTCTGCCAATACCGTTAGAAACAAAGGGCTCACTCCTACAACCACAAGGACACAAATTCCAGATGTGAACATAGCCCTGTTCACAACTGGATTCCAGTTGCTTGAGATTCTGAAGCAAAAGCCCAGCTTGGTGTGACAGACTTCCAACCCACAGAGGTTATGAAGTAAGAGTTGTTTTAAGCCACAAAGCTCAGGAAAACTTGTTACAAAGCAACATGCCTTCCTTATAGTTTCAGAGAATGGCACACGTTAGCATCTGTTCACATCTGGTAAGAGCTCTCTTACTACACCAGGACATGGGAGGAGGGCTACATGGCAAGATGGTATTTTTTTTCTTGTGTGGCAACTGATGTTATCGTGGCGATGACTTTATCTAACCCTATTTATCTCCCAAAGGCCCTATGTCCAACTGTCAGCAACAAATGGCTCAAGGAACAGAGTTTCCAACTCAAAGGTTCATCATTTTATCCCCTAACCGTCACACAGATCCAGGGCTAATTTTAAGACAGGTCTGTTTCTATTTCTCTTGGCCATCTTTAGTTTTTGTTTTTTTGTTTGTTCCCAAATTAGTTTTCACACATACTTTACCAATATCGTTGTCCTGCTTTGAAACAACTGGGCAACAGTCCACTATGACATCCTCAGCCTCTTGCACCTCTGCCACGTGCTAGGTTCTCTGCCCAACAGCCCAGCGGGTGCGCCTCATCCCGTTTGCTTGGTGATGCTGTCTCTACCTTCAGAAAGTGCTGTTATTAGGGAGTGCCCAAGTGTGAAGACTGCAAAGCCCTGGGGCTTGGCCCGGGAAGGTTTCAGGAAGTTGGTGTACATCAATGCTTTAGAATCATTGAGAGAAATCTTGGTATGCTCTGTTGGAGTTGAGTATTTGAATGAATGAAAGGCATCAGAGTACAAAGTTCTCAATGAGCCAGTGGGGTATACATGAACAAGGTTTCATTACAAATGATTTTTAAACTGACCAGAACAAATGTATAGTTAGTAGTTCTAAAATGAGCAAATGAACTAAATATATCACTCAAGTGCCAATCAAATAATGAAGGGCCAAAAATGATGGCACCCAGCCAGGCATGGCAGCATGTGACTGTAATCCCAACAGTTAGGAATACGACAACGCAGAGGACTATAAGTTCTGGGACAACCCTGGGCTACATAGTGAATCTCAAAACCAAATAGGATACCAAATTAAACAGCAGCATTTACATTTCCTAACCTCACCTCTTGACAAACTTGTGTCAACTTTTAAATATGTAATCATTGGTACTATCAGTTGTTTTAATAAATGGCTCTATTTAAACAACATTTAATAGATAAGGATTGCTAACTTTTCTCTACCTGTGCCCATAAGGAGAGTAGCTAAGTTTCACGAGATTATAACAAAGTCTCTAGGGGCAAGAAACAGCTACCTACCAGACAGGCCAGAGGTCCTTAGAGAAAATGAATTGTCACCTAAATGTCCTTCTTGAAAAATTCAAACTTGGAATCTCCTTATAACATTTCGTTATTCTCAAAAATTAGAAATAAATATAACTATGTCAGGACAGGATTGGTTAAAACAAGTATATTCAAATAAGAAGTGTGAGGTACTTAAAAATGATGGTAAACACCTATGTTTTTTTTTACATGAAATGACTTTGTGACATACTGTTAAGAGGAAAACAGGTTAGAAGGTAGAATTTACAGAGCATATGTAAGAAAAATAGGTAGAAGACTGTACAACTCACATCCCTGTGGCCACCCCTGGGGCCTAGAAATCACTGGGCAGCATGAACACACACTCTACCTTGCCAAGGGTGATCAAACTTTAAGATTACCCTGGTTCACTCTCCAAAGCACCCTTTAGCAGGTGTAGCCACACGTGTCTGTAGTCCTTGGCACCCAAGGAACTCAGGCAGGAGAGGAGGTAAAGACCAGTCTAGGCAGCACAGAAAGGCCCTATCTCAAAAGTAAGTGTTTTATTATTAATGACGTGATTGCCACAGAAATTAATAACTTTTCTTTATTCTGATGTTTTTATAGTTTATTGTGTCTTGTTTTAATGGGAGGGAAGTATCTAATATTCTTACTCCTCAGCCATTTAAACTGACCGCCTCCAGGTTAATCCCAAGTCTCTGTTTTGACTCAGGTCAGTAGTCTTCCAAACTCCAGGCACAGGGAACTGAAAAGTGGCCCATATTTTCACAGCTGTCAGCTGAGCACCCATTGCTCTGTGCAAAACCGATTACTGTACACAGCTTCTCCCCTTCTGTTGCAATACATCCATGAGGAAACACTCCCTTTATCCATGTTCCCTTTACCCGAGGACATGTCAAAATGTAGCCCTGCTCAGTAAGGTTGCCTAACTGAACTGGGACTAAGCACTCTTTCCCAGAAGCCCTGCCCTCAATGACCTGGCCAGGGAGCACAAATGACAGAGAGCAATAGGCATACAAAATAGTAGGAGGGGAGTCCTGTGATGAAAGGGTACAAAGAGTTCTAGGAGAGAAAGAACCCAGGAGAAGATGAGGTGACAAGCGTGAGGGTGAGCACAGCAAGCAGAAACAGAAACCGAGTCAGTCTTTGGAGTCCTGAGGGAGTGGCAGGCAATGCGTTGGCAGGCTGCAAAAAGTCAAGCAGGCAGAGAGAGACTGGGCTGGCCCACAGCAGGACTGAGGTACCCTCTGGGAAGCTCGCCTGACTCCGAGACTCTGGCAAGCAAAGGTCCCATCTATAGGTTGTGCTGGAGGTCGTGAGAAATACGAACTTGGAGGCTGAGGGCCCAGAGAGCCATGAGTGTAGCAGGAGGACTTTGCTGCAGAGCCGGTGTGGTGTGGGGCCCAGCATCAGCAGCGGCCCCTGCTAACCCTCCTTCTAATTTTGTTTCCATAATTTCATGGTCTTCCTCTTGCAAAGTTCCCTCCCCAAACTGTTACAACTTCAAGCCCCAAAACCCACATCTGCCCCTTATATTCATTAATTGTTTCTTGTACCAGTTTCTAGTTCCCAGCACTGTGTCAAAATTTATCTTTTTAAAATTCCTCTTTTGACTTTAGTGTCTCTTCCTCTTTTTCTTTTTTAGAAATACCTCGTTTTCCTTAAAATCTGGCTCTATTCTTATCTGCTTGTTTTCATCTTGCCACCTAGCTGTGCTTGTGACTGTCAAGCTCCGCCTGTGTTTCATCCCATCCCCTCTCTGCTGCACCTCACAGTATTTCAAAGCGTAAACAACAATAGCAACTTGTGAAATGAAAATAGAAGAGTTCTGTCCAGACACCTCCAGCAGGCAGCAGTTGGCAGTGTGCCCTGCTGGCTGTTGGGCTCCTTGTCACCAAGCCTCTGACCAGTCTCCTTGATCTAGGGTTCTTCATCCCCTCTTACCGTCTGTCCCCAATTTCTGGCTTATTTCTCTTTCTTCTAATTCTTTGTTCTTGGGCTCTCACAGGCCTAAGGTCACCACCCAAGTTCATTTTTCCTTCAAGGTCAAGCTTTGTCCTTTCCCCTTTTTGATGCCTGTTATGCACCGTGGTAAAGCTGCTAATTACTTTTGGGTGGGTGTGCACTTGAAGGATATCTTGAGATGGGTGTTGGAGAAGACAAAAGATATAGTCAATATGAATATGCAAAGCAGGATGTAAATATTACTGTGTCCCAGCTTCTCAAGCTTGGCCACAGCCTTACCTTTTGTGTTGGAACTTAGGAACTCTATTGTCATATATGACTTTCAATCCTCCCCAGGCCTGTGCCTTACCAACCTCTGGAAGAACCATGATCTAAGTACTCGGCACCAATGAAGGTTGCCTAAGTAAGCAGGCAGTCAGGCCTGCTCATCAGCAAGGACTTACACTCACTTTAGCCGTGTTTTAGACTATGGCCTTCCAAGGACTATACTTGGTTTGTCTTGTTTACTCTCTTGTACTGTCCTTCTGAAACTTTTATCTGTTGTATAAATGGCAACTTCTAAGAAGACAGCAAGGCTTTCATATGTGCTTTTTGTCTTGACTGCTCACATCTGTCATCTGCCACCCACTTCCTGGATGGTCGAGCCCCTCCCCTCCTGTGGCAGGTGGGAAAGGGATCAAAGAGCAGAAGAGACACACACGATTTCCCTAGTAACAAGTTTTAGCCACAGAGTTTCCCATGAGGGTCAAACACTTTTGTATCCGAGTGTGTTTTCACCCTTCTGAGTCAAAGCAGCCAAATAAATGGCTACAGGCCCACACCAAGAATGTCAGATCTGCCCATAGCAATTAGGCTGTTGCTTACAAAAAGAGATGTTTGTCCATGGAAGTGCCAGACTCTGGCCACACATCACTGAAGATCAATATCTGCACATGTTCTAGATGCCACATTGGTTGTAGTTACAAAGATGTGTGAGCGAAAGGTCATGGTATTGTCCAGGGAAAGTCGATAGCTAAGCCTTCAAGGGACCTCACGACTGGAAGTGGCCTTGGTGAATTCATCACTGTCCAGCATGGGACACTCAACTTGGGAGTACTTGAAAATGGACTTGATTAGACAACTCAAAAATCACAGTTTCAGTGGTATGCAAACTCACAATAGACTGAAATACAAACCATGCCTTTTGCATGCTATCACTTTCCAGAAGCCAGAAAGTTCCAACTTGTCAACTGCGTCACACCCTTTTCCTGTATCATGCTGTTAATGGAGAGATTTCTTAGTGACACTGCAGCACAACCCAGACCAGAAAAGTAGAAGGTTTAGAAAAGAAAATGCCTCTCTCCACCCTTTTCTTTTTCTTGTCTTCTTTTCCCTCGCCTCTTTTTATAGACATAAATGATCAAGGTTTTTCTGGGCTCACTCCTTCTTTTGCAACAGTTGCATGGAGACATAACCCACACACCACATAGTTTGCCCAATTACAATGTACAGTTCAGGACTTCTCAATCTAGTTACAAAGTTGTCCAACAATCACAGCAAAGGGTTTTAGAATGTTTCCATCACCTCTGAAGGAAACCTGCAGCTAGCACCTTCTGCACCCTTCCCCAGCCCCAGCCAACCTTTTGTCTCCATCCACCAGCCTACTGGAAAGTAGAAAGCATGTGGTCTCTGACCAGCTTTTCCCTTGACAGATGGTTAAGGGTCACCAACATCATGGCACAATCTAGACTTCATTCCTTCCTGTGAATGGGACACTACTTCACTGCCTCGAGAGACTACATTTTGTTTTGTCAGACAATTTAGGTTGTTTCATTTTGGGGTTTGGGTACTGTGAGTAGTGTGGCTATGAATATTTGTACACTCGTTTTGGGGTGAACACGTGTTTTCATTCTTCTTGAGTTTATGCCTAGGAGGAAAATGACCAGATCAAATGGAAGCTTTGTGTTTAACTGCTTTCCAAAGGAGTGCCACCATTTTCCATTCCTGCCAGCTGTGTGTGAGGGTTCTGATTATGCCATATCCTTGCTGTTCATCAACTGACTTTCTGATCATGGTTACTATCTTAGTTGACTTTCCCAATGCTGTGACTAAAAATGCCCTGACAAAAGCGATGTGTAGAAGAGAGGATTTATGTTGGCTCACAGCTCGAGAATGCAGCCCATCCCTATCACGGTGTGGGAGGCATGGTGGCAAGAGCAGGAGGCGACCTGCCACTTTCCCTCTGCTGTCAGGAAGGGGGTGAAACTTCATGCATAGCTCTTTTTATTCAATCCCGCTATTCGGATGCATACCGCCCCATCCCCCAACTCGCCTGCTCTAGGTCATCCTCACAGGCACATCCAGAGGCTTGTCTTAAGTGATGCTAGACCCTGTCTAGATCCTGGCTTATTTATTTATGTCTCTTCTGGTCATGTTTATTAGCTAATTTGCCTTTTTACTACTGTACAAATGGACATTGTGCTCCTTACTATCACATAAGAGTAGCTAAAAACAAAGCCCAGAGTCCTGGGTGCTCATGCAGTGTGGATGGGGCGCCCATGCAGTGTGGATGGGGCATTCATGAAGTGAGTCCTGGGCGCTCACGCAGTGTGGATGGGCGTTCATGAAGTGAGTCTTGGGCACTCACGCAGTGTGGATGGGGCGCTCATGCAGTGTGGATGGGCATTCATGAAGTGAGTCCTGGGCGCTCACGCAGTTCTGGATGGGTCGCTCACGCAGTGTGGATGGGGCGCTCACGCAGTGTGGATGGGGCGCTCATGCAGTGAGCCCTGGGTGCTCACACAGTGTGGATGCGGTGCTGCACTGTCTCCAGCAGTGCAAACTAATCAATTAATCAATTGATTTATTTAAAAAGCCAATATTCCGTAAGAATCTTCTTAACACAGAAGTAAAACTCAGGACTTTTCTAAAACCTAAAGCCTGGGGTTCCTGTTCTGAGAGAGGAAATGTGTAGTGTGCCCAGCATCCCTGCTGCATCCTCAGAGGAGAACCCTAGCAAACCCATGGCATGCCTGCTAAGCTATCAGGACCAAGGTTATTTCTGTCAGAAGGAAGGGTCATGGTCATTCTTCAGCCTTAGATGGGAGGTGAACATTATCTCTAAGTCCATAGTAAGGAAATATTTGACAATATTGATTGCCAGTGATAAAATTCACTTTCAAATACAAGTTTTAAAGGTTTGAAGACTTGTTAACGGCTACAGTGGCTTGACAGCTTCCCAAAGTCTTCTCAGTACCCTCCAGACCAGAGCAGTAGTACTGTTTATTAACATGATCTGGGGTATTATACACATCATGGCACTGTGCAGGTGAAGGTGTGTGTCAGCAACTGGAAGATCAGCCCTACTCTGTCAGCCCAGAATGTGTGATTCAAAAACATGTGTGTGACTTTATACAAACTGTAAGACAGGCTGAGATTTTAGTGACGTGGATTGAAAAGATTGATGACGTCACTTCATATTCCTATTGAATGTTGGTGTAGCTTCAAAAAAATATCCATAGTATATAGAAAATTCTCCTTTTTCGCTTTCACATCTCTGTAAGGTTGGATGTTCTTCAGCTGTCTCAGCAAACAACAGAAGCAGGCATGAGAATTTACACATGGCCCCCACAGAACCAGACATGAAAGGTATCTGCTAAATTCAAAACAGTGCTATTCTCCTTAGTCATTTTTGTTAAGTTTTTGAAAATACATTTAATTTGGGGAAAAGTCAATTATTTACATTAACATGTGTTTATTGTTATTTTCAGTGATTCATACATAAATATTTTACATTTTTGCATGTACCATGCCAAATAACAATAGAAGAACAAAAACAAAAACAAACAAAAAACAAAACAAATCTCCTCGAACATACCACTAAGCTCTTTGGCTTTGGTTTTTGACTTTTAAGACAGGGTCTTTCCATCTACTCCTGGCTATCTTGGAGCTTGCAATGACTCCAGCCTAGCCTCCTACTCACAGAGACCCTCCTGCCTCTGCCTCTGGAGCACTGGGATTAAAGGTGTATACCACCACATCCAGCTAAATTATAAGTCCAGTTATATAAGTCCAAAAACTATAATAGCTTCAGGGCACTCCACCTATTGCAACATTTGCCAACCAGAAACCCATGCATGCTTTAGGTGAAAGGGTTATATAGCCATGTTTGAGGGCCTGGGATGTAGCTCAGTTGGCAGAATAGTTGCCTAGGATGCACAAGGCTCCAGGCTCAGCCCCAGAGCTAGGTGGTGCAAAGTGTGGTGACATATCCCCAGAGCTCTAGCACCCAGGACTGGGGCAGAAGGATCAGGAGCCATTCTCTACTGCATAGCAAGTTTGTGGCCAGCTTGGGTAACAAGAGAGCCTGTCTCAAAGCTTATATACAAGTAAAGACAATAGAGTGAAATCAGAAAGAACAGAGTTAAAAATAAGCTTGAAAACTCCTGCATTTGGAAATGTCATACATCCAGGAGTGATACAGCTGGGTCACACACAGTTCTATTTTTAGTCTTTTGAGAATCTTCACACTGATTTCCATAGTGGCCACACTAGTTTGTACCCCCACCAGCAATGAACGAGGCACATCTACATCTGTGAGCTGCACCATTCACAATGGCTAAGAAGTGGAGCTAGCATATATGTCCATCAACAGATTAATGAATAAAGAAAACACAGTGCATATGTAGGCAGTGGAATTTTATTCAGCTGTAAAGAAAAATGAAATCATGACATTTACAGGAAAATAGATGGAACTGGAAATCATCATATCAAGTGAAACAAGCAGACAAATACCACATTTTCTTTCTTATGCAGATCCTAGATTTTAGTTTATATAGATATGGAGATAGATACAGGTGTGCGTGCACATGCCTCTGTGTGTGTGTGTGTGTGTGTGTGTGTGTATGAGAGACGGATAAAGGTGTGAGAGTGTGTGTTTGTGTGAGGGTGTGTTTGTGTGTGGTTATGGATGAGAGATAGACACGGGTTACAAGTATGTGTGTGGATGCGAGATATATACATGTGTGAGTGTGGGGATGGTATGGATAAGTGTGTATGTGTGTGTATGTGCGTATGGATGCAGGTGCGTGTGTATGCATGAGTGTGTATGAGTGTGTGCTTGTGTGTAGGAGGTATGGGGCATGTAACTAGAAAGGGGACCATGAGAGGGGGAAAAGAGGTCTCAATGGAGAAGGAAGGGGAAAGAAGAGGGTACTAGAATACACATGGTATGAAAGTAGACAGGGCAACTGATACAAAGGGAGCAGCAGGAGGGGGAGGGAGTTTTAAAATGGTGTGAGACCCATTACTTTGTATGCTAGTTGAAAAAATAAAGTGAAAAGTTACAAAACAACAATAGTAAAATAAAATGTTATAAACATTTTATACACACATACAAATGCACACATTCACACTGGAATACATACACATATATACACATGTACACTCAAATACACAAATATACACACATGCACACAGATTCTCACACATACATGCATGGATATACACATACACACATTTGAACACACATGCACACACACATGCAAATACACAGGCACACACATACAATTATGTACAGCAGCTCTTTAAAGCCAGAGTCTTGACCAATGCCCCAGGAGATGGCTATATACACATTTCCCCAGATGTTCTAGATCTCCAAATCTTTGGCAAGCTGTTAGTGTAAAGAACCAGGTTTCCTTGGGCTACATTTGGGGAATGTTAATCTAGTATTTCCTTCTTTGGCACAGGAAACTGAGTCTCAGAGAAATCCCAGAAAAATCAGTGGTAAAAGTTACATAACTAATGAGTGGCTATACTGATTAAGACCCAGGCATTCAAACTGCTACCAAGCATTCTTTCCCTTTAAGACCCCAAACCTGTCTGGTCCATCTTCACTGGGAAGGGTTACAGAACCAATGGCAGTCTGTTTGCACCAACCAGTGCTTCTAATTGTTGTCTTTGAGAGATAATCCTACAGAATCCAACAGGATACACACTCCAAAACCTGCAGAGATTCCTTTTTCTGGGAGAGGGATTATCTCTGTAATCCAGTTAACCCAGCAAGCCTTGGGGGAAAATATAGACATGAGATTAGCATGAGGTGTGGGGGGGGGAGGACTTTGGACAAGAAATTAATTCCTTTAACAGGTTTTAAAAACCTCTGAAATACATCTACACTTGACCAAACTTCAACCATTAATCCAGGATGTCAACCAGTGGTTGTGAGAAGGAGCCTGGCAGTCATGGGTTAAATGCCATTGATACTTAAGACCTTCCTCAGGGATGACCCTGTTTCCTTCGAGAGTTGTGTGCATTTCTCCCTCTCAAATAATGGTTTATAACTTCCTACATTCCCTTCTTCTTGGCTGCCAGGAAGCTTGGAAGCAGGTATACAGGCATCCAGACAACCAAGCCATGTGGAGCTGTGGAGCTCCTAGAGATGAGGGATTATGGTAAAGAAAATGTTTCCTCTTCTATTGGCCACCTTTGTCGTTTGTTAAGCACAAATGAAACTACTGGCCACTGGCAAATTCATTTTCTACTTTCCCCCCACCTTCTGTCAAGTCTCTGCAGCCTGGAGAGTGAAGGTATTCATCACACTGCCACCTCCCTCCTCCTCAGTTTCTCCTATGCTAATATGATCAATAATTATGCAGAGGGCAATAATATTAAACTACTTTTATCCCCTGAAGGAAATGCATATGTGCTTGGGATAGCCGGCTTTTTCTAGTATATTCCAAAGCCTCTGCAGATTTTATTCATGCAAGAGAAGTTTGACCTTCAACTAAACTCAAATCTATAATTTAAAGTGGCCTCTTTGACTCAAAATCCTCTCCATTTCAATGCCAAATGGATCATCAACTGCTCTCCAAGTAATATTCACTCCAGAGGCCCGTGCCAGCTACCCATCCACACACACTTCTGCATTTCTGCTCACAGATGTAAGTTACACTCTCCAGTATGTGACTGCAGCTTAATTGATGGAGGAACGCAGAAAGAGGATCTCAGGCAGCCGCTGCAGCGGACTAGCTGCCTTCCCTCAGAGAATTCTTTCGCTTGTCTTTTAAATTTTCCTTTCTTGTCAAAATTGCAGGTGCAGATAAATGCTGGAATCTTATCTCAATCAGAAAGTGCCATGAACAAGAAAAGATGGAGAATTTTGATTGTCGTTGAAGACAGAGCCTCAAACAGCTGGAGGCTCTCCATTCTCTTTAGCTCCCATCCATCTAAGGGAAAGAAAAATGCACTAAGGATTTCACTCAATTTGTGCAGAACGATGAGGAAATTCACACTGAAATGAAGAACCACACTCCCCAAAATAGTGTTAACCCAGAGCAGCATTGCTGGAGGCAGCAGAGGTCTGGAGAGCAGGCAGGCCTGACCTTTGCAAGGAGGCCACAGGAGAGCCCTCTAGGGACCACCGAGCCACAGTGCAGTGGCTTTTAGGGAGGCTGAGGAGCGTCACCTCAGCCAGGTTTTCTTTGTCCAGACAAAACAAAGGTGTTTCACATGACTTTCAAATAAACCTGGAAATAGTTATGAGAAAAATGACACCGACAAACAAGACTCTGAGCCTTCCTCGCTGCCGTAGCCATCCTATAGCAGTGGCAACGGTGCCTTTCCAATGCTGCCCCTCGGCCACGGCGGACACAGGAGCTCAGTGGCACGGGATGTGTGATGACTTCGCACTGCAGTGTTGGCCCAGTTCTGGGCACACAGCAGTCACTCAATGAGGAATTTGAACACAGTCCCTCCATATTTTCTCCTGTATGAAAACATCAGAGTCTGCTAATGATGCTAACTTTTTCTTCCCTGTTTCTGGTCCTAACCCCCTCTTTCCACCTTTTCATCTTCCCTCACGTCCGAGGGGTCAAATGGTCCATACCAGTCACTAGGAACCTGAACTGAAAATGTGATTACTTCACACTAAGATGTGCTGCAGGAAAAAAATGGACACTGGGTTCTGAAGAGCAGGGTGATGAAGGGGTGGGGATACCCTCCTCAATAACCTATATATTGTTTGCATGTTAAAATGGTCACATTTTGGATATTTTGGGTAAAAAAAAAGTACTAAAATTAATTGTTATCCTTTTATTTTTTAATATACCTCCCAGAAAAGTTAAAATAACTAAATAGAACAGTTCATGTTCCATTTCTAGCAGACAGCACTGGCTCCTATTCAGACCTGGCCATCATTTGCTGTGGTCCCTTATCCGCCCACCCCCTCCTCTCCCTCTCTCTTACACACACACACACACACACACACACACGCAGAGAGAGAGAGAGAGAGAGAGAGAGAGAGAGAGAGAGAGAGAGAGACTTGGCCAGCATGACATTCCTAGCAGACCCAAAGCCCACAAACATCTCCATAAAGTCCCTGAAGCTAGAGGCTTCTTCTAGCCTCAGCAGATCGTGGCAGCAGGGCGAGCTTTGCTGCCCTCTGCTGGTCATGCCAAAGCTCCCATGAATTCAAGCCTCTCCCTGACTGACAGGCTTTTCTGTTTAGCATCCTAAATTTAAAAGTAGTAGTGATTGGCTGGCCCAGCAGGTAAAGCACCAAGCCTCACAGCTCAAGACCAAACCCTAAAACCTACCCGGCACACTAAACAAAGAAATCTTAACTTAGAAAAAAATGAGTAGTTGTAACAGAAAAAAGAGAGGTTGCATCTTTTAAAAGGAAGATATCTTCTGGAGATAGCCCCTTACTAGCTCCCTCTGAGAGCCAGGCTTGGTGGTCCACACCTACGCTCTTAGTACTGGAAGGCTTGCAAGTTGGAGGTCACCTCTGCTACATGCAAGATCCTGTTTCAAAACAAACAACAACAACAAAAACCCACCACTAAAAACCAAACCTTTTCTTTAAAGCCTTTAAGCTATTCAGATTTTCTTGCAAAAAGATAAACTCACACATCATCTACCCTTTCTGTTGGAGATGGTTGGTCAGTAGATTGGGTTTGGAAGTCCGTGAATCTATTTTTGGCAACACCAGGTTGCCTAACCCCCACACACACCTTCAAAATTCCTGAAAATGAAGTTTTGAAGCTGTGCTTCTCAATTTTAAAAATACCCCTAGCCCACCTAAGACTTTGTTAAATTTGGTCTGGCCTGAGCCTGTGAGCCCAGGCCCATAAGAGGCTCCCAGGTGATGAGCATGGCCATAGATAGGCAGGGTCCACGTGCCTGGGTGCGGCCATCATAGCTCGCCCACTCCATAGAGACACCAGGGAGCTTTGCTGCAATTGCTTCAGCTGCTCAGGAACAAACTTCTTTTGTCTGGAAAGGCAAGGACGCCCCCTTCTGACAGATCAAAATATTTTCTGTAAATGCTAAGAGAGGAAGCAAGTGGGTCCATTTCTTTCCAAAACCAATTTCTTCAGTCACTATTGATTAGAGAGAATTTCTTACCAGAATAGACCAACTGTTTAACCTCATATGTTGAAACCTCACAGGGATCCTGGGCACACATGCTGAAGAAAGGGACATGAGTCAGTGTGGCTACACTGCAGCTCTGAGCATTGTCCCCAGGATGATGGACAGTGGGACTGACTGCCCTTGACACCTGACCACAGTCTCTGACCCTTAACATTGGTTTCCATCTAACTGCTTACACCTTTCCCGCCTTGACTCCTAGCAAACATGCTCAGAGCTGGCCCTGCTCCCTGCTCAGGTTGGCTGCTTCTGGCTGTGTGGCAGGGAAATCTGGGAGCAGGAGCTAGCTATGTCTTGTGTGCTTCAGTTACACTCCACATTTGAAACTCCCTTCTTAGTGGTGCTCTGGATTCAACAAGGTTATGTTTTCATTTCCAAGACATCCTGAGATGACTTCACAAATAGAGACATTTTCAGATGCCTAAGACATTGCATTCCTGAAACAAAGGCCCTTTGTGGGGAAAACCTTAAATGATCAAACACAATGTACACATGAGGAGATAAAGATTATCTGACCATTCTGCTTCTGGGTTTATGTCCAAGGGCCCAAGAAAATGAGCCTAGCATCTATCTACAGAGCTCACATGCTGGCAGATGGTGGGGGTTGCTTGTTTGTCTTTGTTCTGTTTGAAGGCCAAGGATATAATATGTCTTCAAAGTTAATACCTTCTCATCCTCACCCCTGCATTAAAAAAGAAAAAGAAAAACTCCTTCGGTAGTTAGCTACACAGATCCCATTAAAGTCAAATTTCCTTAGCTGAGGAAGTCACTGAATGCCTAATTACACATGCAATGCTGGAAAAAAAAATATTAAGACTGCGTTTACATTACCAGCTTTCTTTTCCCATTATACAACAGAAGATTTACCCTTTCATCTGGTAGGCAGGCATTGCTCTCGCAAGCTTGTGGTTCCATAGGACACATTACTATATCACTCACTATTAGCACCAACCTTGACAATCTGGAAGTTATGCCTCTCTCAATGTTATATATAGTCTTTCTTCTGAGCTAGAAATGAACCAAACCAAAAATAATCACCAAATCCCACATCCTGGCTGTCACATACCCAGACAGAGTGACATTGCAACACCCCAGGGCCCCACAGATCCCCTGTGAGCTGTGTGGATTCCTGCCATGGGCTGCACCCACGCAGCTATCAAATGCAATTCATTGGCAGGACGCCCGTTTAAGCCTTTATCCAGTGGCATGCTCAGGTTTTTTCTGCACAGGTTTCTTCTGCCTGTGGAAATAAGCGAGGAGGGCTGGGTGATCAGTCTCTGTCCTGGAATTAGCTGAGGTCCCACTGAAAGTGACTGAGCAAAGCATATGATGTACATACATGCACACTCACCTGTATTAATTGTCAAGCCCTCTAGACCTGGAGATGCATCTGCATTTTGATGAGAAGCAAAACCTAATGCCCTCTCTCAGGCTCCAAGGTCAGAAAGTAACCAAAGAGAAGTGCCAACCATTAATTGGGCTGCAGCTGAGACCTCAGGTGTGTGGGTGTCGCCCGGCTTCTCAGATGTCAGCAGAGAGACAAGATTTGATAGATAACTTTGCCCTCAACTCCTGGGAGCTGATACTTCAATGCCTGGATCACCTACCAATTCACATCGCTTCAGGGTTCCCAATAAATGTGACTGACAGTCTGTCGAGCCCAGGCAGCTCCATGAGGGTGGGGTGGGGCATGATTTGCTGAGTGGCCAGGTGAACACCATCATGTCACACATAGACTCAGTGAGCTCACTTGGGGAGTGATCCAGCTTCCTAGGCTCCTTGCCCTGTGCCTCCATGATTCTGTGGGAGAAACAAACACATGTCAATTCAGTGCCTAAGACGCTGGCTTGGAGGGACTGACGCTAGGGATGGAGGCCACGGGCCTTCCATTCCATTTGCTGATTTAACAAATTGCCTCAGCTCTCACCTCCCAGGGTCTAATAGCAATCTTGGCAGAAGAATCTTCCTAGGGTTTTAATGGGAAGAAGACCCATGCTTTTGAGTGACCTTGGCTGCAACTGCTTTCTTGTCCCTTAGTGTCAGCTCCTAGCTACCTTTTTTCAGAGCCAGATATACCAACTCCCTGGGGTAGTTCTCAGTCTTGGGGCTTGTGCCTCCCGAGAATGGCCATCACAACCCCTACAGATTACCAACGACCCCAGGTGCCCACAGATACATCCAATTGAAGAGTTCTAGCTTGGTCCTTTGGGCATAGATGCCATAGCATAGATCCCTAGTCTGTTTTATAAGAGACTTCAATCTATTTGGTCTAAGACCCTTTCACACCCGTGTTTGTATGGGTATACCTTTCAGTACTTACCTTATGAGGACATGAATTCTGGGAGTCACCGGGGTGCGCTGTCTGAAAAATGCCACCATATACTCACATTAAGTTTGACCTCTTCTGACCTACTGGGAAGATCTTAGAAGTCCCTGGAGATCCTTGGACCATGTGCTGACAAGTGCTGACTTGTTTGTTACAGGACTTCCTCTCTTCCATGTACTGCCTCCATTGCATCCCGAAGGCCATGGGTCCAAGGCCATGGGATCTGAAACTATGAACTGACATAACCCTTTTTCCTTTATTAAGTTTACTACCTCAGGTATATTGTCACAGTAATATAAAGCTGATTAATATTGTTCGATGGCACTTTCTTGCTCAGCGTGTTTTTCTCTATGCACACATTCTCTTTCCTGAATAATGTTCTGCATCCCATGTCTAGTCATCATTTTTGTTTCTGTCCCCTTGGCCAATTAGCATTGTGTAAGAGTTAAATCAAATACATGGAGTGTGTGCACCCTGATGGAAATGCTCTATTAGCAGATATGAGCTCTGCCCTGCTAACTCAGGGTGGCAACACCCTCCCTCATGTCAGGACCACAGTGGTCACCACTGGGAGACTTTGCCTCCAGGGACACAGGATCCCTGGAAAGCAGGGATCCTGGGACAAGCAGAGAAGGCCTACGTGAGGAGATAGGTTTGAACAGATATGAGATGGCTCAAAGAAAGCAGAGAAAGCATTACAAGAGGAAGAACAAATATAGATTCAGAAGCAGGGAGGAGCTTGGTGTGCCCAAAAAAAAAAAAAAAAAAAAAAAAAAAAAAGCAAGAAAGTGCAAGTCAGCTGAACAGAGTATGAATGATGCTGGGAGGGAACCGGAGGGCACACTATGTCAAGGTTTGTAGGCGTGGATAAGAAGGAGGTTTCACCTGAAGTGTGTTTGCTTCCCCTGAGGTGAAGAGGTGACCCGGCTGGCTCACTCTCAGGACTCTGTGGGCATGAGGCAAGAAGCAAGATGGACAGCAGGGAGAACAGGAGAAAGAAAGCCACTGCAGAGGACAGGTGAGAGATGAGCTATACAAGGCGAGGTACTGAACAGTTGTCCAGCCAGGATTATCCCAGAACTGGACTCGCTATGATGTTTGGTTGCATTGACATGAGTGGAAAGGAACATCAAGGTGGCCTTGTATAACCCTGAACAAAAAAATCCAAGGGGGACACTACTGCCAGGATGAATGGGGAAGACTGAAGGGAAGAACAAAGTTTTACTTTGGAGAGGGCCAATTTGAGATATGTTTTGAGCTTCTGTTTAGAAATGTCAGACAGACAAATGGACTTGCACAGTTTGGAGTCCAGGCTGTTATAGAGATTAAAGATAGAGATATGTATCTGGCAGATATTGGTGTATTGATAGCTGAGACCCACAGTGCTGCATGCTACCAAGCAGAACGTGAGTAGAGAAGGTACAGGACAGAGCTCAAGGCACTGGGGGTGAGGGAAAGAGAAGCCAGGAAAGACATCAAGGCAGCAGGAGTGACAGGACAGTATGCTTTAAGATGGGTGCCCACTGGTGGCGCATGCCTTTAATCCCAGCACTCAGGGAGAGGCCAGATGATCTCTGTGAGTTCAAGGCCAGCCTGGTCTACAGAGCAAATTCCAGGATAGGCCACAAAGCTACACAAAGAAACCCCGTCTCAAAACAAAGCAAAGCAAAACAAAACAAAATAAAAACAACAACAACAAAAAACAAAAAAAAAAAACCCAAAACAAAAACAACAACAAGCAAACAAACAAAATGATGGCAGCCCATTATATGCTAGAGACAGACAGACAGGCATTTCAGGTCCTTCTGAAAATGGAGGTTAAGCAGAGCTTGAAAACTGACCAGTGCGTCAGGAAAGGTCTGATCCCGAAGAGCTCTGAAGAAAGCGGTGGGGATAGCAGTCTGATTGGAGTGGAGGGAGAAAGCCAACCACTCTGGGCTGAATGTGGAGACCTGATCAACTGTGCTTATTTCTGGTCCCGCTAGAGTGACACAATGAGGCAGGGGCTTTCCTGAGGAGTCACCATGCTGGAGCTCACTCATCCCTGCCTTTCTTGCAGCAATTACCTGTGTCTTCCTGTTGAGCCACCTTGTATGCATGCCTGCCTCCCTATCTATGCATGGCATTCATAGGCTCCCCAGCCCTGCCTCACTTTGATTAGGGAGAAGGAAACACACTTCATGAACCTTCCTCATCTTGGTCCCCTTCCTCCCTGGAATCCTCTTCCTATGGATTATCTAGGCCGCTGTTATTTCCTGCCCATGAAGCAGCATCTGAAATGGTACCCTAATAAAATCATCATACTTTCCTTAGCAATACATGTCAGAGGCACACAGACTACCCAACTCACATCTTGATCTTCACGTCTTTTACACTCTTCTTGAACCCGCCATTGATCATGCTCACCTTAATGTTTCCCTCTGTAATGCTGAGGAATTTAAAATGTGTACTAAAGAGGAGCCTTCATTCTGAGTGCTTGGTGTCCCCAAGTGCAATGACTAGACCCAGTTCCCAAACTTAGGGTGATAGGAAAAGTCCTTTTGATAAAGAAATTAGCAAGTATCAGAGTGATTAAACAATAATCTTTGAATAGCAATCTTTAAACAGAGCTAGCTGTGTTTAGTTCTGAAGGTTTCCTACAAGAATAATTTCCTTTTTGAGGTGCCATCTTGTCCCTTCCTTACTTGTATTGTTATTGCTAAGCCACCCAAATTTAATGACCATTTAATTACCTTTATCTACAGTTGAGTGCCCCCCTTCTGTTGGAAACCCTATTTTATATAAACCAAACCATGGGTAATTACCTATCAAAAGCAGTTATATTTAAATTCCCACTGAAAGTAAATGAAGCAGTTCTCATAAATCATAAAACCATTCAAAGTTAGATCCAGGGGAAGGAGCTGCACTGGGCTGGAGTGTACAGCGGCTGAGGCAGGATAATCGAAGAGTTTAAGGCTAGCCTCAGCCACACAGAGACTTCAAAATCAGCCTGAACTACAAAGTGAGACTCCATCTCAACACAAAACAGATTGAGCTCATTTTATACTTAACAAATTGCAAATGAAAATCTCTCCATCCCATTTTGCTTGGAACTCAGTGAGCCTTTAAAACATTTATTACATATGCAGTGTTCTGCCTGCACATATGCCCACACACCAGAAGAGGGCACCAGATCTCATTACAGATGGTTGTGAGTCACCATGTGGTTGCTGGGAATTGAACTTGGTACCTCTGGTAAAGCAGCCAGTGATCCTAACCACTGAGCAATCCCTCCAGCCTGCTGTGACCCTTTAATACAGTCGCTCATGTTTTGGTAACCCCAACCATAAAATTATTTCATTGCTACCCTATAACTGTAATTTTGCTAGTTATGAATTGTAGTGTAAATATCTAACATGCAAGATATCTGAAATGTGACCCCCAAAGGGCTCGCACCCCACAGATTGAGAACCACTGATCTAAGTAGACCTCTAACTCATTATGGAAGGTACTTTGAATGTAGATCATTTGTTGCTGCAGACATAGCTCAGTGGTTAGGAGAGATTATGCTCTTACAGGGGACCAAGTATCCACATTAGGGGCTTACCATCACCTCCACTCCAGATTCAGAGATTCGAACCCACTGATGACCTCTGTAGGCACATGAACTCACACCCACTAACCTACACAAAGTTATACACACATAATACATAATTAAAATAAAAATTAAATCTAAAGAGAAAGAAAGTCTATCATTGGGCTAGCAGGCTAACCTGAGACAGACAGAACCAGTAATAGTCAAAGGGCCTTGTGACTCCCTAAACAGCGGTTTCGCATCTCTACTTTGAAGTCTTGGAAAACAGAATCTGAGAGGAAGAAGAGGGAAAACGTGCGTTGTCCCACCTGGTATTCATGAGGCAGAGTGCTGACAGGAGGCAGATGTCCACACAAGAGCAAAAAGATGGATACTCATTCCAGAAATGCAAGAGGATCCTCCAATTGAAGGTGTCTCATAGAAAGATTGTATCCACCCAGAAGGGAAACAAGTCACCACTTGTGATGTTAGCCCAAAGACCGAGACTGACACTGTAGACAACAAGGCCAGAGCCTCTCCATACAGAGGCCACTTTACCCAATCTCACACTTGTCCTCTTTGAACTGTTGACTCCTGCTTGGCATATGATTCTAACTTGGTATCATCATCATCATCACCACCACCACCATCACCACCACCATCACCATCATCATCACCACCACCATCACCACCACCATCGCTACCATCATCACCATCACTACCACCGCCATCATTATCCAGACATCAATATCAGCATTTGACACATACAACACCATTCAAATCAAACAAGACTCTTATGGGCTAAGCATTATTATTTCCTGTAGAGAGCTGCAAAGTGCCACGCCTTAAAGATGGCGGTGGCTTCCGCCTTCCACCTTCCCGATAGTGAGCGCTCTCTGTCGTAAACAAGTCCTTATTTGGCTAAGCCTGTTTAGCTTGCTTGCTTCCATATAAGAGCAGCCTATCTGCAGGGTCCACGTGGCTCACTGGGGTTGGTCAGCACAAGGGGATTTAAGTCTGTGCAGGCGTTTCCCTGGGGTCACCAGAAGAAGCATGTTCAAGGATCCTGATTAAACTGCTAGAAGATCTTCCCTGAGTCGCGTTTTTCCTTGCTGGTCGAGGTTGGGCACGGCAATTTCCTTCTCATTGATAAGGACACTGGGTCTAAAATAGGTTGGTTAACCTGTCCAAGGCTGCATATAAAAAGCATCAGAGTTGAGATTCCAGCCCAGACAATCTGATCCCAGATCCCTCCTGCTCAGGTCCTGTTTCTGCCATTTTTGGTCCTATAGATAATTTCCCCCTCTAATCCAGTTGTATTTAAATTTGAAAATATGTTTAGCTGATACTCTCTTACACATCATCATAGCTGTTTGTAGAGAAACAAAATACTGAGTATATAATTAAACAAAAAGAGCTATTTTGAAATTTAATTAATTTGAATAATATTTTCTTGCAGTTATGGACACAACCCAAGGTCTCCTTTGCCTACCACAGAGGAGTCTGAAGTATAAAATAAATGCTTTTACTCAGACATGATGATCTGACATCCAAGCTACCATCTGCGGCGCTCTATCTTCTTCCAAAGACAATTGTGGACCAGACCTGAAAAAGTAATAGATAACATGGCCTCACATGTCACATGGAGCTCAGTCACATAGCCACACCCAACATCAAAGGCACTGGTAAACATGGCCATCTGTGTGTCTGGGGAAATGAGCAAATGGATCTTGGGTGAACACATGGCAGTCTCTGCCATGGCAGTCTTCCCACTCAGCAATGCATCTGCTTTGACAGTGGCGTCTTAGCTCTCCTGAGTCACAGGTTTGAGTCATTACCAAATGTCCTGAGTAGGTAGAATAGACCACCAGCTAATGGAGATTTTCCCCAGTGTTATGTAAGGGGGTTTGAAGGTTTGCTTGATTTGAGCTATGGAGAGGTGTCAGCAAGCAATATCAGACAATCAGACGACTACCAAGCTCGGGCTCTCTACACCCTTGTGAGCTGTTAGATCCAATTCTGGGCAAACCTTGGTTTATGAAAGACCTGAGCATGAGCATATGCACAGGAAATAGAGCCATTTTTAGCTTCCAGCATCTTGTATATGCTTGGCCAGCTCTACCAACTGAGCTACATGGACACCCTGTTTGATTTATATTTTAATAGTACAAGAAAGCTTTTAGTTTAGCAGATTGAATGCTTACATGCCATACCAGGCAAAAAGGAGATTGTAATAGATCCTGATATCCTGTACCCAAACTAGAAATGACCCCCAAAAGCCAGTGTCTATAACCAGAAAAAGGCACATTTCTTCTGAAGAAAATGATAGTTAAACTAAAGTAAGGCATAGCTTTTCAAAACACATTACCAACATGCAGTCACTTTTAAGAAAAATTCCACCACTTGAAAACCTACTGTAGCATAAAACATTCATAAATTGAGTTTATCATTGCTATACAAATCTTTATTAGCTATGTCAAAATATGTACAGTTTCATATCATGAAAAGAATAAAATCACTACAAGTCTGTCAGCCTATCACTCAAGAGGCTGAAGCAAGAGAATTGTGGGTTTGAGGCCAGCCTGGGCTACACAGTGAGGTTTCGTGCCAGTGGGGAATGGCAGAAACAGTCACTCACTGTTGTGTTCAGTGAGGTGAGCGTGCGGGTGACGCACGCTCTGGCTCTAACATGTTCTCTAACATTTTTACTCCATAATGTCGATATTCTTCTGAATTATTGTAAAAACAAAAGAAATAGGAGAATCCCTTCCAGTCCTTAGCATCACTATCAGCAAGCAATGCTGATGTGGAGTGTGTGGCTTTTACAAAATTATATTTCTGGGATAAGGATTGGGAGAGACGAATTTTTTAAACGGAAATAATGAATGCTTTGGTAGAAGATCGCAGCATGCTGGCCAGTCTTTCTCAACACTGCGATGCCCAGAGCCAGCTCTTTGACCTGTAACTCCATTATTGAGAAGCTGAGAGGTGAGCTGCTTCAGCTTAGAGAATATTTTATTGGAAGAAGCTCCTAAGAGATCCTTTCTTTAAATATTCACTGTGTTCAGCATGCCCTGTTACCTCAGGGATTTACTCAGAACTCTGAGAAAATCTGTTTTGCATCCTTAGGCAAAGGTTATCCATTTCTGGGAGGTTGCTGTGTGTGATGCGTTTTCTTATGGATACCATGATTCTGTCCCTGAAGATCTCTTTATTGGACAAGGCCTTTAACCTGCCTCTGCAGCAGAGGTTCTTAAACTCATGATTGACTGCTCTAAGACACCACCTACATGCAAGACCATGATTGCCCAAGTTCATTAGAGCATCTGCCTTCATTGCCATCTCGGATGCAGGGAGTCCTTGTCTCACATACTTGAATGCTACTTAAAAATCCAAGAATGCTCAGGGGTATTTAAAGCTTTCTTAAGAGGCCAAGCCATGAATGCTGGGCTCTCCTTTTTTATTCCAGTAACCCAACCTATGATGTATGCAAAGTTATTCTAGTTTTTCATATCTTATATTCATAACCCAGTATCTATTTCTTTTATGTTCAAGAGAATAACCAATTAACAGAATATATTAAGTTGGATACAGAACTCTTAGTTGCAGAAAAGAACAAACAGGAATTCAGAATTGATGGTGTGTCGAAAAGATGCCCCTAATGTCTATTAGAGACAATCGCCCAAGTGTCCCTGTATTCCTGAATTTGACAGCTCTTACAGATTCCTACTTACCTATTCAAGTGAACAGCAGTAGAAGGTATAGTCTTCGCCAGGATTTTTGTTTGCCATTTGTGATAATAATAGTTTCTCTAGGGCAGCGTTTGGACAAGCGACACCCTTGTAATATCCAGTGGTTTTCTAAGCCCGCAGTTCTTCAGGATTGCCACAAACCCATCATGTATGCAGCATCCATAGAGGGCTGCCCTATACTGTCTCTTGGAACCTGGAGGACAAAGAGCAAAACTATAATCACACTGCCATGCTGAAATACATTGTTTCACCTATAAAGTTTACAAAGATAAATAAGTTGTTAAGTCACTAAATTATAAAAGCACAAGGGAAATGGTATGTTGCATTTTTATTAGTGGGATAAGAAATTGATCCAAATCTCTGCCAAGGACAACTAGACAATATATCAGAATTTTAACTCAGAAACTAGTTGAGGAAGTTCTAGAAACTTGACATAAGGAAAACAAATGGGCAACATTCTTCATGGTAACATGAAGCAAAGGTTGTAACTCAAACACAATGAAATATTGTGCCATTATGGAAAAGAATGACCAATTCCATCAAGGCCACACCCACTCCAACAAGGCCACACCTATTCCACCTGGGATTAAAGGCATGTGCCACCACCACCCAGCCAGAGTCACCTTTGCATGTACACAGATTTTTATGTATAAAGTCACCCTCAGGCTTCTGTGCTTAAAAACTTATTTCCCAGATGGTGGAGCTCTTTGTGTTGATAGCCATAGCTGGCAGAGGTGAGTTGCTGGGGCCAGCCAGGCCTTTGGCTTGTAATTCCAGGGATATCGTCCATGATGAGGAGGGACACATGAAGTCTGGGGATAGCTCTGTCTGTGCTGATAGGGAGCACTCAATGCAACTTATTTATGTCTCAGGGGCTTAGCAAGAAGCAGAGTCCCAGCCAGAAACAAAGTAACTTGAAACACTTGAGCCCTGCCCTTTCTACCCTCCCTCCACAAGCTAGAACCCATGTCCTACGGTTATACACCACCCCAGAAGAGTGTCACCTGCTGGCAGGTCAAATACATGGTCCCATGGGGAGCATTTCATATTCAAATTGTAACATCTAAGTCAAGCATGGAGGCTAAAACCTACAATCCCAGCATTTCACAGGCCGAGGCAGGCGTATTCCCATAAGTTCAAGACTAGTCTGGGCTATAGAGTTAGTCCCAAACTATCTGGGCTACAGGGTGAGACTCTGTTTCTACCCTCTAAATGAAGTAACACAATTTTTTATGTTGACTTAACAGGCTAAGAGATGCATAGAAAGCTTATAAAATAGTGTTTCTAGTGTTCTAAATGTTCAGTTTAGTCCACCTGCAGGGTGTGACTGTCCAGTTGCCAGAGGTGGGACAAAGTGTGTATCAAAATAAGAATGTCTGAAATAGTAGCTCATACTCGAGTCGTTCCAGTTTATTCTGAAGTGTGTGTATGGATTCTGGAAATAAAGTCTCAGCGCTTCCTTACCCTAAAAACTCCTTTCTTCTTTTGTGGGACTAGGGGGACAGGCACATACATGTGTTCTAGCGTCTTGACAGGCTTTAAGGTAATAGAGAAATTCCTGGAATCTTTCCTTAATTTCCCTGACCTTGCCTTTGAGGTAGTGCCTCTCTTTCCTCAAGCCCTGGGGGAGCATGGTCCCCAGAGAGGCTTGCCTCCTTCAAAGAGTCCCACACACAACTTGTGCATCCACGTCAGGTTTTTACATTGCTGTTCAAGATGCAAAACAAGTGTGTGTACATGTGGGTGTGCCTGCCTGTATGCATGGGTGCAAATTCTCAGGGGTTAGTCTTTCCATCCGCCTGTTTCTCCCACTGTGTTTCCCATTCCAGGGTACCTGGCCCAATCTTAATTTCACACTCTGTTTTTTCCCTCGGGTATTTGTTACAGCAATAAGAAGTTTGATTAACATGTACTCAAAACATGAAAAATAAAAGACCCAAAGATATTGGGGTTCAAGCTTCAAGTTGAAGTTCAGAGAAGCAAAGCAGTCAAGCCAGTAAATCTTACCTCTACCCAGATGAAATGGCAATCCTGTTCCCACGAATCCTCAGAGGCAAAAGGCTCTGAATTTCTGTCTCCTCCTTCTTATCTCCCTTTCTCTGCCCAGCCATATCCTCCTGTCTCTACCTCCCTAGGGCCGGGATTAAAGGCGTGTGATCCCAAGTGCTGAGATCACCTTTGTGTGAGCTGTTTCTTTTAGGACTGCATCAGTGTGGCCTTGAACTAACAGAGATCCATCTATCTCTTAATCCTGAGTCCTGTAATTAAAGATATGCACCACTACTGCCTGATCTCCATAGCTTGAGGCTGACTTTGCTTTCTGAATCTTCAGGCAAGCTTTAATAAATCATAAATAACATATCACCATATACACTGATGACACCAAAGCAAGGAAGTTAAATTCATATACTGAAAGATAAGAAGTCACCAATTTTAATTATTTTTCTTGCAAAATGAACTACAGATGGTTAAATTAAGTTGATAAAGATTCAAGAAATTATAATAAAAAAGAATTAGCAAAGTAAATTTTGTTAAAGAACCTGCTTTTTATCAAAAGTCAGTATAAAAAATGAATAAAAAGGAAAGTCACCTTCTTGGAGAAGCTATTTTCCACATGCATTCAGAATACATGAAGAAACCCTGAGCCACCAGGATACAATCTAATTCTAAGAGATCTGAGAAAAGAACCCAGAATGGTGAGTTCATATATGAAAAGATGTCTAATATGGGGAGTGTGGAAAAAGACCAGGCTTCACACGGTGCATTAATAAAACTCTTCATCACTATAGACGGAACAGGTAAAAGCTCTGTGGCAAACAATTTTAACATAACTCAGAAATCGTTTTTCTAAGTTCCAATTGTTTCTAAGAAAAAAATGGGTTTAATAGTGACATCTATGTTGTGGTCATTAGTACTGATTGCTAGCATGACAAGATCTGGACTCACCAATGGCACATGCCTCCAGGCACCTATGAGTGGTCATCTAGAGTAGAAAGACCTGCCCCAACGGTGGGTAGCATGTTCGGTGGGCCTGAACTGAGCACAGACAATGCACATTCCTCTTTTCCTGGCTCCTGACTATGGACACAGAGTGACCAGCCACCTCCAGTTCTTGCTGCCAGGGGACACCGCCATGATGGACTATACCCCTAAACTTCCAACTGTGAGCGCTTTCTTCTTTAAGTTGTTTTGGTTAGGGTATTTTGTCACAGCAAAAGATAAAGTATCTTTTGAGATACACATGTAATGCCCGTTCTTCTCACAGAAGGGACTGACGTGTGACCTCTGAGACAGGCTAAACATCCTGATGCTGAGCTCCAAGATGCGGTACCTTGTCCATGCACTTGTTATCTAAACTGGGGGTGTCTCTACCTACAGGCTTTCTAAGCAGCTGTCTGGGTTTTGGCCTTAGTACTTCCTTAGGCCTGTATATAGAAGTTTTTGTCAGGCCCAGTCCTGAAGCCATTAGTCCCAAATAAACACACAGAGACCTACATTAATAAACTAGTTGGCCAATGGCTTAGGTTCTTATTGGCTAGTTCTGTCTTAATTACTAACCCATTTCTATTCATCTCTGTATCTCCACTTGGTCTTGGCTTACCAGTAATGCCTGGACCTCATGCTCCCTCGGCAGACACATGGTGTCTCTCCTGTGATTCATTCTTCGAGCTTCTCTCCAGAATTCCCCTGGTCTGGTAGACCTGCCTATACTTCCTACTTGGCTGCATCCTGCCTGTCCATTGGCCAAAACAGTTTTATTCATCAACCAATAAGAGAAACATACATTCACAGCATACAAAAGAACATCCCACATCATTGGCCAGTTCAGTCATAATGTATACCAGGGGTAAACAGGGCAATGAGCTTGCAGAATGGCTTTAGTTGGAATGAGTGACAACATGTATATTTTATTTTTTGCATATATACTTATTATTTCAATTAAATACAGACTTATTAAAAATAAGAACTTAGTTCTATAAACAAACATTATTTACTAGTTTTGAAACAGGGTCTTTGTATGTAGCCCTAGTTGACCAGAAATTTGGAGACCATGATGGCCTTGAACCTACCTACAGAGATCACCTGTCTGTGCTTTCTAGTGTGGGGACTAAAGGTGTGTACCATCACATCCAGGTGCTGTAAACACTTAACTGCCATCATCTGGTACATTTTGATTATATATAAAAGTGTTAAAATCATGTGGCAACCTTTACTTACAAATGTGTCATATAGATGAGCCCAGTATGCCAAACTGTATTTTTTTTGTTTGTTTTTTGTTTGTTTGTTTAAGATGGGATCTCACTCTGTAGACCACATTGGCCTTGAACTTGAAGTGATTATCCTACATCAACTAACTGAATCCTGAGAAGACAGATGTAAGCCACTGGTCTCTAAACCATAATTATACTATCACTCTACAATATAAATTCATTTTTAGCATAAATTGTGGGTTCCTGGGGAAATTTGAGGATCACCACGCAGAATTACTTGTCTCCCTCAGCTGATGGGATGGAGGTGGGCAGACTTAGGTAACCCTAAGGAGACTTCCCTCTACTCCTCTACATTCGGTCTCACTTTCCACCTTCTCAGATTTTTAAAAAATTGTGTCTGTGTCTCTCTCTGTCTCTCTTTCTGTCTGTCTGTGTGTGTCTCTCTCCCTCTCTCTCTCTCTCTCTCTCTCTCTCTCTCTCTCTGTGTGTGTGTGTGTGTGTGTGTGTGTGTGCCTGCCTGTATGTGTGCCTGCATGTGGTTATGGCCAGAAGAGATCATTGGATCCCCTGGAAATGGAGCTACAGGCAATTGTGATATGGGTGTTGTAAATTAAGCTGGGAGACTCTACAAGATCAGTCGTGTGTGCAGTAACTGCTGGGCCTGCTCTCCAATCCCACAGATGCCCTTATCACATCTCCAGCAAATGGGAGAAACCACATCCCTGGTACAGAGTTATTCACACAACACAATACAGGGGGCTACTGGAGGGGTGCATGCCATTGGCCAACCATGAAGTTACACTCTACATTTTTTTTTTCTTGTAAGTTTGCTAGTGTTGACTCTGTCTAGCCTTTCCCACCTTGTGTCTCACAGTGCTTCTCCTAGGTAAAGCATGTGTAGATAGAAAGAAACCAACTACTCCACAGGGAACTCCGCACTTTAACCTCTATAGGTCTCTGACACAGCAAAGCAACACCGAAGTGCCCACATCCTCACAGTGCAGAAGAGCTGTCGTATTTGCAGGTGTGGCTAAATCAAGCATTTTTTTGGAAAAAGCAGTTTAAATTCAGAATTATCTTCATTGGAAATGAAAGCTGTTTCTAACTCCTCCTCAGGACGAGATTGCTCCCTTGATGAGATGGTTGCTTTAAGAAGACAATGTCTTATGTAGTTTAAAATGCTTTGCAGAGTGAGTCTGCTGTCTCCAGCTTGTATTTCCTGCATGGACTTACTACAGTAAATGCTGGCTGATCTGATGGGCCAACAGATTAAATCAAATTTGGATTCTGAAATACTTCTTTCATTTGTTTAGATTGTCTCCACAGAGTAGCTCTTAGATACAACCTCTTAAGACAGGGCGGAAATTGGCACCAGTGAACTACAGCTTTAGGGTTTTTCCATATTGAACCTAACTGGCTTCTGTGGCCTCAGGGTGGCTCAGGCCACCAGATCACTGTTTTCTAGTGACAGGTGCTGCCTGTGGGCTCTCAGAACAAGCAAGCTGCCCTGCAGCACACAGCCCTTTCTCTTGTTCATCCCCCTAACTGGAACATTCCTCTGTTTCTCCTCCCTGAACTATAACCTCTTCAGAGAAGCTGTCCCTGAGCACCTCAGTCCAAGGCAAGTCCCAATCTCTGCTCTCTGCTAGTGAGTTCTGCTTTCCCCCTGGGAAGTGCAAGCCAATGTGTTCACTTTCCTGTGCCTATTTATGTCCCACACGCTGATACAGAATTTAAGCACGAAGAAGGGACTCTAATCCATCTTGGCTGCCAGCCTGTGTGCCTGGTTCAGTGATCTCTTGGCCAGCAACAACTTCTGATCCATTTCAGAGTTAGAAAAATCTCCAATGTTCTTCAGAAGGTAAGTTCCAAGATACATAGCTACATTTCATACCACAAACTAGACCTGGCTACATACCAGAATTCAGGTTAGTCCCTCAAAGCCACAAACTGTAGTCTCAGTTTGAAATTTTGAGTTTATTTCAGAAATATTTAGATTCTGGTTAATTCTGCATAATGACCACTAGAGGGGGCAATAGCCAAATACTATAAAATGGAAGTTCCGTTTTTTTTTTGGTCTGAATTAAAAGCCTCCTCTCAGTTACCTTAATTGATCAAAGTACATGATCAATTGTGATGGAAGGAAGACTCTACTCCCCAGCAAGGCAGCACTGTTACTTAGGAAATCCTCTTTGTCATTGTCCTGGAAGTTGACACTATCTTGGCCTCTCTTCTAAGCCTCCTGTCTCTAATACTCTCTGAAATCTTCCAGGCAGCTGCACAGCCCACACTCACCCTCGGCCTCTGTGGCACATGGATAGTCTCGATGTCCTCCCTTTGCTAACCACTCACTGTCCGGTCCCCCACACTGCCAGCGTCCTCATCCCCAGATACCCCTCCATCCTGCTACCATTGCTGGGCACGTGCTGTCTTCAGCAACAGTAGTGAGCTGCAGGTTGGCACCCATGCAGCTGCTGCACCTGTCACAGCACCGTTTCTTTAATTCTTGTCTCACCACGCTGCTCTGTTGTCGCCAGTCAGCAAGTGTGGAAGTGTAGGAGCCGGCCCTCTTGTTCTTCTATTCATGTCATTCAGCAGCCACATGGCCATGACCCCTTCATACACCCACCCAAGCCTGTGAGGTCACTACACCCACACAGGCCTGTGATGTCACTATACCCACACAGGCCTGTGATGTCATTATACCCATCCAGGCCTGTGATGGAGTTCACATCTGCCCTAGGAAACGTCTCTCCATCCCACATGGCATCAGTTTCTCCATTCTTGCCCTCCACTCTACTGCACGTGTCTACTGTGTTTGTGTCCAGTGGTGAGAGTGTAGTGTTGAAGTCTCCCACTATTAGTGTGTGGTCTCGATTTGTGATTTAAGCTTTAGTAATGTTTCTTTTACAAATTCAGGAGCTCTTGTGTTTGGGGCATAGATGTTCAGAATTGAGATTTTTGTCTTGCTGCATTTTTCCTGTGATGAATATGAAATGCCCTTCTTTATCTTTTTTGATTGATTTTGGTTTGAAGTCTATTTTGTTAGATATTAGGATAGCTACACTCTTAGGTCCATTTGATTGGAAAAATTTTTCCCAACCTTTTACTCTGAGGTAATGTCTGTCTGTGAGGTTGAGGTGTGTTTCTTGTATGCAGCAGAAGGATGGATTCTGTTTTCACATCCAATCTGTTACCCTCTGTCTTTCTATAGGTGAATCGAGACCATTTATATTAACGGATGTTAATGACAAGTTATTGCTAGTTCCTGTTATTTTTGTTTTTGTTGGTGGTGATGGCATTGTGTGTTCAATTCTCTTCTTTGGGATTTGCTGCTATAATCTCATCTATTTCCTGTGTTCTTGTGGACATAGATGATTACCTTGGACTGGCTTTTTCCTTCTAGTACTTTCTGTAGGGCTGGGTTTGTGGATAGGTATTTTTAAATCTGATTTTATCATGGAATATCTTGTTTTCTCCATCTATGGTTATTGAAAGCTTTGCTAGGTAAAGTAGTCTGGGCTGTCATCCGTGGTCCCTTGGTGTCTACATCACCTTTGTCCAAGAACTTCTGGCTTTCATTGTTTCTATTGAGAAATTGGATGCAATTCTGATAGGTTTACCATTATATGTTACTTAGCCTTTCGCCTTTGCAGCTCTTAATATTCTTTTTTCATTACGTATGTTTATTGTTTTGATTATTATGTGGTGCGAGGACATTTTTTTGGTCCAGTCTATTTGGTGTTCTGTAAGCCTCTTGCATTTTCATAGTCATGTCCTTCTTTAGGTTGGAAACGTTTTCTTCTATGATTTTGTTGAATATATTTTCTGTGTCTTTGAGCTGGACTTCTCCTTCTTCTATCCCTATTATTCTTAGGTTCAGTCTTTTCATGATGTCCCAGATTTCCTGCATGTTTTGTATAGAGGAATTGCTGGATTTAAAATTTTTCTTTGATCAATGAATTTATTTCCTCTATTGTATCTTCAATGCCAGAAATTCTCTCTTCCATCTCTTGTATTCTGTTGCTTATGTTTGCATTTGTGGTTCCTGATTATTTACCCAGATTTTCCATTTCCAGAATCCCCTCGGTTTGTGTTTTCTTTATTGCCTCTATTTCAGATTTCAGGTCTTGAAACTTTTTTGATTGCTTTTCCTTGGTTTTCTTCCAATTTTTCATTTGTCTTTTCCTCTATTTCTTTAAGGAAATTTTTCATTTCCTCTTTAAGGACCTCAATCATCCTCACAAAGTTATTTTTTAGATCATTTTATTCTACTTTATCTGTGTTGGGATGTTCAGGTCTCACTGTAACAGCACTACTAGTTTTTAGAGGTGCTGAATCCTTATATTGTTGAGTGTGTTCTTACCTTGCTGTCTATGCATCTCTTCCTCTAATTGGTATAGATGCAGCTTGTGCTTCAGGGGTCTCTCTTTCTCCAGTTGGTATAGTTGGTTGCTGTGGCTCTGTCGACTGCTCCTTCAGGAGCAAGCAGAGCAGAGCTTCTGGTGAATGCTCCTCCTGGTGGAAGTGGGCCCAATGCTCAGGTGGTCCCTCCTTGAGGTGCAGGCAGGGCTACAGCTCCTCCCCTTGGAGGTGTAGGTGGGGCTGAAGGTCCAGTGGTCAATGTAGCAGCGAGGTATCTACAACTGAGAAATGGCAGTGAATGCTGGCTGGGACACAGGAGATCTTTCTCAGAGGAACTTCTTGTGATAGTTTCTGGAAGCCACTACTGGAAACTTGCTGCTGTTGTCTCACCCAGCGGTCACACCCTGCTCCCAGGCCTAAGGTTGGGGCCTCCCTCTGACACTGCTTCTAGGCTTGGGTTCGGGCCTCCCAATGACGCTGCTCTGGACCTGAGGCTCAGACCTCCCTCTGAAGCTCTGTGTGTGTGTGTGTGTGTGTAAGCTGAAGGTAGAGAAGGGCAGTTAATCATCACCCTTTATCACCAACCCATCCTAGCAAGAAAGGAATGTCAGCTAATTGAACTGCTTCGTGTTTGTTCCCTGACCTTAATGAATCTATCTCTCAACTATGTGCCTTCTAAAACTTTAGATTGTCTTCTGGATTTTTTACCTCAAAGCTGTTTAACAAAAACATGTCTGACTTTAAGTTATTTTCAAAGTTTTGTTTCAGCTATGATGTACTCTGAAACCTGTGTACACATCTCCCAATATTAAAATTAAAAGAATTTAAGCTAACTCGGTTGCTGAGACCTAGTTGTTTACTTTAATCATTAACCTAAGCCACATTGTATGGTTCCTCAATGAAAACTCATGTGATCTAGCTATATGACACTTCCTCTTCATTTTTTTTTTTTTATCCTCTGCAACCTCTGTTTTATCAGATGCAGGGACAATGTTTTATCCTACCTTTACTTATGTTAATTTTTTCACTAAACTAACCTCTATCACAATCCCTTTCTATATTTATTAAAAATCCTTAATCATCAAAACCCCATTTAAACTAACACTATCATTGTTTCAGTTAAACGTTCAGCTTTGAGATCATCTTTATAATAATCCACAGGTGAAAATGACCAGTAGATGGCGATATTTCCAAGAGCTGATCATACTGCATTCAGGACAGTGGGGATCTCCCCACGCCCATTCACACCATATCAGACGCCAGAGAAGAATGGCAGCAACAAAGTATGCAGACACACCAGAAGCAAGGAACACTCTGGGGCTGAGGCTCTGGGGGTTGTGCACTCACCTGAGATTCGCCAGTCACGGTTTGGTTTCCTGGTGGAGCATCCCCTGATGTCAGTTGATGTCAGTTGCCATCTGCTACTGCTCTGGCATGGCCACCAGCACTGGTAGCTTTCAGTTCTCTCTTTTTTTCTAAATATCAGGTCTTTGTGAGAAACTCCTTCTGGTGAATGTTTAAGCCAGACAACCAAACTGGATATGGAGAGAGATGGCCCCAGAATAGCTTCAACTATAATGCCATTCTTCAATTAGAATGTTCTGGAAGCTCCCGTGCCCAGGACTTTATGATCTCCTTCCCAGGAGTCAGGGAAGCTAAGGAAAAAGCACCTCCAGCCCTGACCCTAACACTGTGAATGATACACCCTGAGAGCCTTGCATGTCCCTCCGGGGAACCCATCTCCTGTTGCCGTTCTCCCCCTAATGTTTAATCGGACACCCCCAGAGGCCTGCCACAGGGATGGCCCTGCTGGGCCTGTCATTCACATTTCTTGCCTCTGACCTGTGCCTACTTCTGAGAGCACATCTCTATTTATTTCAGAATAGCGGGTGATACTCATCTTCAACCTAATGAAAATTAGTTACCCCCTAGTAGCCAAACTGAAAACCCTCAAATTCTCAATGTTTTACATTTCTTAAGTCTTTTTATATTTATTTTGAAAATCTAAGACATTTGAAGATTTCTTTGGTATATTCCTGGGTGGTTAAGTAAAAATAGTGATGATTGTGGAGTCAAGCTGCAAATGAGGGTATTATGTTCTCACGTTGATCAAGTGTTCGCTAACTCAGCTTGCTTGCCAACCCAAACTACCAGTCTCACTCAGGCCAAGGAATTGTTTGTTTGTTTGTTTGTTTGTTTGGGGTAAGGTTCTCATTATGTACCTCTGACTTATCTGGCTATGTAGACCAGGCTAGCCTTGAACTCACAGAGATCACCTGCCTCTTGAGTTCAGGGATTAAAAGTGTTCATCACCACTCCTGGCTGAGCCAGGACTTTATGTATAAAAAGTTGCCATGGACACAGGGGAACACATGTAGTCATTAAGGAGTATGAGAACACATTCAGGAAGCTTGGGCTGATTGAGGTGTGTGCTTCCTTCATCTGCTGCCTCTATTTCTTTAGGCCATGCTGTGTTCTCATTTTAACCTTAGACATAATGCTCCCACTATGTGTCACTCATAATGTTGTCCAGACACAGAGAACAAAAAGGAAAGTTTCAGTGAAGCTCATGATGGCTGATATACCTGCTCTGATCCAGGCCTGTCTTCTTTATGGCTTTAAAAACTGTCCCTCTCCTGAAGACTTCCTTCCTGCCACTCAGGCTCATCTGTATCAGATCCTAGGAATGAGCCTCCCTAGCACATGGAACATAAGACAGTGTTTAACCTCTGCATGCATAAAACTTGACCAACAGAAACTGTGTACTGAAGTCCCCAGAGAGGAAGTCATCCCTGTGTTAAGTATTCTACAAGCCTATTGATTGATCAAAAGTTTAATGATTGTAGATAGCTAAAAGGTTTCTGATTGGAAGTCAACTTTTATCAGGTCCTTATATCTGGCCCTCTAAATAGCTATCTGCTACCCACATGTGTATGTAACCTAACATTCTTGTGATCATTCTTACAAATCCTTTTATGTTGTACTGTAGTGGGATATTCACTTTGTCTCCTTCTGTGGCACTGACCACGCCCATTGGGGTGGAGCCATGGGTGGAAGTGACCTGTAGAAGGAAGTCTGAGGAAGAGCCAGGGAACGCCTCGGAGAGGAGAGCATCTGGTGGAACTTGCTGGTGTTCATCTGTCTAGGTTGTAAGTTATTTCTCCCTGAATAAACATCTATTCGGCCTATTTGTTTATCCTGATCCTTGTTTAGCCGCAATATTGTACAATCTTGAAAAGTCCAACACAAAATCAAAAATATCCACCAGGGAACAGCTCCAGTTGAAACTCTGGGCAGTAGCCTGTCAGCCTCAAAGCACAGGCAATGTCAACATGCTTTCCTTTGGGGATGTCTGTCTTCTCTCTGATTCTCAATAAGCTCACACACCTCATCTCTTTCAGGATCCAACAGATCCAGGTATAAGTGGTGTTCCACCCATGACTGTCATCTGGACTGACAATGCAGGCAATGTTTAACTCTAGACTAGAAGACTGAAGGATTTCGTGACTGCTCCCCAGAGGAGCTCCAAGAGGCATTACAGCTCTAGAGAGAAATTAGAGAAACTATTTCTGTCCTACTCAGCTCTTTGTCCCCACTTAACATGAAGCGGTTCCCGGCAGACCAACCTTCTACCTTCAATTACCTAACAGACTGAGAGGAAAAAGTCTCTCAGAAGTTAGTGCAGGCAGACACAGAGACAGCTTAGAAACCTGGGACCCCACGTGACTTGAGTTGTGCACACACACGTCTACCAATGTGCCCTGAACCTATGCCCCCTCACTTTCGCTGAAGTTAACATGGCACCCCCATGTCAACAATAGAATGTTACTCCTCCCTAGCAGCCAATGTGACTTCCTTTTCTGTAGTTCATTCCCTTTCACATGCATTACTCATACCCAGGTAGGAGGCACAGGTGTGGCAATATATTATTTGTGATCTAATAAAGCTTGCCTAAGATCAGAATGCAAGGATAGCCATAGCCATAGAGGCCAGGCAGTGGTGGCACACATCTTTAATCCAAGCACTAGGGAGGTGTATAAGACAGGAGCTTAGGGTCTCATGCAGCATTCAGTCTCCAGCCACACTGAGGACAGGATCGCCCAGCCTTGGCAAGGTAAGAACTCTCTAGTGGCTGGCTGCCTTGCTTCTCTGATCTTCAGCTTGAACCCCAACATCTGTCTCTGAGTTTTTATTATGCATACTACACTCAGGGGCCAATCCAGGCTAAAGTATTTTGGGATACACGCACAATAAGACAAACTGTGTCCTTCAAGTGAACTTTTAGGAAAAATAATGTTTACCATCTGTCTTAGTCACTGTTCTATTGCTGTGAAGAGACACCATGACCAAGACAACCTTTTTTTTTTAAAGCATTTAATTAGGGGTTTGCTTATAGCATGACAGCATTCATGGTACTGGAGCAGACAGACAGACAGACAGACAGACAGACAGACACACACACACACACACACACACACACACACACACTGGGTCTGGCTGCCCAGCATGGGTTTTGAAACCTCAAAGCTCTCCTCTAGCAACACACTTCTTCCAACAAGACAACACTACCTTTACCTAATCCCTTCAAAGAGGTCTTCTCCCTGATGATTAAGCATTAAAAATATATGAGCTAGCTGGGCAGTAGTGGTGCACATCTTTAATCCCAGCCCTTGGAAGGCAGAGACAGATGGATCTCCAAGTATGAGGCCAGCCTGGTCCACATAATAAGTTCCAGGACAGTCAGGGCTACTCAGAGGAAATGTATATCAATGATGATGATGATGATGATGATAATAATAATAATAATAATAATAAATAGAAAAGAGCCAGTGGGGGTTATTCTTAATCAAACTTCCACACCCCACTCCCTGACCCCCACAGGCTTGTAGCCATCATAATGCAAAAATGCATTCAGTCCAACTTCAAAAGTCCCATAGTCTATCAGTCCTAATACTGCTTGGGTTCGGGTCTCTCCATCAGCACATTCTCAGATGCCCCTTTGTTCTTGTGGTGTGATTCTGCACGCCACTCCCTGTTTGATGTTTACCCAGTGAGTTGGCACTCACCCAGTGAGTTTACCCAGTGAGAGGGCCTTTGGTCCTCTCAGAGGTGAGTGTGAGGACCTCTTGTCTACCCCTTTTCCTTCTCCTTCCTGTCTGTCTGTCTGTCTGTTCATCAATTAGGGCGTACACATTTTACTTTTGGTTCATTTGGCATCTGGGCTAACCACCCAGAAGGTGGAACCAATGATTGGACCCTGACTGCCTCTTCTGGTCCAGAGACTGTGTGGGCACACAGCTGTGGCTAATGAACCACAAAGGTCTCCCACTAAGCTCAAGACAGGTATACTCACCATCTGATCAATATTACAGCAAACTTCCCTGTAGAAGTCGTGTGATTGGGTTCCACTGTTTGTGCTGGAATGTTTGTTTTCAAAATGAGAATGTTTTATATGTAATTTGGAGTAAATTTCTCATGTGCTCTGTAATTGGAAGGTCTACCTGTTGTATAAAATACAACTATATATTTTTTACTGAAGTAGTAAATTGTTATAATAATCAATGGTGTCTATAAAGCCACTAATTTTACACACAAAATCAATTTTAACAAGAGAGAGGCACATGGGTTCAATCCCCAGCACTGACACAAAGCAAAGCAAAAATCAATTTCAAGGTTTCAAATTGTTAACTAATAAAGAAATAGGTTGGCAGAAAGTATAAAAATGTGGAAAGGATGTAGTAGCTGTAAATTGCCATGTTCTTTTTTGAACTCATTTCCTTAAAACGTTAAATAATAAGGGACTCAAGGTGGCTGTGGCAGGTGGCAACCGGTGCCACAGAGCTACTCCAAGGAGCCCGAGAGACCCATGAGGGCTTTGAGAGGAGACTCAGCAGCAGGAACAATTCACAAAGGCAGATCTTTGGGAAGACGCTTTTAAAAAGTAGTTTCGTGGAACTGGGAAGAAAGACGGTGGGACCGAGCATGCAGAGGAGAGAGGCTGACTCGCCGGTGGCGACAGGGACAGCAGTGTGACTGCAGCAGACATAGCATCATGTCACTGTGGAGTGGAATCCGACTGGTCATTGCACAGCAGCAAAGAGCAGCTACTGTCTGAGGGGTAGCACTGGGCAGCAGCACTGCTGTGAGGTTTGTGCCCAGATAAGCCCAAGGGCAGAGTGGTGTGCAGCAGCCTTGAGTTAGTGCAGCACTGCCCGCCTGAGCCCGCTACCCAACCGCACGACCACCCTATCACCCTGACTCTGAGCAGCAACGTGTCTGAGAGACTGAGCCCCCTCCAAAGATCCCTGTGGCCCAAGCTGCTGCCAGAGGCCATGTTGATGCCCATGGTCCTGCTACGGACAAGAAAGTTTCTATTGTAATAGTATTGATGACTGCAGACTCATACATGAGAATGAGAGACATTGAAGGTTTCCATGACAACCTCTCCCTGCCCCCGCTCCACCCCACCCTCAAAAAAGAAAGAAACAGTCCAGGCAGGAAGCCATTGAAGATTGAAACTTGGGATAAAGATGCTGAAGTGCAGCTCTTCAGAGTTGATGGCTGCTGTAGGGGAGAAGGACTCGGTTTCGTTAAGGGACTGACCACTGGGAGTTTGACTATGTGCCAATGTGAATATGGGAAACCTAAATTGGACTTGGTGTATTTCTCTTTTAGGGGGGCATAAGTGTGTGTGGGGGGGGGGGTCTGGAAGGAATGGAAAGCAAGAGTGATTGGGTGCATTGTATGAAATTCTCAAATAATTGATACAAATATTATGTTGGGGAAAATGTTAAAGAATAATATGCAGAATAAGAGAAACTTGAATATTATATTAGTCTATTATTGAAATAGCAGAATTCTAGTATGCACAGAAGTAGCTGGTAAACTAGACTGCATTCAAAGGTCTATAGGAAGCTTTGATTCTACTACATCTGCTGTTTTGTTAGTTACCTACAGTACAAATCTCACTACCCCTTCACCCAAACCACCACAGTTTAATACCTCAGAGAAGTTCTCTCGTAGGTTAAAATTTTCTTTAAAAGATTAGTATTTTCAGGGCTGAAGGGATAGCTCAGCTGTTAAAGGCTAGACTCACAACCCGAAATAGAAAAGATTAGTATTTTCAGACCTTTATACTAAGCAATTTTTTGATGCATAACAGATTCATTTATTTATTTTTATTTATTTTTCTTATTTTACATATCGATCCCAGTTCCCTCTCCATCCCTCCATCCCTCGCTTCCACTCTCCCATGCCCCCCACCACCCTCGCATCCTATCCCTCCCCACTCCACATGTAGGGTGATGCCTTCCTTCAAGGGGCATCTAAATCTGTCAAGTCATTTGGAGTAGGAACTACGCCCTCCCTCCTGCCTCTAGGCTAAGGGAGTATCCCTCCATGGGGAATGTGCTCCCAAAGCCCTTTTGTGCACCAGGGACACATGCTGGTTCCACTGTCAGAGGTCCCTTAGTCTGCCCAGGCCTTCTAACTGACATCTATGTTCAGGGGGTTTGAGTCCTCCAGTGCTGGATTCCCAGCTGTCAGTCTGGGGGCCCATTAGCTCCCCCTTGTTCAGGTCAGCTGTGTCTATGGGTTTCTGTAGCCTGATCTTGTCCTCCCTTTCTGCATCTGGATTCTAGTTCATCTCTGTGTTTAGTTGTGGATGTCTGCTTCTGTTTCCATCAGCTACTAGATGAGTGCTCTATGATGGTAGATAAGTTAGTCATCAGTCTCATTATCAGGGAAGGGCATTATTGGTAGCCTTTCCCCTATTGCTCAAATTGTTAGTTGGGGTCAGTCTTGTAGGTCTCTGGACATTTCTCTACAGTCAGTTTTCTCTTCAAACCTATAATGGTGCCCTCTTTTATGGTATCTCTCCCTTTCTCTCTCTCTTTTTTCTCTCGTCTGTTCCTCCCCTACTCAATCTTCCTAGTCCCACGTGCTTTCCTCTCCTCCCCTTCTCTTTCTCCTAGCCCCCTCTCCGTTCACTCCCCTAGCCCCCCACACTCCCAATATGCTTGGGAGATCTTGTTCCTTTCCCCTTCTGTGAGGTAGCTTCTATGAATCTCTTAGAATCTTCCTTGTGACCTTGCAAATACATCCCACATGGAGGGAAAACTGCCTTAATCTAGAGACAGGAGAGAAGCCCTAGTCCCTACTTCACATGACCTGTCAGATCTACATGACCCCAACTGGATGGCATTCCCCTACATATGGAATTGGGGTGGAGGGATGGGAGGGGAGGGTGGTTAGAGTGCAGGTGAGAGGGCAGAGAGGGTAAAAGGGAGGGAAGGAGGAAGGGAAGAAGGGAGGGAGGGAGAGAGAACTGGGATCGACATGTAAAATAATAAATTAAATTAAAAAAATGCTTTGACTCCAAAATTTAAGTTCAAGGACAAGTTACTGGGGAAAAGGATTTCTATTTTTGTTTCCACAGAAAATGAAAAGCTGAGGATTCCTTCCAGACTAATGTGGTTTGATCAAGGCAGACCGCCTGAAACAGAGTACCAGGTGATTCTACATTCAAAACAGCTGGACCAAGCAGCCTTACAGACTACAGCCAGGATTTCTGCATCTTCTTAGAATCCCCCATGACAGCACCCCTTACCAGCAGGAAGTAGTTTGGAAAGAACGACGCCCAAATTCCCAAATATTGTCTATAAATGTTTGTTTTCATTTAAATGGACTTGGTTATATAATATATATATATATATACATATATGTATGTATGTATATATGTATATGTATATATAAAGAATCCTCCTTGTATCCTAGTTTCTTTGGTGGTGTGAATTATAGGCTGGTGATCCTTTGCTCTATGTCTAAAATCCATATATGAGTGAGTACATACAATGTTCCTCTTTTTGTAACTGGGTTACCTCATTCAGGATGGTTTCTTCAAGTTCCATCAATTGCCTGCGAATTTCAAGATTCCATTGTTTTTGCCACAGAGTAGTATTCCATTGTGTAAATGTGTCACATCTTCTTTATCCATTCTTCAGTTGAGGGGCATCTAGGTTGCTTCCAGGTTCTTGCTATTACAAAAATGCTGCTACAAACATAGCTGAACAGATGTCTTTGTTGCATAGATGTGGATCATTTGGGTATATGCCTAAGAGGGGGATTGCCAGGTCCTGTGGTAGACTGATTCCCATTTTCCTGAGGAACCGCCATACTGATCTCCAAAATGGCTGTACAAGTTTGCACTCCCACCAGCAGTATAGGAGTGTTCCCCTTTCTCCACATCCTCTCCAAAATAAGTTGTCCTTGGTGTTTGTAATTTTACCCATTCTGGCAGGAGTAAGATGGTATCTCAGAGTTGTTTTGATTTGCATTTCCCTGACAGCTAAGGATGTTGAGCACTTTCTTAAGTGTCTTTCACTCTTTTTGATTTCCTCTATTGAGAATTCTCTCTTCAATTCTGTACCCCATTTTTTAAATAAGGTTACTTGGAGTTTTAGTAACTAGTTTTTTGAGTTCTTTGTATATTTTGGACATCAGCCCTTTGTCAGATGTAGGATTGTTGAAGATCTTCTCCCAGTCTGTGGGCTGCCATAGGTTTGTGGGTGTTCATAGGTATGTGGGTTAATATCAGGATTTTCTATTCAATTCCTTTGGTCTACTTGTCTATTTTTGTGCCAATATAGTCTGTTTTCAAGACCATAGCTCTATAGTAGAGCTTGAAGTCAGGGATGGTCATCCCTCCTCATGTTCCTTTATTGTATAGGGCTGTTTTGCCTATCCTGTGTCTTTTGTTTTTCCATATAAAGTTAATTATTATCCTTTCAAGGTCAGTGAAGAATGATGCTGGGATTTTGATGGGGATTGCATTGAATCTGTAGATTGCTTTTGGCAAGATTGCCATTTTTACTATGTTTATCCTACCTATCCAAGAGCATGGGAGATCTTTCCATTTTCTGGTATCTTCTTTAATTTCTTTCTTTAAAGACACAAAGTTCTTGCTATATAGGTCTTTCACTTGTTTGTAAGCATTACCCCAAGATACTTTATGTTGTTTGTGGCTATTGTAAAGGGTGATGTTTATCTGATTTCTTTCTCAGCCCCTTTGTCATCTGTATATAGTAGAACTACTGATTTTTTTCTTAGTTTATCTTGTATACTGTTAGTTTGCTGAAGGTGTTTATCAGCTGTAGGAGTTCTCTGGTAGAGTTTTTTGGGTCGCTTATGTAAACTAACATATCATCTGCAAATAGTGACAGTTTGAATTCTTCCTTTCCAATTTGTATCCCCTTGATCTCCTTTTGTTGTCTTATTGCTTTAGCTAGAACTTCAAGTAAAATATTGAAGAGATATGGAGAGAGAGGGCAGCCTTGTCTTGTTCCTGATTTTAGAGGAATGGCCTTAAGCTTCTCTACATTCAGTTTGATGTTAGCTGTTGGTTTACTTTATAGTGTGTTTATTATGTTTAGGTATGTTCCTATTATCCCTGATCTCTCCAAGACCTTTATCATAAAAGGGAGTTGAATTTTGTTAAAGGCATTTTCAGCATCTAGGGAGATGATTATGTGGTTTTTCTTTTTAGTTTATTTATATGGTGGATCACATTGTTGATTTTTGTATGTTGAACCATCCCTGCAATCCAGGGATGAAGCCTACTTGGTCATGGTGGATGATTTCTCTGATATGTTCTTGGATTTGGTTTGCCAGTATTTTATTGAGTATTTTTGCATCAATGTTCATGAGAAATATTTCTGTAGTTTTCTTTCTTAGTTGTGTCTTTATGTGGCTTGGGTACCAAGGTGATTGTGGCCTCGTAAAAAGAGTTTGGTAATGAACCTTCTGTTTCTATTTTGTGGAACAATTTGAGGAGTATTGGTTTTAGCTCTTCCTTGAATTTCTGGTAGAATTCTGCACTGAAGCAATCTGGCCCTGGGATTTTTTTTGGTTGGGAGGCTTTTGATAAATGCTTCTATTTCATTAGGGGTTATAGGTCTATTGAAGTTGTTTATCTGTTCTTGATTTAATTTTGGTGATATCTATACAGAAATTTGTTCATTTCCTTTGAATTTTCAAATTTTGTGGAGTACAGGTTTTCAAAGTATGACCTGAAAATTGTCTGGATTTCTTCAGTGTCTGTTGTTATGTCTCCCTTTTCGTTTCTGATTTTGTTAATTTGCATGTTCTCTCTGCTTTTTCATTAGTTTGGATAAAGGTTTGGCTATCTTGATTTTCTCAAAAAACGAACTGTTTGTTGCATTGATTTTTTTTGGTATTGTTTTCCTGGTTTCTACTTTATTGATTTCAGCCCTCAAATTGATTATCTGCAGGTGTCTACTCCTCTGGGATGAGTTTGCTTCTTTTTGTTCTAAAGCTTTCTGTTGTGCTGGTAATTCTCTAATGTGACTATCCTCTGTGTTCTTCATATGGGCACTTAATGCAATGAATTTCCCTCGTAACACTGCTTTCAAGGTGTCCCATAAGTTCAGGTATGTTGTGTCCTCATTCTCTTTGAATATTATAAAGTCCTTAATTTCTTTCTTTATTTCTTCTTTGACCCAGGTATGGTGCAATTGCGTATTGTTCAGTTTCCATGAGTTTGTATGGTTTCTGTGATTTGTGTTGTTGTTGAATTCCAACTTTAAAGCATGGTGGTCCGATAAGGTACAGGGGACTATTCCAATATTTTTGTATCTGTTGAGGTTTGTTATGTTGCCTAGTATGTGGTCGATTTTAGAGAAGGTTCCATGTGGAGCAGAGAAGAAGGTATATTCTTTTGCATTTGGATGGAATGTTCTATAGATGTCTGTTAAACCCAATTGAGACATAACTTCTATTAGTTCTTTTGTTCCTTGTTAAGTTTCTGACTGGTGGTCCTCTATAGCAGTGAGAGTAGAGTGTTGAAGTCTCCCACTATGAGTGTGTAGGTTTTATGTGAGCTTTGAGTTTTAGTAGTATTTCTTTTACGAATTGGGTGCTTTTGTATTTGGGGCATAGATGTTCAGAATTGAGACTTTGTGCTGATTTCTCCTGTGATGAATATGAAATGACCGTCTTCATATCTTTTGATTAATTTTGGTTTGAAGTCTAACTTGTTAGATATTAGGATAGCCACACCTGCTTGCTTCTTGGATCCATTTGATTGGAAGATCTTTTCCAAACCCTTTACCCTGAGGCAATGTCTGTCTTTGAAGCTTAGATGTGTTTCTTGAATGCAGAAGAAGGATGGATTCTGTCTTTGTATCCATTCTGTTAGCCTGTGTCTTTTTATAGGCGAGTTAAGACCATTAATGTTGAGGGAAAGTAAGGACCATTGATTGTTAATGCTTGTTTGCTTTAGATTTGTTGTTGGCAGTGGTATTGTGAATATATTTGCCCTGCTTTACCCTTGGGTTCTGGTGAAGTGTGATTATCTATTGCCTATGTCTTTGTAAGCATAGTTAATTTCCTTGGGTTGGAGTTTTCCTTCCAGAACTTTCTATAGGGCTGGCTTTATAGATATGTATTGTGAAAATCTGGCTTTGTCATTAAATATCTTGTTTTCTCCATATATAGTGATTGAAAGTTTTGCTGGGTATAGTAGCCTTGGCTGGCATCCGTGGACTCTTAGTACTTGTAGAACATTTATCTAGGACCTTCTGGCCTTGAGAGTTTCCATGGAGAAGTCAGGTGTAATTTTGATAGGTCTGCCTTTATGTTACCCAGCCTTTTTCCTTTGCTCATCTTAATATTCTTCCTTTATTCTGTATGTTAGGTGTTTTGATTATTATGTGCCAAGGGGTCTTTTTCCTTTGGTCCAGTCTATTTGGTGTTCGGTGTGCTTCTTGTACTTTCATGGGCATGTCATTATTCAAATTGGGAAAGTTTCCTTCAATGATATTGTTTAGTATGTTTTCTGCACCTTTGAGCTGGGCTTCTTCACCTCCTTCTATGCCTATTATTCTTAGGTTTGGCCTTTTCATAGTGTCCCACATTTCTTATGTTTTGTGTTAAGGATTTGTTGGATTTAAGATTTTCTTTGGTCAATGAATCTATTTCCTCTAATTTATCTTTAGCACCTGAGATTCTCTCTTCCATCTCCTGTATTCTGTTGGTTATGCTAGAGTCTGTAGTTCCCAATCATTTGCCCAGATTTTCTATTTTCAGCATTCCCTCATTTTGTGTTTTCTTTAATTGTCTCTGTTTCAGTTTTCAAGTCTTGAACTGTTTTCTTCACATGTTTGATTGTTTTTTCTTGGCTTTCTGTACTTTCTTTAAGAGGTTTGTTCATTTCTTGCATTGGGGGGAGGTGTGGTCTTTTCCTCTATTTCTTCTAGTTTTTTTTTTGTTTGTTTTTTCTTCCATTTCTTTAAGGGATTTTCTCATATCTTTTTGAGGGCCTCTATCATTTTTATGAAGATATTTTTAAGTCATTCTCTTCTGCTTCATCTGCTTTGGTGTGTTCAGGTCTAGTTGGTGTAGAATCCCTAGATTCTGGTGGTGTCATGCTTGTCTTTCTATTGTTGGGTGTTTTCTTGTATTACTATCTTCCCATAGCTTCTTCCAGTAGGTGCAGGTGGGGTCTCTCTCTCTCTCTCTCTCTGTCTCTCTCTCTCTCTCTCTTGTACTCCCCCGATTGGCTTAGGTGGGTCGGGAGTTTGATGTCTGTAGCTCTGGGTGGTCCAAGCTCTCTAGGAGGTCTCTCCTCAGGCAGGGGCCTGGTGATGGGTGTCAAAGATCAGGCAATCTGGGACTCAGTGTGGTCTGGCATGGATAGGGGGCCTAGGGGAGCAGATCCAGGAATTTCCCCTGAGGTGGCAGAATTGTTGGACCCGCCCTCTGGTTCAGTGCTCAACCAGAGCAATGGGGCAGTGGGCTAAGTAGGGCACAGGGTGTGGAGAGGGAAGGTTCTGGGGGGTGTTGTGGATCAGAGTACTGAGTGTTCTCACTGGGGACAGGATATAGGGGAGGAGTAAGATTTGGGGATAACCCAGGGAGTTTCCAGGGAAGGGTGTGAGGGGATTTGACCTGAACTGGTCCCAGACTCACCTCCGGCAGAGGCCCGGTGATGGGGGGGTCAAAGATCAGGTAAGCGGGGACTGAGGATACTAAGCAATTTATATAAAGGAGATGCTTTGGTTTTGTTAAATTATAATATATATTGTAACAAGTATGATATATTATCATTGTAGGATATGCCATATAATAAACATAATATTAGACATATATTCAATTGGAATCTACCAATAAACTGGCTTTGAACAACTACCTGCTTTAACATTATTAAAGTTTTAATTATTTAATTCTGTTTTGGCCAAGAGGTTTTTAAGAAAAGAGCATTTTCCTGAACATTTTATATTGTGACTATAACACTACTGTGAGCTGGGTGGTCTTTTGTCGTCACCATGACAAATATCATGGTTTCAAAGGTTTTAGCCACAGTTGACTGACTGCATTTTTTCTGGGGCTATGGTAAGACAAAGATCATGGCAGAGAGATATGGTAGAACATAGCTGTTCATAGAGGTAAAAAAGGAGAGAAACAGAGAAAGAGAGACAGAAACAAAGACAGACAGAGAGACCAGGAATAAGGTACAGTTTTCAAAAACATGCCCTGTAGTGAGATAGTCCTTCTGTGGCACTGACCACGCCCATTGGGGGGTGGAGCCATGGGGGTAAGTGACCTGTGGAAGGAGGTATGAGAGAGAGCCGGAAAAAGCTCTCTTGCTGGCGTGACTCGGACAGGAGAGCATTGGGTGGAATTCCCTGGTGTTCACCTGTCCAGGTTGTAAGTTATTTCTCCCTGAATAAACGTCTATTCAGCCTATTTGTTTATCCTGATCCTTATTTAACGGTAATAATACCCTTAGTGCCTTGCTCTCTCCATCTTGACCCCACCTTCCACATTCATCAAATCAAAACAATCTATTTAAATTTTGAATCCATCATTGGAGGGACCCATAATCTAATTACACTCTTGGAGACACACTCAGGGGTCTGCTTTATTAATTGCCTAGATCTCTTTTAGTCCAATCCACCTGACATTCCTGCCAGGCAGTGGTGGCACATGCCTCAGTACTCAGGAGGCAGAACCAGACAGACATCTGTGAGTTCAAGGCCATACATAGAGAGTTCAAGGACAGCCATAGAAAGAAAAATATCACTCCCACATCAAATTTTATAATAGTCACAAATTTAATCCAAACATAATAAGTAATACAAGTATAATTTAAAGGGGAGAACTTTTGAGAAAAAAATCTCCAAAATACATTTTGATTTCACCAAAAGTTCTACCATGTTCCATCTATGAGAGAGAAAAAAACTATTTCCCAAGCTATGAACCCTAGATATAAAGTTCCTTTTAAAACATAGGCTACTGAAAGTCTTTTCCTGAATCTCATTTACTGTGTGCAGAGAAGCAGAGTTTTATTGACTATTGTACGTGCATACACTTGAGCATGTCAAGAAAACATTTTTAAGTTGAAAGATTTTGGATTATGAAATCATGTGCTGCTCTTGGTGTGTCCAAGAAGTTTTTGGATGTCCCTATCACTGTGAATCTTGTTACTGAAACAGTAATATAACAGAAATTAATTAGCTGTCATGTAATTATCACTTTGATGTTGCATAGAACATGCATGATGAAGGCAAAGAGTGCTTTAGGAAATAGAAGCAATTGAGGTTTTGTTCATATCCTTTAGCCTTAATAATTTGCACCACATCAAACAACACCAAAATAAAGCCCCGAGTAGCAAGTTAAAGGAAGCTTGCAGAGAAATTGCTTAGTTTGGTGTAACCTAATGAAGAAATAACTAACTTGGCATAGTTTGCAAGTTTGAGTATTGACTTTCATACATGACACCCGTTATTGAGAGCCTCCTCATATTCTCCTTCGGGGAATGCACACAGTGACATACATGACCTGGCAACTGAGAAACAAGTGGAAAGCACTATTTGATCATTGTAAAAATCAATTGCATTCCATCTTTGCCCCATTCTTGAGTTAAAAGTTTCTAGAATTATTTTTCCAGTGACTATGTAAAACATCAAGTGGATGCTAAAACATTAGAATCAAGAATGTAAAGACAAAAATCTTCAGTCTCTCTGAAAATATTCAGAAGGCATCCTTTCAAGATCTACACAAAGCATCAGGTTGTTAGATCGCTTCAGTGAAATACCGCCATCACAAATATCCAAATGTCCAATCCATGAGGAAAAGAGTTCTGTTTGTAACAGCCAGTGGCTGTTAGTTTTTAAATAATGATTGAGGAGGGTAGTTGTGCAAGTATGTTGGAATACCTAAGTAAACATGAAGAAAATTACACAGACAGTATACCCCAAGACACCATAAAGCAACAAGACCAAAAGGATTACTGCAAGCAAAGCTGATGGACAAAGAACACACTGTATGCCATACCAAGGTTCCCAGGGCCACCAGGATGAATGAAGGAGTGCTGGAAAGGCCAGAAAGATGGGGGAGCAAAGAGATTTTTGTTGTTGGTTTTGTTTTGTTTTGTTTGCTTGCTTGCTTGCTTGCTTGCTTGTTTTTGTTTTTTAATTTTTGTTTGGGGGGACTACTGCAAGGAGGAGAGGAGGGTGCGGAGGGACTAGAAGGTGAATGGAATTGGGGTGCATGATGTGAAATTCCCAAAGAGTCACTAAAGAAATTACATTAAATGTTTAAAAAAGAAGAGAGAAATAGATGAGGTATAAACAGAGTAAACAATAGTAAATAATTCATAAAAGCCAAAATATATTGTCCTAGTTAGGATTACTGTTTGCTATGATAAAACACCATAACCAAAAGCAAGTGAGGGAGGAAAGGATTTATTTGGCTCACACTTATACATTGTTAATCCCTCACTGAAGGAAGTCAGGACAGAAACTCAAACAGGACAAGGACTTGGAGGCAGCAACTGGTGCAGAGGCCATCGACAAGTGCTGCCCATGGCTTGTTCAGCCTACTTTCTTGTGAATCAAGACCACCAGCCCAAGGATGGCACCACCCACAATGAGCTATCAATCACTAACCTAGAAAACGTCCTACAGTCCATTCTTGTGGAGGCATTTCCTCAGTTGTGGTTCCTTCCTTTTAGATGAGTCTAGCTTGTGTCAAGATGACATAGAAGTATCCAGCAAACATATCAATGTTGACTTTAATGTAGATGGTCTAAACATGGCAACTGAAAGATAGATTGTTAGAGTGAATTTTAAAACATTAAGCACATAAAATATATCATCCAAAAATGCATGAAGCAAGCTCTTACACAGCTGAAAGGATAAATACACAAATGTATAGTTATAATTGGAGAACAGCATTCCATTCTCAAAAACTGAAAGAGCTACAGAAATATAACATGAACAAACATGTTGAACTCCAAACAAGCAAATGGACAAGATAGCCAATGAAATACACATTTTGGCCAACACTCAAGGGAGATATTCACCATGGTTAACCAAATCCTGAGCTATCAAATATAATTCAACCAATGTAAGAGTTTAAACCAGGACTGGAGTATAGATCAATGGGAGAACATTTGCCTAGCATGTTCCCTGGGTTCAATTCCCAGCATTGGAAAGAAAAAAAGGGCATGAGTGGGGTTGGGGGGGTGGGGATAGTGCTGAGGGTGGGGCTGGGGAGTGGGGGTGCTGACCATATACAACGTATTTTCTGTCTGTAATGAAATTACACTGAAAATCAATAACAGAAAGACAACAGGAAAATATTCATATACTTAGAAATTAAACAACACACTTCAAAGAAATGCACGAGTAAAATAGGAAGTCAAAAAAAATGAAAACTATATATGCTGAATGAAAATAAAAACACATTACATATAAATATACGAGATTTAGTGAAAGCACTGTTTGAACAGGAAAATATATAATTCTAAATGATCTACTGAAAAAAGAAAAGAAATCTCAAGTCAGTGTTCCTGTCTCAAAAGCTACATAAAGTAGAATACTATGTGGGTCATCCGGGGAGAAAAGACAGCAATGGATCCCTGCCCGCCCCTGTATTCTGTAGCACTGGCCTGCCTGACAGGAAAACGTGCCCAGTCCTGAGAGGTGGCATGACGATTATGAGGGTGACGTACTGCTTTCAAATTGGATTTGAAACCTCTTCCACAGGAAGTAATTCAGGCCTGATACTATGATCCTGGTGTAAAGCTGGTGGCTCTGGAGGTCACAGGCCCTGGGAAGAAACCTACTGCTGCTCTCCAGGTTAAGAACATGTTGTCAAACTGCCTTCTAAACAGTTATGCTTATCCCTAAAGGTTAGTGTTGCCCACAACCTTGTGCAAAGAAGCTCTCTAAATTGATCAACAATTAATACAGAACTCTTAGCTGGTCAAGCTACTGAGAATAAGTGTAATTAATGGCTCAGCCTTAAGTGGTACATCTATTAACCCTCCCCTGAAACCTACCCCAGTGCTCATGGAGCACTGCAGAATAAGGGAGGAAGGAATGTAAAAGTCACAGGATGGAGAGGACTGCTGGGGAATGCTCTTTGGGACAATATGGCCATTGCACCAAGAACTCACTGCACCTATGGTTAGCAGCTCTTAATCAAGCTATCAACATTCCACAAGGCAGTGCTAATTCGACTCAGTAGTTCATTAACAAAGAAGAAAGGACACAAAAAGGGAGGAAGACTCCTGGGGGCACCTGAAGGCATTTAGGGTTCTTGAGATGAGTAAGGGGAGCAGTTGGAGTGGAGCATAGGATCAACTTGAAATGTTTGCATTTTCATCAAAGAATAAATAAAAAATATTCTATTTCAAAAATTAACAGAAAATAAATAAAAGGATGAAGAAGCAAGAAAATAAATCAATAAAATATAGTAGAAAAATAGAGAAGATCAATTAAATAAAAAGCTTAATCTTTGAAAACATCAGTCAAATTTTGATTTTGTTAACAAGAATGGCAAAGATAAAGAGAGAAGGTACAATTTATCAAATATCAGGCATGAAAACAGGACCACAGCTATGAATTTTGCTGCTGCTAAAGGTATGATATAGGATTGTGATACACTTATATGAATAAAGTTGACAACTTAGGGGAAAAAAGGATCAATTCCTTGTCTACCTTGCAGGGTATAGTGGCTTATGCCATTAATCCCAGCACTAGAGATGCCAGGGCAGGTGGATCTATGTGAGTTTGTATAGACTCTGGTCTATACAGTTCCAGGAATGCCAGGGCTACATAGAGAGACCCTGCTTCAAAAAGAAAAAGATAGATAGATAGATAGATAGATAGATAGATAGATAGATAGATAGAAAGGTAGATGATAGAAATGAAAATTACAAACTACCAAAATAAAGTCAAAATGACATAGACAACTAGACATCCTGGAGCCCTTAAATGATGTGTGATTATAAAGCTCCTGAAAAAGGACACCACAAATTCCAGAGGATTCCACTGGAAAACTCAACTATATTCAATTATGTTCAAACTTTTCTACATCATAAAGCAAGATGAACTATTCCCAATTGCTTCATGAAACTAACAAGGCTCTGATTAAAAAAAGACAGACAATATGAAAAAGGAAACAGTATAAGGATATATTATATCAACACAAAACTTCCCAACATGGCTAGAGCAATGGCTCAGTAGTTTAGAGCACTGGCTGTCCTTTCAGAGAGCCTGGGTTCAGTCCCCTGCACCCACATGGTGGCTCACAACTATATATCACTCCAGTAACAGGAGATCCAACACCCTCTTGGCTCTGGGGGCACTGCATGTATGAAGTACAGAGACATACATGCATGCCAAACACTCACTTGCACAGAATAATAAGAGAAAAATTTAATTTCTAACCAAATGTAACCAACCTAATCCAACAACATATAGAAAAGAATTATATACCATGACAACAAGATATACAATGATGTCAGTGAATGGAGAAAAAGTAGCCACACCTAACACCCATGTAAGATGAAAAGCTAGTAGTAGTGGGTGGGACTCTCTGAACTTGAAGAATGTCTATCGAAGTGCTACATCTAACGTCATGCTCAACAGTTAAAGACTGCTACCTCTCACAGAGGAAAATCCTCTCACCACTTTCATATGCCATACTACCAAAATGTTAAATTCATGCCATCGATGGGTGAAAAAGCAGAAGAAACAAGGAAGGCAAGAAAATAAAGCTGACCCAGTTTGCAGGTGGTAAGGTTTTCTAAGTATAAAAAATCCCAAGGAATCTAGCAAAGCCCTCTTAGGACAAGTGAGTCAGGTGAGGATCTAAGACTGGGGTCCATGTGCTAATATAGAACATATAGAATGCAAGATTGAGGTCTATGTGCTAATGCCAGTGGCCTTGTCAGAGAAGCATCAGATGGTGAAGTTCAAGATGCCAGCCCACCAAGAGGTAAATCCCTAATGGCTGAATCTTGGATAGGTAAGGCCCCCTGAGACCACAGACTCCAGAATGTCTTTTTTGTATGATGTGGCTTAACATGTTTATTTCTACCATCTTTCTCCAGTATCTGGCATGGTGTGAATGGACATGGGGAGATTCCCCACTGACTGTAATATAGTGTGTTTTTCTTGTGGACACATCCTGTTCTATTGGGCATTTTTACCTGTGGATTATTATGAAGATTATTTCTTCTTAAGCTGCACTGCCTAATTGATAATAATAACATGAGTTCAAATAAGAGTTTTGATGATTACAAACAAGTAAGCACAAGGAAGTGCTACATACCCAGGGACTATGAGTTTTACCTAAAAACTGTATATATTGCAGCTCAGGTTGATGTTTAAAAGAAATAATTGAGTCTCAGAATCCAGGCTGGTTCCAGTTCTTACAATCTTCATGCTGAAAGGCACAGTCACAGGTTTTGGTGTGCACCATAGCTGAAACAAAGCCTTAAAGTAACTTAAAGTTAAAATAGATGTTTTTGTCAAATGTCTTTGAGATGAAAAACCCAAGAAGACAATCTAAAGTTTTAGAAAGGCACATAATTGAATGGGGAACTCTTTAAGGTTAGGGAACAAGAACAAAGTAGCCCAATTATAATTAGCTGATGTGCCTTCTTGCTAGGATTGTTTGAGGACCAAAGGTGATGATTAATTCTTTTTATCCATTTCTGACTTCAATTTCCTCATATAAAAATCTATTGATGAGTGGGTGTGCACACTAAAGATTTAAAATAGAGCTGACTGTTTTTCAACTATTGTAACGAGTAAGGTTTTTCCTCCTGCCTCCAGCCTTGTCCCGCTGCCGCGCCAGCCCCAATTAATACACCAAGACTCTGTATTTGATATAATATGGTTGGCCAGGTACTAGTTTCTTATTGGCTAGCTCTGTCTTCATTATTAACCCATTTCTATGTATTTCCATGTGGTCTTACCGGAGAGCAGTGGCCAGCGGTTCTGTTCTCTCCCTTCTCTCCATGCTGACTCCTCCTTACTACTTCCTCTTTCCTCCTTGTCCCCTAGTCCCGCCTGTCTTGCTTTCCTATCGGCCAACAGTGCTTTATTTTTTAACCAGTATGAGAAACATATTTACAGAATGACATCTCCCTTCAAACTATAAAAGTTTATGTTTGTGATTCCTTTAAGATTCCTTATAAAATTCAAAATAATAAAATGATTGGTCTTTATAACGGTAAAATACATCCTGCCAGCATAAGCATTGACTGAGAAGAATGACCTGCTTTTCACACTCTGTTAATTTGTAACAAGTTACTTAGATGTAAATGTATGTGAGTTCTTGGGATGACTTTGTTTTAATCATGAAAGGAAGATAAAAAACACTTTTTTACCTGTATTCATTATAATTACTCATTAGAAAACTAGAATGTAACTGTGGTGATATTTTGTTTGTGCTCTAACAAATAAAGCTTGCCTGAAGATCTAGCTGCTAGTTAACATTTGAAGCCAGTCAGTGGTGGCCACAGCTTTGATCCCAGCACTGGTGGTGGAGATAGGAATGTATGGTGGGTGGAGACAGACTCTCCGCCCATTCAGTGTGAGGATTCATAGAAGGAGGAGCTCAGCATATGAAGAGGTAAAGAACATGTGGTACATATAAACCTTTTTATAATGGAAATTTATTCATCTATGAAGGCAAATGTATTTATGACATTTGAAAGGAAATCCATGGAAGGAGTTGCATTGTAATGGGAAATAAGCTGGATTCAGAGAAACAGCATCACATGCTTTCTTTCTTATGTGGATTCTAGATCCAAATTCATATATGTACACATGTAACTATACATGTGTGCCTATACATGTATTATGAGGGAATGGAGGTAAAAAGCTGACAAGAGAGAGATATTTAACTTGAATGTGGGTCAAGAAAGCAGAACTATTTGAGAAAGGGAAAAAAACTTACTTCCTTTTGCCAGACCTTCTGCTAATGGCCCATTCTAATATGAATTCAGAAATTGATATTCAAAACTTTTTCAATGACTTATTTATTTTTATTTCATGTGGGTTGGTATTTCACATTCATGCATTTCTGTGTGAAGATCTCAGATGCCGTGGCATTGGAGTTACAGGCAATTGTGAGTTGCCATGTGGGTGCTGGGAATTGAACCTGGGTCCTGTGGAAGAGCAGCCAGTTCTCTTAGCCACTGAGCCATCTCTCCATCCCCCCAAAATGAATTTTAATTCACTGGTGGTTAAAGCCCTTCATGATTCAACCACCTCTCAATAGCCCATTAGTTTCTAGCCAAGCTTTTTACACATGATCCAGGTGTAACTGGGATTTCCTTTTCTGCCTGAGGAAGTTCATCATTGGTATATAGGAAAGCTACTGGTTCTTGGTTTTTGGTTTTGTGTTCTACTAGTTTACTGAAAGTATTAGTAGGGTCTGATAGCTTTCTAGAGGGTTTAAAACAATGTCAAATATCTACATACGTAATTTTACTTCTTCCTTTCCCATTTCTGTTACCTTTATTTAGTTTATTTCTTAGCTTAGGTAACTGAAAACATGTTTTTATATCTTAGCTAAAGCATCTATTGAATGATTTCATTAAATGTATAAGAGAATTGAATATTAAAATTGTGTATTAACAAACAGATTACCTTGAAATCTTTTTAAATTCTTGGCTGAATTCTAAAAGTTGCCCGTGGCCTATGGTTTGGTGCAAAAACAAGAACCAAAAATTCTAAGACTTATTCCTGGCTCTAATTTCACAGAGTTCTTAATTTCCCATTTATAAAGTGTTACTAATAATTGTAGTTTGCAAAGTATTTTCCTCAAAAGAGTGTCATGATTTGAGTGCAATTAATGAATTCTACATTTTCAAACATAAAGTTTTATTTTATGTTTACTAGTGTTGGGATTGATGTGGCCTAGTTTCAGACCAGTATATGGGTGCTTGTCCAACAGGTCTCCAGATAAGACAAAGCCCACAGGGACAGTATCACTCAGCAAGGCCCAGTGGACTTTAGGACAGCACAGAATACTGCTGAGGCCCGTGGCCTGCATGCTCTCTTCTCTTTCATAATATTGATGATTCTTTTGACAGTTTTTACTGTCACTTTGTCAGTCATGCATGGGACAGATGTGATCATTTCTGGAAACCCCATTTTTTTTTCTTGAATATTTTCCCGTAAAATTATTTGGAAGCTGATGCTTCTCAGGTTTCTTGTCTGGGGATGCCAGCTATCACTCTAGACCCTGGGGGATGTTCTGATTCAGTGCTGACAGTATCAGAGACAGACCACTCCTATTTCTGTAAATATACTTTAAACAATATTGTTATTCTTGCAGATGTCTGCCTGTGTTTATCACCTTTTAATTTTGTAAAGACAGGATGTACCTGGCTCCATTTTGCCAAGCTAGCAAAATGATGGCCTGTTTTTGGTTTAAAGATGTTTTGATGTAAATGTTGTGAAAAAATATATTTAACATACTTGTTTTTGCTGGAGGTTATCATTGGAGGATGAAAAAAACTTGTTTGTTAGTAGGGAAGAACGTGCTTGTTTTTGATGTATAAATAAAGATGGCTGGAGCTCTTTTGAGCCAGGCACTTCTGGGAAACTCATCTGGTGGTTGGACAGTTCATTTCTTTGCACCAACGCCCTTTCCCCATCTCAGGACCTAAACCCAGGCTGCGGTGGGACTATGGCACACCAGAGTAAAACACAGTATTGAAGCTAATTATTTTCTAAAAGTGATTGTTTTTTAGGATTATTAATTTATTAATAACTTTATGAAATGGAATACAAGCTGAAACTAACTCAGATAAAAATAATAGCCCTTAGGGGCTGTCAGGATGGCTCAGCTGGTAAAGGTGCTTGCTGTCAAGCCTGATGACCTGAATTCAATCCCTACAATCCATGGAAGAAAGGGGAGTATCAGCTCTCAAAGGGTGTCTTTTGACTTCCATGTGCATGCCATTGTATATGTATGTGTGCAAACAAACAAATAAATAAATATAAACATTTTTAAAATCTCAACATCAGTCATCACAATAATCAACATTATTTTGTATTACATATATTTAGTGTGTGTGTGTGTGTGTGTGTGTGTGTGTGTGTGAACACACCATGGCACATGTGCGGAAGCTGGTGAACAACTTGGAGAAGTCAGTTTTCTCCTTCCACTATGTGGGTCACATGTCCCAAACTCATTTTATTAGCCCTTTAACGTTATCATAATTAATATTGTACATCATGAGGAACTAGGGGATGAGGAGTATATAAAAACACCAAAAAATCAATATCTACATAAAACTGTAAATCAAATAATTATTGCTATCCATTCCTCCTGTAGGTTTCCTCAGAGAATAGCTGACCTATATAGACCAACACAAAACCAATCATTTCAATACAAATACCATTAAATCTAACAAGAGATTCTGCGCCAGGGTATTATACTGTCTGATTTTAGTATGTAAGACAAAACTTGGGCCATATAGTAATCTAAGTGGGACTGAGAGGAGGGTATCTTCAGGTAGACACTGGGTTCAAACAAGGTGTCTTTGTTTACCTCTGGTAAGTTTCTTTTCCACTTCTTCAGAATGCCTTTCAGATTGTTCTAGTCAAAATTCCCTAAAGCAAGAATGGGATATATATATATATATATATATATATATATATATATATATATATATATATATATATATCTCCAGGAAGCATTTGGTCTTTAGTATTTGGAATCTCAAAGAAGTAGGATCTCATAATAGCAAAGCAATCCCACACCAACAGAATAGAAGAATTCGCCATCAAGAGTAAGGGCAAGCTGAGGGCCACGTTGGTTTCTTTCGTGGGTTGCTGCCATGAGAGACAATGTTGATGTCTGTAATCAGGGCTGCCACAGGAGACCATGTTTAGATCTGTGGTCCATGCTGCCATGGGAGACCATGTTGAGGTCCATGTTCTGTGCTGTAGCACCAGAGGCCATGAGGAAGTCCACAGTCCATGTTGCTGCTGGCTGTTACAGGCAAGGAAGCCTCATTTGTAGTGGCATTGCTGACTGCAACTCATAACTGAAAATGAGAGATATTGAAGACTCTGGCACCCTACCACCTCGCCAGAAAAGAAACAGTTCAGACAGGAAGCCCTGATGAAGATGCTGAAGTGTAGCTCTCCACAGTTGACAGCTGCTGGAGAGCTGGAGGTGGGGAAGGACTCAGTTTTCTTTAAGGGGCTGGCCACAGGGGGCTTGATAATGCTCCAGTGAGTATGCGGGCAACACAAATTGGACTTGGATTTTTTTCTTTTGGGTGAAGGGCACCAGAGTGGGAGGGTGGACCTGGGAGAAATGGGAAACAAGTGTGGTCAGGGTTCATTGTATAATCAGTAAAATATTGCACTGGGAAAATAAGATTGAGGGCAAGCAGGCAAAAAACAAAACTTCCTTCTTCCTTCCAAATCCTCCCACGTAGCCCTTTCTCATTCTGTGTCACATTCCTTGTATGTATGCTCTCAGGGCTGACCACGTGGTCCTGGATAAACAACCTGTGTATTTTTCCCTTCTTCGACTCTCAGCACCCCTCAGTTGCCTATAGTTCTTTGTGCAGGGTTGAGGCTTCATGGGCTTTCCCCAACCGCTTTGGCATGTCTTGTTGTCCTTGTTCAGTTCATGAGATTTTGTGGGTATAGTTTCTGACATTACCAGGAAATGCAATCTCACAACAAACTCCTGCATCCTCTGACTCTGAAAACCTTTCTGCACTCTCTTCCACAATGTTCCCTGAGCCTAATGTGGGAGTGTTTTGTAGATGTATCCTTTAGGACTGGGATCCAAACCTCTGCATTCTGATTGGGTTTTATTGTGATTTTTATTGCCTTTTTATTGTGTTTCTCTGTGATGCCTACTGTCTGTTGCATATCTTTTTAATGTGAGCTGCCACCAGAAAGAATAGCCCAGATTTAGGGTGGGTCGTCTGATCCCAAATGATCTAGATTTAAGGAGAGTATTTTCACTTCAAATGACCCAGTCAAGAAAACCTTTCCAAGGTGTTTCCAGCTCCTTAGGGTTGATTGTTCATGTGGTCCTGGTGACAACCAAAATTAGCTGTCACAACCGGAAAGTGTGAGAACATAGTTCTAGTGCCTGTTAGGTCTTCCTGAAGAAGTAGTGATTTCTGCTTTGAAGTAATTTTAAGCAAGTATCCATCTTTCTACCATAACATATCTTTTCTTTGAATGAATGTGTAATAATAATCATGAAATGTAACTGGGCATCAGAGCTCAGATTGTAATCCAGTCCTGCACAAGTGGAGACAGAACAATCGCAAGGTCAAGCCAGAGGGTTGCAGAGTGAGTCCAAGGCCATCTGGAGGTATGAATGGTGAGTTTGAGGCCAACTTGGGCTGCACAGGGAGATGCTCTATTAAAAAAGAAATCTGGAGCCAACAAGATGGCTCAGCAGGTAAAGCTTCCAGTGGCCAGCCTGACCACCCCGGTGCCACTCACAGGCCCATGTGATGGGAGGAGGGAACCAGCTCCTTGAATCTGTTCTCAGCATGTGCACTGTGGTATACACCTATGTGCACATGTACACAGTTGATAAATGAACACATGTAGCTTTAAAAATAAATCAAAAACATGCTTATAGTGATAGGTAGGGAAAAGGGAATGCTTAGGACACACCCTGCCCCCAAATTCACAGTACCGGGAAAAGAGTGCTTGGAACACACCAAATTCTACAGTTGCTATAAGGAATTGAAGTTAACTCAGGCAGTCTACAGTTTCAAAAAATTCCTTCCCTGGGTTTTAAATAATTTAAAATTTTTTTCATGTTTATGAATTTTTTTTTTTACCTGCACATAGATATGTTCACCATGTGCATGCCTGAAACTGGAACTGGAAGCTTGCAAGCCACCATGTAATACTGGGAACCAAACCTGGGTCCTCTGCAAGACACCAGTGCTCCTTCCTCATGCTGAGCTCTGTCCCTAGCTGTGATTTTTGTTTGTAGCCATAGCTGGCCTCAAACTCACAGCAATCCTCCTGCCTTTACCTCCCAAGTGCTAGGATTACAGGTGTGAGACACTATTGTGGTTAAATAAGGATCAGGATAAACAAATAGGCCGAATAGATGTTTATACAGGGAGAAATAACTTACAACTTAGACAGATGAACACCAGCAATTTCCACCGGATGCTCTCCTGTCCGAGTCCCGCCAGCAAGAGAGCTTTTTCCGGCTCTCCCTCCGACTTCCTTCCATAGGTCACTTCCGCCCATGGCTCCACCCCCAATGGGCGTGGTCAGTGCCACAGAAGGACTATCTCACTACAATTTCCCTTTTAGTCTAAAGAAAAGATTTAGGCTTAATACAAAACTATATACAAAACAGTGAATAACAAGTGTGCTCTAAGAAAAGGAAAATCGAGAACAAAATGACCTACATATCTAGTCCTAGGGTGAAGGCATAACAGAGTTTACAATAGAGTTGTCCTAAGCTGGAAAACATAAGTCTAGTACCTAATATATCTAACTAGGAAGAGAGAATAATAGTTAATCTTCAATCTCATCAAGACCTGAGAAGGAAAATAACGATATTAGAGTAGACAGGAAGTGCGGATGGACAACTTCCAAAAGGTGCAGCAAGGACAGAAACAGCAAGCCACCTGTACAGTCACCCAAGGTCTCACAGCAACATTGGTACACCCAGTTTTTGCTAAGGCCAAGAGAACTTGACAGACCACAACAACAGCAGGGAGGTAGAATGGCTGTCTTACCCTGACTTGGCAAGGTCCAGCAGTCTTCTATATTTGTCTCCTGCAAGCACATAGGACTGCATGTCCAAATCAGTGGTCAAGGTGGGGGCAATTCTTTGCCCAACAGGCCATTAGCTGAGGTGAGAATGAACTCCAGCAGGAGCAACAACAGTGTCCAACATATTTTCGGGAAAGTGCATGGTGCTGTCAGGAGCAACAGTGTCTCATGTCAACGGAGTACTAATATTAAAACATTTAAATGCCATGTTCTGCATGTCTATGAAGTGATTGAAGATTAAGCATCTATATCTAACTAATCTCATAGGTACAGGAAACATGAGTGAAGATAATCTGTAATACTCAGGAACTTAGCTAAAAAACTGATTAAAACTTCCCTGAGTAAGCAGGAACAAATACTTAAACAATATAACTATATACATATACATACATGTAAATCCCTAAAATAGAAGTAGAGTAGAAATGTCAAGACAAGAGATAGAACTATAAAGGGCAGTATGATAAATATCCCAAATTGTATCAATATATAAAATGTCTTGAATACAAGAAAAGTATACATACATAGAATATGGTAAAAAAAAATAATGTGCATAAAACACCGTAAGTGGAAAGATTTCACACAATATAACAAAATATAAACTTAATTTTACATAGCTTACCACATATAAGAATACACAACAATGTAAGCTGTAAAATACTATCTCATTCTTACTCAAATTCACAAGAAAACAGGCTAATCTACCTATATCCCATCTAAACCATACCTTTCCCAACCATTCCCTATTACTGTCTAAAAGATAAACCCGAGTGTAAGCATCACCTTCCATACCCAACCCTAAATAACTAAAACCAACCCAAAGACGATGACTATTATCCCAAAATTCCAAGGGTAGGGAAAGGGGCGTCGTTATCTTAAGGTTACTTCCTGCTGAAATGGGACGATGATTGCTCCAATGGATCCTGTAGGAAGAAAATTTTTAGCAACCAAATTTCTCAACAGAACTGGCTGTGACATATGTAGCTAGTCACTCTGTGGCAGAAAATTCTTGACTGTAGTTGTATTTGCAACTCTGGCCAGGGTGTAATAAAAAGGTGCACCATTACAACTAGCTAGTCATGAGTTGTCTCGAGCAAAACAGTCTCAAACCGGTTTTAGGGTGATGTTTGTAGTTCAGATGCATCAGGTTGAGTCAAGTGGAAACGATGATGTGGGGCCCCATCTTCTTTCCGAAGAGTTCAAAGACTGCTGTTAGGAAACGCTGTTATTCCTTGTGGAAAAGTTACACATCAATATTAAAGTAAAATTTTCAAGTTTTAAGGTATGCATTAGGGAAATACAACAATAAGCATTAAAACGTATGTGAGAAAATTAGGATTTCAGAGAGAAAATTGTATAAGAAATGAGTCCCCAGATTTTGTTTTCTTCTGCCTTACACCAATTGGCTTCTTGATTTAAGGCAGAAACCATGAATTTAATCTTAACAACATGCTTGAATTTAGAGAAGGAAAGCCAAATCCAACTCCAAAGCCAGCATTGGTTTACATGAATTGGGACTTCAGGAATACTAGATAGTAGAGAGAAATAGATTTCTGTATAGAAATAGTTTACTACAGCTGGACAAAACAGCCCTACAGACTACAGCCATGATATCTGAATCTTCTTCGAATCCCCCAAGACAGCACCCCTTACCAGCAGGAAGTAGTTTGGAAAGAACGACGCCCAAATTCCCAAATATTGTGTATAAATGTTTGTTTTCATTTAATTGGACTGTTATATAAAATTAAATAAAATTAAAAAAAGAAATAGTTTACTACAATTAAAGATTTTTACCATATATCAGATTCTGCTTCATTAAGTGATTGTTTCTGAAGAGCTGTCTTCTCTTCTGTAGGTACCTACATGTTCAGTGTCTTTTGGCTGTTTGATGATAGGTTTTCTCTGTTTTCCTGTAAGAACAAGAACAGAACACTTCCCCTACCTTTGAGAGGCCTCTGCACACCTCATGGGACCTAATTTGTTGGATGACTTGTCATTTCTCTTCATTAAGATGTTTCTCTTGTTCAACTCTGATCTTGATTAACTTAGATGGTATCCATAGTTTTTCTTCTCCTGTAGATACAAATGCAAAACCCCTCCCCCAACGTAACACATATCCTACTTTCCATTCTGAGGTCAGTACATCCTTGAAGTACACTGGCTGATTTAGTTCAGAAGTTTTTTCCATTGTCCAGTGTCTTTCTGCAGCTGTTTTTCCTTTTTCATCAGCATTAAGAAAGTTTAAAGTTAATAAAGCATTATGTAATCTGTGTTTGGTGTCTTGGTTCCTCTTGCCTGTTTATGGAGCATTTCTTTTAAAGTACGATTGGATCTCTCAACCACTGCTTGTCCTGTAGGATTGTGTGGTATACCAGTTATGTGCTTTATGTTATAATACTTCAAAAAACTGTTTCAATTTGCTGGAGACATATGCTGGAGCATTGTCAGTTTTTATTTGTGCAGGTATGCCCATAATGGCCATTACCTCTAATAGGTGTGTGATAACAGAATCAGCCTTTTCAGAGCTCAGAGCAGTAGCCCATTGAAACCCTGAAAATGTATCTATAGTGTGATGTACATATTTTAATTTTCCAAATTCTTCAAAATGAAACACATCCATTTGCCATATTTCATTCCTATTTATACCTTTAGGGTTACTGCCTGGTGGTAAAGGAGTTTGGTTATAGAATGAGCAAGTAGAACATTTCCTTACTATTTCTTTGGCTTGTTCCCAAGTGATAGAAAAAAATCTTTTTTAAACCTTTGCTGTTCACGTGGTGTTTCTTATGAAACTCTGAGGCTTCTAGCACACTTCCTATCAATAAACGATCAATTTCATCATTGCCTTGTGCTAGAGGACCTGGCAGACCTGTATGGGATCTGATGTGTGTTATATATATAGGATGAGTCCTCTTTCTGATAGCATCTTGTAACTGTATAAACAATGAAGTTCATTCTGTATTGTCAGGAATAAATTCTGCAGTCTCAATGTGTAAAACTATTCTCTCTGCGTAATGAGAGTCAGTAACTATATTGAGGGGTTCTTTAAAATTCATAAGTACCACGAGAATGACATACAATTCTGCCTTTTGTACAGAATTGTAAGGGCTTTGAACCACTTTACTAATTTTTCCTGATTTATATCCTGCCTTACCTGATTTGTTTGCATCAGTGTAGAATGTATGAACTCCAGAGAGAGGTGTTTTTCTTACAATGTGTGGAAGGATCTAAATCGTTTTCTTTATAAATTTGATTCTCTCAATTTTGGGATAGTTGTTGCTAATTGTTCCCAAAAAGATACTGCAAGGTCTCTGCCAATATTTGTTATCTTTCCATAAGGAGGAAATTTCCTCATTAGTTAAAGGTACTATAATTTCTGCTGGGTCCCTTCCTATTAGCTGACGAAGTCTTAATTTACCTTTTATAATCAAGTCAGAGATCTTTTCTATATATGTTTTTAGTTTTTTATTCTGTTTATGTGGTAGGAATATCCATTCTAATATGATATCTTCTCTCTGCATCAAAATCCCTGAAGGATATTCTCTAGATGGTAATATAACCAGAATACAGTCTAGGTTTGGATCCACACGGTCCACATGTGCTTCTAGTATCCTCTTTTCTACCCATTCTAATTCCTTCTCAGCTTCAGCTGATAGTATTCGTGGACTATTCAAGTCCTTATCTCCTTTTAGGGCCATTTTCAGGTTTTTCAAATCATGCCCTTCTACTCCAATAATAGTTTGCAGTTGAGAAATCTCTCCTAGTAATTTTTGAAGATCAAGAGTCTGGTAGTGATCTCTCCTGATCTGTACTTTTTGTGGTCTAATTTTCTGTAGACCTATTTTATATCCTAAGTAGTTGATAGACTCTCCTTTTTGTATTTTTTCAGGTGCAATTTGTAATCCCCAGCGAGGTAAAACTTCCTTTACTTTCTCAAACATTTTTTCTAATATTTCTCCTTTAGAGTCAGCTAACAATATATCATCCATGTAATGATAGATTATGGATTGTGGAAACTGTTTACGAATTATTTCTAATGGTTTTTGGACAAAATATTGGCACAGGGTGGGGTATTTATCATTCCCTGTGGCAAAACCTTCCATTGATATCTCTTCACCAGTTGAGAATTATTGTAATTAGGTACAGTGAAGGCAAATTTCTCTTTATCTTGTTCTTGTAAAGGTATAGTGAAGAAGCAATCCTTTAAATCAATAACTATAATAGGTCATTCTTTGGGTATCAAAGAAGGCAAGGGCATTCCAGGCTGTAGAGAGCCCATTTGCTGGATAACTTTATTGATGGCTCTCAGGTCTGTAAGCATTCTCCATTTACCAGATTTCTTTTTGATCACAAATACAGGAGAATTCCAAGGGCTGGTTGATTCCTCAATATGTCCAGCATTTAGCTGTTCCTGAACCAGACTTTCTAAAGCTTCTAACTTCTCAGAGGTCGTAGGCAATTGTCCTACCCAGACAGGTTCCTCTGTTAGCCATTTTAAAGGTAGGGCTTTTGGTTCCTCTGTTTGTTCAGCATTTGTATTCTGTTTTTGTACAGCCTGGATATTTAGTATCTGTCTTGTATAGTACTTTATAATATTTTTTTCCACAATCATGAGGTCGTTTATGGTTCCTATATAATACTGGAGGTATGTTAATCTGTGTATTCCATTGCTGTAATAGATCACGACCCCATAAATTTATCACTACATCAGCCACATATGCTCTCAACCTTCCTCTCTGTCCTTCTGGTCCTATACATTCAATCCATCTCATGCTTTGTTTTACCTGAGACAGGGTTCCAATCCCTAAGAATTGAACATTTACCTCAAGCAGGGGCCATCTTTGAGGCCAAGATTTATTAGATATGATAGTTACATCCACCCCTGTGTCCAGTAAACTGTCAAACAAACTATTATTCATCTTAACTATCAATCTAGGCCTATGACTATAGCAGTTTGCCAAAATATATGTTTTTTATTTCCTTCTGTCATGTTTGATTCAACTTCTGTCACTAGTTTGTCATCCAGAGTGGTATGAGTTTTTATAATAGGCACAGAATTTTCTAATTGTCCTGTGGGAGATTGTCTTCCACTGTGACTGGGAATGTTTGGTCCACCTGTGACGTGGGGGCCTTCAAGGGCATCCCAAGGAGTTTCCTGATGGTAAAGGGTTTCCTTGCTTGTCTCTGGTCGATCTACACTCATTTGTTCAGTGTCTGCCTTTGCCACACCTTCTACATAACCCAGGAGGCTGAGGCCTTCTGTTTGATTCATTCCTGGGAGTGTTATTTCTAGGGAATCTTTGCCTACAATTTCTTTTTAGATGTCCTATCTTACCACAGTTATAACATCTGACATGTTGATATCTCTTCAACACTTTGGAGATGGCTTCTCCTACCCAAGCTTCTAAGTCACCATAGTAAGGAACTCTGTTATCTTGATGTCTTCTCTGACCTTTAGCTATGGCTTCTCCTACCCATGCTTCAGTCTTATTGTCATTATACTCAGTGTTGCCTGTATATAGGACCCATTCATCCAAGAGTCCTGATCGCATTTTTAAAGGCCAAAGCACCTGTTTGCATTGAGGATTCACATTCTCTTAAGCTAAAGATTCTATAAGTATTCGCCTAGCATCTATGTCTGCTACCTCTAATTGTACTGCCCTAGATAATCTTTCAAAAAGACACTAAAGCGTTCTCTAGGTCCTTGCCTTATCTTGGTATAGGGTTCTATCCTCTCTCCTAATTCATGAACCTTATCCCAAGCATTCAAAGCTGCTGTACTGCATAGAGACAAGATATGTTCATCATAGGCAGCTTGGGTTTCTGGGTCAGCATAGAGACCCTCACCAAGAATTTTATCTTGGGGAGCTTTATAACCTTTCTTTAAGCCCTGAAGTTCAAGCCCTCCATTCTAATTGAGAGGAGTTTTCAAGGACAGCTGATATTAATTGATCCCAATCCTTAGGGGTTACCTTGTTATTCCTTGCCCTTGATTCTACTAATTGCTTCACATAAGGTGAGTGCATGCCATAAGAGACTACTGCTTCCTTTATACCTTTTAAATCTTTCATTTGGTTCCCACTGATATGCAATGACACCTTTTGGGTGTTTTTTCGTTGCTGGTTTTTCATTAATAGATACAAGGAAAGCTCCCCTGACCCTAAATGGTGTGGAAAATTTTAAGTCTTTTTCATGCCCTGTTACCTGTAGTTCTTCTTCTGATGTATCAGACTGAAGGTCTTCTAAAGCCTGAAATCTATTCACCATTGTTTCTTTGAGTGTCTGAACTTCTTGAATCAAATAACTTTCTAGAGACTTCATTGCATCAGTCAGTTTCTTACTTTCTCCAACTACAAATGATTCCATGTTTTTAGCCTTCTCATCCTTAGATATTATCTGAATGGCATGTAAACTGCCTTCCAGAAACAATGTTCTATCTGCTAGCTTGCCATTATCCTCAGACATGGAAAAGATTCTATCATCTAATCTTTCTATCTGATGTTCCAGTTTTTTAAACTTATTAGTAGCTTCCTCCGACCAGGAACGAGCTGTTTCTGCTAGTGTGTTAATGCATTGCATTGCTTCTGTTCTGGTTATTGAGGTATCTGACATGAAACAAATTCTGTTTTTTACTTGGTAATTTTCATGTTCCACGGTTTATATTCTACCTGTCAGCTCTCCAACGCCATCTTCAATATTCTGAACCTTTCTTTCTATACTTTCTATGCTTTGAATTCTATCATTTTCAATGTTTCGAATCCTTGTTACTAAGTCTCCTATGGTTTGTACAAGTTCCTTATTGTTTGCTGTAATCTCAAACCATTTCTTTAAGAATATCATGTTAATGATGAAACCCATTGCTATTACAAAATAAAAGTACATATTTGTCCAGTCATAAGTTTCTTCTGCTAAAATCCCTTCTATATATGAAGTAAAATAATTCCTAAAGTCCTGCATTGTAAAATTATCTGCCATAGTTATGGAACAATTGATCTCAGATATTATATCAGCTTAAAATGCAAAGGGTGTTACAATTACTTTAAGCGTAATTCTGCTGTCCTGGAACTTGATGCTTTTAGTTGTAGATCTCAACTTGTGGTAGTTACGCCTGAAGGTGTACCACCAAATATCGTCAGGCAGCAGACGATCCTTCTGATCCTGGTCCCTGTAGAATAGCTCTTAACAAACTATGGCAAGCGAAATTTTGTTAAAAGGAGTCTTGTGGAATTGCTGGGACCGCAGGACTAACTGTGGGGAAACGCACAAGCAGGGCGGGTGCCGAGCGGCTCTGCGAGAATGTAAAGTGCAGTGTGGAAATGGGCAAAAAATGAGAAGCGGTGAGTGCCTTCTCAGGCCTGCTTTGGCGGCAAAGATCTCCTTTGCTGTAAAGAAGAGGCAAATGTCCCAAAGCTGTGGTGAGTCCACCTGGTTAGGCAAGGGACCCTGCCCCTTGGGGATGGTGGGGGAGGGGAGCGGCAGCCTGGGTGAAACCCAGGTACCCTAAAAATCCTAATCCCGCTTCTGACACCAGATATTGCGGTTAAATAAGGATCAGGATAAATAAATAGGCCGAATAGATGTTTATTCAGGGAGAAATAACTTACAGCCTAGACAGATGAACACCAACAATTTCCACCGGATGCTCTCCTGTCCAAGTCCCGCCAGAAAGAGAGCTTTTCCTGGCTCTTCCTCCGACCTCCTTCCACCGGTCACTTCTGCCCACTTCCACCACTCCAATGGGCGTGGTCAGTGCCACAGAAGGACTATCTCACTACAAGACACCATGCTTGGAAAAAACTTTTTGTTATGCTATGATGTATGTGCATAGAAGTGTACAAATTCTAAACATACACATAAATTTTAAAAATAGAAAAGCACATTTATGTTATCAGAAATCAAGTCAATCAATTATAATTGTAATCTATTAAAACTAGTTCACAATTTAAAATAGGCCAGAGTGATGATTAGTATCTGTCATAGTTACTGTTCTGCTTTTGTGCAGAGACACCATGACCACGGCAACTCTTATAAAGGAAAGCATTTATTTGGGGCTGGCTTACAATTAAAGGTTTAGTCCATTATCATTGTGGGAAGCAGGCTGGCTTGCAGACAGATATGGTGCTGGAGAAGTAGCTGAGAGTTCTGCATTCATGTATGCAAGCAGCAGGAAGAGAGACACTGGGCCTGACTTAGGCTTTTGAAACATCTAAGCTCACCTCTATGCTTCCTCCAACAAGGCCGCACCCCCTTCCCCTCTAACAAGGCCACACATCCTAATCCTCCTCAAGTAGTGCACTTCTTGGTGACTATACATCCAAACACATGAGCCTATGGGGCCATTTTTATTCAAGGCCACATTTTATCTGGGAAAGGGATGTCCATAAGTAAAATTTTGAACACTTAAGATTCTTGCCTTTTGTTCAACTTGTTATGATTCAATTAAACACATTTTTTAAGGGATTGGAGAAATGGATCAGTGGTTAAGAGCATAGGGTGCTCTTTCAGAGAACCAAGGTTCGATTCTCAGTACCCACATGCCAGTTCACAATCACATCAGTTCCAGGAGGGCTGTCTACAGAGGGCTCTAGGGCATGCATGTGGTGTATAGACATGAATGCAAGCAAAACACTCATACATACCAAATAAATAAATCATTTTAAATTATTTTAATTTTTATTTGTTTATATTTTTTTCTTTTTTAAAAATAAATTGTATTTAAATTAGAAACAGTCTTATTTTATATATCAATCCCAGTTCCCTCTCCCTTCCATCCTCCCATGTCCTCTGCCCATCACCCCATCCCATCCCCCATCCACTCCCCAGGGAGCGTGAGGCCTTCCATGAGGGATCATCAAAATCTGTCAAGTCATTTGGGGCAAGGTCTAGGCCCTTCCCATGTGTCTAGGCTGAAAGAGCATCCCTCCATGGGAAATGGGCTTCTGAAGTCCATTCTTGCACTACAGATACATCCTGGTTCCACAACTAGAGGTCCCATAGACTGTCCAGTCCTCCTTGATGACACCCACGTTCAGGTGGTCTGACTCAGTTCTATGCTGGTTCCCCAGCTGTCAGACTGGGGTCCATGAGCTCCCCCTTGTTCAGGTCAGCTGTTTCTATGGGTTTTCCCAGCATGGTCTTAACTGTTTTGCTCATCACTTCTCCCCTCTGAAACTGGATTCCAGGAGTTCAGCTCAGTGCTTAACTGTGGATGTCTGCTTCTATCAGCTACTGGATGAAGGCTCTAGGGTGCCATTTAAGGTAGTCATCAATCTCATTATAGGGGAAGGACATTTAAGGTAGCCTTTCACTATTGCTTAGATTCTTAGTTGGGGTCATCATTGTGGATCTCTGTATATTTCCCCAGTGCCAGATTTCTCTTTAAACCTATAATGGCTCCCTTTATTGATGTGTCTCCTCTATTCTTTCTCTGACTCAATCTTCCTGATCCCTCATGTTCTCCTTCTCCTCCTTTTCTCCCCCTCTCTTTCTCCTACATCCCCACCCTTCCCCCTATGCTCACTCAGGATGGTTTCTTCTAGTTCCATCCATTTGCCTGGGAATTTCAAGATTACATTGTTTTTTGGTTTTTGGTTTTTTTGTGTTATTGTTTTTTGTTTTTTCTGAGTAGTACTCCATTGTATAAATGTAGCACATTTTCTTTATCCATTCTTCGGTTGAGGAGCACCTAAGTTGCTTCCCAGTTCTGGCTAATACAAATAATGCTGCTATGAACATAGTTGAACAAATGTCTTTATTGTATGAATGTGCAACCTTTGGGTATGTGCCTAGGAGTAGAATTGCTGGGTCTTGAGGTAGACTGGTTCTACTATTTTCCAGAGAAACCACCATACTGATTTCCACAGCCGGCTGTACAAGTTTGTACTCCCCCCAGCAATGGAGGGAGTTCCCCTTTCTCCACATCCTCTTTTTGATATTAGCCATTCTGACAGGAGCAAGATGGTATCTCAGAGTTGTTTTGATTTGCATTTCCCTGATGGCTAAGGACATTGAACACTTTCCTAAGTGTCTTTCAGCCATTTTAGATTTCTCTGTTGAGAATTCTCTGTTTAGTTCTGTACCCCACTTTTTAATTGAATTATTTGGTGTTTTGGTAACTAGCTTCTTGAGTTTTTTGTACATTTTGGAAATCAGCCCTTTGTCAGATGTGGGGTTGGTTAAGATCTTTTTCCATTCTGTGGACTGCTATTTTTTCTTGTTGACTGTGTCCTTTGCTTTATAGAAGCTTCTTGTTTCAGGAGGTCCCATTTATTAATTGTCAATCTCAGTGTCTGTGTTACTGGCATTATGTTCATGAAGCAGTCTCCTGTGCTGATTCTTTCAAGGGTACCTCCCACTTTCTCATCCAAGAGGTTTAGTGTGGCTGGATTTATGTTGAGGTCTTTGATCCAGTTAGGCTTAAGTTTTGTGCTAGCTCCATTTGTTGAAGATGCCTTATCTTTTCCATTGTATAATTTTAGCTTCTTTGTCAAAAATCAGGTGTTTATAGGTGTGTGGATTAATATCAGGGTCTTCAATTTGATTCCATTTGTCTACCTGTCTGTTTTTGTGGCAATACCAAGCTGTTTTTATTACTATAACTCTATAATAGAGCTTGAAGTCAGGGATGGTGATGTCTCTTTTATTGTGCAGGGTTGTTTTGGCTATCCTGGGTCTTTTGTTTTTCTATATAAAATTGAGCATTGTCCTTCCAAGATCTCTGAAGAATTGTGCTGGGATTTTGATGGGGATTGCATTAAATCTGCATTGCTTTTGGCAAGGTTGCCATTTTTACTATGTTTATCCTACCTATCCAAGAGCATAGGAGATCTTTCCATTTTTCTGGTATCTTCTTTAATTTCTTTCTTTAAAGACACAAAGTTCTTATTATATATGTCTTTCACCTGTTTTGTTAGAGTTACCCCAAGATATTTTATGTTGTTTGTCACTATTGTAAAGGGTAATGTTTCTCTGATATTTTTAGTTAATCTTATATCCTGCCACTTTGCTGAAGGTGTTTATCAGTTGTAGGAGTTTCCTGGTAGAGTTTTTTGGGTCACTTATGTAAACTATCAAATCATCTGCAAATAGTGAAAGTTTGACTTCTTTCCAATTTGTATCCCCTTGATCTCCTTTTGTTTTCTTATTGCTCTAGCTAGAACCTTAAGTATAATATAGAAGAGATATGGAGAGTGAACAGCCTTGTCTTGTTCCTGATTTTAGAGGAATCACATTGAGTGTCTCTCCATTTAGTTTGATGTTGACTGTTGGTTTTTATTATGTTTAGGTATGTTCATATTATCCCTGATTTCTCTAAGACCTTTATCATGTAGGGGTGTTGAATTCTGTCAAAGGCTTTTTCAGCATCTAGTGAGATGATCATGTGGTTTATATATATGATTACATTGATGGATTTTTGAATGTTGTACTATCCCTGCATCTTGGGATGAAGCCTACTTGATCATGGTGGATCATTTTTCTGATGTGTTCTTGGACTCGATTTGCCATTATTTTATTGAGTATTTTTGCATCAGTGTTCATGAGGGAGATTGGTCTGTAGTTCTCTATCTTAATTGTGTCTTTGTGTGATTTGGGTACCAAGGCCATTGTAGCCTCATAAAAAGAGCTTGGCAATGATCCCTCTGCTTCTATTGTGTGGAACACTTTGAGGAGTATTGGTATTAGCTCTTCTTTGAATTTCTGGTAGAATTCTGCATGGAAACTATCTGGTCCTGGGATTTTTATTTGGTTGGGAGACTTTTAATGACTACATGCAAGCAAACATACATATAGAATAAATGAATAGTTTTAAATTATTTAATTTTTATTTGTTTATGTATTTATTTTTGGTTTTTCAAGTCAGAGTTTCTTTCTGTGTAGCCCTAACTATCCTGGAACTCGATCTGTAGACCATGCTGGCCTCTAACTCACGGAGACCTCCCTGCCTCTGCCTCCTAAATTCAGGGATTAAATGTGTGCTCCACCAATGCCTGGTTTAAAAAATTTTTTTGAAAGAGTTGATGTTTTCTGGCAACTTATTTTCTTTCTTTTGTATCTTGTTCAATAGTGTTTGGGAAATTCTGTGTTTTTGACTATAGTTAAAAATCATTAATTTTTTATTGTTAGTAATATTGCATTGTATGACTATGTCCCAGTGTAACACAAATTCTATTTGGTATTAATAATAACATCCCAGAGTCAGCTATTAGGTGGTGAAAGCCGAAAGATCACAGAACCTAAACAGCCAGACACTAGTTCTTACCTCTACTGAATCCTTAGACTAAAGTGTCGATCCTGTCTCTACGAATCCTCAGACTGACTGCATAGACTGCAATGAGCTCCCTTCCTGTCTCTACCTCCTTAGTGCTGGGATTAAAGGGGTGTAACTTCAAGTGCTGGGATCACCTTTGTGTAAGCTCTGTTTCTCTTTTGGTTGGTTGGATCAATTTCATTTAGCCCAGGGTGGCCTTGAACTAACAGAGATCTGTCTGCCTCTGTCTACTGGGATTAAAGGTGTGTGCCACCACTGCCTGCCCTTTATGACCAACTAGTGTGGCCAGTTTTGCACTCAGGGTCTTCAGTAAAGCTTTATTTGTTAGATCACAAACAAAAATATCACCACCCCACAGTTATTAATAAATAAATGTATCCATTCTATTTGGAGTTGTATGTATTCTGGGGCAATTATGAAGAATAGCTCTGTGTGTCTTGTGGTGTATATGAATACACCACATTTCAGGCCATAAATGTGCTGGTGAAATGGCTGATAGGGGGTATATTTTTAATTGGGTGATAACCTCTTTCTTTCTAGGCAGATCTCATCTGCTAATAGCCTTAACACCCTAATGATCCAATCATCTCTTAATATTGCCACTAGCAAAGAACCCAGATAACAAGATATGGGCCTTATTGAGCTGAATACTTCTTATCCAGGCCCTAATAACCAGTTTTCCAAAATATCTGAGAAAAGCAACTAATGGACAAAGATGTGTTTTCATCCACAGATTAGTACCTGATCACTTGATTCTCTTGTTTCTGGACCTGTGGCAGGAGGGTAAGAGAGGAAGTGTTCATCTCATGGCTTCCCGGGTACAGAGGGGGCAGGAGGCAGCAAGGTGAGGTCAGAGGAAAGGTAAGTTCTTGCACGCCCCCAGTAACTTCGTTTAATGAGGCCCCAGCTCCCACCATTCTTCCCACCTCTCAATAATCAGTTTAATTATGAGCCCATCTCAATAAGTTAACTCACTGATGGGACTAGAACTTTAATGATTTCACTTTCCAGAATCCCACTTCTGAACTATGAGTTATCCAGTACCGTGTCTTCAGTCCTATTCGAATCATGACATCATCATTGAAATTTCACCACTTATTTCACAAATACCTGCTGCAGGAAATAAAAAAAAGTGTGCTTGCTTGCTTGATTGCTTTTCTGGTTCAGGATGCAATATAAAAAGCTAGAATCGGACTGGAGAGATGGCTCAGAGATTAAGAGCAGTGGCTGTTCTTCCAGAGGTGCATACCACTACATTAGGCTAGTAATGCTAATTTTAATAATTTGGTTAAGGTGGTAGGCCTTCTCGGCTACAAAGCTCTGCCTGCTTCTGCCTCCTGGATCCTGGGACTAAATTTGTGTGCCCAGCTCACCCCCTCCTTATTTAAATATTGTTACATATAGATTGCCGAGTCCATTAGTGTTGCTCATATGTATATGTGTCTAGAGCTGACCACTTGGGATTGGGTACATATCAAGGAGCTATCCCTGAAGAAGATATTTCTCTGAGCAGCCATTAATTTCTTGTAATTTGCCAGGTGTAATGGTATACACCTTCAATCTCAAAAAAGAAAAAGAAAAAAAAAAAGAAAAAAAAATTGACAAACCTTTGTCTAAACTGGTTAATAGAAAGAGAAAGACCCAAATTATAACTTTAAAAAATGTTCTTATAGTTCTTAATCTAGGCAGAACCTTGTGTGATTTTCCTCACCAGTTGGCATGTCAACTGGTATTGTCAATATGCAGGTCTTGTTTAAGTGGCCATGGTTTTTAGGTTTCAAAGGTTGTGCTTCCCTGTCTTATGTAGAAGACACGACCCACAGCTGACATCCTGACCCTGTGGCTCTTAGAATCTTTCTGAATGTTCCCTGAGCCTTGAGTGTAGGGGTTGTTATAAATGTCGTCTTCAGTCCACAGTCAGTAGTTTTCTGCATTTTGATCAGTTGTGGATTTCTGTAATGGTCCCTTATGTTGAACCATCCCTGTATCTCAGGGCTAAAGCCAACTTTCATGGTAGGTGATCTTTTTGAAATATGCCTGTACTCAGTTTGCAAGTATTTTTGTTGTTTTGTTTTGTTTTTTGGGACAGGGTTTCTTTCTATATGAAACGGTCCTGTCTGTCCTGGAACTCACTCTGTAGACCAATCTGGCCTTGAACTCACAAAGGTCCACCTGTCTGCCTCCTGAGTGCTGAGATTAAAGGCCTGAGCCACCACTGCCTGGCACTTTGCAAGTATTTTATTAAGGATTTTTGCATCTATGTTCATCAGGGATACTGGCTGTAGTTCTCTCTCTTTCTCTCTCTCTTTGTGTGTGTGTGTTTATCTGGTTTTGTTCAGAAAACTATGTCCAGAGCTGGAATAGTAACAAGCTCATGCTTCTGAACTCTGAATTCCAAATGAAATTGCACTCTATCGACATAAATAAGCTGATTTGATTCCCTGGTTGTGTAAAATGTTCATAGCAATAGTCTTTGTAAAACACTTTAGAAATGTCTGATTTATTTAAAATGTTATTTAAAATATTATGAAAAGTTTGACAAAGGCATGAGATGATAAATTACATATGATTTTTAAAGTTTGCTTGAGGATCTAGAAAGCAAAGTCTGTCACAAACCATAGAAGCCAAGCACACACCTTTAATCCCAGCAGCCAGAAGCTAGGGGGTGATGGTACACACCTTTAATCGTAGAACTCAGGATTAAGAAATAGACTGATATCTGTGAGTCCAAGTCCACCCAGATCTACACAAGAGTGAATCTGTCTAAAACTAACAGATCACACACCTGTAATCCCAGCACTTGAGGGGTATAAAAGATAGAAGCAGGGTCTTCAGTACTCAGTAAGAGGCACTGATTGTCCAACCACACTGAAGATAGGAAGGCTCAGTATCAAGGAGACACTGAAGTCTCAGGATTCTCCAGCCACATTGAGGAGAGGCAGCAGAGGTGAAGAGCTGGTGTGTGGATCAGCCCTTTCTGAGCTTGCGGTGAGAGCTAGTGGCCAGCTGCTTTGCTTCGGTGATCTTCAGCTTGAACCCCAATAACTGTCTTTGGGCCTTTAATTTTTTTGTGTTACAAGGCATATTTTCACAATAGCTTGTGTGGAACACAGAGTGGCAGCTGAAGTTCTGAGGAGGTTTGTCTACTGCAATATTATCTATATTAGAGAAAGCAACTGTATAGCTGATTGAGTCAGGGCAATTGAAGCATGGAGCTGCCAGCAACAATGTGTCAAGTGATTAGAAGAAGGCTGGCTGAAAGTTTAAATCCCTTCTTACTCATTAATCTCCAACTGCTAAAGACAAACGGAGAGTAAAATTAACGTGATTGTAAACTGAACACAGTGTCCTGTGGCTGCATTTCAGGCTTGTTGAGAAAGAATGAGTTGATCAAAGCAAGTGAGTTTGCTTAAAACTGTGGGGCTGTGGCTGTCCAGCAGCGCACAGCCAGCTGCTATTATCCAACCTGTTTCTAGGAACAGGTGAGCCCCATAATTAATCTTGGCTTCCATTTGGAGAGAAGCAAGATATGTACCTCCCTGTACCCTGAATTTGTATGTTAACCCCGTGAGTTCTGGTGGGGGTATGGGAGGGGGAGTTTTAAAATTGGTTGAAGACTTTTTATGTCCTTCCAAACACATGGAGAGGGATGCTGAATTCCCTAACTGAAGGCATTAAGACATCTCCCTGGAAAGCTGTTGATTGCTACCTTGTCTGGTTTGGTGCATCTCACATCTCAAACTTACAGTGCAAAAGCCTCTGCTAATGGAGCTAGGTTTTCTTTTGTTGGCCTTGAACACTATGTAAATAAGGAGGACATGGAACTCCTGATCCTCCTGCCTCTATCTCCTAAGTGCTGGAATTATGCACCACTATGCCTGATGCTAACAAGTTTTTTAATTAAAAAATTATTCAGAGACTCCTGGAACCTCACTTCACAAGCACAGACCTTGCAAACAGAGATTTAAAATTGGAGATCTTTTCAAGAGCAAACTCTTTTAAACAACAGGCTTTTGAGGGCTGTCAACCACAGCAGGTTAAAATGTCTGCCTGGTATGTTGAGTTCTATTTCAGGAACCCACATAAAGTTTGAAGGAAAGACTCCACTCCAGAAAGTTATCCTCTGACCACCACACATGGACACATACAAATAGTAAACATTCTTTTAATTTTTTCATATTTGGGTCATTTCCTGTAAATATATATATTTTTTAATCAGGGCAGGCTAGAGAGAAGGCTCAGTGGTTTGAAGCACTGCCTGTCGGAGAAGAATTCCTAGCATCTGTAATGAGGCAATTTACATCCAGCTAAAACTCCAGCTGCAGAGTGTCCTAGGCAATCTTCCAGCCTACAAAGACTCCTGCATGCATAGTGTACATCTTCACACAGACCCACATGCACACACCCAACAACAAAACCAAAGGCTCTTGACTTGTCCAAATGATGTTTATATATTCTAGGTACAGGAAAGTAAATAGACACCTGTCCTATTCACTCCTCAGCACCAAATTGACTTTGGAAAAAAAAAAAAAAGAAAAAGCAGCAAATTGTGTGAAGGAAACACAGTCATCCTTTCACATCCTAAGGAGCTACTTGGGGGATCTCTTATTGGTTCCAACACGAACAGGTTCAAGTCCCTTCTATAAAATGGCACTACAAACATCGTCCCATACACTTTATCCACAGATAATTATGATGCCTAAAGCAATGTAAGATGCTGAGTAAATAGGGAATGATACCCAAGAAAAAAGTCTAACATATTGCATATGACCTACGGACACCCTGCTATACACTTTAAATAATCTCTAGATTATTTATAGTACCTTGGATAATGCAAATAGTCTAGGGAAGCAGGACATAGTAGCACATACCTTTAATCCCGACACTTAGAAGACAGACAGGCAGATAGATCTCTGTGAGTTCAAGTCCAGCCTTGTCTACAGAGAGAGTCCCAAGGTAGCCAAGGATACACAGAGAAACCCTGTCTCAGAAAACACACACACACACACCATCAAAAATAGCTTAAGGAATGACTAAAAAAGAAATGTGTGCATCATCTGTATAGATAGAATTTTATCTAGAATATTTTAAATATGAAGTTGTTTTATTCTGGAAATGCAGTCTGTGGGTATGGAGGCTTGACTACAACTGTACCAGCCACATAGGTGTGCCATTAGAAACCCAGGGATTTATGCTAAAATGCATGGCTGAATTAAGTGGGCAGTAAAATAAAGCTAAGCCACAGAAGGCCACCTTTCTCTGAGGAGATAATAAATTTACCGTCTGAGGAGACGGTAAAAGGTGTCCTCCACCATTCATTTCACAATGAAGAAAAAGGAAAGCCCCTTGGCCACAGTAGATGAAGGGACAGCTGAGTGGCTTTTAGGACTGGCAAAGCTTGGGTGTCACTCTTCTGATTCTATCGATGATGGCTGAATGTAGTGATGTTATGTTTGTGTAGCAAAGTGTTCTTATTAGATATGCGTATCAAAATACATTGAAAACATTAAAGTTGAGGCTATTATTATGGCTCAGTAGATAAGGATGTTTCTCGCCAGATCCAAGGACCTAATTTTGATCCCTGAGCCCCATATGGTAAAAAGGGAGAACAGACCCCTATGGTTCCCACATACAGGCTAAAATGAATGTAATTAATTTTTTAAAAAGAAGTCCAAGTTTAAGCTAACATTTATTTTAAAGTTCTAGAGGCTAGCAAATGGCAAATGTGGGTCTCCTTTGACCCAAATCCCATTCTAGCTAACACTCAATCAGTACTGCCTAGAAGAGATTTTTGTCTTCTCATCACCCACTGAAATCTCTACTCTTCAAATCTTTCTAATAAACAGCATCCCCCCTTTTAGGAAGCTACTGGTGACTTTTCCACCATGTTTAGGTGGCTCTCTTTTGTTGTTGTTGGTTTTGTTTTTGTTTTTGTTTTTGGTGTTTTGTTTTTCGAGACAGGGTTTCTCTGTAGCATTGGAGCCTGTCCTGGAACTAGCTCTGTAGACCAGGCTGTCCTTGAACTCACAGAGATCTGTCTGCCTCTGCCTTCCAAGTGCTGGAACTAAAGGCGTGTGGCACCAACATGTGGCTTAGGTGGCTCTCTTTTGTTCCCCTAGTGACAACTGGACCCCATGTGTATATTTGTTCTCATCCACTAGACAGTGAAGTCTTGAAGGCAGGGATCTAGTTTTCTACAGTGTGTGACACATACTTCTGCAGCACAAGAACACCATTCGTATCTCAAGTTTTCCTACACTTTTTGATGGAGAAATTCTGAACTTGATGAGGTCAAATAATACATATTCTTTTATGCATCAGAAAGAACCTGGAGCATGACAAACTGACAGACAAAAATTTCAATAAGTACTTTAAATTAATAAATGGATAATTCCTCCTTTCCTGTGACTGAGTCACTTTCCCTGAACAAGCAAGCTTAACTCCCAAGGAAAAAGACTTACGGTTTGAAGGAAAAAGACTTATGATTTGAAATTAGTTTTATCCTTTATCAGTTTAAAACTGGTAAATTTCTCCCTCATTTCCATCCCCATACTCACAAAGAACATGATTTTCACTATTTGAAAATGTGAGATTTTTGTGTTTGTATTGGGGGGGGGGGTGGGTCTTGAGTTTACTCTTTAACTGGTAGCAATTATGTTCAGCCTCTCAGCTAAATGCTACAAAGTCATAAGTCGGGGCTTGGAGGCGCCACTGCGAGGAAGAAAGGAACGCATTAGACTGAAATGATTGTGTTAAAGTCTCACATTATTGGGTGTGACGCTCTGGCGACAAAATCTTCACAGCGTGTACTGATTACGTCTATGACTTAAAGATGTGTGATAATGGAAGAGTTAAAACGGTGTTAGGTCTTTTCTAGATGCTTTCATTGCAGAAACAAGGAAAAATTGACAAGTAACCGTCCTTAGAGGTTTGACTGGAATGACTGTCCCACGGAAAGGGACGACCTGAGGCTCTGACAGATGCGTTTGCGGCAAGAGCCCACACTTTGAGGTGGGCGGGAGCCGGGAGCCCAGGGCTGGGGGCGTGGCCGAGGGCGGGCCCGCGGCTCCAGGGGCGGGGCCGCAGAGGGCGAGAGGCAGCCTGGGAAGCAGCGCCATATTGGCGGCGTCCGCGCTGTATTGTCATAAATAGAGCCGGTTTTGTGGTGTTTTCACTACTCGTTTGAATGCCTCGGCCGTAGTGAGTGGGGAAGTGAGCGAGCAAGCGAGCAAGAAGCGAGCGAAGGGAAGTGGACAGAGGAAGGAAGAGAGGGCAAGCGCAGGACCCCAGAGCGAAGGCAGTCGCTGGAGAGGGACGCAGGAAGCGATGAAAGAGATGTCTGCGTAAGTGGGGGCGGCGGTTGAGGGCGAGGTGGAGAGAGGTGCGCTGAGGTGGGCAGCCCGCGGCGCCCAGCCCTGCGCCCCGCACCCCCGCAGCCGGCCGGGACCCCTGCTTTCCGCTGCCCGCCGCTCCGCAAGGGCGCCTCCCCTCCCCGCGGCTCACCTGGCCGCCGGCGGGACTCGGGAGTCGCCGCCAGCCCCCCGCCGCCCGCCCGCCCGCCGCCCGCCGCCCGCCCGCCCGCCTCTGAGGACGCCCCCAGACCAGGATGAGGGGGAAAGGCGCGTGTGGCTGAGGAGAAAAACGGTCGGTCACTCTCCTGCCCCAGCCCTGTCTGAGCCCGTCTGCTCCTGTCTGCATTGGCGCAGATACCGTCCCTCTGCCTCCCCCTCCTCCCCGCTGGACCCGCTGTCTTCAGGTCTTCCGGAGGGAGTGACCTAGCCCAGCCTGTAGGTTTGGGGTTGCGCTATGAGAAAGGCTAAGCCCCCTACCCCGTCCCTTGCCGCAGACCCCACAGTGTCTGCCGGGTTGTGTCTCCTGCTCCCACTTTGATAAGTCAGAAGCAGTTTCTGTACTTGCCAAGAATTTATTAGAGCCTCTTGCGTTTTACTTTATCCGGAAATAATTTCAACGTACAGAAAAATGCACAGAAAAAAGAAAAACACCATTTGTGTAGCCACCACCCATTTCTCCCGAAGAATGACATGGGGTGTGTTCTTACCTCTTTAATCTTTCTTCTTTCTTTAAAAGAAGTCAAGCATTCCAGCACATCTGAAGGACTGGCCTATCCCTTCTCTGACTTCATTCAGGTCGCTCTTCCAAGGCCCTGAAGTACTGAATTTGGTTGTTATTGTTGCTGCATTTTTAATGTTAATACTACATATTCCTGTGTCCATAACCCATTGTACTTGTTTTAAACTGTTTATAGGTATTATCACAGTTACTGCTATTCCTCCTGAGTCTTTAGAATATGTTCTCTCTGACCTTTCTCTGTTACTATTTTCATTTCTAATTCTTAACTCATGTATTCCATATGTAAACACATCTCTATGCAGTCCTTTTACGACTATTTTAGGTTGTTTAAAAATTTTTTTAACATAATACACAAGAGAGCTTAGCTAGGTTTGGTGACACAGGGCCTAACCCCAGCAGTTCAGAGACTGAAGCAGAAGCAAGTTCATGGCCAGTCTGGGTGCTTGAAGCTTCATCTCAACAAATAACCTAATGACTATAATAAGGGAGTATCAGAGCCAACTTCAGTTTCTCCCCATTTTCATCTTGCTGCAGAACAAACAAAGCATCACTTAATTATTTCAAGTTGCATTTCTCCTTAAAGATTTGGATTTTTATATCTAAGAGAGATAAGGGTATTTGGGTATGTTTGTGTATGATAAATGCCCGACAACTTGAGATGCAGGTCTCAACGTCTCCCTCACCTCTCCATTCTCCCCTCCATAACTTTGTCAGCTCTGACAGTTCCTGTTTGCACTTTACTTGACTCCTATCTAAGGCTCTACTGGGCTCCAATTCCAAACTTCTCTTGTGGGAGAATGGGAAAGTAAATAACATACCCCCACATACCCTTCAACCTATCAATTTCATTTACAAAAACTTTACTGCAGGTACATAAGATATGCAAATAGAATGTTCATTGACAGTCTGCTTCTGCTTCTGTCTCTGAACTGCAGGGGTTAGGCCCTGTGCCACCAAACCTGGCTAAACACTCTTGTATATTATCCTTCCTTTCTCCCCACCTAATAAAATCCCCAGCTGAAGAACATGTCTTAGTTTGTAGACTCACTAATAATAAGCCACTGTTTTTGGTGCAGAGATGGAACTCCATACTAGATAAACACTGTATCACTGAGCTATGTCTCCAATCCCAAGCCAGTGCTTTAAGCAATTAGTACAAAAAGAATTAAGCACTGTTGTGTTTTTGTGGTGTTTAAATTTTTGAGTTGATACTTTTGCACATAATTTATATAATGGTCAATTTAGGCATGTCTATTACATTTGCTGATCTTTATGTTGCCTTACTGGGCTATAGAAGATTAAGAAATTAATACTAGAGCCATGCATAATGGCATACATCTTTAATCCCAGACCTGTGAGGAAGAGCAGGTGGATCTCAAAATTGGAGGTTAGCCTGGTCTATATAGTTTTGGACAGTCAGAGACACATAGTGAGACTCTGTCTCAAAAAATAAAGAACTTCTATTGTTCAATTATACCTTCTTTGGTGAAAAGGTGTTATGTAGCCTAGGCTTTGAACTCAGATTCTTCTACTTCAACCTTCTGAATGAAGGGATTCGAGTCATGGACTACTATGACTATCCCATTTATTAATTTCTTCCTCTGATATTTTTTAAATGGTTAATTATTACTGAAGTTAAAAGACAGCCTTTTATTTTGAGATTACATTCTCATTGTTATGAATAGTTCTTACGCAAGTATTAAGAAAAGTGGTTAGCAGGTTAGAGTGTATGCTCGTTTTTACTTTTGTAACGAATTTTACTCCATATGTTTTAGTCAAAGATGCAGTCAGAAATCTGTGGTGCTTTATTTAAGATTGTAATTTCCTACTGGTTAAGGTCTGTTAAAAGTCTTATATCCTTTAAAATGTTGCTATTTAGCTGGGCAGTGGTGGCACATGCCTTTAATCCCAGTACTTAGCAGATCTCTGTGAGTTCAAGGGAAGCCTGGTCTATGAATTGAGTGCCAGGAGAGGCTCCAAAGCTACACAGAGAAACCCTGTCTCAAAAAGAAAGAAAAGAAAGTTGCTATTTAGTGTAATTAATTCAACAATTATTCAGTGTGAAAAGATATGAGTTCCAATCTAAACTGAAAAGAATATTAACTATAGTCATAAAATATTAGAACTGTAAATTCTAATTCAAGGAAAAGGTGTTAATGTAATTTCCCAATGACTAGCTTAGTTGTGATTTCTTTTTAAGGTTAGATTATGTCCTAAGGACCTTATGATGGAATGTTTTACTTGTTGGAGAACCGTTGTTTTTAGTAAGAGTGTCTTTCAAGTGTTTGACTGCGTTTCAAAGATTCTATAATCTGGATTTAGTGTGTGGAATATAGTGGGGTGGCCTGGCACTGGCCCTATTCAGGCTCTTCACATTTGATCTGAATGGTGTTGATACGTGTGTCTTGATACCTACACATACTTCTTTGGGCTTGAAAAGACAACCATGAAAGCTGGAGGCTATTTGAAAAGCTCTTCATGAAGACCAAATACCCACCTTACCGCCCCCCCCCCCCCCCAGTGATGTCTTTGGTAATGTTCAACAAACTGTTACGGTCGCTTAAATAACCTGAGTGGATCAAGAGGTTCAGTGTATTGGTGTGAAACAGTACTTAACATTTTTCCTCTGTCTTTTTTTCTTGAACAGAAACACTATGCTGGACAGCCAGCATCAACAAAAGCATTATGGAATTACCTCTCCAATTAGTTTGGCATGTCCTAAAGAAATTGATCATATTTATACACAGAAATTAATTGATGCCATGAAACCATTTGGAGTATTTGAAGATGAGGAAGAACTGAACCACAGGTATGTCTTTGAAACTGTAAAATATTTTTACAGTATACTATTTAATCATAAACTCACATGTTGAGTGCTTAATGATCCCTGACTGAGTGTATAAAAATGCCAAGAAAAAAGAAAAGCCCTGGCTCTCTTGGAACTTAAATTTTTAATAAGGATTAGAATAGGAGATAACTGACAACTAATCAGATAAGCAAGTAACAGTGTTATATGTGATAAGTACTGGTGGGAAAAATTGAGTGTAGAAGTCTTTAGAGAAACCTTATTGAAAGGAAAATTTTAAATTGAGGAATGGCTCCATGTATATATTTTAAGGAAATGTGTTCTGGCAGAAAGCCTAAGGTGAGTGTGTAGTTGTATATTTGAAGACTATATAACAAAAGATTTTGGGTGTCTAAAACAGAACAATAAATGGGAGAAACTAAGACAAAGAAAAAGCAGTAGGAAGGAGCCTAGAGGGTGAGGGCACTTTGTAAGCCACTATAAAATGTTTGGCAATTGAAACCTCTTAGGGTTTTGAGTAGAAGATTAGCATGATCTGACTCATGTTTTAACAGTTACTTCAGCCACTGTGTTGGGAATAATCTCTAAAGGGTGGCAGGGGCCAGGGAAAAAAAGCAGAAGTAGAGAGATTGGTTAAAAGGTCATTATGGTAACCCAAATTAGCTAATACCTGAAACCTGAGGGTAACAGTAGAAATAAGTAGTATAGTCCAGATGTACTACAGATGGGTTATTTAATGACATAAAGACAGTTTCCAAAGATGATTCCAAGATTTTCAGTCCCTGCATCTTACTGGATTAAGTCTGTTTTGTTTTTTGTTTGTTTGTTTTGTTTTGTTTTTGGAGGGGGGGCTAAGAAGGAAGCAAGTTTGTAAGGATCAGGCAATAGTTTTCCATTTTTTTAAAATGTGGATGTTTATGCCATTGGTTTTAAATGTAATGGTTCCTAACTGCATTAGTTAAATATTGTTACACAAATATTAGCCAGTAATTAACTTACCTATTTTAATCACACAAAAATCCATGAGTACCAGTGAGAGAATGCAGTCTCCAGTACCACACTGCAGTGATGTAATTCTATAGTAAGGCAATGGCAGTTCAATCTGCCTCTGAGCCTCATTGAAGGTAACTCGGTGGTTTATATTAGGATTTTTAATTTTTGAGACAACTCAAAGACCAAAATATTATCATATTTATCATGTACGGCACTCTTAGATTTCTCAGATGTTCTGTGTATCAACAGATGTGATAGCATTAGCACAAATATAATATGGATTTAATGTGACATCATTACAAAGTTTCTACCTGTGTGTTTATTTCTTTAATATTAACATATTTTGGGTTTTTTTTTTTTTTCCTTATAGTGTAAATCTAACTAACAGTTCTCATCTTTTATTATAGGCTGGTTGTTCTTGGTAAATTGAACAATTTAGTGAAAGAATGGATTTCTGACATTAGTGAAAGTAAGGTAAGATTAAAACTGGATAGAATTCATTGTTTTATATTTTAGCCATCCATCCTAACAATGATATATGAGTCAAACTATCTGAAATACTTTAAAGTATATGTGTTGAGTAGTAATTTTATATGTGGATGTCTACTTTTGTGTCTTTGGAAGGATGCTGCTTGCTTTTTTTTTTGCAAAGGACAGTTTTATTTTTCTCTGCTGTGACTGTCCTTTTGCAGAATAGTAGTAGTATTTGCCAGTTTGTGAGAAAATGTTCAATCCATTAGTTTTGACTTTGATATTGTACAACTATATCAAAATCTTTATGTATTTCATTTTAAATGAATGTTGTACTTTAGTAATTTTCCATTTTGATTTTCAATAAATTAGTTGCACTGGTGTTGGCCCATCACACATAGAAGTTTGCAAATCCTAATTTATGATTGTACAATATTCTCCTCCTGTAACTTACCCCATCTTTCTGCCTTTTTAGAAGGTTTTGGATTGTGAATTTTCTTTTTCTTTTCTTTTCTTTTCTTTTCTTTTTTTTTTTTTTTTTTTTTTTTTTTTTTTTACCCTAAGACAGAATTTCTCTGTAGTGGTAGCACTTCTGGAACTCACTCTGTAGACCAGGCTAGCCTCAAATTCACAGAGATCCACCTGCCTCTGCCTCCCGAATGCTGAAATTAAAGGTGTGCACCACCACTGCCTAGCTATGAATTTTCTTTGTTGTTTCATGTATATCATGCATATTTTACTGGCTGTACTAGGATGAGATAGGGCATGTTCAACTAGGTGATAAAAATTTTTATTAGTTGGCTTCTTATCACCATACCTAATTCCTGAGATAAGAGTATTTAGGAAGAAAATGTTAAGCTAGCATACAGTTTTGAAGGTTCAGATCCAAGTTTTGAGTGGTGGTGGTGGGAGGCAGGGAACAGTAAGCAGATGACAGTAACAGGAGTAGAGTGAATGTCAGAGCAAGTGTTACAAGTCCAACTAGGAAGCAGTCAGTGGCATCCTACACAATCCCCTTTGAAGGCACACTCCCTCTGACCTAAGAACCTCCTGCCTGTCAGTCCAGCTTCCTTAAGATCCTTACTGCCTCCTAATACTGCTAGGAACACTACTTAGATTAAACCGTTCGTCCACTTGCCAAAGGTCCTAATTCTTGCAATTTAAGTGTTTTTGTTTATTCTTATAGTATTCTCATCTCTTCCCTTAACAGTACTCAGTTTAATGTGAATGTTTCAGTATATATACTTATAAGTCTTTTTCTGCTCTGTAGTCTACATGGATTTAGAAATTTTCTGTTAGAATTCTCATTTATTTTATACATCTGCTAAATTTGTAGGATTGGTTCTTTCAATTTAGAATAAGTTAATGAACTTCTAAAGACTTACATCATTAAATTTAGTCTAATGTTTGTCATTTACTTTTGTTGCCAAAAGGTTGCCTGGCTTATTTCTGATGTCTCAAGGAGAATTATATCAGTAGCTAAGGATGTTGGATAAGTTAGATTCTGGAGGTGATATGCTGGTCGTGAATATCAAAAAGTCAATTTTAACATCTACCTAGTAGATGAAGTAACTAGTCATTGTATCAGTAATATATTTTCATTTATGCATATTCTAATTTGGGAAATAACTGAAGGGTTTTAACTAAGTCAAAGATCATTTGAATATTGTTGAGATACTTTAGTCTAAAACACAGATAAAATAATTTTAGTTAAGTTCTGCGGCCATATAAAAATATTTTATCCTGTAATTCAGCATACTACTTTCTCATAAAAATGCAAGGATCATCCTTTTTTCTTTTTTTGAGGCAGTGTCTCACTATGCCACCCTATTATGAAATTATCTATTGCAGACAGTGTTGGCCATCAACTCACATAGATCTGCCTGCCTCTGCCTTCCATTGCTGGGATTAAAGGCATTCACCACTATACCCAGCAAGGATTATCCTTTTTTTTTTTAAACATAGGAAAGTAAGTAAAATGAAATTTTTTACATGTTCTGACTTACTTATCCTTTTTATTAATGTAAGTCAGTAATAAATGTATTGACTCCTTTCTAACTAGTTGTGAGACACTTGAAACATTAATGTGCATTAAACAGTTGTGTCTTTGTAGTACAGATAATTTTATTCAGGTTAGTCACCTGAAATCTGGAACTATGGATGGCTAACAGGACAGACCCAGTTCTCACCCCTGACACATTTAATTATACTTGAATTGCCGAGAGTTACTTATTAAAATGATGTCTCTGGAAAGAGAATTCAGCTGATAGCCACAGTAGCAAGAGAACGTGAGTTCAGATCCCTGATTTTTTAAAAAGGGGGTGTGGCACTGTACTCCTGTAACCTCAGTGCTTACTAAAAATTAGCAAGTCAAGCTAGATGTGGTAGTGCAGGCCTATAATCTCAGCACTTGGGAGGTAGAGACTGGAAGAATAGAAGCTCATTTGAAGCCAGTTGAGCACAAGGAACCCTGTCTCAAACAAACATAAAAATCTCACCCATAAAACAGGAAGAAATAATAAATAGAAGGGCTATCTGGTTTTTAGCATAGGAAGAATGCTTAAGGCATAGATATTAAGTAGATCAGAATACAAGTGGAAATACCTGATAAGCACTTGGAATTGGCTCTGAGAGGTTAAAAAGTAGTATTTGTTTGTTTGTTCTTTCGTGACAGAGTTTCTATGTGTAGCCTGGCTGACCTGGAACTTGCTGTATAGACCAGGCTGGCCTCAGACTCATGCATCTGCCTGCCTTTGCCTCCAGGGTGCTGGGATTAAAAGTGTGAGCCACCACCCAGCTGGGCGGGGGGGGGGGGGGGGGGGGGGGGTCATTTTATGATACAGATAAATTGAAGTCTTTTCATTGGCTGTCCTAAGGAGCTCCCATCAAGAACAGCCTCATTCTTGAGGAAGGTTGAAAAGCTAGTATCAAACAATTAAACATACTTCTTACAGAAACTAAAGAGAAGATGAGTTTGACCAAGATTTTGATAGTTGAATTCCACAAAGGAACCGTAAAGTACTTTTATGCATCTCTTGATCAAGATTGACAAATGTATATAGTATATTGGTTGCTCAGTAAAAGAGTGTAAATATTTAGGTATCCTTTATGCAAAATAAATGATTAAATGCCTTTTGCTTTATTTTAGAATCTCCCACCTTCTGTTGTGGCTACTGTTGGTGGTAAAATTTTCACATTTGGATCTTACAGGCTTGGAGTACACACCAAAGGTAACTGCTGTCTACTTGTGTTCTAGTGATAAGGATTTTTAGTAAACTGTTGTAGTTGTTCACTTTTAGTAAGTACAGAACACACTTCCCATTATCTTACTACTGTTAATAAACATTGTTAACATTTCTTATGCTCATATTCCATACTTAATTCTGTACTTATGTGACTTTAATGAAAATACATGATATCCTGTTTAAGAAATTACTTTATTCCTATAGGAGCTGATATTGATGCACTTTGTGTAGCCCCAAGACATGTGGAGAGATCAGATTTTTTTCAGTCCTTCTTTGAAAAATTGAAACATCAAGATGGCATTAGAAACTTAAGAGTAAGTATCCTTTGAAGTTAGGAACAGCTGTAAAATGAAGGACATGGGATTACTGGCACACCTCTTCACTTGCTGTATCTTGGCAACATCACACATAGACATTAGGAACATGGGCTTATAGCTCCTTAGACTGCTTTTATAGCTAAGACTCTACACCTGTAACTCTGAGATCTCAGTCAAGTAACTGTTTATGTGAGCCTCAGTTTTCTCATCTAGAAAGAGAGAGTTGGTGATAACTACCATGAGCTGTTTTTCAGGATTAATGTGATAGATTCAAACCATTACTATATAATATTTGATAAATGATTGGTGTATATCCAATTGTGGGTCATATTATGTATATGTTCAGTTAATGACTCTATATATAGCCCTTTGTTTAGCAAGTAACATTTCCATACTAGCAATCTATAAAACAGTGGCCTCAGGTCTGCCAGTATAATTTTGTATATATGCATTTGCAAGTGTGTGGGGGTGATCGTACACTTACTTGTTTCTTATGGAGGCCACAGGACAACTTTGAGTGTCCTCGAGAACATTGTCTACCTCCTGTTAGGGTAAACTTACTGGTAAGTGAGCCCTACGGGGATCCTCCTGGCTCCTCCCTAGTGCTAGCTCCCATGTTTGCAGGTCAAGTACTGAGCTCAGCCAGCCCTTAGCATTCTTTTTTGATAGGTTAGATAGGAGCTCTAAATATTAAAAAATAATAACACTAATGCTTTTGTAAATTTTTTAGGAGTCTCATGCACACACCATGCTCAAACTCATTTAGCCAGCAGTGACCTTGAACTTTTGAGGACCTCCCACCTCCTGATTACCAGGGTAACAGGAGAGAATCACCATACAGTTTATACTTAATGCTTTTTTGTAATAATCAAGTTTCCATTCAAACCTCACAAATAGTACCCAGATGACAGCAGTTCTGCTTTCCAGTTTCTGACAGATATTCTTAACAGGGTAAATTTAATAATAGGTGCAGAGACATTTGTGTGATCTAAATAACACAAGTTACAAAATGAAGGCGTTAGCCTGCATATTAGACCAAAAATGTTTCTTACCTTTTTTTTACTGAATAAAATACAAATTAGAAGAAAAGATACAATATTGGTAGTTAGGAATGATAAAAGACTAACCAATATGTTATTTTTCTTCCTCTTTAAAGGCTGTAGAAGATGCCTTTGTGCCTGTTATAAAATTTGAATTTGATGGTATTGAAGTAAGTATTTAATATGTTTTTTATTTGACAGTTGACATGTTTAACCTGTAAATTTTGTTTCAAAGTCAGACTTGGCATTTTGTTTAGTTTGGTTTTGGGATTGGATTTTGAAAAAAACCTCACTATGTAACTGTAGCTGGATTCCTGGGATTTAAGATTATAGGTATGTACCAGCTTACCTGGCACTGACCATATAGTTTAAATAATTAAATAGTAGCCTTTTCACCTTTCCCATTTCTCTTGACCACTCACCATGGATAACAAACCAACTCCATCTCTCCCCTCGTGCTTTTTGTACACAGCTGTCCCATAATCATCTAAAATAATTGCTCTCTTATAATTTCATTTGGAGCAGTGTTCTGTTTATATTGTCATGTTGAATACAGTTTTCAAAGCTCAGTACTGAGTGTACTGAATTATCATTTTCTTGCTCTATAACATTTTTTTCCTCAGAGTTAGTAATTATTTAGTTCTCCTATTGTCAGAATCTCCTTTAAGCTAAGAGTCATCAGCATCTTGAGAAAAAGTTCACGGGGTCATCTCACCTATTCTCAACTCTGTTGCCCATCTTGGGAACAACTGGCATCTTGTTCCCTACGATCTTCCTGAAAGTTTCTATTCCTACTCCTACTCGAGAATTTTCTTCTTTCTAGATGTGGTACCATTTTACTGGAGCTCATCCATTGGATTCCTGAAAAAGATTTTGTTTTCTTTTTGTCTTGCATGCTTAAAAATCCCTGAATTCATAATTTTGCTGAGTACGTCATTCTAGGTAGGAAATTATTTTTTACATATTTTAAGGCCTTTGCTGTTTTGTAGCTTCTGTGCTGTTGAAAAATATACCAGTTTTAGTCTGTCTTTGTATATATGACCATTTTTGTCTCTTGTTTAGTTCTGATTTTGTCTTCATACTTGTAGAACTCATACTGATACTATGCTTTGGTATGTGTTTTTAACTAATGTGCTTGGCATGCAATAGTCCTCTTTTAGTATGGAAAATCCTTCAGTTCTTGGAACTCTTATTGAGTATTTTTGGATTTCCTACCTTTGTTTACACACACGTCTTTTTTCATGGAATCTTAACATTTGTCTGTTGAGCCTCCACTTATTGACCACATCTTCATATTTTTATTCTGCCTTTTGATGTTTTCTTATCTTTCAAGCTCTGCAATGATTTCCACTGACCTATTTTTAATTTTTAAAAATAGTTTTTATATTTTCTAAATGTTCTTTTAAATTTATGTATTTATTTGTAGCTACTTGTCCTTATTTCTTGAATAAAATGTTTAAGTCTGTTTTCCTAGATCTCCTGGGTGTATTGTCATCTGTCCACTGCTTTGCAACTTCTGTGCTTTTTGCTGCTATTTCTTTGTCCCATTTTCCTAGTTGATTATACCAAAAATCAAAACAAACCAAAAACAAAGCACATTTTTCCTAATGCTTTAGCTGGGTTTCAAGAGGGAGTGAATGTGAACGTGTGTTGGATCTTCCATCTTTATTTCAAGACTTGCAGTGATTTTCCTGCATTAGGTTACCTTCATAGAACTTTTGATGCTCAGTTAGAAATGTCCCAAACTAATAATTGGAACTTTGTACATTTTGAGTTGTGGCTGAGAAGAGAAAGTAATATTTGTCTCTTTTTTTTTTCTTTTTTCTTTTTTTTAACATCTTTCCAAAGATTGATCTAGTCTTTGCAAGACTGGCAATACAAACCATATCAGATAATTTAGATCTAAGAGATGACTCTCGCCTAAGAAGCCTTGATATAAGGTGTATTCGCAGCTTAAATGGTAAGTTTCTAAAGAAATCTTAGATGCCTGCTTGAAAACAAGTAAATAGAGCCTTTTTTGTAAAATTAATGGACTATTTTAAGGCTTGACCAAACTAAGAATAGTTGGAGTATAACTCAGTTTTAAAGCACAAGCTTAGTGTATGAGAGATCTTATATACGATCCCAAATCCGGAAGATTTACAGTCATAGTTTTCTGTACAACAAATAGTATGATCACATTTAAACATCCTAAAAAGTATCATTTGCTTGAAAGATTGTTTAGAATTATAAACTGACTTTTCTCAGGAGCCCTGTAAACCTTTATCATTTATTGAGACCTCCAAAATATGTTAGTTTATCTGGATTATATGTCAATATTTACCATATCATACATAAATAAAAACAAATGTTTATAATTCACTAGAAATAAAAAATGATAAATTAATAATATATTTTATATCTAAAATAGATTTTGTTTTCAGATTTCCTTATCTTGCTTCTATAGTCAGATTGTTATCTAAAATCTTATTTTTATTAAAATATAAAAAGACATGGAATTACCTTTTCACATTAGTGTCCAGTGATCTGCCTTATACATTTACCTGTTTTTTGTTTGTGTTCTTTATTACTGTACTCTGGTTATTTGGAAAATATTAGTTCACAAAGTAATTTTTATACCTCAAATGTTAACACAAATTTCATTGTAAAATGATTTTTTAAGTTGTATTGATTAATTAATATTAGCACCAATTCTGTCATTAGAGTCTTAAAGTATTAGAAGCTATCAGATGCACAATAGCAGAGACAAGTGATTTATATATAACTTGTATAGCTTGAAAGCTTAAATTCTCTTATCCACAATAAGTAGTTCCATTTTTTTCCTTGAGGCAATGAACTTACTTAGTTTATTTTTCAGAGATTATCTACTGACTACCCAGTGTGGAAGCTTGTTTATTTGCCAGTTATAATTTCAAGTAACAGATAATTTTAGGCTACAACTGAAATGATGACACACTTTTCTCCTTTTGTTTTTTCTCAACTGTGGTAGTAGTGAAGATACATTGTGTACTTCTATACTGTGTTGCCACTGTCATGATTGACTTGCAAGGTAACAATAGTTTTAGCCTTTATTGCCATTGCCCCCTCTACTGTGAAAATGGCAAAGAAAAATATAGTATTTTATAAAAATAGATGTGACCTCACAGATTATTCAGGTTTGAGAGCAAGAGCCACTGCTTTATATATGGTGAGCGCTACCATACCCAGGTTATTTTATTTTTCTGAATGTAATAGTGAATTACATTTTTCTGTGGAAAGGTTTGTATTGAAACAATAGTAGCTTTATAACTTGGAGGCGTTGTGATTAAATCAGTGTAGCAGCTGCTAAAAAGGACCTAAGACCCATCTCTACTTCAGCAGTGGATTTCTTTACCCATGTACTTTCAATTCCTAAAAGTGAAGGACTTTTTCCCGACATATGTTTAGAATTTTAAATGCATCCTGACTTATAATTCATATGTTTAGACATTTGAGAGTTTGAAGGTTAAGAGACCATTTGAATTAACTGGGTTTTGTTCATTAGTGGAAAACAATCAATGCTTTGTCTTTTTCAGGGTGTAGAGTTACTGATGAAATTTTGCACTTAGTGCCAAATAAAGAAACTTTTAGACTCACCCTAAGAGCAGTCAAATTATGGGCAAAACGTAAGTATCCCAAGTCTTTTATGTGTCTGTTTTAAAATTCTAATTTTCTGTTGCCAATAATTGGAGCACATATAGACTCTGACCTTACTAATGCTATTGAGGGTTGATGGCCAATAAACTTGGAAAAACTGTTTCTCAGGTGTAATGGCCTATGTGTGACTTTGTCTTTCCATGTGTAGTTGTGTATGTGTGTTTGTGTGTGTGTGTGAGAGAGAGAGAGACAGAGAGAGACATAAAAGGACCTATGCTTAGTTCTGATCTGACATAGGTCATTCTATATTATTTGTAACTGTATTCAGATACTGCTTAAGAATAGTGATGCATGGTGGCAGAAGAAATGGCTCAGTAGATAGGAGCACTTGCTGCATGGGCTGAATTTGAATCTCTTAACACATGTGCAAAAGGCAAGGCATAGCTGTGTGTGCATTTAACTATAACCTCAGCACTGTAGGGCTAGAAACCGGAAGATCTCTGAGGCTTACTGACTGTTACCCTAGCTTCAGGTTGAAACAAAGTTCAAGGGAATCAGGCAAGGAGAGATAGAACAGGACACTCAAAGGCCTCCTATGACCTGCATGTGCATGTACCTGTACACAGGTGCTCATTTATACCACATAAACAAATACACATGATTTTTAAAAGAAAAAGAATGATGACAATGGTCTGAATTGTTGGCTAATTTTGTGGCCATGCACCCAAAATAGAATGTTCTCACACAAAGCTACTTGGTATAGCCTACTGTTAACTTGGGCTCTAGAAAGCTATCGTTCCTAAAGCCTAAATTGCCTTTTAACTATATGAATAATGTAGGCCTTTGTAATACAGTGGTAAGTACTTTCATGTAGAAGACACCTAAACACAGGTACGGAGCAAAAAACGATCTGTGTTAGACACATACGGTAAATGAAAATTGCTGAACCCAGAGTTGGTTCTGTGAGCGAGAAGTAAGTGATTGTCAATGCCCAGGATATTAATATCCACTATTATAGACTTTATGGATACTGTACACTTTATAGTCTCACTGATATATAAAAGTTTTTCTTCAATAATAAATTAACCTTAGCTTATTATAATTTCTTTCTCTGTAAACTTAATTTTTTAAAGCTTTTTATTCTTTTGTAATAACACAAGCATAAATTGGGCATGGTTGCACATGCCAGTAATTCCAGTGTTCAGGAGGCCGAGGTTGGAGGGTAACATATTCAAGGCCAGCAAAAATTTGTTAATAACTCAAATACATGCAGGCATGCAGGCTCCTATCACTGTTCCCATTGGAATACTGAGGGTGTTCACGGAGCACAGGGTTAGAAGCCAGCCTCATTTCAGCCCAATGTCACTGTGAATCTTGTTGATGCTTCTTCTTTTTCTGGTGTTTCCTCTTCTCTTACATCTTCAGCTATACATTTTTAATTCCCATTATAATGTTAAAGCCCGCATCATGTATGAGGCACATTCTTGACTGATACCATTGTTTGGTTCATGGATACACTGAAGCAGTGCTATACTTTAGACACAAGGTTTCACATTGTCTGCAAATCTCTCTGTAGAACTTTGACTGTGGAAAATGTTTTATGTGGCATTATCAGATCCAATTAACTTTGTGGCTAGTAAACGCTTGAAATGTCCCAACTAAGGAATTCAATTTTTAAATTTATTTTATTTCATTGACTTTAAAATTAAATAATTTCCAAAAGAAGTCAAGATAGTATCCATATAAAAATCTTGTACATATATAGTATTGTCATTCCTAATAACCAGAATAAATGCAGTCACATATTGATGCACTGATGAATATGTATACATACCATATATACATGGTATATCCACACTGTCAAATATTATTTTGCAATAAAAAGGAATGTGGTACTGGTAAGAAGATATAGCATATGATTGTTAATACCACTTTGTTGAGTGTGATAGAAGTTACCCAAAAGACAACATATGCATGCTTTGATTTATATAAAAATGTCCAAAGTGAGGACAGATTTATAAAAGACAGAGGGTAGATGCGTGGTTTCGTAGGTCTTCAGATTCAGAGAAAAGGGTTATGGCTGTTAAAGGTTTCTTTTGGAGACAAAGAACATGTTCTAGAAGTGATTATGGTGGTTGCACAGCTGTGAATTCACTAAAAGATGCTGAATTGAATAGTTTGAATGAATCAGTCTTATGGTATGTGAATTGTGCTTAAAGCAAGTGGTATTTACCTGTGGCCTTGAACAGTCAGGGTAATGTAATTTGTATTAAAAGCACAACATGACCATTTTGTCTCTCCTTATAAACTAAACACTGTATTTTGTCAATTTTTACACACAAAGTTTTTATATTTAACATGTCTAAACAGATACCTTATAGGATTTTTTACCTCTCTATATGGGATATAAAATGACACAGTGTGTAATAAGGGCATATTAGGTTTAATGGTATGGCAATAGTTTCCCATAAATTTCTATAAAAGCATCATTTCACAAGTGAGTCTAATATCATTGGTATATTGTTCACAATGGAGAGGTATCCAGATTTTGTGAAACTGAAGTTTGTTTCCAACTTTATGCTTGGTTTTAAAATACTATCCATGCTTATAATACCTACTAGTGAAATGTTCTTTGTTGCCTACTTACCTCCAGGTGTCTTTCCTTCTGTTTGTTTCTCTCCTTAACTCCAGGTATTTCTAAATGAGAGGTGGGGAATTTAGGAATGATTTCAGTAGCATTATCAATCAGGACAGTTGACACTAAAACAGGGAATTGAGGTTATTGTACATTAGGGGACAAAGCAAAAGAGCTAGAAGTAGAAACTAGTGGTTTCTTAACTGACTCTGAGCCTAGCGTGATGTTCTGCTTATTTCAATTCTGTATTCAGTCTTATGAATGAAGTTATGCAGTTGTATTTCACATATAGTAGATTTGAATAATGATTAACAAGTGTTTGTTTTCATAGGTCGTGGTATTTATTCCAACATGCTGGGATTCCTTGGTGGGGTTTCCTGGGCAATGTTAGTTGCCAGAACTTGCCAATTGTATCCAAATGCAGCGGCTTCAACTTTAGTTCACAAATTTTTTTTAGTTTTTTCCAAATGGTAAGTATATATTTTAACTAATTGTTACCTCGTATGACTATGTGTATAAAAAAAAAAAAAAAAGTTTAAAGAACTGTAGTGAGACATAGTGGTTCATAGCTATAATCTAGCAGTTGAGAACCTTAAGCAGGAATATTGCCATGAGTTTGAGGACAGTGGGCTCCATAGTTTGTTCCAGTCCTAACTATAGAGAGAAACCCTGTTTCAAGAAAAACAAACCTATGCATATATATTTTGTTTTGCATTCAGTAAAAGCTTTAAAATGTATAAAATGAGACAGTGAGACATCCAAATGATAATCTTCTCTTTTTCTAATTGAAATATAAAAATTGTATGTGCTTATGAGGTACCCATGATATTTTGATTGGTAATGTACATCATATAATCAGATCAAGGTTAGCATGTGTGCCTCCTCAAACCTTTATCATTTCTCTGTGGTAAACAGTCTTTTAGCTTATTGAAGTTCATAGTACAAGTAACATTACTTGTAATCACCCTATGTTGCAACAGAACACTAATATCTCTAATTTAATATCCATTGACATTTTCCTATCCTCTTCTCTATCCTGCTTTCCTAGTCTCTGCTAACTACTATTCTAACTTTATCGTCTATGAGATCAACATTTTTAGATTCTTCATGTGAGGGAGATCCTGAAGAATTTTCTGTGCCTTGTCTATTTCAGTTAATATAATGACCTCCAATACCATCCATGTTATCATAAATGACATAATTTTTGTCTCCCTACCCCTACCAGTGTTTTGGAAAAAGTGTTTCACTTTGTAGCCCAGGCTTATATACAACTTGTATTCCTCTTGCCTCAACTTTCCAAGTAATGAGTTCACAGATAGGTACTACCACACCTAATTTTGTCTCCTCCCCCCCTCCCCCTTTTTTTTTTATTTCATTTTATGTATGTGGATGTATGTTTTGCCGGCATGTATGTCTGTTTACCATTTATGTGCCTGGTGTCTGTAGAGGTTAGAAGAGGGCATCAGATCCCCTGGAACAGGAGTTACACACAATTGTGAGCCTTCCATGTGGATGCTTGCAATTGAGCCTGGGTCCTCTAGATGAGCAATCAGTGCTCATAACCTGACTCCCTTTTAAATAACTCAGTGAGGCAGCATTTGAGAGTTTGTGAATGTGAGACTTAAGACTGTAACAGCCCCATTAATTTTGGCTTTGTACATTAAGCTGGCATGGTAAAATGGAGATGATCACATGCGCATTCATGTGCTAGTATTTTCAGCAAGTGTTATGTATTGCTGTTATATCATTAGAATCAAATCTGTGAAAGCAGATGAGAAGGAAGGGACACATTGAGATACAAATGCATCTAACAAAGGATGTTGCTGTTCTTCCTCTTGTACTCTGTAATTTGCCATGTGAAAATTGACAAAGTGAGAATCTTTGTGAATTTACTTTATTCATGCTAGGGAATGGCCAAATCCTGTGCTGTTGAAGCAACCAGAAGAAAGCAACTTGAATTTGCCTGTCTGGGATCCTCGGGTATGAGAATTTACTATGGAGAAGGGGCTTTCTCTAGATCATAATCTCACTAAAGATTATTCCTCTTCTTCCTACACACCTTTCTTATGCAGCAATAGCTCTTTTCTTCCCTTTACTGTGTATTTTGATGCAGGTAGTTTGAATTTCTATTGTTGATAGAAATTGTCATTAAAAATTGCCCATATATGACCAGATAAATGGATTTATCAAAAACAGTACTATAACCCATTGTAAAAAAAAAAAATGCGTCATAAATAGTTACTTACAATAAAGTATTAAAATATAAAAATAATACTTGTAGTACAGTTTAAAGCAAATTTATAATTCTCATAGCTTCCATTTTAATTTTTAAATTCCAATTTAATAAGAGAAGGCACTCATTTCCTATATAATGGAAGATAATGTCTCTGTAGTTGTGATATTATATTTCCATAATTCTGAAAGACTTGCTTATAAGATGCATCATTTGATGAGGAAAAATTAATTTCTGCAGAGTTTTGACAAATAAATGTATCTGTCTTCAGAAAGAAATGCAGTTCAGGGGAGAAATACACTTCCTTGAATTGAGGGATTTTAGTATTAAATATATATTTCATATTCTTCAGACTTTGGGGGAAATGAAGTGAGGACTACTTAATTAGGGAAATAAATGATTATTACGCTTCTGATTTTACAGGTAAATCCATCAGATAGATATCATCTTATGCCCATAATTACCCCTGCTTACCCACAACAGAATTCTACCTATAATGTGTCTACATCTACTCGAACGGTAATGGTAGAAGAATTTAAACAAGGTAAACATGTTTGGCCCTATTTTCCCTTACATATTCTCAAGTTTTTGGTTGACAATTTTATTCTACACTGGTGCAGTTGATTAGCAATTAGAATTCTATAATTTGTAAAACTTAAATGCTTTCCAAAATATATAATATTAAGGCCAGAATTTGAACCAGTCTAGTATGATGTACTGTGTTTACATTGCTAAGTCATTTGTTGGGTTAGATGTTTTGGGTAGAATGATGTAAGAGCTGGTCATTTTTCAAAATTAGACTTAGTTTCTAAAAACTCTTTGTTTTTGTTTAGGTCTTGCAGTTACAGATGAAATTCTTCAAGGGAAATCAGATTGGTCCAAACTATTAGAGCCACCAAATTTCTTTCAAAAATACAGGTATTTAAACTTTTGCAATTTTTATATATGTATATCTAGGAAAAATGACAACTTTTTGTCAGTTTTTGTTGGGGTTTTTTTGTTTTACATTTTTTATTTTGAAAGAGACTAGTTGTTTATGGCTGGGTGTGCATGCCATAGTACTCATATGGAAGACAGAGGACAGCATCACAGGAGTTAGATCTGCTTTAGCCTTAGGGATCTAATGCAAGTCAGCATGCCTGGTGACAAGTGCCTTTACTTTCTAAAACCCTCATTTTGTTTTTTGAGACAGAGCCTCACTCTGTATTCCAGACTAGCCTGGAACTTGCTTACTGTGTAACCCAGGTTGTCCTAGAACTTAATGGTGACTCTCCTGCCTCATCCTCACAAGTGGTAGAATTTTATGTGTGTGAACCAGCATGTGTCCAATAGGAACTTAAATGTAGAAAGCTAATTATGACAGATGACAGACTTAGGATTCTCAAGCAGAGTAGAAAATCAGCGAATAGAAATCCTAAATGGTCAAGAGCATCCTCATCCTAGTAGTAGCTAGTTCAGCATCAGTGGTGTTTTTAAATGAGTCAATTTTTAATTGTGGGGCATATAGTTTTTTGAAAGCAGGGTATACTGTAACTTTCAGAAACTCTGTACATGTATTGTTTTGTACATTGGGAAAAAGAAAGAAAAATAGATACAATGTTCCTGGCTTTTTTTTTTCTCCCTGATTCCTACTGCAAATCTTTTATAGGCATTATATAGTATTGACTGCCAGTGCATCAACAGAAGAAAATCATCTAGAATGGTAAGACTTTGTTTCAAGTTCTCTTACCCACTGTCTGATGATATAACAGTAGTTACACGGCTTTCATAATTAGTATGTTTTATTGGTGGCTCATATCCATGATGAAGCATCAGGGATTAAGAAGTCAATTTCGAGGCCAATCTGGCCTACAGAGCAAGTGCCAGGATAAACTCCAAAAAGTTACAGAGACAAACCCTGACTCAGAAAACCAAAAAAAAAAAAAAAAAAAAAAAAAAAAATGTCAGGTTGAGCATCAGCACTGATAGAGGGCTGTGATGTAGATTCTACTTGATATTTTTCAGAATCAGAATGCAGTGACATTTTGAAGAATCATGGTGTCCCTGATGCCCAGCTGCAGCATACTATTACTGTTCCCCTCAAGATTTCAAAGGGAAGACACTTTATGTATTGTTTTAACTTAGGAGGTGGCACAAGTGTCAAAATTTTAAACTTCTATCAATAGATAAACAACAGTTTTGGTCAAGCTGCAGTGTATCTTTCTAGTGTATCTGAATCTATTCCCCTCTGCTCTCAGAATATTTCATTCCTGGGTCCACTGGACTATTTACTAGTACTTTCTTCCAGTCTGACTTATAGCTTTAAGGGTTTTTATTTCTCTGGTAATTTAATTTTTTTTTTTTTTTTTTTTTGGTGCAGTATTTAATTTGTTTAGATAAGGAATCAGGAAACTATAGCTTATGATAAATTCAGTCTGTCACTTGTTAGGAGATCTTTTTGATACACAGCCATCCTTCTTCATTAATATGGTGTTGAATGCTACTCTATGCTACATGGCAAAGTAAATAGTTGCACAGAAACTATACAGTTCAAAAGCCTAAAAGATACACAGTGTGGTACAAAGAGAAAAGTTTACTTCTCATTTAGGTAACAACACTGCAGTAACTCAATTACAATATATCAGCTTTCATAAGTGTTTGAAAATATTTAAAAGTATTCTTGAAATTATTCTGACTTATAATCACTAATAAATACATAGCTAGCTGTCGTATATCTTAAGTGAGAGAGAAAATTAAGTTGTAAAAATATGGTGAAACATGTTTTTCTAATATCTGATTTAAATTTAGTGACTTTGAAATGCAAGATCTAATATTTTGTAAAAATCAGTATGCTTATTTAAAAAATTATGTGCCTGTGTTAACTTTTCTTGTTCATATTATTTAAAGGTAGTTTAGGGTTTGTACATAAAGATATGAAAGAAGAAATGATTGAAGACTACACTAAATAAAAGTTTTTCTTTATGCTCAAATCATTGCTGTTATAGCCATACCAAGGCTTGGTATTTTAATTGCCAGAAATGCGTTAAATTTAAATCATAAGCAGAAAGTCACTGAAATTTGATATTTTCCTGTTTGATGTTTATTTTTATTATTATCATTATTATTGTGTGTGAGAGGAGTCTGCTTATGCCACAGCACACATATGGATATACTCTTCAGGAGTGGCTCTCTCATTCCACTGTCGACCTCCATTTCTCAAACTCTGGTTGTCAGGCGTACATGGCAAGCACTTGGATCTGTTGAGCCATGTTGCTATCCAAACTGTTATTTTTAAAAATCCCTACTATAATTGGACTGCATTTTTAAGTGAACATACAAAGCTTGCTAGTTGATGTATTACTTGGTTTACTTGAATATAGTTTGTCAAATTTGATATGACTTCATAGAAATCTTGTTATTTATTACAGGGTTGGATTAGTAGAATCTAAAATCCGTGTACTTGTTGGAAATTTGGAAAGGAATGAATTTATTACTCTTGCCCATGTGAATCCCCAGTCATTCCCAGGGAATAAAGAACATCATAAAGAGTAAGTTGTCCTTAAATAAATTTCTTAAATAATGTTATTTGACATATGCATTGTTTCCGATGTGTTTTAAGACTGTCCTTGACAGACATTGATGTAGGAATGATATATGTTTTGAATATAAGTGACCATGTTTTATTATAGCATAAGTACATGCTGCATTCAGTAGTTGGTAAACTTAACAGAAGCTCCATATTAGTGTTAGCATCTTTTAAATATATGTTTAATGAACCATTCTTCAGTACTTCAGTATTGTTTTTCTTCTAAAACAATAGTAAGCAGTATTCTTTGTATTGTTAAGAATACTAAGTATTAGCATTAGCACTTAGCATTAGCTATGTTTATAGTTTTAAGAATGTGTCTGTCTTAATAAAATCTATTAACAAGGTAGATAAATAGAAAGTTAAGTTTTAATTTTCCACATTTGTTTGATTGAAAAAATTAATGGAAATGTTTTATCTTTCCTTATAGCAACAATTATGTATCAATGTGGTTCCTTGGGATAATTTTTCGGAGAGTAGAAAATGCAGAAAGTGTTAACATAGACTTGACCTATGATATACAGTCATTTACTGATACAGGTAAGGCTTCATAATTCTGGGGCTATGCTTTTCAGCCATGGCTATAACTCAGTATCATATGTTTAGAGTCTAGCTGGAGATATTTTTTAATTCCCGATTTGGTTAAATTAACCCATATTCCCATATTGTAGAAATAGTGCTGCTATTTGGGAAAAGGAAAAAAGAATGATGAAGCAATTTCCATGACATAATAAGGGCATTGTAGAATAACAACAGTGTGCTGCTACCATTTATTTAAAAGAGAGAGACAGACAGACAGACAGACAGACAGACAGACAGACAGACAGACATACTTATAAATGCAGAAGAGTAGCTTTTTTTTTAAAAAAGCACTGCTGATTCCAGTGCATTTTTTTCAGGGGACAGGAATGAGGAGACTCCCTAGGTACTCCTAAGTCACTTAAATTCTGTACCATCTTAATGTGTTTTCTGTTTTAAGATAAAACTACACTTCACAGGTGACTTTTCTGTGTGGTCATCCAGAGTTTATAATCACAGTCCATAAGAATGAATTGATTTTTATGTTAAGTAATCATCAGTAGACACAAATTTGCTGAGTATATTCTGTGATCAATAGAAAAAACGTTGCTCTCCTTATCTAGCCCCAGCCACGTCTCTCTGGAGTGTCCACTGTAGACTGAGGTAGTGTTGATCTGGAGCAATGTGCACATTCATATTGTTACTATTCATGGACACAGAAGAGTCTTTTAAATTCTTTTTAGCTAGCCCTCATGTTATCATAGTAATATAGATTCCTATACTTCACCTTCAAACTACTTAATCACTCACATTCTGAAGAACCAGAGAATCTGCAATTTGAACAAGTACTCCTGATAATCATAAGAATCTATCTAGAATGAAATTATGAATACAAATTAAGGATCAGATATCTCAAAAAAGGAGAAAGCTGAGATAATACTCTTTTCCACACATAGACTCTAAGTCCCACAGTATTGAATAATATGCCACATTTCATAGCATTTGTAGTGCAAAATAACTCTCCTGCCTCTGCCTTCAGTAGACTTAAACTAATTGCTAGACACAAAATACTTTAATTTGTATGATAATACAGCTGGATTTTACAAATTATGAAAAGCACTAGAATAGAAATCTAGAGCCATACGTCTTCTGATGTAGTCAGGGAGTTCCGGGCTTTCTGAGATATTTTTCCACCTATACACTGAAGACAGACTTGTAGATGGCCTGTGACCTCGGAATTTCTCCATCTGATGTGGACTATGATAATAAAGCAGTCTCGGGGCAGAAGGGGGACTTGATTGCATTTGGATATTTGATGCAAGAACTATCTTAGGTAGCTGCAGAGTGCTGGCTGCTCTCCCAGGGCCTAAGGTGGTTCCCTAGCACCCACATGGAGGCTTACAGCTCCTGTCTGTACCTCCATTCTCAGGAGACCCAGTATTGTCCTGTAACCTCTGCAGGCACCAGGCATGCCTGTGGCACATGGACATACATGCAGGCAAAATGCTCATACATACACAAGAAGAAAAAAAAGAATTATCTTAGACAAATAATTATAAGGAGAGATTGCCCTTTTGAAAATAGCAAAGAACAAGATTTGAAAAAAAATATTTTGCTATGTATTCATTTTGCTAATGAATGCTAATTATAAGAAAGCTTTTAAGAGGATACATACATAGAACCAATCAATTCTGGACACAATGGAAGTATTTTAGAAATGTTCGTTCCACAAGAGGATGTGTATTTAATGGAGGATAAGTGATCTATACATTTCAAAAAAGGAAAATAGCTTGTGGTTCAGAAAGAAATTTCCCATTTAACATATTAACATTGTTACAGTGTACAGGCAGGCAAACAATATAAATATGCTAAAGGATGGGATGAAAATTGAAGCAACTCATGTAAAGAAAAAACAACTTCATCATTACCTACCTGCAGATATTCTTCAAAAAAAGAAAAAGGTGGGTCTGTCTTATTTCTCTAGTATGGTTCCATTGAAAGAGCTAAGCTTGAGACCAAATTTGAACTTCATGCCTTCTGCAAACCTATTGCGAAAGAGGGTATAAACAGTCGGTCTGAAATCTCACCTAAAACAGAGTATTCTGTGTACTTCAGAATATTCTCATTTGCTTGTGAAATCCTAACAGTGTCTTTCTCTTCAGCAGAGTCTCTCTGATGTAAGCCGGAGTTCAGGTGGCTTTCAGTCCAAAAGATCGTCTCTGGATAGCAGTTGTCTGGATAGCTCCAGAGACACTGATAGTGGAACACCTTTTAATTCCCCAGTGTCTACCAATAAGTCTTCCAACCCAGACAGCCCCACAGGAGAAGCAGAAAGGTGTGTGTCCAAACTGTCCCTCCAGGCTGTTAGTGGAGGAATATTAGGAATACTCAACAGTGTGTGTAGTGCTGCAGGAGTTGCTCCAGGATCAAAGGCTTATGGAATTGTGAAGTACAGACGAATGTACAATTTTTCTACTCAAGTTTTTTCCCTCTTGATTTACCTCACGTTATCTGACTTTCTCTGTTTTTGTGCGTATGGAAGAAGTATTCCTGAATGTTAAAAAAGTAAGAGCTTTTAAAATCAGTAATAGTGAAATAAATTAATAATGATAATTTTATACTTTTACTAGGAATAGTACTGAACCTGCTACTGTAATTGTGGAGAAGCTGCCAAGTGTCCCCCCAGCTCAAGGGCTATCTATTCCAGTCATTGGTGCAAGTAGGTATCTAAACTTTTATTACTAGCAGTTCTGCTACATAAATATTTGATTACTAAAATTGTTTTTGTACTTTTCAGAGGTTGACCCTACAGTAAAAGCTGTATCCTCCCCATCTGTATGCACCATTCCTACTGTAGTAGGACGGAATGTTATTCCTAGAATCACAACACCCCACAACCCTGTCCAGGGACAACCACATCTAAATGGACTGTCCAATATAAGTAAGAATGTTACACCCAAAAGATCCCATTCACCACCTACAGATGGGACTTCTAAGAGGTTAAAAGACATAGAAAAGGTAAAATTATGATTTTAATAGTGATCACTCATTGTTTTGGTTTTTTTGTTTGTTTTATTTTTTTTTTTTTTTAAGTTAAAATAATAGTAAAGCTAGTAGCACACCTTTAATCCTAGCACTTGGGAGGCAGAGGCAGGTGGATCTATGTGAGTTTGAGGCCAGCTTGGTCTATAGAACAAGTTCCAAGATAGGTTCCAAAGCTACACAGTGAAACCCTGTCTCAAAGAAACCAAAACAAAACAAAAAAAAAAAAAAAAAAAAAAAAACCAAACAAACAAAAAAAAACAGTAAAGAAGCTGACAATTTCTTTAACTGTGTAAGTTTTCCATTGGTAGTTGTACTGTTTGAAAATAGTATTTCAAATCCTTCAGGAATGATATTTGTTGTTCATCTTGAATTCAAATTACTGATATCTGATTGATTATTGCTTGATTGATTTAAGTTTCTTGATTTACACAAAAGTTAAGGAGACTAGATGTAATCATGCTATTTTTTTTTCTTCTGTTATGTGAACCTTCTTAGCTTCCAGCAGGTGGTAATAAAATATTTTATTAGAATCTGAATTGATCTAACCAAAAAGGTCACTTAAGCTGCAGAAATTAAGGGTAGCAGTTGAATACAATCTAATTTTAGTTGTAGTGAGTTGAAGTCATTAATTAAATTGTTGTCATTTTTGATAATGAACTAATTAGCCTCCTGATTTATATTAATTGGTATGGTCTTTGCAGATATACAATAGCAACTCATTTTTGTTGTTATTTTTGTAGTTTATTCGCCTTGAGTCAGCATTTAAGGACTCCCAGACTGCTGAGGACAGGAAAAGAAAACCAATGGTAAATATGTTTCTATGGCAATCAGAATGTGAGCCTAAAAACATACCATAGAAAGTATTTCCGAGTCATCAGTTTTTGGTTTTTATTTTAAGTAGGAATACGTGTTGTAACTGGTAAGAAAATTTAAACCTGCATTTTTAATTCTTTTATTTTTAGGGTGCCATTGGTGGAGAATCTATGCCCATTCCAACTATTGATACATCACGCAAAAAGGTAATAGATGATTGTTTGTAATAGTTCTATAGGTAAAAACAAGGACAACAAAGTTATTAAGACTAACTAAAACTAAACTAAAATCTAAAACTAAGTCCAAGTATTTAGAAGACTGAGGCAGAAGGATTGCTTCAAGTTCAAAACTGTCCAAAGTTGCTGAGTAAAACCCTGTCTCAATGAAACAACAACAAAAAAACCTAGGACCAACTGGAGATGACATATAGTGTACAATTTTGAATGGACATTTCAAGAGTCTAGAAGAAGAAATAGGAAGGCTTGTGACCTACTTAGATTTCAGTCTGTTTTGTTTCTTTATGAACAATTGGTTGTGTTTAGAACAGGAGTTTCTTAACTAATGCCAAAGATAGCTTTTGTTATATACACTGCTTTCAGAATTTAAGTTACTAGAGAGCAAATGTGTTAGCATGGAAAGCTAATGAGCAGGTGTTGGCAAGGAGATTTGTGTAGATCATGAGAAGCCCTTCCATGAGAATGTACAGAACAGATGGCTGCTTTCCACCCTTCTAGAGATAGTGCTTCCATATCATTAACTCCTACTGTGCCAGGACTTTAGGAAGCAAAATCACATCCTCACAGGCAATTTCACTTGCACAATTCACACCACAAGACTGCATTCATTACAAAATATATACTAAATATGACAGTGGATGGTGGGGTGGATATTAAAATATGACTAAATTGAATGCTATGGTTATGTTTTAAAATATTTCAGAAGGCAGAGGTAGGTAGATGTCTGATTTCCTAGAAAGCCAGAGCTACATAGAGAAACCTGTATCAAAAAAAAAAAAAAAAAAAAAAAAAAAAAAACCTTCAGGTATACCAGGATAAGTGAGTAGAATAGTATAATGTCTGAAGTTTGGTTATGGTAGATAAATCGTCATTGTCCTATTCTCTAGATATATTTGAATTTACCAATTAATTTACTTAGTTATGGTGCTGAGTGTTAGACTCAGAACCTCATGATGCCACACAAGTGGTCTGCCACTGACCTTTGCATTCACTATTGACAAGTTTTATATTGTTTCTATCATATAATACAAAAACCGATTGAGGGACATAACTCTGAGGCACCAGATCTTCCTGCATAGTGCTCATTTTACTTCACATTCCTAAGACTCTCCTCTTTAGTCAACATGCACTTTATGTTGCTCGGTGTCATTGCCCAGTGTTAGGGAGGGTGGAGTCATTTAAACATTTCTCAGTGGTGACTAAGTTAACAAAGTCCTCCTCACATTGCTGCAGCTTCTACCTTCCCTACTCCTCTGTTTCTCAGTGTTTTGATTGTTTACAAAAAGTCCAAGAGTAAACAAGTACTTAGAATGAATGGGGATGGAGCTGTGAGTACACCTGTGAACATTAGGGTGTAGGGCTTTCAAAAAAAAGTCCAAGAATTTGAGTTGATTTATTAGATGAGCCATTATTTGGGGGGTGGGGGGTGCATGTGTTATATACCAACACACTCTTTTGTCTTTCTTTCAACAGAGACTACCCAGTAAAGAACTGCCAGATTCATCATCTCCAGTTCCAGCAAGCAACATCCGTGTCATCAAAAACTCCATCCGGCTGACCCTTAATCGGTAATAGCGGCACCTCTTCACCTAGGTGAATATGCACACAGTGGCATAGATGACATGACAGCTACAGGCAACAGTAATGACCTTGGAGTGGCATCCTCTCACTGATGGCCACATACGCTCTGATGGTCACCCGCTAGTACATGTCACCTACAGTATTATGGCTTTGCATTTTGAGGTTTTACTGCCTTAACTTCTGACGTTTGTTTCTCTGTTATGGGAACCAGTTCTTTGCCACTTGGACCCTGAACTATTTTTTGTTTTTGTTTTTGTTTTTTGTTTTTTTTTTGTTTTGTTTTGTTTTTTCTTTGTTTCTTTCTCTCTTTTTTTTTAAAGTCTTATGTTGTAATCATTGTATAGAGCTGAAAAAGTTAAAAACAAAACAAAAAAAAAAAACTTGTCTTATATGTAATTTTCCAAATGTTTGTGTTTACTTTAGCATTGAAGCCACTTTGTGGCTTCAATTAATTAAGATTAATGAATTTGAGATATCTTTTCTGCTTCCTTCATTTGTGTAGATGTCTATTTTGTTAATTTAAATTATTTTTTTCCAGATTGGCACATAAATATTTAAACTATTTTTTGTGCTTTTGTCCAGATGTTGCATAGTTACCCAGGGAGGATTAGTCCAGTGACTACACAAGAGTTGGGCACCATAAATTCTCTGTATTTTGCCTCCCGTGGAGGTCTTCAAAATGCATCTTTATTAAAAATCAAACTATAACCAGGATACTGAAAGTCAGTATATGAATGGTAAAAATGTTACATATCTTACTATCTCATGACATTGTTGTTAGCTAATTGGTATTTTTTACAAAGAAAGAATTCATCCTACCATCAATGATAAGATACATAAAGTGTGGCAGACTTGTATTTTTGAAGTATAAAATGAACTCAGCATGGTAATCCCTCACCACAACTTCCAACAGTCTCTTCATGGATTAGGCATGCAGAATAAGCAGTGGATATAAAATTCAATAAATGAAACCTCAAAGCAGTTTTGAATGACATTGTTACCAACGATTAATTGGCTCAGGACCTTTGTAGTTTATTTAACTATATCAGTTGTCTTTTTTTACACTGCGTTTTTCAGTGCATTTCTTAATATTTTTTAAGTTTCATGAATGCATGCTCCGTTTATTAAAAATCCACAACCATGTAATTCTTGTAATCTGTTGACTCCGTGTTTTGTAAATGAAGTCGTATGTATTTTCAGAGTATTTTTGTATGTACTGTAAGATATCATCTTTTCAAAGAGAAACTTGAAAACCTTTACTGTCTGTCTTTAATTTTTTAAATATACCTAATATATTTTAAATGGAACTCAGAAGTATTGCCAGGAATGCTGGTACATACTACCTTCTTCATAGGTCCAGAAAGAGGCAGTACATTTGAACAATGCAGGGGAAATAGTCTGGCTATGGTTTTTCCTGACACATGGGAAGCCATAGAGTCAGTAACAGTCCATTTTCACTTGCAAACCCTTACCACCAATTTTAAATCTTTAAATTGAGATTGTCAGAACAGAGTCTCTCCGTTCTGATCCTGAGGTGTCAGAAAGGCAAGCTGCATATTGAATGTATACAGTGAAGAGCTTCTGTATCAAAGGTCAGGAGGATTGGTGCTTCCTTGGCAAAGCCATGTTCATAGTTAACCTGTTCCTGCATTTAAATGTTTGGGATTGGTTCTATAAATATGCAAAATTAAAGGATTATGAAAGGACTGACACTTAACCTTGAATCTAGAAAAATTATTTGATGGGGGATTAAATTCTTACTCCAAGAAAGAACAAGCCTGGCCCTGACAGTATAATAGTTTTTTTCTTAGGTTAACGGTCCATTCATCATGGTCAGTGGTTCAGCATCAGGGTTTACACAGAGGGACTTCATCAACTTGTCTGGCAGTTGAGGTATTGATTAGATGGGTTTTGAGATGGTGGATCCGTTCAAAAGTTAAAGAGCTTCCGGTCTTATCCACTAGGGGAGCATTTAGTACATTTCATTATCATAGTAATGGGTCTCTGTTGGACTGGTTCCAAATAAAAAGGTTTGGAATTCAATGTTATGCTTGCTGTCTGTTTTCAAGTGTGTAACTATAGCTAGAAATGTATTTTATAAAGCTAAATAACCTTCAGCATCTAGACACATGTTCATTTAGTGACTAGCTCTGGAGACTGACAAAGGAGCTTCAACTTTGAGGATTTAACCATTTGAGGAGGAAAGCACTTGGTTTAACACCTTGTGAAACTGGGAAAATTCATTTTTAAAGTTTAAGGCTAATTTTGTCTGAAGACAACCATTCAATAATGTTAGTAAAATGCTTACTAATTAGCGCTTAACTGAAATGTAAAGGGTCATGTAGACCAAGTCTCTCTGTAACCATGGCTGGCCTGAAACCTGCTGTGTAGGCCATGCTGCCTACATGTAGACAGTAAGGGTAAACCTCCTTCCTTAACATTGTACCTGACTGTCCCTTGGTTTTGAAATAGGATTTATAGCGTGAGTCATGAGTATCTGAGAACCCTTGGGAACTGTGTAAAAGATGTTCTTTGTTCATTTTTTCTAGTCAGGGGACATTGGCTTTCATTGATTTCTCAGAGTAATCCATGCCCCCAGAAAGGAGGCTGGGGGTGAGAACCACCAGGATTTACCAGTCCTAGAATATAATTCACTCCATTTGATTATGCCGCAGTAGATTTCTGAATGCAGTATGGTCTTAACTAGTAAAATGGGCAGGTAAGGACCTCAGAAACACTTGGTTTCTATTTCAGGTGAAACTTAATGTGGTTGGTATTTAGAAAAATGTTTCCATCAACTTCCCCATGTTATTAAGGTCACTCAGAATACAGTAGCTTAGAATGATGACCCTTAAAGGTGATAGAAAAGCGAAAATCTTTTGAGTTCTAGCATGAAATTCTCACTTGCTCCTCCAAGTGTGTTGTTTAGGTCAGAACCCACTAAATATACCAATAAATACAAATGCTTTAGTTTTTAAAGATATATATATATTTTTATAAACAAATTTGTTTATAAATCAATAACTATGTAATAAATCATACAAAGGTTAGAAATTGTGCAAATGATCAAAGGAAATCAGACTCGAAAACAACTATTTCCTTATGCTTTTCTAAGGGAATTACATGAGGTCATATTCTTTCCAAGTTCTCTATTTTGGAAGTAATCTAGTAATTTTATATTTGAAATTAATTGAACACAAAATTTTTAAAGATTTATTTTTAATTATGCGAGTGTGGTGTGTTATGTGCATGTGAGTGCAGTCCCCACAGAGCTCAGAAGAGAGCACCTGAAGATCCCCGGAAGCGGAGTTACAGGCTGCAGGAGCATCAAGCCCCACTGTTGAGGCATCTCTCTAGCTTCCAAATTTGGTACATTTTTAAACTGTTGCCGAATTGTCCAAAAGACCCATGGAGAGTATCTTGGATGTCAACGGTGCTATGTCACGCCACAGTATTGTGTAAAGTGCCCACAGCTGCTGTGTGGTACATGTTAGTTTTGTCCTATTTTATAATTGTACACATCAGCTTCCTCTGTCTGGAATAAGTAATCAAATAAACTTTGATAAATGGGTGATGTTTGAGTGATATTATTTGGCAATATTTCAAAAGTGCAAGAAGACTACATAGTTATTTCTCAGATTGACAATTTAGTCATTTAAGACTCAGGTTGTTTGTAATAGAAAATGCTATCTATCTACTAGCTACTTAAAGCAAAGTCAGACTCAATTTGCTTCACACACAATCCCTTATTAGCAATATTTATTAGCAAGCTGTAGCACATTTTGCTCTAAACTTAAAGAAGTCCCAGCTTCCTATCCTTTTGGATGACCTTGTCCACACTTCCATCAAAGGCTACTTGATGTCATGTGTTGAAAGGAAGATGCTGTCATTCTTGTGGTCAGCCCCAGGAACCAGAGGTCTGGTTGTAAACAGATGTGTTTGGTCATCAAGCCTTGGCTACCATCCCTTAGAAGTACAAGTTATAGGACTTCATATGTTCTCATACCTCTTACGCTTTAATGATTCAAACTCAGGTGACATTTAGTTTATCTTTTTTGTTTATCATGACAGGACATTATGTATGGTGTTTTATCACAGCAATAGAAAAAAAAATAAAACATAGCCTTTATTCAAGATTCTGTCTGCAGAGGTAGCTGAGATGCAGCCCGATTGATAGATGTAACCCTAGCACGATCCTCAGGCAATTCATAAAGCAGGCCTGGTGGCACATAGCAGGTAGAGGCCAGAGGATCAGAAGTTCAAGGTCATCCTTGGCTGCATAGTTCCAGGCCAGCCTAAGCTACATCCTTGCCTCACAGGGTGAAAAACAACAGTTCTTCCTGTAGAGAAAGCTCAGAGAATGTGGAAGAGGAAAAATACATGCATCTTCTGGTTTACAAGGAAAGCAGTGGTTTAATTTTAATATATCATGTTGAAGACTCAATAGAATATGATGCAAGAAAGCAAACAAAACAGGTCATTAAAATATGTTTTACAGGGGAGGATAGGAGGGAACTGGGATTGACATGTAAGACAATCTTGTTTCAAATTTAAATAAAAAAGGAAAAATATAAAATGTTTTACAAACTAATGATAACCCTTATGTTTCATATTGCAAGTTAACACCTGCATATACACATATGTAAATATATCTGCATATAAAATATATGTACAAATTTCTTAAATTGGAGAAATATTTTTTTTTTCTAAGTCCTAGTTGTTATTTCAGTGAGGTATTCTCACACCAGTCTTGAGTTGTAACTTACAGTGTGAATACACAGCACAAGAGGGCCTCCCAAAAGGTCATCTCAAGGTTGGCACTATTTATATCCCCATTCTGTAATGTGTTCAATAAACAGTTCCAGAAAAGATATGTTTGAAAAAGGAGACAGATCCGGGCATTAGTAGTGCATGCCTTTGATCCCAGCACTTGGGAGGCAGAGGCAGGTGGATCTCTTAAGTTTGAGGCCAGCCTGGTCTACAGAGCGAGATCCACCAAAGTTACAGTCTCGAAAAGTCTCAAAAAACCAAAAAAAAAAAAAAAAAGTCTTTTGTCACTAGGAAAAAAAAGTCTTTTGTCACTAGGAAAAAAAAGTCTTTGCATCAATCATCAATAAACAAAGCATGAAAGCCAATAAGCAAACAACTCAACAACTCATTTATTGGGACATTTTCAAATTGGTCAGATGGCATCAATCCTCAGAGGGAGCTGAGGTTGAACTGAACAACAGCTTCTTATGATTTGCTCAAGTGAGCGGCAAATCCCATTGTACCCTTGGATCTCACACATCCCACCATGGTCCAGAAACTAGATAATAGGGCCCTGGGAAGTATTAGTTCTCAACTTTAATTATAAAGGTGCCATTACTAAACATTCCAATGGGTCCTTTACAACCCTATGAAGCAGCACTGGTATTTTACAAATGAGGATACAGCCCTGGGGAGAAAACTTGACCATCTCCAAATGCCTAACTACTGAGTAGCAGACTCCCAATTTAGGAAAGAAACTAGAGGTGTGCAACAAATTCCCATCATGTTGCATTGCTTCATGGGATCAGGAATGTTTTTGGTGAGCAGCAATGACCGTGTGTTGAGCTAGCCTACCCTGCCACTAAAAGCTGTATAACTTAGTGCTTAACTCCCAAATCCAGGGATAGGTGTGTGTGTGTGTTTGTGTGTGTGTGTGTGTGTGTTTTCGGTTGGAAACACTTGTCTTTCAAGCCTTGGAGTAGCTACAACATGAAAATATTCCAAACAGACATCAGGCCTCTCCATATCTCCAGAAATGGTTAGTCTCCCAGATAACAGCATTCCTCAGCCAGATGGGAGCACTGTCAGCAATGAGATAGATATGCGTACTTATGTTTTTCATAAAGAATGAAGTTTTGAAGCTGGTAAGATGGCTCAATGGGTGAACGTACTTGCTGTAAAAGTGTGAGGGTCTGAGTTCAAATCCCCAGGACCCACATAACACCAGCTGCAGCAGCGCACATCTGTGGTCCCAGTGCACATGCTTGAGATGGCTCTAGGTTATGTACAGTGGAAATAGCACCCCCTATTTTGATGAGAAGGCAATGCAAGGAGTTTAAAGGCTCTTGTAGCCACTCTGCCCTGGCCCAGATTCAGCTCTGCACTTGCTTGTTTACTATGAAGTATTATACAAGCTACTTTATGTCATGTCTCTATTTTCTCTTCTAAAAATGGTTATAAGGAGAAAGAGGATGGGAGGAGAGGAGAACATGTGGGACCAGGAAGATTGAGTCAGGATAGAGTGGAAAAAGGAGATACCATAATAGAGGGAGCCATTATAGGTTCGAAGAGAAAACTGACTCTAGAGAAATGTCCAGAGACCAACAAGGGTGACCCCAACTAACAATCTGAGCAACAGTAGAGAGGCTACCTTAAATGTCCTTACCTGATAATGAGATTGATAACTAACTTATATGCCATCATAGAGCTTTCATCCAATAGCTGATGGAAACAGAAGCAGACACAGCTAAACACCAAATCCAGTTGCAGAGAGGGAGGAGTGATATCAAAAGGGGTCAAGACCAGGCTACAGAAACCCACAGAGACAGCTGACCTGAACAAGGGGGAGCTCATGCCCCCCCCCAGACTGATATCTGGGAAACCAGCATTGGACCAACTCAGACCTCCTGAACATGGGTCTCAGTTAGAAGGCCTGAGCAGTCTAAGGGACCTCTGACAGTGGAACCAGGATGTGTCCCTGGTGCATGAAAGGATTTTGGGAGCACATCCCCCATGAAGGGATACAACCTTAGCCTACAGGCAGGGAGAAGAGTCTTGTCCCTACTCCAAATGACTTGACAGATTTTGATGATGCTTCCTGAAAGGCATCACCCTCCCTGTGCAGTGTGTGTGTGTGGGGGGGGATTAGGTTGGGAGGACATGGGAAGGAGGGAGAGGGAACTGGGATAGATATGTAAAATAATAAAATGATAATAATAAAAGTGGTGGTTATGATAAAAGATCCTACTTCAAAAAGTAGCTCGGTGAATTAATAGAAGCACATAATAGAATTCAATAAATCACTTTGGGGCCACATGAAATGACAGGTGGCACTTGATCTACAGTTTCTGTTCTAGAAATCCATCCCAAGCATCAAGAAACAAGGCTAATGTCTGTATCCCCAGCCAGACTGAACAGATTTCCACCTCCCATGAAATGTCCTTGCCTTCTGTAGTAAGAATTTTCTCAACAGGCGGTAGTTGCCCCCACCTGCGCCCGCCTATAATTCTAGCACTCAGAGTTCTAGACCAACCTGGTCTACACAAAAGGCAGGCTCCAAAAAAAGAATTTTCTCTGGGAAGCTGGGTATGTATGTGGGGAGGGAGGGTGTTAGTTAGCCAACATCTACTTCTTCCCCTCCTCACAAGGTTCAATGATAGACTAAGGTAGAATTCCACCAAGGTTCACTCTGGGAGAACCATGTGTTTATTAGGCTTACTTACAGAGCAGAACGACCTCTGGTGGTTCAGCACTCCTAATGCCCTGCTGAGCCAATGCTCCACCAGGGTTTAACATTCTGCATTGTAAACATCTGTATGTTGACACTCTCATTTCTGATCCAGCTCGATCTGTGGGTAACTATACTTGAGGAGCGCACCGTGGTGTGAAGCTACACCCATACCAGATACACCTGTATTTCCTTCCTCCCACCTCTCCTGAGCATGGGGCAAGACGGTCTAACCCCGTTTCCAAGTCACTTCCTGATCGAGCTTCATAACACTTCAAAGAACTAAGTGCAGGTTCTTTCCAAATAGATTCGTTTCTTGAAACTCACCAACAAGTCAAACACCAGGAAAGTGGGGATTTCTGAACACCACCCACTTGGATGGCAACTGATATTTAGTAGTTTCAAATATTAAGAAAAGAAAGAAAAAAATCGACCTTGCTTAGGCAGTATCTAATCTCCCGGAGCACAGGAAATGAAGGCGGTCAAGTCTGATTGGCAAGGAGGCCCTGGGGTTGCAAGAAGCAGCCGCTCCCTAGCAGGGCCCACTAGCCCGCCTCCAGCCTGTCTCCAGCTGATCACCCAGGGAAAGCACCACTAAATTCCCTATGAATTCAGCAACCAATCAGCTGCGCCATGGTCACCAGGTGAGGGGGTGGGAAGAAGGGACAGAGGGAAGGGAGGGTGTGGTAGGTTTGAGAAGGCTGTGCTGCCTGGGCCAGCTGCATTCAGTAGTCACAGAGCTTAGCTAGTCCTTCCATGTATGTTTAGCATGAATGTTCTGTAAACTAGATTGTATTGGAAGGTATAGTTGAAAGAACTGGATGTGTTTGGCTGGAAATATAATCAGAACTCCACTTTTCATGGATGGTGGAAGGAAACAGGCACAGAGATGAAGATGAGGCTGCTGTCATTCGCCTAGGGGCGGGGTGGGGGAAGCAAGCATGGAAAAATGAGCTTTGAGAGCTTTTGAGGGGGAAAGAATCGGCCAACACAGTGCATGAGGAGAGTAGACGATATTACCGTCATTAAAGAACTCTGAGGACACCAGAGATTGGAAAGACAGGCTCCTTACCGCCTTTGGTGGCATTTAATTAGAGCTGCCTGGTGCCCCCGTGTGGCTATATGCAAACAGATCAGGAGCCATGCTGGTCCCAGCCTCATCCTTCCAGATCACTGTTCCTGGGTTCCCATCCCCGTGAAAAGAGTTCTGCTGAAGGAACTCTTGGCTGGGTGAATCCTCACTGCAACCTGCAGCCAAGGGACAGACAGTTCACCTGATTGGCCCTTTTGGGAGTGAGAGCTGAGGGGGCTTTCTCATTAGATCCTTCTGACCGTGCCCTCAGTGGCTTCTCTGAATTTACAAGGCGGGATGGTATACGGAGCAAGCCCACTAGAAGCTGACCCAAAGTCATAGTCTCCAATCAAGTCTGTCCATAACTGAGTTTAGAGCTTTGCCGAGGGGTAGAAAGGAAATGTTAAAGTAGTGGCCAACCCCCACACGGTTAGCATGTGCTCGTTTGCTGTGCTTTTCCCTCCTCGGAACTCTGAGCAGGTGATCACACCTGTCCCGCCCTTTGCTCAGATGCTTACACACAGTGGAATCAGAGGCCAGCTGTTCCTGGGGTGGGGGCTGTGAAAGGAGAACAGAAAGCCTTTCCCCTGGAGCTGAGAGAGCAGCAAATATCAGCAAGTCCCCAAGGGCTGGGATCTAGGTGCCACCAAGCCTCTGCAGCCTGAAAGGGAACAATGGTAGATGCCCTGAGGAAGGCTGACCTAGGGCCAGGAACACACATTTGGCAGAGAATGCCTCTGCTCTAATCTGAGAGCCTATTAACCTGTGAGCCTGGGCTCTGCTGGAGCAGGGACATCTCAGCAGCCATCAGTGGATTTGCCTGGCAGGTGTTCCTAGGAGGAGCTGGCTTGGGCACACCTCTGGGCAAAGGCGGTGTATTGGTTGATCTTCGTGGTCAGGTCAGATTGACTGGATTTAGTGTCACTACGAAAGAACACACACCTCTGGGTGTGCCTGTGGGCTTGTGGCCAGAAAGGAAGACCCACCCTAAATGTGGGTAGTACTACCCCAGAGATGAATAAGGGAAAGCTGAGTACCAGCAGTCATCCCCCTGCCTCCTGACTGTTGGGGCAACACCACCAGCTATTTCAAGCTCCTGCTCCCAAGTCTGTCCAGGAGCAAAAGAAACCTATCCTTAAGTGGTTTCTTGTCAGATATTTGGTCTTGGCAACAAGAAAAGACACTAATACTAATACGGAAGAATTTTCAACAGTTCCTGAGATTAATTTCCTGCCAGCTCAGTAGAATAGGGGCTCAGCGTCAGACTGAAGCTGACTTAAACTCAAAAAGAATGTTATTTCCTTCACATGAGAGCTGGAAAACTAAAATTCACAGCTGCAGTAGCATTCACAGAGCATAGAATGTCTGGGGGGTGGGGTGGTACTGTGCAGAGAAAGATAGAAGTGAGGCCGGGGTGGTGGGCGGGGCCAGGACAGTGCAGAGATAGAAGTGAGGCCGGGGTGGTGGGCGGGGCCTGGACAAGCTCTGACGCAGGGGTAAAAGAAGAGAAAGCCCAGCCATCCTGGCAGGAATGAAGATATTCTAAAGAGACACGTGTGTTCTGTAGAATCCCTGTGGCCATCTGAAACAGTGGTCCCCAAAGGACTGGAATGTCCCCCCAGGAATCTCATGCTTGGCAAAGAAGGCTGAGAGCTGGCACCTGCCAGAGGAGGAATTGGGTTCCTAGGAAGATACTTCACTGAGTTGTGAGAACTTCTGAGACCAGCTTGCAGGAGAGACTGAAGCCCAGAAATGATAGGCAGGACCACACTTCCACTAGGGGCTGCTTGCTCACATGTAATCCCATGCTACAGCTAAGCAGAAATCCTCATGTCAGGACCCAGAAAAGCACTTCGGAGATCTCATGGGCCCTCAATGTTTGTTCCTCTTCCCAACGTGGCCACCTCTTTTTCTCTGCTTTTCACTATCACTTGTTTAATTGGCCTGTTAAACGCAGATGATCAAGCCTAGCCCAGAAGAGCTGCCGGAGCCCCAGCTCTGATGCTACAACTCCAGTAATGGGAGGCAGAAAAGATGGAGTCAACCAGACAGCTGAAACTAAAGAGAGTTAGCAGTGCTCGCTCGAATGCTGCAGAGAGGGCTGGCGTACAGCGAGCCTACAGCTCCCACCTAGTATGTGTGAAACTCTAGGTTTGATCCTCAGTACTGCAAAAAGAAAAGGGAAATGCTGCAGAGGTCACCTTAAATAAAAAGGCAGCCACGTGACCTGGTATTTAGGTGGTCACTGGTGACTGGCAGAACAGGCTGTGGAGGCAGAGCTGTGCAGGGAGTAAAGGTCACAAGCTCCAGAAGAAGGGGAGGATGGAAGGAGGGAGACCACAGGTCAAGGTGGGAGGCTTCTTTTTAAATAGGGAGATTTCTGGACATTTCAGCAGTGGCAGACACTTGTGCACTTGTTGAGGGAGCAGCTCAGATGAGAACCAGCAATATGAGAATGAATGGAGAGAATGTGGTGAACAGTTCCCAAGACTTGCCCAGTGATCTGGTGTTCATTACGGCTCACTCCTGACAGGCATCGCACAAGCAATGGTGAGTCATTCTGATGTTAGATTATAAAGAGACTTGGTGTCCAGCCTTGACACGCTGCTTTCCTCTCTCTTGGATCACTCACCATAACAGGCAGTTGCCATGCTGAAAGACACAGAAACAATCACAGGAGTGACTTTCAAGAGAGTTTGACAAGGACTCTAACCCACAGCTTGACTGCCATCTTAGGCCCTGGAGGCAAGAAAAAGTACCCTTTGGATATGTGGGCCAGGCCCTTCAGGCCGATGTAATCAGCATTCAGGACATAATAAAGCTGAAGATGTTAAGATCCAAAGTGAGCTGAACAAGACGCCTAAAGAAGTCTTGGATGGACATTCAGGGAGAGTGAGGATTCCACTGATTGTCCAGTGAACTCTGCCTCTGTCGTGACCCTTCCAGGGCTTGGCAAACCTAAGGCTCAAAGGACCAGGCACTGACCTTGACTTGTATCTGTGTTCCCAAGGTCTCATCCAGTCTCCAGCCTAAGTTCTGTGAATGTGCTGGTGATGCTAAACTTCATCTGTAGCCGGACTGAGTTCCAGACACAGCTGCCACTGGCATTGGAGATTATCTATAGACCTCACAAGCTTCACATAGCAAAGCAGGATCAACCTCACATGAGTTATTCTCACGGCTGTCTCCATCCTGGTAAATGGAAATTGTACTACTTAGGACCAAAAATCACCCCACCCCATTCCCTTAACACACACACACACACACACACACACACTCCCCACTGAACCCCCGTTAGACTGTACATATGCAGCTCCTCTGCTTACAGCACCATTATCTTTCCCTTGGATGGCTACAGTCCATGTCTTTCCCTTCAGCACTGAGAATAGAGATGCTTCTCAAATGTAAATCCAGTCATTCTGCATCAAGCCATCAGGCAGGGTCCCCATCCTTCAGACTTCCTCATGTGGTCTACAGCCCCACACAGCCCTGTTGCCCATTAGCCATTGCTCTGACCTTAAATATCTTTCTTAAGATATCCTTCACGTGCCAAAAGCTTTCCCACTTGGGGTACATGATGGTGTAGTACTGGTGTATTCACAGGGCTGTACAAGGAACCCTAGAAGATGTTTATCATTTCAGAAAGAAACCCCACTCCCCAATCCCTCCTGCTTACTCAGTCCTGAGCAACATGTGCTTTTCCTGCAGATCTACCTGCCTTGGATTACACAAAGTTCTCTGATTTTGTCTCCCTCCTCAATACTCTCTCCCTGTGAGCCTGAAGGCTCCCAGCACATCGGTGCTCCATCAACCTAGTCCTTATTCTCTCTTCCACCTAAAATCCACTGGACCCAGATCTCTGTGTGGCCACACCTTCCTGCTTCATGTTTATGCTGAGGCATGGCCTGACTTCCACACAAAACAGCTACCCGCTCTGCTGGTCCCCAACGTACAACTGCGGTTTTAAAAGTCTGGCAGAGCTCTTGTAACACGGTGTTAGCTAGCACAGACCCCCTTATGTCATAGTCTTTTGTTTTCTGCTATTGAGGTTTGAACTCAGACCTCCTGAGAGCCAGTCAGACATTCTATCACTAAGCTACACATGTTAGCAGTATTTTGTCTTTATTTACCCATGTCCCTTCTTGGCAGTTTATTCTATTTTCTTATTTGCTTCTATCCCTTTCACTCATCAAACATTAGCTCCAGAGGCAGAGGCTTGGGTTTTGTTGTTTCACTCTACAGTCACACCTCTGAGCTTTATCACCTGAAATATAGATGTTGCCAGCATTATCAAATGAATGGCAGAAATGGAATTTGAGCACACACCTGATAGACTTCAAAGACCCTATCATGAATTACTAGACCGTGAGACCTTCAAGAATTAAAAAAAAAAAAATGTATAAAATGAGGTAGAGGAGGAAACGCTGGCAGCTGCAGGTCATGGGTGCCCAATACTGAGCTGCCAGACAGGTTGGCTGCTGTAGCTTGTGGCCACGGCCTCTGTAGTTTGTCCTGACATGAGAGCCACTGCCTGGTCCCAGGGAAGCCACCATCTGACAGTCTGTGTGAGGACATGTATGGTCATATACTCACCTTCCAAGGGGCCATGCTGGCGCCAAAGTTCCTGACACTACTGGTAGGAGCTGCCTTTGTGACAATCTAAGAGCTTGGCTCCTCCTTATCCCACGTCCCTCCTGCCAGGCTATCTATCACCTTCCCTGGTCCCCGGTGAAGAGTCTGTTCCCCCAGCCTCTGCAGAGTGATGTGGGTGTTTAGCATAACACCCCCACAGCTTTCCACAAAGAAGGAAGGATCTTTAGGAAACTAGAAAGGGACAAATAAAGCCAGGTCCCCCGAACACTGCACTGCTAGAGGAACCGATGCTGCCCCTGTCCATATGACCTGGGAACAAAAAGGACAAGAACATAGTTTTCAGGGCCCACACCTGCCCCAGGTGGAAACAGCTCTTGTGGCCCAAAGACTCCAGTTTAGGCTCTCTGTCTAAGTGTGAGCAACTCGTGAGCCGTCAGGGGCACCATCAAATTTTCCTCTCCACTACACACCCCACCCACCCCATGGGTAGTGTTTGCTTCCATGTCCCTTCTGGAGGAAGAAACAAAAGATGAGGAAATGAACAAAGCAAAACATGACAGCCCCGTGGGGGCAGTAATATCCTTGCCTGAAGTTTGGAGAGGACCAGGCAAGATTATTAAAATAGTACTCTTATACCAGCCTGTCACTTGAGTATTAAATGATAAAGTGCCACCCTCCCCTGTAGGAACAACTAGAGGGCAGGTGTCAGCTGCAGAAATAAAAGCCAGTGTGCTCAGGTAGGGAGACTTTGTACCATGCTTTATTCTGACTATTATAAATACTCACCAATTTAGGGCCCATTACTGACATAATTTTTAGCAGAAGAGAGAGGCAGAGAAAGCTAAGAAGTGACACGAGGCATGCTGGGATCACTGATAATAAGTACGTTTGGCCAGAGCAGCACACTGCCCTTGTATGTAATTTGTGGCTGAAGGCAGTACCTGCTCTGTGGCCCTCCTCACAGCTTACCACTTACTACCATGGAGCCAGCGGGGCTCATTGGAAGCCCAAGCTGCAGAGCACACGGGTTAGGCCTGCAGGCTTCCTTTGGAAGCCCGCTGCTTCCTGCCTGTGTCCAGGGCTCAGTGTGTCCCTCCTGACTCGGCTCCTGGTATCTGTTCTCTCTTCAATGCATTCACTCTTTCCAGGCTTTTTTTTTTTTTTTTTTTTTTTTTTTTTTTTTTAACTCGCTTTCCACTTGTCACAAGGGTTGTCTGCTGGGGCGGAAACATCACACACGAGCTAAAGGAGAGCACGAGGCGCAAGGCTCCGAGCAAGCCTCCAGTGTGGCGGTTGTCTTGTGGTTCCTGAGTTTCCTCCAAGGGAGATCTGATCTGCCTTGACGCCCGCCCCGCAGGGTTGGTGGGGACATTCATCATTTCCTCCCTCAACAAAAGGTGAGAACAAGGCACTCTTTTCCTCTCCTGGGCCCTGTGCTGACTCCAACAAGGGCTCCCTAGGCTCTTTCTGAGTACCGGTCCCAGCACCCGCGGGCCACCCTGGCCACCACACACAGCGTTCCCAGCTGACCCCTGCCATGCTGGAGGTGGTCTGATTGTAACCCCACTCTGGCATCCTGATGCTCAGTGTGGGTGTGTTATCAGGCACTAGTACTCCGCAGGGGCCCATTGCCCAGTGGGAAGGGGTTGGGTCACTGAGGGCACTGCCCCTGGAGTATTTGGTAGTGCTCCCGAGAGTGCTGCTGCGGGCCAGGCACCGCCACCCCTGTGCTCCTGGAGGGTGCCCACCTCTCCCTTCTCCTTGTCTGTGGTGTGCTGCCTTCTCTTCTTCCAGGCGATGGGTGTGTCCAGGGGCAGGGTGTTGTCAGAGCTGCTGTCACCATATTTGGATTTTCAGCCTCCCAAACTGTAAACCATAGAATCCCCTCCTCAGATGTCCGGTACTCGGAGAAGGTTTGTGGTGTCTGCTAAGAATTGGAGAAAGGGGTCTTTAAGATCAACAGTTTTAAGCTCTGAAACTAAGTACTACAGCTTCAGTCACTCCTAAGTCGAGTGACACGGAAGGTAGAGAATCCTATGTGGCCCCCCAAGGCTGTTATCAGCTTGGTGACACTGGGTAAGACGCCTGGCACCCTACTCTTCAGTTTCTCCTCTGCATGATGGAAATGATAGAGAATAGATGGATTGTTAGAGGAAAGGGCCCTGGGGACCTTACAACACCTGGAGAAGAAGAATGGTCTTTACCTTCTACCCTCTTAAGTCTTCCGGTGGATCTGTCTGGCAAAAGATAGAGCAGCAAGAGCTGTCTATGCTGAGTGCAAGCAAGTTGGGCCTGAATCACACAGCACTTAACAGAAACGCAGCAACTCTGTGGTTCCTCAAACCATGAGGCTGAGGTGTGTGTGTTGGGTATTTTGTGACAGCATCACTCCAAGTTTAACTACTCCAAGACTCAGAGGGGGAGACAGGTGGCGTGGAGCTCTGAGGGAGGCTGTTGTAGTGCGCGGTTCCCTCTGCTCTCCCCTTCTCGTCCTTTGTAGGAAGGTGAAGGGGCATCTTCAAAAACTGCTGACCTGCGCTGAGGCAACGAAGTTGGGGTAGAAAGCATTCCTTACACCCGTTCCTCCTTAGTTCCCTGTAGCTTAAAATTACCCTCATCCCAATGTGACGGTGTCAGCCTGCCATACATCACAGGAGTCACACAGGCAAGAAGCCTGTCTCCAGTCTTTCCTGAATCTAAGTTCCCTGTACCAACATCATGCAGTATATCTTAACTAGGCGTGCATTCCATGCCTAGGACTGTATCAGGGACTGAACAAGATGTACACATTTACAGCGGATGAAGTGCGCATAAAACCTTAGAGTACAAAGATAAATAGTGTCACACTCCTCCAGTCTTGGGGCCTCAGGGACGATGTCCCAGAGCTTGCCTGAGCACAGGGTATTCTGGAAAATAGGAAATGGCAGAAAGAGACATTCCAAAGAGCTGAGGTGAGAACAAGCCCCAGCTGTGTAGAGTTTCTGGGTTCTCTTTCATAGCGTTGATTACTTCAAACGCTGCTTTAGCAGAAGAGGAAAGGACAAGATGATCAGAAGGGAGGAGGATGCCAGGGCCAGCCGCCTAGCCACATAGCCAACACGGAGTAAGAAGGAAAGAGAGAAGCCAGGTGTTGGTGCTACACACCTTTAGTCCCAGCGCTCGGGAGGCAGAGGCAGGCAGATCTCTGTAAGTTCAAGGCCAGCCTCATCTACAAAGCAAGTTCCAGGACAGGCTCCATCCAAAGCAATACAGAGAACCCCTGTCTCAAAAAACAAACAAACAAAAAAAAAACAAACAAAAAAAAAAAAAAGGAGGAGGAAGAGGAGGAGGGAAGGAGGGAAGAAAGTTATATAGACCAGAGACAGATAAAATCCCAAAAGCAAAGGTAGACAGGGTATTTTAAGTTAAGAAGAGCTGGCTAGAAACAAGCCAAGCTAAGGCCAGGCATTCAGAAGTGAGAATAAGTCTCTGTATTTATTTGGGAACTGGGTGGCAGACCCCCAAAGAACAAAGAGGAAAAAAAAAAAAAAAAAAAAACCAAATCCAACTGCAGGTAAATATTTAACCTCAGCTCTCCCGGGAGAAGCAACAATCCCTGACATGCAACAGTTGCTGACTTTCTTGGCATATATTCCTCCCAACAGTGTGACAGCACTGAGCTTTGAGCTGGGGATGTGCACAGCAAGCTCCCGTGAGAGCAAAGCGGATCCTGCTCCAGTACACCTTGAGTCTGCTGGACTCTGAAAAATAACTTTCTATAATGGTCTACAAAAGTCACTGCAATGATGAACAGCCTTTCCCTAGAGCCCCCAAAGCCTTGTCAGAAACACCCATGGGAATATATTAGTAGGAGACCATGGCTCTGTGACTCTTTGAACCAAGCTATCTTCCACTAGGTCTCATCCTGTCTCTGCCCACTGATCTCATACCCATCCTGCTATGCTCAGCCAGAGCCACTTCCTCCATTGCCCAATAGTCAACCCCCACCGCATACTCCTACCTGTACTGAGTACGCAGGACCCCACCCACCTCTCCTTCCTAGCCCCATGACTTACTATTTCATGCTGGGGTAATCACTTCCTTGTGTCTTCGTCTAGACTATCAACTAAGCCAGGCAGCGGTGGTGCACACCTTTAATCCCAGCACTTGAGAGGCAGAGGCAGGAGGATCTCTTTGAGTTTGAGGCCAGCCTGATCTACTGAGTTCCAGGACAGCAGGGACTACGAAGAGAAAGAAATGCTGTCTCTAAAACCCCAAAACAAAACAAGACTGTCAACTCCCTGAGTTCAGAATATCCCTATGGGACAATGAAGCGCTTGGTGTCGAGTAAATGAACCGAAAGAATGAAAGTCTGGCATCAGCTTTTAGGATACTTTCTCTCCCTTTACCTCAGTCGGATGTCCTAACTGGCTAGAATTAGCCACAGGGTTATCATCCAGCAGAGAAGAAATCCTTTCAGCTCCAAGAAGGCTCTCCACCATGGGCCACCACCCACAATCCTCAGCACATAAAAAGTAAACATCACGCCTCTACCTAGATGCATCCAAAGGACCATGCTGTCTTTGCTGAAGAAATAAGTACCTCTTCGCCAAGGCCTGTGATACAGGGACAGAACTATGACTAATTTTAACCCTCACCCACCCTCTGTCCATAAACTGGAGCTGTGCTTACAGAAACCCTGCTAGCTTTGTGCTGGCTTTGCCAGGACCCACAGAGTTTTAGGCAGAAGTGAAGAGTGCACAAAGCCTGTAAGGCCGAACTGAGTGTGAGCTTAAGAAATATAAGGCTAATGGATAGCCTGGGCCACAACCTGAGTTACAGTGTAGATCCTGTCTCAAAGGAAAGGAGAGGATACTAGTGAAAGGGACACATATTGAGTCCAAATATGATACCTATAAATGTAAAATTACAGTAAAGACAGATGTAACAGAGGAGAGATTTTGAGAGCCTAACTGGGGCGGGCGTGAGTCCATGGAGTAGATCATGGAACAGGTGACTGGAATCTAAGCATTGAAAATGGTGTGTGAGAAGAGTAAGTGGCCAGGAGAGCATGATTTGGAAGGGATAAGAACAAGCAGTGTCTAGAGAAGGAGATGAGGAAGCTGTCGGTACGGGTGGAGGGGTAGGAAGAGGCCATTCTATCTGCTAGGGATTGTGATTAGCCAGTTAGTACATGAAAGAAAGAATAAAGAATACAAGCATCTTAAGATCTCACCTAAAGGTTATCTCACTAGGAAGAGGCACCTCCATCCCAGGCTTGCTCGTCTGAACTCTCTGCTGCTTTCATGCTTGATCTGTCTTTGGATTCTTCCCATAGTCTCAAGACGATGACCACAGTGTGACAAAGGTGGAAGAACTCCGTCTCTGTCAGTCTTTTTCTAAAGGACTTGCCCCAGAAGCTCAGCTTAATAACTTCTGTTTGCATCTCATTGTCCATCAGTGGCTGCAAGGGAAGCTGGGAAATGTAGTCTCTTCTATTGCCACGTCTAACATGGGCATTCTGTTACCAAGAAAGAATAATATTTCAAATGTGTTTGAGATAACCAAGAATAGCTTGATGTGGTGCTCCCAACTGTAATCACAACATTCAGAAGGCTAACACAGCCTTCTGAATGTGCAACTGTAGGGTCAGTCTGGGCTACAGAGTGAGTTCTAGGCCAGCTGGGTGATAGCATGAGACCCTGCCAATCTCCCTTAGTATCCTCTACAACAAGAACAGATCCCAGATAGGCATTTCCAGTTTGAGAGATGGAGAAAAGTATGAACTGAAGAATAAATGTGGGAACTGTCAAGGTAGAGGCAACGGTTAGAGCTGTAAAGAGGAAATGACTCCAGGAAGGAGGGTCGAGGAGCTTTAACAGCTGATGTGCCTGGTGGAGACTGAGCCCACCACAGACACAGAAAAGGATGTTTCTAAGTCCTTCTGAGCCAGTCCCTTTGAATTTTTCTACACAACCAACCATACTACAAAGTTCACAACTATGTATTCAACCAAGCTCATATCAAAAGTGTTTGGAAAATTTTGCCCATATTAGAAATGTGCATATTTCTTTCTTGTCATTACTCCATAAATAATACAGTATAGCAAATATTTATATGACACTTACATTGTCTTGTAAGTCACAAAGATGATGTAACATATATGGAAAGATATACAGGGAATAAATATTACATCACTGTATACAAGAGCCTTGATCATCCATAGCTTTTGGAGTGTAAGAAGTAATATCACCACTGTGCTTTGTGAAGAGAGGAAACTGCCTCCTAGCTGTAGATAAAGATCACTGTTTACAGAAAAGTTGATGGATCCACTTTCGAGACAGCCCTAATGTGATCTCTGGGGTCAGACTTTGTGCCTTCCTACTGGGTGGTTTATAGCAGGCTCCCTTGTCTGAGTGAGAACCAGCAGAGCAGGCTCACTCAGGCAGCACTGGTGAAGTCACCTGCCTGCCTGGGTTGAGTTTGTCTAATGTTCACCTCCTTTCTTCTCAAGGACTCTCAATGACCCCAGGCTGAAGGGCACGGGCTTTCTAGCTACTGTTATAAGTAGAGCAGTGGCAACAGAGAGACAAACAAGAATAAAGGCAAATGGCTCAGTTTCTGGCCACAATTTATGCCTAAATGGCAGGGACAACAACCTACATCCAATTGAAAAGGGCCTAATCATTTTATAACTGACATTTCCTGAGTTTTCTTGGTGGTGAACCAACTGATTATTGACACAGGAATTTAACAAGCTGAACTTATTAAGCCAGCTTTCTGTTGATTTGTCTGAGAGAAATCAGATTCGGCAGTGGAAGGAGTTTTGAGTGTTAAGGAAAAGGTTGATGGGTCTATTGGCCATTCTTCTGCAGCAGGATGGGAAAGTGAGTAGAGTGAGCTAGCTGATAAATAGAAACCAATTTCCACAAGAATAAGAAACACAAACTCTGGGATTTTAGTGTTCAAGGGGACCCTGGGGGAACTCCTTGCAAACAGAAAGTGACTGTGCTGTACATCTTCAAATGACCTATAATATATAATATAATGTAAATGCAATGTACACAGTTGTTGTTATGTGCTGTTCAGCCAATATTGACAAAAATGTATGTACATGTTCAGTACAGCTGAATATATGTCCAAATATTTTTGGCCTACAGTGGGTTGAATCTAGACACATAGAGGGCCAATTTATCCAATCTGTGGTGTGTGTGTGTGTGTGTGTGTGTGTGTGTGTGTGTGTGTGTGTGTATGTGCAATCAACTCTCCCTGTGTTGGGTATAAGCATGGAAAGTAACTCATGGGCATTTTGATTCCAGCCAGTCTCAGCAGTTAAGATAATATTCTGTCCAGCTTGAAAGATAAATGAAAGGGGGGGCTTATGAGTGAGGAAGAGCAGCACACTGTCTTTCTCAAATATAAATATTTTATTCTAGAAAGACTCCATTGTTTCTCACTGACTCAAGGTTTCACATAACTGGAGGAAATTAATCCTTAGGGGATTTATGGTAATGAGAAGTCACCGGCACATCCCATGCTGAGCAAACTGTCCACACACTTCACCCCTCTGAAGTCTGTTTGCAGGTTTTACAGTGCTAAAGCTTCCCCAATACACTTTTGTCGATGGGGTGTGACTATGTCATTTACTCTAAGACAGTCCCCAACTTGGATCAAATACAGCTTCTCTTGGTGAGCTGTGACTCCGTGAGCCAACTTGAGTGATTTCATTTATGTCACCAAGAATTGAAAGGGGAGAACCTTCTCATCTGTAGCTTTCAAGAGCTAAATCACTCCTGATAGAAAACAAAGTGCTTAACGATTCATACAACCCTTTACAGGCAAAAAGATGCCTGATATATGACTGGCTGGTCCCTTTCATGGTATTTGTTCTTCTTGATGGGACATGGACTGGACCCCCCCAAATGTCTCCCTCCATGCCACCTTGTCAGTTAAAGGTCCTCAAAACTTGCTGCCACCTGCTCCTACATTTAAATGACTGTTCCTCTGAATAGAGCAATAGTTTTGCCAAAATCCGATTCACAGAAGACAGCAGGAAGAGGAATAAGAGGTATCCTGTGTTTGGCATCCCACTCAGAATTCCCATGGGATATTCAATCAGAGCTTCCTTCTACTCTTGAGGGAATTTTGAAAAGGCATGACGGCAGACAATATTGTGTCTATTATGGGCACAGGTTGAGATGGGCCCTACTTCATAGTAGGTGGGTACTAATTAATCAACTGAGTATTTATAATTTACTATTATCTGTAGCCTACTAACATGGAATATGGTAATTCCTTACTAATTGTCTATGTTACTGAACCTCCTGGCACTTCAGTTGCTATATCTGTAAATGGGGATGACACTGGCCTCCACCCAGGGGTGATGTAGATAGAGTACCCATATAGTGTGCACAAAGCCCTGGATTTGATTCCCAGCATGGAGGAAAATGACACTAACTTCATGTAACTAAAGTCTTCATTGTCACATTAACTACTCTGCATTCTCTTCTGATTCCCCACCTGGACCTAACCTTCCCTAGTGTGGAACAAACCCTGCCTCTTCCTAATGAGATCCCTCTTCCTTCCTCTGACACATTTGAATTTCCCCTTAAGTGAGTCTTTTCTAGAAATCATCCCTATCGAGTTGCCCCAAGGGAAAGATTTGTAACCCTGCTCCTCCTATCATGCAAAATTTTAAGTGTCAGATTAAACAGCACTTCTGAGCATAGAGCTTGTGTCTCTTGTCCAATCACAGGGCACACAGTTTTGCTAAAAATTGGTCGAATCAAGGAATGAGTTGATGAATGAAAGACATAAGCTTACTGATTCCAACTGGTAGAAATACCTTCAATCATATCAGTGGGGAGGGTATGCAAATATATTACCCACAGAAAGGATATTTGCCTTTAGAAACAGATATGGGGCCCAGCTGTCACATACTTCCCTTTTAAAAAGTAATGTCATTTAATGCTAACAGCTCAAAAACTACTTGTTTGGTTTAACTTTGTTTCTATATGCACAGTAGTAACTTGTATTGGGATAGCAATACCAAGAAGTCTCTTTCAGTATCTTTTTTTTCTTTTACTTTAGCAGAGGACAAACAGGAAGGGAAAACAGGAATTGAATCCCCTAGCTCGTAGTCATGTGCTTCAGTTTCTCAGAGACTTGGTTACGGTGAAGAGGCAAATGACATTTAGATACAAAGTTAGTGACTTCAAATCTCAGTCCCTGGTGAAATAGGGTATTTCCATGAGGTGATCACTGCTCTAAATATGTCAATAATGTGTCGTCACCTGCTGAACAGAGCTCCATTACAAAGGAATTTCCCTAGGAGTCCTGGCTCAGCCATTTCCCTGCCCCCTGAGTGGTGTTTAATGTCTGGTACATGTGAGATGTTCACAATTACCTGTTCTCTGCAAGGCACTGTCCAAGGCATAAGGAAGAGAGGCATGCTATCCCCCCAGAGGGGTCTGGGCACCCAAGGCATACAGACAAACTCATCAGAGGCATAGTTGACTGCACTGGTGGAGGAGGACTGAACAGGCCAGGAGCCAGCGAGAGAGTACAAGAGGTGGGCAGAGGGAAATACTCTTCTTTGGGACAGTGAAGTCAAGGAAAATGAGACAGGAAAATGTTGGTGGACCAGGGTAGAGAGAATACATTTGCAGGGAGACAAGGCAAAAGATAGGCGATGGTTAATGCTGTGAGGTGCTAGAAGAAAACAAAAACAGGACCGAGGAGTGCACTTTAGAGAGAAAAGTTTCTTCCTCTAAGAGTACAGCAGGTTTCAGGAGGGGAGTGTATCAGCAGTTCCTACTGGAGACGGGCAGTGCTGGGACAAAATGTCCACACTGTAACTGAGAGGGAGTTAGCATCCTCGTGACACCTGGCTTCATCACCTGGAAAGCACAGCAAATGGTACTGGCCTAGAAAATGAAGCACATTTGTCACAGCAGCCTGGTGCTTGTGGCTGTAGTAGCATTGGTAGCGACGAGGATTACTATTGTTACAGGGATCTACAGAAAGGAGATGGGAGAAGATGGTTTGGGGCCTGGAGGACATGGGACCAAAGAACTGTGAGCAAAAGAACCCAAGGGTGCCTAGAGGGAAGGCAAAGAGCGATGAGAGGAGGCTGGGGCCAGAGAGAGGGATTTGGGGTGGTGGTCACTGTGGACTTCTCCTAAGATAATACAGCCTGGAGGTGGAACCCCAGGAGCCTGAGAGTGGGACCCACAATTCTAGTAACAGCCCGCCAATATTCACAATTCTGAAGGAGATGGTTGATTGCTTTAATTTCAGAGATGCCAAGCACAGGTGCCTATTACTCATGAAGGAAGAGTAGGTGTGTGACAATGTTTTTTCTGGAATCTGGCTGCAGAATGCTTTGAGAACATCATGGCACCCTATCTGCTGATCATTTCACCTGACTACGACCTGGGCGGTCGGGTGGTCTGCAGTGAAAAGAGTACCTTAGAGCAGGGGTCTCAACCTCAGGGCTTGGGCACAGAGGCCACGTAATTATTTGCTTTAAGGGCCAATCCTGTATATTACGGGGTGTTTAACAGCATCTGACACTAAATCAGTCTCATCCAGATGTGACTCTTGACATTGCCAAATGTCCCCAGAGAGTAAAACTGGCCCTAAGCAAGGATCACTAATCTGAAAGGACAATAATAATCCCCGATGAGAAGCAGACTGGTGTCCATGTCTCATTACTTTATACCCACCTATGACCATATGTCCTCCCGTTAGTTCTCCAGGGACCTGTGTCCTCCTCATCTGGCAAGTCGGAGCTAAAGGACTGGGAAAAGGAAGTCTTGAAAATAGAGCTGCAGAGTTGGAGAGATGTTTCCTCTCAGAGTGGCTCCCAACTCATGATGCCTAAAATCTACGACACTTGGGAAGCCGTTCTGGTGGCTACTAATGCAAAAGTCTAAACACTAACTACTGAAGTCCCTTCGGGCTTTGGAGGAGCCTGAGGCTAAGTGAGGTCCTACAGCTCCCCTGCAGCCATGCTTATCCCTCTTGGGAAGCTCATTCCTCGCACATCTGTCGTCCCCACCCTCCTAGCTTCCCTCCCTCCTAGCCCACTGCTGGATAACCCCACCAGTGGCACCCAGCCCAGTGTGGTCTTCCCTTGTTGGCAGCTCCTCAAGATGTCCCTTGTTTCTTTTTCTCACAGGCTGTTGAAGATGAAACCACACTGCTTTCTGAAAAAGAGGTAAAAGCTGGCCTGAGACTATGTAAAAGAAACCATTTCTCAGACCATTTGGAAAATGAAATTGTACTTTTTAAAATAGCCTTTCTTCAAATTCTTGTGACTTACTAAAAATGGCCATTAACATATTCCATTGGTGCCATTTTGGTTTTGGTCAGATTTTGGTCAGAGTTTCTTCTGAACAGAGTTTCACTGAGAACTTTGATGACATTTATCCCTCACTTCCTTTTTTTTTTTTTTTTTTTTTTTCTGTCCCCTTCTGGACTGAGGCTAAGGGATGTGTCACTCTTGGCACAGCAGCTTCTCCTTCTGACAGATCAGTTAAGGGGCAGTGACTGACTTAGTGGTTATCAATTATGATTTCCTTTCAAAGCACTCTAATCACCAGTGTGTCAGATTCTGTCGAGAGGACACGAGACCACTGCAGAGAAGGTCCCCTCTTCGTCCCGAGGATGATTTTACTTTGGAAGGAAAGACACACCCATGCATTATAATGGTAATAATCATAGTTTGAATGTTACTATGTCACTACATGCAAGCACTGTACAGACATGAACTCACAATGTGTGGGGTTGAGTGTTATCTGGAATGACAGGTCATGTGCAATGTCTTCCTAAACCATATGAACCATCCAGTTTGGGCATAGCCAAGGTTTCATGAGCAGAGAGCATCCAGACTGAGCCTTTTGGATCACTATGCTTCATATAGGCTAAGAGAGCGTCAGTGCATGTATCAGCGCCTTTCCTTTGTTTCGGTGTGTGTGCATGCACACGCTGTACGTGCACATTCAGGTGCGTGTGTGTGCGCGCGCACACACACACACACACACACACACACACACACACACACACACACGCACGCACGCATGCGCGCGCGTGCAGAAGTTGGAGGACAGTGTTTGGAGTCAGTTCTCACCTTACACCTTGTTTGAGAGCATGGTCTCTCTTGTTTCTGCCAAGCTACATATTCCATGCCAGCTGGCCTATGATCTAGGTAATTCTCCTTTCTCCAACTCTAATCTTGCCATGAGTGTTAGGATTAAAGATTTAGATCAGAGCATCCAGTTTTGGTTTTGTTTTGTTTCTGACTTTTGCTTTTATTTTGTTTGTTTGTTTTTTAGTAAAATGGGTTCCAGGGATCAAAACTAGGTCTTAAGGCAAGAGCCTTTATACCCACAGAGCCATTTCACCCGTCCCTCGTGTATTTACTACTTATTGACCCTGATCAGGTTGGCATACTGGATAGCTCAAGCTAAAGGAATTTGAGAAAATAATAGAAGCAGACAGATCACTCCCACCGCCCTCAAGTAGGTCCTAGACCCTCATCATAGTGATGCCCCCCCACACCTAAAGGAAGGAAACAGTCTTGTTTTGCAGCTTCAGGTAAAGAATCTAGACAAACATAAGCTGTTAAGTTCACTCAGTTAACTACAATTAAATCATACACCCTTTTCCCAATTGTATTTATTTATAGCTGCCCATTCTCCATCAATCCTGTCATAAAACACATGTTTAACTGCTTGGTTGGCATTTGTTTTCTTATTACGGTTTGCAGAAGACTTACACTAAGGAAATCGGGATGCGTTTTGTGTGAATATATGTTCGCTACCAGTATTTTTTCAATTTATTCTTTGACCAGGTCGAACATGTACATATACTGATCACACCCCTTCCTCGTGACCCCATGCCATCCTACTCCCTCTGGGTGTCCTTCTAGCTCGCAAGCCCCTACTCCCTTGATGTTCTTCTTTTGGTCTTTTTTTAATGACCGTGTGAGTTTAGTGTTTTTTGCATGAACATGAATATGGATTTAATTTATTGGAGCATGGGTAACAAAGCAGTGACCATGTCACATTGCTGGAAGGAATGAGTTCACCTCCCTCAGCTGCCATTAACTTCCAAGAGCTCCTCTGCTAAGAGGGGGAGCTCAGGAACGCCCCCCCAAACACACACTCATCTGTTTTGTCTGATAGCATGAACCAAGCAATAGATACAGAAAGATGTCTTTTCTCTTGCAACCCCTTATATTACCATACTGCATTTCAGATTACTTGTAATTTTTAAAAGCAGTCACAAAAAGATTGTCAAAATAAGAATTAAAACACAGGACACAGGAAGGCTACAAGAGAGAATCCACACTAAAAATATGTTGTTTTTAAATTACAGAATGTTTGTCCTATAGTTCAGGCTAACTAGCTCTTATATTTAAATAAATCCATTTCTACTAATCCAAGTATTGGCATGTAACCATGCTTTTATTGGTCTGCTGGCATCTTGTTTCTTGGGTGGGTACTGGAGTCTCTCCAACTGCACCCTTCTTTCTCCCTGTATTCAGTTTGGCTTTCCCATCTAGCTATATTCTGCCTTGCTATAGGCCAAGGGAACTTTAATTATCAACCAATGAGAGCAACATACATTCACAGCATCCAGAGGGTTATCCCACAGCAGACTATAGTGGACTAAAGCTGGATATCAACAATGTAAACAATGGAAAGCTTGCAAGCTCTTAAAAGCTGAAAAATTATACTCTTTCTTGGGCTCCTTCTGTTCATTTTGTCTTGTTCTTTTGTGTTTGTTTTCTTTTCTTCCTTTTGTTTTCTTTTCTTCCTTCCCTTTGTTTTGTTTTGTTTTGTTTGTTTGGTTGATTGGTCTGGTTTTTTTGTTTACAGAAATGTCATGGTAATAGTCCAAAATCTTTTCACAGTTGGGTGGTGGTGACACATGCCTTTATTATTTATTTATTTATATTGAGTTATACATTTTCCCTACTTCCCTTCCCTCCTCTTCCCTTCCACCCTCCCTCCCCCTATAACCCAAGTTCCCAATTTACTCAGGAGATCTTGTCTTTTCCCCTTCCTAGAAGGATCCATGTATGTCTCTCTTAGGGTCCTCCTTGTTTCCTAGGTTCTCTGGGGTTGTGACCTGTAGGCTGGTTGTCCTTTGCTCTATGTCTAATATCCATATGTACTAATGAGTTAGTACATCCTGTGTTTATCTTTCTGGGTCAAGAATATTTTCTAAAATCCAGGTAAAATGTGAGTGTCATGGTGGTTTTAAGTATCAATGACTTCATAACATGCACTTAGTCTAAACCCTAAGAAGATTAGCAAGGCAAATCTCTACCCAGAGGAGAATGGTAGCAAACCTGTTTTCCACAGATGCAGGAAGGTCTTTTGTGTCTGTGGAGGAGAAACTCTGGGGTGCTCTGCTTGTCACTCCCTTGTGGCAGAGCTAAGAGGGTTTTTTCCAAGCCCCAGTGTTGTGTGTGTGTGTGTGTGTGTGTGTGTGGCCTGAATACACAAATGGTCAGGAGGGGGGACTGAGCTTCTCTACTTCTCTTGAGAAACTACGGCTTAGAGCAGTGGTTCTGAATCCCAAGCACACATGAGAATCACCCAGAGGTCCTGAGATGACAACTGGTGCTGGCTCATGCCTTTGGAGTTCATATAATCATCCTAGGAGTTTAGCTGACTAAGCAGATCCCAGGCAACACTCTCACTGCTGACCACCCCACAACCACATTTTAAGAACCACAGGCTTAGAACATCCCTCATGAATATGAGTAAGTGGTCTGTCTTGGGCTTGGCATAAAGGCTGGGAGCCACAGAGTTTAAGATGAAACAAACCAAGATGGGTCTTCTGAGAGTGTAGGTTGCAAGCCTAAATGAAAAGAAGATCCATTCATTGTCTTAGATGATGAAGACAGGAATAGCTGACAGTATTTGACATTTTCTCTGTACACTGAACTAAGGTTTAATGTACATTATCTTACTTGGCATCTGGCCTGGGCAACAGAGTTGGTGTCTGATGCGTAGCACAGAAGCTAGCTCTGTGTGCATGCCAGGAGGGAGTATCACTCTTCTGCAGACTGCTGTGGTTGGCAGTGCTACCTGCATGCAAGGCCACACTGTCTCACAGGAAACACCTTTAGATCTGGACAAGCAGTCACTAGCAGCCCGAGTTCTGCCTCACAGAACCTGCAGGAAACAACTGAGAGAATGTGAGGACAAGTGCTAACCATTGCCTCTCTCAGCTGAAGAACTTCTGCATGAGCAGTTTATAAGTCCTGGAACACAGCAGGAGCCCCCTCAACACCAGGCCCCATCTGTGAGCAAGAGATGAATGCGATCCCGAGAAACATCTGGGCAAAAGCAGTTCTACTGTACCCAGGCACACTGAGAATGCCTGCTTGAGGTTTGATCTGGGACAACATGTAGGGCAGACAAAACCCAAGTTGATAAAACAGATCTTTAAGGGTTTATGTTTGTTCCCCCATTCTTCTTTCATCCCTCCCTCCCTCCCTCCCTTCCTCCCTTCCTTCCTTTCTTTTTCTTTTCAAGACAAGGTTTCTCTGTTTAGCTCTGACTGTCTTGGAACTCACTCTATAGGCCAGGCTGGCTTGGACTCAGTGATTCTCCTGCCTCTGGGATTAAAGGCGTGCACTACCAGCACCACCATGCTCACATTGTCTGCCCGTCAGGACTTCTTGAGCCACACAGAAGGGAGATCGCTGGACACCTAGAGGAGGTGGGGTTAGCAGCTCCAGATGCAGGCAGATGGCAGACTCTGCGATCTTCATAGCTTCCCAGTGCTGATGCCCCTGGTCCCTCCCGTTATTTCCTTTACTGTATACAGCGAGGCTGCCTACATTTCATAGCAAAAACAAAAACAAACAAACAAGCAAAACAAAATCCTGCAGACATACACACAACTGAAATCATTCAAACCAACGATAACCATAATACGTATCCTTGTCTGAACAGCAGCTATGAAGGGATGGATCCCTTTTAGAAGTTACAGTAGCTACTGTATGTATTATAGGATAGTTACTATCATTTCTATGGTGATAAAGAGCACTTTGTACCTGGAAATCTCTTCATTTGTTTTCAAGTTCTTTATTATTAATCTGTACTGTAAATGTTGCCTTGAGTTTAGAATTGTAGTAAACTTTATTTTTTGATACTGTTTTGAATGTTACATGATGGGTATGGTGACTAACACCTATGATGTCAGCCCTGGGAAGCTGTGGATTGCATAAGTACATGGACAGCCTGGTCTAAACAGTGTGTTCCAAGTGGGCCTAGACTACAAAGGCTTTTTTTTTTTTTTTTTTAACTATTCAAACTTAAAGAGATTTACGATACTTCTGAGGTTGAATCCTACAGGTTTGCTTGGTGAAAGTTTTATGTTATAAAATCAGACTGATGACATAAAGGTGCTGGGCATGGTGGCACACACCTTTAAACCCGTCATCCAGGAAGCAGAGGCAGGCAGATCTCTGTGAGTTCAAGGCCAGCCCAGTCACACAGTGAGTTCCAGGACAGCCAGAACTACATAGTGAAACCCTGTCTCAAGAGGAAAGAGAGTGATGAGACAGAGAGGCACAGAGATGGAGACAGAAAAACACAGAGAGACAGAGACACAGAAAGAGTCAGAGGCAGAGACAGAGAGACAAGCCCCCAATGTGTACAACCGTTCTAGATGTAGTAAAACTGAGAATAGCCAAAATTAGGAATTGGAGGTATTTGGAATTTGCTTATGTTTCTGTCCCGAACAGGTAGGACAAGAGTTGGAAAACAGCACATATATATACTCCAGCAGATGGAGGTACAGATGGGCCATTTGTGTCATGTGTGGACCACAGTCACACATTCAAAGAAAGACAGACTTGAATTTAAACAAGTCTATACACCAGACAGTGGTGCACGCATTTAATCCCAGCACTTGGGAGGTAGAGGCAGGTGGATCTCTGTGAGTTTGAGACCAACCTGGTCTACAGGAGCTAGTTCCAGGACAGTCTCCAAAACCTCAGAGAAACCCTGTCTCAAAAAACCAAAAAAAAAAAAAAAAAAAAAAAAAAAAAAGAAAGAAAGAAAAAACCAAAAATATTATTATTTTTATCTTTATTATCTTGAAATTAAAATCAGGAATTACTTTTTATAGTAATTTTTAACATTTATTTATTTATTCGTTGTCTTTCACATCATGCCTCCAGATCTTACCCATCTCCCACCCGGTCCCAAAATAAATCAAAATAAAATTTTTAAGAGGAAAAAAAGGAAAAGAAGAAGGGGAAAGTCATGGAAGCTGTAATGTGACACAGTGAGTCATGCAGTAAACCCCATTGAACTCCACACACAGGTGTTTACTGGAAGGAGTCAGTAGTCTGGTTCGAGGCCCCCTGTGTCATGGAGATCCTGCAGCCTTGGGCCCACAGGACACACACACACACACACACACACACACACACACACACACACACACCGTGCTCCAGCAGATCACAGATGGGGTGGATGTTGGAGTAGGCCAACACATAACCCTGGTTCTGGACCTGGGTAGTTGCGTGGTTGGTCAGCCCGCCAGCTCTCCCAACCTCAACACAAGAGGGAGCTCTCCAGCATTGCCCTGGCTAGTTCACCCCTTGCAGGGATGAGCAAGGGGCAGGGCCATTCTGCTTTCATTTCTTCAGGTGGGGTCTCCCATACCTACACCTTCAGGGCCAGCTCTACTATGTTTCCCAGGCAAAGTGCAGGGGCCACTGTCCCAAGTGCTCCAGCTGATGAGGGGCAGGGACAGCTCTCCTGCTCTTATGACCCCAGGGCCAGCTCTCCCACCTGCCTCAGGCATTGATGGGGGTGGGGGTGTCTTTCCCCAGCCCACGCTGCCTCAAGACAGATGAGTATAGGGACAGCTCTCCCCATATGGGGAGTATGGGGATGAGGATTACTTTTATTTTTTTTTTTTTATGTTTTTATTTGTTCTTGAAGAAATTCATACAATATGTTTTTTTATCATACTCATTCCTCTCCCCCAACTCTTCCCAGACTCTCCTCCACCTCCCTACCCACACAAGTTTATGTTCTTTCTCTCTTAAACACAAGACATGAAGTCCACCTTGTCTTATTGGACTATTCCAAGAAATTGCCTCTTAAGGGAGGACAGTGGACACAGTCAGTCCTTGGAAGCTGGTGTTTCCAGTGACAAACCTCAGTTATTGTCCCACATGAGAAGCCTGTCCACCCTCAGAGGTGTGAAGAAGACCAGGGTCATTCCTGCTACCCACCATCTACCAGAGGGTCACACCCAGCAGCTCCTGGCCACCTAGCTGATCGTGCTTAGCACATGGCACCTCTGAGGTATAGAATATCATCAGTTCTGCTGATGGACATTTGAGTGGTTCCCAGACTGAACAATTACAAATAATAACTCTGCAAGTGTATGCACACGAATACACATTCAGCCTTCCTCGTGAAAATACATTCTAGCTGGAGTCTTCAATGCAAATTCTTTTTCCCACTTGCTCAGGGCAAAGCAAAACAAAACCTTATCTATTTGATGCCATTCTTTCTCTCATATCCATTACCTAATCTTTCTAAGTCCTGTCAAAGCATGCCCTGAGGCTTACCATCTCTGTTCCTTGCTCTGGTTTAAGATGCATTTTTCTCTTCCCTGTTCTGAATAGAGTGGGATTCTAACTGGCCTCACCTTGTTGCTCACAGTTTATTCTCTGCAGACAGAGGACCCTGTTGAAATAGAAGCCAGCTCCTGTCATCCCCCAGGTTAAGCCATCTTACTTAATCAGACCCCAACAGAAGACTTCTTTGTTCTTCTGCCCACCACTTTGCTTGCTGAGATGGGGGCTTCCTGTGTTGCCAGGCTGATCTCAGACAGGCTAGTGCCTACTGTCCTCAGGAGTGGGGACTACAGGATGTGCTACACAGTTGGCCCACTTGTATCATTCTGACCTTGCCTTCAATCTCTCCAGTGCTCATCTTGCTCTTGATTTGATCACAGTTGCTTATGCACCGATCCCAAAGCTTGCCAGGCATGTGGCCTCTACACTTGCAGTTTTAGAGACAGAGAATGTTTCTCCCTATGTCAGAGTCTCTGACCCCTCACCTCTAACCCTGACCACTGTATTCTGCACCCACCCACCCCCCCACACACTTTGTTGTTACTTCTCTGGTTTATGGTTTATTTCCCCAATGGGCTAAACAAGGCATGAAAGCAGGGCTTCTGCCATTTCTCTTCACTGGGTTTTCCTGGTACTTGAAGCAGAACTTGATTGTAACACAAGCTCTGGAGATATTATTGGTTTAGTGGATGACATCACCCCTACTTAAATTAAGAAGAAAACAAATATCCTGAAGAAAATCCAAGAGGAACCGAATTTATTAGAAGGAGGAAATAGTTTTGGTTCCCCCTTTCATTTCTGAAAGTATTTAATAGACTTGCCATGAGCTGCCCAGTAGTACCTTCCAAAAACTTAGTATGCCCTCGTGGGACACAGCAGAGAATGGCTTGAGGAAGGGGCAAGCAAGGGAAGAGAGGACAAGAAAAAGAAAGATCAAGGACTCCCTGAAATACAAGAGCCATAGAAACTGGATTTGCCCTTGCCCCTTGGCCTTGCACAGGACCTGAAGAGGGCTCATTGGCTGCCTCTGTTCTTTGAATCCTACCATCATGGTTTCCTCGTATCCAAAAAGTCCTCTGCCTGATTGCATCACTATGAACATCTTTAAAGTTGTATCAGTGTCCTCATGAAAATTTCCCATCACTGGAGCTGGAAATGTCCTCAGTTGGTACAGTACTTTCCTAGGAAGTACCAAGCTCTGTATGTAATCCTAACACACCCAAACTACATGCAGTGATGCATACCTGAAATCCTAATGCTAGATAGAGGCAGGAAGAGCTACATAGGAAGTTTGAGGATATTGCGGATAGCCTGGGTGGCATGAGGTCCTGTCTCTAAGAAAGGTGTGTGTGTGTGTGTGTGTGTGTGTGTGTGTGTGTGAGAGAGAGAGAGAGAGAGAGAGAGAGAGAGAGAGAGAGAGAAAGCCATGAATAAAGTGTTTTCCACGCAAGCATGAGGACATGAATTCCACCCCCCCCCCCAGAACACATGTGAAAAAGCGTGCTTGGAATCCTAGCGCTAAGGAGGCAAAGACAGATGGGTCCCAGGCTTGCCCGTCAGCCAGACTAGTCCACAAGCCCCAGATCAGTGGAAGACACTGCCTCAAATACACAAGGTTGGGGCTGAGGAGGTCACTGTGTAAACCAAGAGGACCCAAGAAAGAGAGAGAGAGAAAGAGAGAGAGGGGGGAGGGAAGGATGGAGGGAAGGATGGAGGGAAAGAGAGAGAGAGAACAAAAACAAGATGTTGGCTCTTCAGGAACCAGATAGAGCCAAGGTTGACCTCTGGCCTCCATACACATGTGCATATACATGAACTCACACACACACACACACACACACACACACACACACACACATCCATTCCATCATTCAACAACACATTAAGAAGGAATACTACCTTACTGTTTGTCAAGATGGCAGGTAATACTCAGGCACAGCCCACCAGTCTCCAGTGTATAATCTGGGGGAAGCCGAAAATCAGCTATCAGAAAGGCAAAAGACACTCTAAATGGTTGTTGGTGGGTAGGGCAGGGTGGGGGAGGGCGGGAGACCCATATCTGGATAGTGTCAACATTAGCAGAAGGAAAAGGCAGGGAACCCCCTCCGCCTTTATTCTGGGTGCTCAGCGCTAGGTACCAAATGCAGCAGTCAGAACAAATGGGACGGCCTCTGTGAGCCACTCTCTGCAAACCCAGTCGAGGCATCAAGGACCAACAGAGCTAGTGTGGGGGGGGGGGAGCATGACACTGCAGGCTCACACAGCACTGAGTGAGCAGAAACCCTGATGGAGACCAAAGGCTACAGGAGAACTGTCACAGGCACCAAGCCTTGTGCAGCAAGCCCAAGGTACTGGTGCTACTTGAGGACTGTGTGGCATTCCCTGTAGTGTGAGCACCTGAGACCCCATTGCAGTGCACAGCTCAGACTTCCCTGGCATTGGGGATCTGAGAGAAGAACTTGAAGCAGTGAGACAGGCTTCTAGGAGTCAGGAAGGAACTCTATGTAGAGTCCAGCAATTAAACCTGTCAGTTTGCACATCTTATAACTACTCACCTCTCTACCCATCTACACTTATTCCTTCTTTATTTTTTAAGATCTATAACTAAAAAGGGGGGAGAGAAAGGAAGGAAGGAAGATCTTTTTAAGAAATAAACTAGCAAAATGGTCCAGCCCAGGAGTCCAGAAAGGAAAGCTAGGGGGGCAGGTGTGGGGAATGAGTGTAACAACACTCAAAGCAAGTCTGCTTGATAAGCAAACCTCTCCTTGTACACACTTTACTTATGTGCGCATGGCGTATGCTTTCCAATTGAACTCCCCAGCTTCTGGCACAGTACCATACTGTGTTTTGGGGTGTAAGAAGATATACTTGTTTTATTTTGTTGTTTGGGTTCAGTTTGCTTTGGGTTTTTTGTTTTGCTTTGTTTTTGAGACAGTGCATCATGTGGTATAGGCCAGCTTCATATTTACTAGGTAGCCAAGGGTACCTTGAGTTTCTGATCTTGCCTACCTCCCAAGCACTGCCAGCCAGGACTACAGTCATGCAGCCAGGGACAGCACCCAGGGTTTTGTAAATGCTAGCACTCTGCCACCTGAGTATCTCCAGCCGCATTTCTATTTCCTGTTCCTCATCCTCATGCTTTGACATGTATAACACAGGCTCCTCTGTCGTCACAGCTGGTGTACTAACCCTCCCTGAACTAAGACCATTCCCATGTGTGGTTCTGTTTTGTCTCTGTGAAGCAATCCCATGCCTACTGTGATGAAACAGGACCTAGACCTAGCTGACTCTGTCTCAGGCTTCACAGGGAAGTTAGACCACATGAGTTATGTGGGGCCCTGTAAACAGGCTCATATAAAGACCCCTTACAAGGGAAATACAAAAGTCTCATTAAAAGTTATTTGTATCTCTTAAGTTTCTGCATGTTTATGATACTGTTTAAAGGTTACTACATCTGACTGCCCTGTGGACCTGTGTAAATACTCTATGGTAGATGAAATAATGTATCTGTACTAATTTTTCTCAGACAAAAGCTCTATGGCTTTGGCTTTGGTTGTGATTTTTTAAAAGATTTTTTAGATATATTTTGTTATTTCATGTATATAATTGTTTTGCCTACATGTATGTATGGGCACCACATCTGGTGTCCTCTGAGGTCAAAAGAGGACATTGGATACCCTATGAATGGAACTACAGAAGATTGTGAGCCACAATGAGGGTGCTGGGAATTGAATGCGGGTCCTCTGGAAGAGCATCCACTGCTCGTTACTGCTGAGCCATCTCTCCAGCTCTCATATATTGTGATTTTACTGTCATACTTATTCTTTCATATTGCAATTACTCCCTCCAATCATTTCCCAATAATAAAAATCATTATCTATTTATCGTTTCAGCACCTCTTGACAACAGAAACAGGAGGAGATTATCATTAACTTAAAACTGTCTCTATATGTATGTGTGTTTCTTTTTAAACAGGGCCTCATTCTGTAGTCCTGGTAGGCCTGGAATTTGCCTATCTAGAGCAGGCTGGCCTTGAACTTGAATGCATTCTCTTGCTTCTGCCCCCTGAGCTCTGGAATGATAGGCACATGTCACAATCCCCTGCTTTTTTTTTTTTTTTTTTTTTTTTTTTTTTGGATTAATGTCACAGAAAGCAAATACAAAGAGATCTATGAGGTCCTTAAAAGATTTACTTACTCAACACTTTCTTCCAAGTACACTGATTTTGATTTTGCAGAAATGTGGGCGTGATATAAATGGATAACGAAACTTGTAAGCATGTTGTATCAAGGATGGAGGGCAAGGCTCAGTGGAAGAGCACTTACTCAGCATGGACAGGCCTGGGGGATATTAAAAGATAAGGTAGTGTTAGTATGGGTGCTTATCAATTAAGAAGACTCCAGTGGTAAGACTTCCATGATATCATAATTAAAAATGACCTAATTGAAAAAAGGAAGACACTGTGAGTTAAGGCAATTATAAAGACTGTCTGATAGGAGAGGAAGAACACACCAGGGGGCCAGGGAGATGCTCTGCTAGCTTGAGTGAGTGCCACATCCACTTGCTACCTTTGATGCACCCTGGCCACCAATCACAGATACAAGTTCCTGCTGGGTTTGGTGGTGCACACACTCAGGAGGCTGGAGGTCCTCTGTTCAAGAACAGTCTGGTTTATATTGTGAGTTCCAGGAAAAAACCCATCAAGTTTCTAGGAAGCTAAGGATTTAACCTTGGGTTCTGGCCATTTTCACCAAATTAGGAGTTAGAACCTGGTCAACAGGCAAACAAACAAACAGAACAACAACAGGCCACTTGTTGGTGAGGAAGCACTATTGTGGCCTGCCTTCGGCGGCAGCAGAAGCCTCTGACCTTAGCCCAGGGAGCTCTCAGCCTCACCAATGACTGGACCCACTGCCTCCCTTCTGCCCCACCTTTGGTAGCCCAGTCTTTCCCATGCAGAGCTACCTGTTCAGGCTGCATCTCTGTGCAGTCCAGGCAGAGGTGCTCAACACCTACACAAGCCCCACACTCAAGGCTGACCTGGGCACCCCTGCCACCACCAGTTCTTGCCATTGGCTTTCAGCCCTGCAGTAGCTGAATACAATGAATACAAACCTCTTTCTCTCCGGCCAGTGACTGCCCCGAAGTCCAGTCCCCTTCCCACCCTTCAGCAAGATCATCAGTAGTCTGTTCCTGTCTAACTGTCCACTCAGGAGATTCTCTCTGGTACACCCCCTCCCCCTCAACCTCTACCCCACCCTCTACCCCTGCCCACACACACACACGCACACGCACACACGCGCGCGCACACACGCATGCATACACACTCACACCAGCACACTCTGGGACTCCTCCTCCTCCCCTTGGGCCTGTCCTTTCACTTCCTCCTTGAAACAATGTGAGCTTCACTGAAGCCCAGCCCTGACCTTCCTCTCTTCTCTGTCTAGATCTCTTGCTTAACATCGAGTCTTGTTCCCACAACAGGAGGCCCTTCTATTCTATCTCTCTCCTCACATCTGCTGGTAGAGGGCTCTGTACATGTCTTCTAGTCCTTTGCCTGATATTTCGCCACTCTTCTCTGAAGACAAAGCTTGTGCACTGAGTGGGTGGATGGGGAGGCCACGCTGACTCCAGGGAGTCCAAATGTCCCCCTTACACTTCTGGGTCTGGACATCAGACTAGGCTCTGCCTCTGTTGGTGGGGTTCATAGCTAGGGCAGAGAAATTTGACCTGGGGAGGGGAGTATTAGGAAGCCCAAGGGTGGCTGCAGTAAGTTTGATACACGGATTCCTCACTGTAATAAACTTGGGGCTGATCCCTGTATTTACTGAATGCCCTCCCGACACTATCTGTTCTTTTGTCTACTTCTTTCTTCAAGCCACACTCCTTCTTTCAAGCACTGACTGGACAAGTTCTCAAATTCTAATATGCTTAAGACTTACTGCTTACTAAAAGGCTGTTTCCTGGGCTCCTCAGTAACACTTTGTATTTCTAACAAGACCCCAGGTGCCGTCAATGCTGTAGATCAGTCTGAGGATCACTTGAGAACCATGGTTTAGCATTTCTACCCTTAGGTACACTAGACCAACTACCACAAATTTCCTTCTTTATAAATTATGTTGAACTGAATTCAGTTTTAAGGCCAAGAAGAAAGCCATGGTGGAATTAACCTGATTCCACTGGACTGACTTACAGACTCTTGGAATTACCCTCAAAACCCACACTTATATGAAACCATTTATAGATTTGCTTAAGCCCAGTCTGATTTTGATCAGAACCTCAGAGTTGAAGGTTTGACTGTAGAGTATGGCAGTGTTATATCAATGAACAGACAGAAAAACAGGGAATTTGATTTTTTTTTCAGGTGCTGAGCCATCCTTTTCAAAACAGTGAACCAAAAAACTAAAAGGGAACAAGAATATACTAGGGGCATACTGTCTCTAGGAATCAAGAAGAATTTAGATGGCTGTAAAAACTTTGAACTTGGGGTCAGATAAGAACAGCTGGAGAAAAAGAAATTAAAAAGGCAGGTTGACAATGACAGAGGGAAGGAGGACAGAAGGGAGAAGCCTGGGTTTCAACAAAGGACATAATTGCTTATTTGTAGCTAGCACTGATTCTGATTGGCTAGCTCTAGATCTTACTACAGAGATGGGATTTTAAGGGAAAGGTTTGGCTCTGTGTGACGACACAAACCCAGAATCGTAGCACCCAAGAAGCGGAGGTAAAGGGGTCAGGCGCTCAGTGCATTCTTGGCTTCACGATGAGCGCCTTGCCATGCTGGGCTACATTAGACTCCATCTTCAAATACCCTTGGTCAGAGAAGGCCCTGTTTGTAAAGGGAAGCAGGTACTGGAGAGCTGTATACCTGATGAAGCGGGGAGAGGAACAGACTAGCGTTCTGCCCTAAATAGGGCAGCTACATCAGGTCCCTACCTAAGACTCCGGGAACACCTTGAAAGAAGAGGTACAAAGGAAGTAAGAGCCAGAAGAAGGGGCAGTACATTGAAATCCTGTCTTCTAGACATGACATGGCATGCAAGAGCTAACATGACAGCAGTTATGGTTACCTGCATAAACTCAGGTTAGCCAAAGTCCCAACAGAGATGAGGGGGTCTCCAGGTCCTACTCTGTAGCAGGCTTTTTCTTTGGGGTCACCAACCAGCTCCCAAATCATGACACAGAGACTTATTATTAGTTATAAATGCTCAGCTAGCTCTTTAACATAAACTAACCTGTTTCTCTTTATCTACCTTTTGCCTTGGGGCTTTTTACTTTTCTTTCCTTCTGTGTATCTTATGTTCACTGCTTCTCATGTCTGCCTGGCTGGAGGCTGCCTGGGTTCTTGCCTTGGGTGTTCCCCTCTTTGTCTCATTCTCTTCTCTCTTCAAGAGCCTAGATTTCTCCTCCTAATTATTCTCTCTGCCCATCAGCCCTGACTATCCCTCCTCTGCCTAGTTATTGGCTACTCAGCTTTTTATTAGACCAATCAGGTGCCTTAGGCAGGTAAGGTGAGGGTATATGGAGGGAGTTAGAGAGGAGAAATTGGGGGTAGATATTATATATTTCATCGTTAGATGTATGAAATTCTCAAAAATAAGAAAGGATGGGTTTTTATCACTGAGGCCAGACTGATTAATATGAAAGGAGATGGGAGATATACCCTTAAATAAAGGATTAAAAAAACCTTTAGTTTTAGTTATTATATGTAAGTAAGGCTGATATCCAAAGAACTCTGAGGAAGGAGATATTTTGGAGAACAGACAGGAATTGTCTGTGCATCCTCGCCACCCTCAACCAGGGAGTGCAGTTCCAGGAAGCTCTTGAGAGGTGCCCTTTTGCAAAGGTCAGAAGAGAAAGCCAATAGTAAGTTTAGCTGCAGAATCGCCCTTTAAACACTGTGGAAATACGGAGAGATTGCCACTGGGGGCACAATCTAGAACAAAGAGCAAAGAATGCTCCTGGACCAGTGATTTCCTGTAATGGGTGAGGGTGCACCCATTATCACAGGAATGCAGGCATGGTGGATACCTCAAGGGAATACACTAGGGGAAGTTTGGAGGAGGAGGGATTTTTCAAGTACAAGAAGATGAGAAGTGTTACAGTTTACCCTACTCAGACACACACTCCTTGGGGGAGGGGGTGAGAAGATGCAGCACTAACAACACAGGCACCTGGTGTCTGTGAGTATCAGGGTGTGCAGCAGACTCAGTCATTAAGGAAGTTAGACCCGCCTTTATACCCCTTCCCAAAGTCCTATTGGCTCAGGCGGCTGACTCTGCTGCATGTCCTTTCCTCATTGGTGTCTCTGGGTCACATGTCAGCAGTTTCTGGGTGTAGAGGCAGGCTTGGCTCAGGGAGGAATTACCTGCCATATTCTCATGTGGGCTGGCCTGAGCAGGGTGACTGTGGCTTGGGTAGGCTGGCTGCAGAATCTCCTACAAAGAGCTTCAAAAAACCAATGGTAAATACAGCCCAGGCCTGGTTAGATATAAGATGAATGGGAAATGTTGGCTTCCAGGCAAATGTGGCCCTGCCCCTTGGGGACCTGGCAAGCAGTACCCTGGCTCTGTACCCAGGTGCAAAGGTCCCTTTAAGAGACAAGCTATGCCTACTTTTCCTCTCTTTTCTGTTTCTCTGAGGAGTCAGGTTACTGTGTCTCTGTCTTTCTCTTTCTCCCTTCTCTCCCTTCACATTCCTATCCCTTCCCCGAATAAAGCTTTCCAAGTAACCTCTGTCTGCCTGGCGTGTTTGTCTTGCCAGTTGCCCAGGTCCCCCTCACTTCGAATTATTACAACAATATGATCCAAGAAGGGTAAAGAATATGATTTGCTTCAGTGGCCATGTTGGAGGCTGATTTAAAATGTTATCCTTCCATGTTGCTCACAGTGTCAGACCAGAACCTACAGGTTCTATGTAGTCAATCAGAACAACAATCGCCTTAATTCCAAAGCAAAATGAAATAAAGAAGAACACAAGTCTGTATGATAAGCAGTGTCAGCTGACATGTAATAAGGAAGGAAACAAGAAGCCAAAGAAGCAAAGAAAAGTGCTAGAGTCTTGGCTGAATCTCAGAAAACAAGACATGCAACAACAGGCAAATGCATGACCCATGGAATGCTCCACTTCCCCTAGGACAGGAAAATTTCTGCTGCCTGCAACATGGTTTTAATTCCAAGCAGAGGAAGACAATGGCTATAGATCCACACATGGCAAAAGTATTGTCTTCACTAAGACCCAGAGAAGAACCTCCTAGACAAACATATAGAGAGAGCCTTCCATACATCATGGAGTGTTTCAGGTGTGTAGAGGGCATGAGGTCTCTGTGTTCACAGATAAGCACTATGGAAACCAGAAATGTTAAACACTCAGGGTTGCCTCCTTATTGAAGGAGATGTATATCTGTTCTCCACCCTGAAGGCTGGGAGTTGATGTTAGTAAAAAGCCTAGTGATCTGTGCTATCTTTAGGGACAGCCACACCTGATCCTCCAGACTGTTATGTTTATCCCAGGCTCTTCCTCCTAGACCTGTGGCTTAAGCTTTGTTTCTCAGTCAGTAGAAACTGTCCACTTGGGCTTGTATCTTGGTGACCTCTATGATGACCTAGAGCACCAGAACTCCCCTAGGCCCTTGAGCTCTTATGGAAGAGGTCACATGTACTTTGCAGAGTTTCAATGTAATCGCGCCTTAAGCTTTATTGTGGTAATTGTTACCAGGAAGCTTTTTTCAAAAGTTGTACTGATCTTAAATATACCTAGAAGAAACTACATGGGGTCAGACTCTAGAAGTTTGAACCAACCCCGACTCCTGAGTCATGTTGAACTGGATTTCCTTTTGCCTCACATGGATCGATACACAGGTACAGAAAGAACAGAGGTAGATAAGGTAAAGACCTCTGCCTGCAGGGATCCAGTGAATTTCTGAGTGAATGTTTGACATGGGCACAGCCAAGTCGAAGACCTTGATGCCTGAGCCCCATGGGAATGGCAAAGCTTTCCCCAAGTGACACCTACAGGGACTCCTTACATTATGTACAGAAAATGTCCACCATAGCTTTCTTTACCTCCACTCCTGGATGTTTACAGCCTGATGACTACTCACCTACTCCTCCTACCAAGATTAGCTAAACCTGCCTCCTTGTTCAGCTGTAGGTAATAACCCTGCTTCCTTGTTTATCTATAGGAAATAACCCCACCTCCCTGTTCATCTGTGTGCAATAACCCTGCCTCCCTGTTCAATGGTATGTAATGAATACACTGAGCTTCCAGGTACCATGGCTTCTCCATTCCAGAGCCCAGAGTGCCCAACCCCAGCTTGTCATTATGTGCATCTGTCACTTCTTCATTCCCTCCCTACCTTAGTTATGTCAGACCCTGGACTGTGCATAGACATGGCATCTGCCATCAGAAGTTATTTACTAGCAACTAAAGTAAAAAAAAATATCCAGAATTTAATCTTCAGGTTAAACAAGTGAGAAATCTGCTTTTGGAGACAGATAACCAAGGCCTTCAAACTTCTATGCAAAAGACTAACCTCGCAGGGCTCAGGAGACAAAAAATAATTGATTTTTTTGCAAGCACACCTTTGGCAGCTTGAAACCTTCCATAGTGAATATATTTACATCAAGGAAAGCATAAACACTACAGATTTCTCTGTCTCTCTCTGTCTCTCTGTCTCTCTCTCACACACACACACATACACACTACCCAGAATGCCAATGTGTGCCAGCATACCATTGCAACAACTGCTCATACATAGGAGGATATAGGCTGTGACATTGGCTTGACAGGGACATAGGGTTCTGTGACTTAAGTACAGCTCCACTTTTCGTTCCTTGGACAATTCTAGGGCTCAAACCCAGGGCCTCTGCTACAAATAATATTGTAGGCAGAGTTTTTCATCAGGACTTCTGGCTCTGCAAATAATCACACAGTGACTTATTGATTGTTAAGTGCTTGGTGGATAGCTTAGGCTTGTTACTAATTAGCCCTAACATCTTAAATTAACCCATATTTCTTATCTACGCTGTACCACATGGCAGTACCTTTTTTCAGCTTGGCATATTCAGCTTCTGCTTACTCTGTACCTGGCTGGTGATCCCACCCCACTTCTTCCCAGCATTGTCTCAGTCAGGCTCTCCCTCCTGACCTCGTTCTGCCTAACTATTAGCCAGTTGTCTCTTTATTAAACCAATGCGAACAAAATGTCTTCATAGTGTACAAAAGGATTATTCCACAGCAGAATATACTGTATTTATTGTTTGACAATTTAATACAAGTAAGCAATGTATCTTGACCATATGCTCCCCCAATTTTCTCTCCCCCCTTCTATTTGTCTTGTTTTGTTTGTAGGTCACTAATTTTGATTGGTCTTGCCACTTGCTCTTGTGCTGGTGACCACAGATGCACTGACTTTGTGAGAGAGCAATGGCCATGTCATGTCCAAAAGAGAGCATTTTGTGGCACTTCTTCCCACCTTCCAGTTCTTACATTCATTCTTTCTACCCTCTCTTGTGAAATGTTCCCTGAGCCTTAGGGAGAGGGTGCTGACAGAGAAGTCTCATTTAGGCCTGAGCACTCAATAGTCACCTATTTGAGAATTGCTCCTTAACCAATTAGGAGTCTGCATGAACAGCTTAATAAATTTCTCCACTGACACAGTAAGCCAGATAAAGCCTAATTGAAAAAGTATAATAACAGGTATTTTGGGAGACTTTATATGTTATAGGCTAGGCGTGATGACGTGTCTGCCACAAGCTGGGTTTGTGCCCAAGTGTGGTCAGATGCTGAGTGCTTAGGCAGGGACTTGGGTGGCTGGTGGCGTCAGAGGAAATTGCAATAGTCACTAAGAATTTGAAACTAGCTTTTTGGTGCCTTTTCTTTGTTCAGAGAATCTCTGAGTAGGCTAGATTGGGGGGGGGGCTTCCCAGATGGTTCAGGGGTGAGCCAGAGGCTCCACCTGAACACTGTTGGCCACTGCAAAGAGAAACTTCTCTGGTAAAGGTACTCGTTTCTGTCCATAAATATAAATATATTGAAGGCAGTTTGACAGAATTACCATTTAGTATAACAGTAGTAGAACCCTCCCACTCCAGGCCTATGATTTTCTGGGCCATGGGCTTTGGACCAGGTTTATAATAGGAGGCATGAATTCTTTCCTGTGTAGCAGGCTTCAAAACCAAGCCAAAAGTAGTTGGTTGCTTCTATAACCTTCCAGTCACTATTGTTTCAGTTACTTGCCTGTCAGGTTAGTGTTATAGAATGCAGAGCTCACACTGGGTAATACCATTGATGGCTTTTCTCCACTAGAACTCCCATTAACACATTCTGATGCTATGAGAGCTAGCCAGTAGGGAGAAAGTTTTAAGGTGACTTCAATCTTGATTTCTCTATGTCCTGAAACCAAAGTTTGCTGTCTTCAGCAATAGAGCCTTGCCATTTATTTTTAGTTGGTAGTTGGTTAAAAAAAAAAAAAAAAAAAAAAAAAAAAAAAAAAAAAGAGCAATGGAAATAGCCTATGTTGTTTTGAGAGCCTCTAGGGCCTTCTTGAACCAAAACTCCTAGGGCAGTATCCCACACCCAGGCACTAAGATTTTCCTATAATAACCCATGTTCTTGTGGAAGTACTATTTACCCATACAGAGTACCTATTCTCAAAACCCATTTTGTTAAACTGTATTTTAAATTAGTTTATATAGTTACAGATTATAAAGGGTTTTCGAACATCCTTAGTTTTGGTTAACTGGCCCCCTACATACCTCCTCACCTCCTCTTCTATGTCCTCCATCCCCCATCTCTGGTTAAACCTTCAATTCCTAGTACTACCTTCTCCCAACCTTAAAATCTTGTGTTCTAGTATCCCTTGACTCCTTAAGAAATCTCCTCCTGCCTTTCCCATTTCTAGTTTCTTGAACTCTACAACCTCTCCAAATTAAACACATTCTATTCCGTTGGTCTGCTTTTTTATTTATCTGCCAGTGCCATACTGTTTTTAAAACTATGCCTCTGTAATATAACCTGAAGTCAGATTCCTTTTTGCTCAGGATTGCTTTGGCTGCCCAGGTGTCTTGTGCTTCCATGTGACTTTTAAGACTGGTTTTTATTATTGCCAGGAAGAATATAACTGGAATTTTCTCCAGCTCTTGAATATGTCTTTCAACTTTCACTAATGGAAACTTAATGTCCCATGGCCCATATAACATGCAAATAATATTTGAAAGATAAAATCTTGTAAATGGATCAATCCATCAATAAATTAATAGATTGATGAGTTACCACTCAAGCAGCTTGTTATAAACTGAAGCTCTTTCTGGCAGGCTTGTTCTATCTCAGCAGGTGATGCCTATGCCACACAGGAACTCTGTGGAGATTCCCTACCATTAACAAGGCTCTCAACACATGTAGACCCTTAGCTTTGGGTTTCCTAGACTCCAGGGCTGCAAATAGTGTGTTAATCCATTATAGTAACATGAAAACAGATGAAAACATGGAGGAAGCAGAAAGTACAGGATTGCAGGAAACACCGAATGGAGAAGCAAGGAGTCCAGTACATACTAAGGTGCCACTGAAACACTTCTAACAGAGGTAAGGAACTGGGAAGATGGCTCAGTCAGTAAAACACTTCCCATACAAGCATAAAGGCCTGAGTTCAGATCCCAAGTCTCCACATAAAAGCTGGGCGTGGCAGTGTAAGTCTGTAAGCCCAGTGTGGGAGGGGCAGAGAAGGAGAGTCTCTGGAGCTCTCTAGAGGACAGTTCCAACCAAATCGATGAATTCTATGCTCAGTGAAACTCTGACTTAACTAATGAATAGACAGATAGGTAGATAGATGATAGATAGATAGATAGATAAATACATACATAGATAGATAAGTAGATAGATAGATAGGTAAAGTTAAAAGCATCCAAGGAAGACACTTGATATCAACTTCTGCCTCCACATTACACACATGCACATACATGTGCATGTACACACACAGAAGAAGAAAGTAAAAACTGTATCTGGAGCTACAATATTAGTAAACAGGAGTCTGAGGTAGGAACATTGAAGTGAGTTTAATGCCAAACTGTACTTACTATAGGATAAACCTTACTCAAAGATGAGGTGGAGAGTTGGCCCAGTGGTTAGGAGAACTTGTTATTCAGAGGACCAAGGTTTGATTCCCTGCACCCACATGGTGACTTACAACTAAATCCAGTCCCAGAAGATCTGATGCCCTCTTCTGGCATCTATAGGTACTGCATGCATGTGGTACATACACACACACACATACACACACACACACACACACACACACGCACGCACGCACGCAGGCAAAACATTCATACTCATAAAATAATAAATAGACCTTAGTTAAAAAAGGAAGAGGAAACTTGTAAATTTTACAGAACGCTAAAAAGGTCTCAATTTCCAAATATGATATGGAAAATCTAGATAAAAATTAGCTTTTTAACTAAAAAAAAAAAAATTCTTCAGCACATTGTAAAGCTTATGAGTCAACATAATTTTAAATAATTTCCTTATTCTTTTCTGTATTTTCTGTTATTTCTCTTTCCCTCAGATACTAATGGGGTCATAGTTAATGCCAGTTATGTGTATACATTTTAGATGGTAGAGTGGGTATTAAGATGATTTTTGGCTGTTCATTAACTAAACGTCTTCTCCTCCTTTGACATCTTGGCAGAAGCTGAAGTTCATCTCCTTTTTTTATTAAAAAAATATTTTTTCATTTCTACATACCAACCAGTTTCCCCTCCCTCCCCTTTTACTGCACCCCCCTCCTGTCTCCCCAGCCCACATCCACTCTTCAGAGGAGGTAAGGCTTCCCCTGGGGAGTCAACAAATTCTGGCATACCAAGTTGAGGCAGGACTAAGCCCCTCCCCCCTGTATCAAGGCTGAGCAAGGTATCCCACCATAGAGAGTGGGCTCTAAAATGCCAGTTATGGCCATGAGATAAATCCTGGTCCCACTGTCAGGACTCCCTAACAAATCAAGTCACATAACTGTCACTCACATTCACAGGGTCTAGTTCAATCCCATGTAGGTTCCCCAATTGTCAGTCCATAGTCTGTGAGCTCCCATTAGCTCAGGTCAGCTGTCTCTGTGGTTTTCCCCATCATGATCTTGATTCCCCCACACCTTGTTCATATGATCCTTCCTTCCTCTCTTCAACTCAACTCCAGAAGCTCAACCCAGTACTTGGCTGTGGGTCACTGCATCTGCTTCCATCAGTTACTGGATGTAGGTTCTATAATGACAATTAGGTTGGTCACTAATCTGATTAAAGGGGAAGGCGCAATCAGACAGCATCTCCACTAGCTGGGGTAATCCTTGTGGATTCCTGAGAATTTCTCTAGCACCAGGTTTCTCCTTGAACCCATAATGGCTCCCTCTATCAAGATATCCCTTTAATTGCTCTCCCCATCCATCCCTTCCCCAACTTGGTCTTCTAGATCTCTAATGTTCCCATCCCCCATCCCCTCCCTTCTACCACCCTCCCAATTTACCCAGAGATCTTTTTCCCTTCCTGGGGCCTTTTATATGCGTCCTTCTTATGGTCCCCCTTTTTACCTAGCTTCCCTGGGGTTGTGGATTGTAGCCTGGTTATCCTTTGCTTTACATCTAATATGTATTTATGAGTGAATACATACTGTGTTTGTCTTTCTGGGTCTGGGTTACCTCATTCAGTATGATTTTTTTTTTCTAGTTCCGTCAAATTTCAAGATGTTGTTCTTTTTTGTTTTTTGGGGTTTTTTGTTTTGTTTTGTTTTTATGGCTGAGTAATACTCAATTGTGTAAATGTACCACATTTTTTTTTTATCCATTCTTCAGATGATGGGCACTGGGTTATTTCCAAGTTCTGGCTATTACAAATAATGTTGCTATGAACATAGTTGAGCAAATGTCCTTGTGGTATGATTGTGCATCCTTTGGGTATATGCCCAAGAGCTGTATTGGTGGATCTTGGGGGTAGATTGGTTCCCAATTTTCTGAGAAGCTGCCATACTGATTTCCAAAGTGGCTGTACAAGTTTGCACTCCTATCAGCAATGGAGGAGTGTTCCCCTTACTCCACATCCTCTCCAGCATAAACTGTCATCAGAGATTTTTATTTTACTCATTCTGATAGGTGTAAGATGGTCTTTTGGCCATTTGAGTTTCTTCTGTTGAGAATTCTGTTTAGATCTGTACTCCACTTTTTAATTTGATTATTTGGTATTTTGGTGTCTAGTTTCTTGAGTTCTTTATATATTTTGGATATCAGCACTCAGATGTGGGGTGGGTGAAGATATTTTCCCATTCTGTAGAGAGCTGTTTTGTCTTGTTGACCATGTTCTTTGCCTTACAGAAGCTTCTCAGTTTCAGGAGGTCCCTTTTATTGATTGTTGATCTCAGTGTCTATGCTACCGGTATTATATGGAAGTGATGTCCCATGCCAATGTGTTCAAGGCCACTTCCCACTTTCTCTTCTATCAGTTCAGTGTACCTGGATTTATATTGGGATCTTTGATCCACTTGGACTTGAGTTTTGTGCATGGGGATAGATATGGATCTATTTGCATTCTTCTCTATGTTGAAATCCAGTTATGCCAACACCATTTATTGAAGATGCTTTCTTTTTTCCATTGTACAATTTTGACTTCTTTGTCAAAAATAAAGTGTTCATAGGTGTGTGGATTAGTATCAGGGTCTTCAATTCTATTCCATTGATCTACATGTCTGTTTTTATGCCAATACCAAGCTGTTTTCATTACTGCAGCTCTATAGTAGAGCTTGAGGTCAGAGATGGTGATGCCTCCAGAAGTTCCTTTATTATACAGGGTTGTTTTGGCTATCCTGGGTTTTTTGTTTTTCCATGTGAAGTTGTGTATTGTTATTTCAATGTCTGTGAAGGATTGTGTTGGGATTTTGATGGGAATTATATTGAGTCTATAGATTGCTTTTGGTAAGATCCTACCTATCAAAGAACACGAGAGATCATTCCATTTTCTGATATCTTCTCCAATTTCTTTCTTTAAAGACTTAAAGTTCTTGTCATACATGTCTTTCAACTCTAAACAAGTTAGAGTTAACCCAACGTATCTTATGTTATTTGTGTTGATATTTCTTTCTCAGCCTATTTATCATCTGTATATAGGAGGGCTACTGATTTTTTTGAGTTAATCTTGTATCTGGCTATATTACTGAAGGTGTTTATTAGCTGTAGAGTTCCCTGGTAGAATTTTTTGGGTCACTTATGTATAGTATCATATCATCTGCAAATAGTGAAAGTTTGACTTCTTCCTTTCCAATTTGCATCCCCTTGATCTCCTTTTGTTGATTTCTTGCTCTAGCTAGAACTTCATGTACTATATTGAATAGATATGAAGAGCATGGACAGCTTTGTCTTGTTCCTGATTTTAGTGGAATCGGTTTGAGTTTCACTTCATTTCATTTGATGTTAGCTGCTGGCTTTCTGTGTATTTTGCTGATGTTTATGATTTAATAAAGATTTCCTGAAGGATCAGAATGCAAAGCCAGCCACACCACAGCCATAGAAGCTGGGCAGTAGTGGTACATACCTTAGTCCCAGGACTCAGGAGACAAAGGCAGATGGATCTCTGTGCATCCAAGACTACAAGACTGAATTAGTCCAAAAAAGTAACAGAGCTCACATCTTTAATCCCAGCACTAGGGAGGTGGAGGCAGGAATTATATGGCTGGGTGGAGAAAGGAATATAAGGTGGGAGGAGATAGGAACTCAGAGCATTTGCCTCTGAGGATTTGTGGAGACAGGATTGCCATTTCAGCTTATAGAGGTATGAGCTACTAACTTGGCTGCTTTGCTTTTCTGACCGTCTGCTTGAACCCCAATATCTGTCTCTAGGTTTTTAATACTCATGCTACAGTATTTTGCCTTTATTATATTTAGCAGTGTTCCTTGTATGGATTTTTCCAAAAACCTTTTCAGCACCTAATGAGATGAGCATGTGTTTTTTTTTTTCCTTTTAGTTTATTTATATAGTGGATTACATTGACAGATTTTCATACGTTGAACCATACCTGCATCTCTGGGATGAAGCCTACTTGATCATAGTGGATGATTTTTTTGATGTGTTCTTGGATCTAGTTTGCCAGTATTTTGTTGAGTATCTTTTCATCAATGATTATGGGGGATACTGGTCCGCAATTCTCTTTCTTAGTTGTGTCTTTGTGTGGCTTGGGTATCAGGGTAACTGTAGCTTCATAAAAAGAGTTTGGCAATGTTCCTTCTGCTTCTATTGTGTGGAACAACTTGAGGAGTAGTATTGGTATTTACTCTTTGAAATTCTGGTAGTATTCTGTGATTAAACCATCTGGCCCTGGGCTTTTTTTGGTTAGGAGACTTTTGATGACTGCTTCTCTTTCTTTGGGGATTATAGGTCTATTTAAATTGTTTATCTGGTCTTGATTTAACTTTGGTATGTGGTACCCATACAGAAAAATTTCCATTTCTTTTAAAGTATCCAATTTTGTGGAGTACAAGTTTTCAAAGTATGACCAGTAATTCTCTGAATTTCCTCATTGTCTGTTGTTATGTTCCCCTTTTCATTTCTGATTTTGTTAATTTGTATATTCTTTCTCTCCCCTTTGGTTAGTTTGGCTAAGGGTTTGTCCATGTTGTTGATTTTCTCAAAGAACCAACTCTTTATTACATTGATTCTTTGTATTGTTCTCTTTGTTTCTCTTTTATTGATTTCAGCCCTCCATTTGATTATTTCCTGATTGATTCTTTTTGTTTTAGGGATTTCAGGTGTGTTGTTAAGTTCTTACTGTGAGATTTCTCCAGGTTATCTATGTAAGCACTTAGTGCCATAAACTTTCCTCTTAGCACTGCTTTCATAGTGTCCAGTAAGTTTAGATACGTTGTGCTTTCATTTTCATTGAATTTTAGGAAATCTTTCGTTTCTTTATTTATTCCTTAACCCAGTGATGACTCAGTTGAACATTATTCAGTTTCCATGAATATAATATAGGCTTTCTGCAATTAGTGTTGTTGCTGAATTCTAACTTTAATCTATGATGACCTGATCAGATATAGGGTGTTATTCCATTTTTTTTAATCTGTTGAGGTTTGCTTTATTACTGAATATGTCGTCAATTTTAGAGAAGATTCCATGAGGTGCTGAGAAAAAGATATATTCTTTTGTTTTTGGGTGTCCTGTCTGATGAATTCATCTGAGTCATAACATCTGTTAGTTCCCCTATTTCTCTGTTAAATTTCCATCTGGCAGACCTATCCAGTGGTGAGA